>NC_092826.1:66139804-66782661 GCF_039878825.1 Excalfactoria chinensis
GTGTTCTGCCATGATGAGGTTAATTCATCAAAAAATCTTTGCTAATTGGATTTGGCACAATGATTTTATCGTGGAACTTGGCTTTGTATCTTGGGGACATGACATTTTTTCTTGCAACATTAAGAAGTCTTACAGCCAAACTCTGCACTTGGGTCAAATGTGAGAATGAACATTGTAACTTTTACTAACTAACTATACCATCACATTGAAAATGAAAATGTAAGGACATCTTACAGCACATACACAAGTGAAAATTAACTGTCAGGTTTAATAATGCATTCAGAAAACTTACCTGCAAAAAAAAGATAACCTTTTGTTAATCTTCTTGAAGATTCCGCCTATGAGGGAAGCTCTGAAAGCAGTGCCTCCTATTTTATGATGTTGGCCCATGGATGTTGATGGTATGACAGTCAAGGTTGAACCTTCTCGCCAGTATTCTCTTACATTTTGTTGCTGTGTGACAGATGGCAGCAGCGGGGCAGTCTGACAGAATGGTGTCTGATTTGGGAGTGTGGATGAAGCAAAGATGTATCATAGCATTCCTGCATGAGAAAAAAAAATGGCACACGTTGACATCCATCAGTGCTTGCTTAACAGGAAGGTGGTGGGTGGTGCATTTCAGCAGTGGCAACAGTGATGCATAAGACAAGTCATGTTCTAGATTGCCATGCACAGCTGTCATGCCACAAAACAAAGAACAAATCAGTGGGTTATGGCCAGACAATCATGTATGGGATGGGATATCAGCTTAGGTGCATTGGAAATGATGGTGAAAATATTGGAATATGGCACATTTTGCTTCAAGAGGGTCTCACAAATGCTCACAGTGGAACAGAGTGAACACCATATGCAAGTTTGCCAGGCCCTCTTGAACCACAATGGTACAGCAACATGTAAATTCTCCATTAGATAATAAGTTCAAGATGCATCTATCAGTGAGTAAAGTGATGTGCAAGTGTCTTTCAGGACAGGAAAAGTGTGTTCCTTCTGGGATTCTCAGAAACCAGACAAAGCATCAGTTCTGACCACTACATTGCAACGCTGGCTAAACTTAGCAGATCAAACTTCCAGAGCCAGGCCAGAGATAAAGTCAACCTTTCTCTTGCAACATGATAATGCCAGGCCTTGCACCAGTTTGAAGATCTTGGAGCACACTGCCCATCTTGGCTGAATTGTCCTACCACACCCACCATACACTTTGGATTGGGCACCTTCTGACTCCCATTTGTTCAGGCTGATGCAAGATGGATCGTCTGGGCAACATTTTCCTACTAACAACATCATCACGGCAGCTGTGAAACAGGGGGTCAGCTCCGCTGGTGCAGATTTTTATGAGTACAGCATGCAGGCTCTTGTTTATTGCTAAGGCATCACTGATGTGTTTTGTAGCTGATAATTTGCTCTATCAAACAGTGTTATTGTGCTCTTTGTATCTTTTGTAGTTTCTATGGAAATAAATAAGAAGCATTACTTTCAGAGTGACCCATGTATTTAGTGGACCCTGAAAGTCCTGGTATCTGGAGACTGAAAAAGATGGGAAAACATCATTATTATAGTAATTTCAAAACACGTCGGGCCTTTTCTTTTGTACTGGCCATTTGTATCAGCTCTTAATTCCTTAGTCTGTATCCACCTGCTTAAATTAAGTATCCAAAAGTAAGTGCTTTTCTTATACTGAAATTTTCCTAGTGTTGGGGCTTAAGGGGGATGTTGATTTACCTCTGGACTATGTTGCTGCACTAGAAATTGATGCCAGAGTTTAACTCTCTGTAGTTAATTTCCAATACTAGATAAATTGGACTGTATTCTCAGTTGCAATCTTCTGGCTATGCAGCATCTCCCTTCCACACATCTGCCAATGCAACTGATTCAGTTTCCCAGCCCACTGTTCAGCTGTGTGACTGTGCTGTCCCAATAGGGTTCTTTTGAGGCTGGTTTTAATGCTGGCCAATTCGTTTTAAGGTAAAGATATGCTTGCTTTCATTTACAGTTTAGACCACTGCAGAACACAGTGGTCTACATACATGACAAGCAAAAGAAAAAAATACCAAGTGCTGCAGTTCTCAGTCTTCTGCAGAAAATCAATCCATTGATTTGCTTGGCTGGATCACATCAGCTGGGCAATGCTATAAGGTACTGTTGAGCTTTAAGACTCCATTGAACGTAGGATCATTGGTAACAGTGAGTTAAAATAAGATGACTCTGAGCTAAAACGAAATAGATAGCAAATGGCAAATGAAGTGAAAGAAATGAATGTGGAAATAGGCTGAAATGAATAATGGGACCTGCATGTAATAATACGTATTTGAAAACACAAAAGGCAGCACAAAATAAAGGTAAGTGATTTAAAACTATTAAGAGAGTTACGAGATCAATGCCTCATGAGTGGCATACGGAGAAAATGTGTCCTGTATATCAGTAATACTCACAGGATTATGACGCTATGACAATGATTCAGTACAGATACAATTGTTTTTCTCTATACAAAAATCAAACGTTTAGGAGTCAATACATCCTAGAACCTGTAAATGGTACTAAAACGTTCAACGTTTTTAAGAAGGAGAGAAGGATCTATAGAAATACCCACAAAGTTGTGCATTAATTATTTGTAAAGCTTCGTTTTCTTTGTGCATTTGGGGAAAATAAAATGTGGCCACTACAGAATTTAACTTCCACTGCTGTAAACCTAGGTCAATAGGAGTCCTATTTTAACCAGGATTCATTAAAGTAATAACATTTATGCAGGGTTATTTAAGCCATTCGTAATGTGCGTACGCTTTTATATTTCACAGTCTCTGCTGATGGGATTGCTCCGAAAGAAAGAAATAGTGCTGATAATCAGAATGAAGAATGCAGTTCTAATTTGATTACCAATGCACTTAAATTAAAAAGGTTTTTTTTTTTTTCCAGAATCAGGGGCTTAATCTTAACTTTATAAACCCTGTGAGAGAAAGCAGGGTAAAACCCAGCCGGCTCTTCCTTCTGTCAATTAAAAATGTTTATTTTTTCTTTTGACATATATCAGAAGCACCTTTCTATACTGAATTTTACCTCACCTCTCTTTGATTTGCCTGTATTAATGCTGTAATTTAAAGGTTAACTACAATGCATCTTTAGATCTCTTTAGGACATCAAAAAAGTAAAGCCTAGGAAATAATGATTTAATTCTAACACAAGACAGTCTTTAAGTGACTGGGGCAAGACTGAGATCAAAAAAAAAAAGAATCAAACACACAAATTCATCTGGAATGGATGAAAATCTTTAATCTTTTGTTTTAATGTAGGTTATTTGCAAAGGCCCAGGACATTTGCAATAAGTGATAATGTCTTTACCAATAAAATAACAGAAATGCAGGAGTCTTACAGAAAGATAAGTAACTACAGAAGGATTTTAATTACAAAATCAATGTACTTTTATATGTAAGGACTAATTCATTTCAACCGTAGGCTAGCCATTAATATTAACACTTAGTATTACTGATAAGTAGTATTTCACAATAATTCTGTTTAACATTTAGAGCTCAAACAGTTAAACTGAACAGCAGCAGTAAGTATCAAGAACTTCACTCTTAGTACTGTTGACTGGGGTTTTTTTTTGCTGTGAAGGCTGTGTGTGAGCTTCTTCATTTTGCTGAGAATCAGTATTTTAAAAGCTCTGAATTTTTGACAAGTAACTGCTCGAGATTTAGCCCTCAAATGCGTGTGAATTGAGCCTCCTTACACACTGTGGGCAGTTATGGCCAGAGGCCTAAATGCAGACTGTATGGGAGTACATTGCATCTCATTGCTCTCCTTGAGACACTGGGCCTCCTGCTTGATGGAGGCTGTGTCTTGTCATTCCCTGACATGTCCATGACCCCGACAGCGTGAACTATTGTGACTTAGGTCTTCTTGGGTGTTTCAACTTTTCTGTTATCAGTCTTCAGATTGTGTTAACTGATATCAATACTGCCTTTAATGTATCAACTTAAATGATCGTTGGTAGTTAGAAGTCTTTAACTCCAATCATGACCAAGTCCCATCTTACATCAAGGAGGCATTCTTTGCGTATTTTGGTTGTTTTGTAAAATGCACTGAACATACAGTTTTTTAAGCCTAAAGATGCTTCATCTTCAGAAGTCTTTTGATGCCATTAAATGCAAAATTTTGTTTGCCTTTATATAAAGAACCATCACTTTGATGAACAAAATAAAGAAGATTTAATAAACTGTTATTCTAAATAAGGAAATATAAGAAATGCATGAGTAGAATTACAACTACGGAGCCTCTAACTTGAGCTACTTATCAAAGGAATCAGATCTCTGAATTGCAGACTTCAGGTTCTGGCAGTAACATCAAAGCTTTTAATTTTAGCTTCTTAGTGAGCCAAAAGATCCAGTAAACTCTGTAAAACAGGCTGTGGGTCATCCTATTCATCTGCCATGATATGTTTTAGGCAGTTTCAATAAAGCTCAGCATAACACAAGTTGTATTTTGTAAGAGAGGCACAGGGGAGGCAGAAGCCTCTATAGTCTGTGCAGCTGCACCAGTGATGCTTTTCCACAGCCTCTGCCTCTCTCTCCTCCACACCAGTCTTTGGGTAACAGCACATCTCACCCTGCTCTGCTGTAGGATTCCTGCCCTGATTTGATCTGACTGTGTGGCAAAGATAGGCCACATTCTGTATTGTGGGTGGATGGCAAGGTGGTGATGGTGGGGTGCCCTCTGCAAGTGCCTATTGATGCCCAAAGCTGAGCCCAGGCATAACAAGTGGGGCACCACGGGGGGAATATAGTCAAAAAGGGCAGAAATGCTGGACAGCAGTCTGTGAGAGAGAGGAGTGAGGAAAAAAGTGTGAGAAATAGATCTTTAGATACCAAGGTTGGAGAAGAAGGAGGGGAGGACCCTCACCCCCTGCACTGCTCAGTGAAGAGAAGACGCGGAGGAGTCAGGGGTGAAGGAGTGGAGCTGAGTCGGGGAAGGGGAGAGGAAAAGAGTTGTTTTAATGTTTGCCTTTTGATTTTTCACTACCAAACCAGTAATCACGTTTTTATTGTAATCAGCCATGTGCTAAGCTAATTTTTCCCAAGTTAAGCCTGTTTTGCCCACAGAGTCAATTAGCAAGCAACCTCCCTGCCTTTTATCCCCATGAGCTTTCTCATTCCTCTCCTTCCTGTTTTCTCTGCAGTCCCATTGTGAAGGGTGGTAAGTGAGAGGCCAGAGGGAGTTGGGCTGCCAACTGGGGCTTACCCACCACACACTCCTTGACATGAGCCTTTATGAAACCAAGGCATCCCCTCAAGAAAGTAATGTCAATTACAAAAGAGTAATGTCAAGAAAGTAATTGAAATGATAAAAAATATTAGACTGCAATGGAACATCTAGAAATTATCATTACTTTTTGAACGGTCAAATGGTGATAAATCTGGAAGGGATTTCCCATAGAGTTAAATGAATCTGACCAGATCATCTCTGTCTTGTATGATCTTATGCTACTGCTGCTTGTGGTTGGATAAAGCAGTAACGAGCTGTATGAAAAAAAAAAAAAGGTCAATTTCATGAAATTCAATTGCAGATTTTCTTCACAGCTAAAAATTCCTGATTTAATATAAAGGGAGAAAGTTTTTTTGCTTAAAAGTAAACAAAAATAATAGCAAAATAAGAATAATAACAAAAAATTAGCCAAATTCCGGCAGGGCTGCCTGTGTGTAAAACCTTATGGAATCAAGAGATGTTGTGCACAGATGCAAAGTGAGCCACAACTCAAAGCCTTCATCCTTGATGAGTTTGTTTCTTTCTTACCAGAAACTTCAAGGAGATACTTTTTATTATTTATTATCATTATCAGATACACAATGGCGTGAAGCTAGAATTTGTGTTTAATTTCTTCTTTGCACGTGAAATGAAAGTCTTTCTTCATTGGCATAAAATGTAGACACCTCCTATTTGTAGTTGTCGCCTCGAGAACAAAAAGGCAGATGTAATTGTTTGCTTTCTCCAGCAAGAACTTCAGGTCTATAGGTGCAAATGCAGCTCTCCTGATTAGAAGTCCAGTAAAATTCAGTGGGAGATGAACTCTGTCCTAAATACCTAACATTCGTATACAATAAGGTGGTCCCTGCTGCTCGTTGTAAATATAATGTAACTCTTTGCCCATTATTGTAAGCCAATGCTCATGGGTGTGGGGAAAGGCCGCATGATTTTGTTGATGGCAAAAGAGAAAAATGGTATTTCTTTGCAGTTTCATTATGGCTTTTTAGGTTCATGTGAAGGCCAGAGAACTCGTGTTAAGCAAAGGAGAAATTCCTAAGTCTCCTTCATATTGAAACCATTATGTTTCTTTCTGCTGAAATACTGGCAATGTTCTTTCCACATCACAAAGAGGAATGAAAGGATATTTTAATAAGAAGATGACCCTCACAGTAAAAGTGTCTATCTTCCCCATATGCAGCACATAACACCTGCTGTATCTCTATAAAACAAATGATTGATTCTGAATCACTCCTTATGAGAGAGTTACCTTGGGAACAAAACCGTGTACCAGCTGTGTCACAGCCATCACTTAGCAATTAGCCGAACCCATCCTCAAGCAGAAACAATGTCACTTTATCTCACAGGTCAGAGATTTTAGGACAAAAAGGATACAGTTCTGCATTTAAGTAACACGTAATTCAAAGTCAGTTCACAAAGAGCTGAAGAGAGATTTATGGGAAAAATGAAGAGGATGTCTTATTCTTCGGCATACGTATTTTACAAACTGAAACCAACCATCATTAAATGTACTTGTTCTCCAAAAAGTGTATTTTACCAGCCACACTGATAGACTTTCACATACAATGTTACCTAACTAGTAAGTGAACTGTATAATATAGTAGTCTTATTCTTAAAACACAGTAAGAAAAGGACAAAAGGCTTGCTTAGCTCTTGAGTATTCTATATTATGAAACATAGACCCTTATTAATTAAAATCCTAATTAAAATAAGTTAATTCAGGATCTTTTGTTAGTGAAATTAGTCGTGATAAGCAAATCCAAATGGTGATTTTACAACATGACATTCACTGTACTGACCTCAAACTTCCAGAAGCGCTGTGGTTTTGCTGAATTGATCATAAAAGAAGGCAGAAAAGCGAGACCTCACTTCACTGATATGGACTTTGGTTTTCAGAAGGTCTACATATTTAAAGTTTGAGATTATGCCCTCCTTTCTGAGCCTATTTAAAGACCCGTTTCACTGGCCCTTCCCACTAGCAAGGCCCATCAGATCATGCATTTTGCATTCCCTTGGCCTGCTGGAAGAAGGCATGTGTTGTGGCTGGTTTGAATTTCTCAAACCTTACTACAGAATGGGAATGCAGTCGCAATTTTTTTTCTCAACCCTACTCTACCCATTACTTCTCAGTCTTTCACACACGCCAGGAGTCTTGGCCCGAGCTTGTTCTTTGAGAATGTTTTCTGCATTTTCTAAAGGTCACGCAAAGAGTTAGGCTTGAAAAGACCTCTGGAGGTCTTGTACAGTCAGGTTCTCCAGGCAGATCTAACTGCCAAGCCAGCCCGGTTGCCAGCTCTCATGCTTAATCAGTCTTGCAATGTATTTCCACCCTACCTCTCTGTGCTTCTTTTCAAATGCCAAAGTGGATAAATAAAGACAAGGCAGCACAAAATAGAGAGAGGCATACAAAACACAACAGAAGAAGGAAAAGCAGATCAAATACATAGCAGGCAAATCTTAATTATTCCACAACTTAGAAGAAGTTAGATAGAAGTCATATGAAAGCCTCCCGAAAGCCTCCTTCTACGCATGGCAGAACTTACTTTCTCTCTAGTTGCAGGTTATGCAATCTCTAGTGATGGTTTGGTGATGTGTAGTCACTTTTAGAGGTCACTCTATCCTCTGTGATCAATACCGCTACAGTACAGTGCAGAGAAACCCACCCTTTGGACATGATTTTATCTGAAATTGTGTGTTATCTCGAATGAGGAGACTAGTCACCTGAGGCATTTTATATGATTATTTTCGATTTATGGAGTGGTAGGAAATATCAAAGAGCCTTTTTCACACGGAAAAGTAACAACTGTTTCTTTTTAGATTGAGGGTATTGCGAAAAAGGTGCTACTTTTTATCAGGGAGCTGCAGAGCAGAATTGCATAGATCTTTATCAAACCTAATTGTTAATGCTTCCCTCTGTCTTTCTAAATGTCTCTAGACCTATATATTCAGGAGGTTTTTCTTTATAAGAGATATGCCCACATAAAATGGTGTTCACAATCTGTTGATTGCTAGAAAATATTGCTGAATGTTGCATAGTATGTATAGAGAAGGAAGCAAATCATCTATTACTAAAGAAAGAACTTGTTAGCAGAAAGCTACAACAAATTTATGGACCAGTCAAAGGTATACCGGCTGGTTTAGAAGAGGCTTGTGATTCATAGTAGCAAATGCAAGAGTGAGATGTTCCTCTTAAAGAAGAACTTTCGTGATTTTTTCTTCAAGGGAAAAAAACTCTAATTAAGATAAAGACCCATTTGGTGCTTTATTCTAACCTGAAAGAGTTAATATAACTTTCAAAAGCCTGGACATATTGAAATATCTGACAAAGACGAAAGAAGTAACATGGAGAGATAAATTTTTATCTTTGATGACCTGTCATGAAGTGTATTGAATACCAGCTGCTGTGAATTTAATTTCAAAGATGTTTTTGACAGTGTGTTCCAATTATATCCTTATTGAAAGGCTACATTTTTGGTAGATTGACAAGTTTCCTTTTTATTTTTACCTTCTAATGAGCAAAACAATCTGTTGCAGTATATTGATCCAGCTTATTTATTTCTGGATATTTAAAATATGGTCTGTTGTCCTTGAGTCTCGAGACACTTTTACCACCTCTAATAGAGAAATACATTTGCATTTGTAAAATGAGAGGAGATGACAGTTGTTTTCAAGGAATTACCTTTTTGTGTGTGTGTGAAAGGACAATATTTTCAGTAAGGGCTATGTGCTTGTCTTAGTTAGAAGGAGGATGGTTGCGTTCAAACTAAACAGTTTACCTAGGTCCAATAAACATCATCAGCCACCACAGGAAACTCACCAGACTATATAGTCTACTTAAATGCCATGAATTATGACTAATACTTTGACACTATCAGCATCTGTTGACCTGATTCTACGCAGTGCATGAGGACCTGATTCAAAATATTACTGTTGAAGAGTCATTTTTCAAAGTGGTTGCAGCATTTGCAGAGTGTGGGAACAACAAAGAAATCCAATACATCCATTCCATTTCAAGAGGGATGCTATCAGCAGAAGAGAACTTCTCAGAATGCAGCAAAAGGACAATTGATTACAGTAGTATGAGACATTTTGATTGGACATATGGAAAGAAATGTTTGCTAAAAGAAGGCTTAACAACTGCCCAGAGAGGTGGCAAGATGAATGTCCTTGGAGGTTTATAAAACTGTCCTAGACAAAGCCTTTGCCAACCTGATCTAGCTTTTTTTTCATCCAAATTAGCTCTTGGATGGACTTCCAACCTAAATCCTTCTTGGAGTCTATGATCCTTTCAAAAGGGGCTATCAGTTAAATAAGCCATTGTTGAAGGCAGTTTGGGGAGCGTCCTGAACGTCACACTGGGAACTCAGAATTCATCCTTGCTGGAAAAAACTTCAGAAGGTCCAGAAAGAAGGCAGCGTGGGTGAAGAACAGTGCAAAGGCAAGAAGTAAAATCAAGCATCACCTGTGATCTTTCAGAAACAAGGAAAATAAGAAAGATGATGAGTGCTGGCAAACTAAGTGTTAAAAGCATCCTAAGACTGTCCAAACCAGGTATTAGTATTTATTTTTAGAAGACATCAAAACTAGTCTTAACTCCTTTTTGAATGCTTCAGGAGCTGGAAGGCAGACAAAGAACAACAGAAACAATGAATGACAAGGATACAGAATATATATAGGAAAAAAAAAAAAAAAGGCACAACAGGAGAGAAACTACATATCACCATTTTATTTCTTTGTTGGCTTCAGCTTTCCATAGGGAGTACCATTGAGAAATTGTACCATGAACCAAACCGAGGGATACAAAATCCCTCTAATGTTTAAGTTAGGAACTCTATGGCCGAGTCAGCAGAAACATACCCAGAATAAAAATTCATGAGATTAAAAGGACATCATTCTGTGAAAACCAAATAAAAACATGCCAGGCTGTGATTAATGGTTATAATCAATGGAGTACAGCTGATCTGGGTAATTCAGCAATGGGAGTTGGGCCTCAACTGCGTTGATGTTAATTATGTTTTCATTTAGCTTGCTTTTTGTGTTAATTTAATAGTGGCAGAGGATATTAATGCTGTTACAGCTAAAGCAATATCCTAATGGCTGAATTAGATTATGGACTTAATATGAATTTCTACCCATGTGAGTGTTTGAATTTCCATTCTGTAAAACTCCCCAAAGCAGATTTCTAAGATAAACCTGTGGAGATTCATATCACACTCGAATATGTGCACACGCATTGGAACATCATTCATACCCTAAGACTGCATTACTTAACATTCTTGTCAGGAAATATTTCTAGGCTGATGGTGTCCTTGCTTGTTTGTGTTACAGTTTGTGTGTTAGAAAAGGAATCGCTCAGTGGTGGGTTTTTGTTGGTGGTGGTTTTTTTTTTGCTCTAGCAGAAGTTGTACAGATTAATGCAATAGCTCTGTTAAGGAAGCACAGACTCTTGGGGAGTCAGGAAGACCAAACATTTGAAATAAATAAGAAGCAAATTCTCCGTGCATGGTAAAAACACATTTTTCTTTATTCCCACAGGATAATTGTTAGTCAAGATACTGTCCGTTCCGACATTAGCAATATATTGTATAGATTAGATTTATTGATAATTCTTAAAAGCGTGCAGTGTTTTCCATCTGTTTATGTAATGAGGCACACCATCAGAAATGTGTAACTTGACCATATGTTTGGATGCTGGGAAATGTACATCCGGCTCCCATTAAAGTTTGGGGTAGTTGGTTGGAGGTTAAAAACTTTGGACTGCTTTAGATAAGAGATAACAACATTCAAGCTGATTTGAGGGGGAAAAAAAGAACAAAACAAAACAAAGCAAACCCCACAGTATAGCTTTATCTAATACACCTGCACTTCAAATGATAAAAATATATGGACTGTTAACCATATGTTCCAAAAATACTGGGGATGGATAAAGCAGATAATATCATTGCCAAAGAAAATATTTCTGACAGATGCTTATGGTCACGGTCGTTCAACTTTAACAGGTACATAGTAACTTCTCTGGATATGATGCATGCTTCTAACACCAATCATCCTTCTTCTATTTAGGGTTTTCACCATTCATTGATGAACACAGAAATACCAGACTATATTTCCCTTTTTAATTAATATTATATTATAAAGCATTTATTTCGCTCTGAGTGTTACTAAGCTCAGGCATTTTTCTTCCTAAAAAGTAATTCTGTTATTTTTGCAGGTGCAGAAGAGTCTGAACAGACCTCTGTAAAAGGGTATGGGATATTGAGGATGAAACAATCCATTGCTTGGATGAATTGCACTAAAAAATAGTTTGGAGAATCAAATCTAGTGCAGGAAAGAAGTTAAATCTCTCTATACCCCTTCCAGCAACAAGAACAAAAGAGACATCTTTGATATTGCAGTTACTCAAATTCTGTGAGACATACAACTAAACATGTTAACCAGTAGGATTCTAATTCTCCTTCTCCTATATCTCACTATTAGAAATGGTTTCTACACTACCGTCAAAATTCAGTTGTTGTTGTTTTTTTTAATTACATCTTTGTTATCCTTATTATTGTTTCTCTTTTTGTGGTGTTAATGTGCTTGAACCCACTGTAGAATAAAGCCATGGCTTTTAAATAAAAGGTATGGACTGTTATTCTTTTATTTTGTCATTTATCTGTTTAGTTGTTAAACCATTTTAACTTCTTCACCTTCAAATCTTTCTACTACATGAATACCTGGTAACAAGAATAGCTAAGCTAAATATCACGTAGAGTGTTGTGCTGTGTAAGAATCATGCTAAGAGGGCTCATTCTTTTCCCGGTGCACAACGTAGTACCTCTTCATCTGCCAGAGGAAACTCAGCACATCACACTGCATGCTTTCCAGTTTGATACTACTCCCCAAGCTGTTTCAAGCTTTGCATTGCTGAGAGGGGAAGATACCTTTGCAAAATCAATTTAACCCTCTCTTCTTGTTCTTGTATTAAGGAGTGTTGCATGGTGTTTTGCAAAACTTGGTATTGGAAGAAACCTCCAAGAAGGGCTAATTTCAAAGCTCCAAAAGTAATGCCTCCTATTAATTTCCTTGGAAAAGACAACAACCACAAAGAGCACAGGCACACTATTTGATAGAGCAGATTCTCAGCTACAAAACACCGTTTCTCAGTATACTCACCACCACAGCTGATTCACATGGATGAGCTGATTGAGACACTCTTCATTTTGTGGTGTGAGAGCTATGCATGGCATCTGGAATTGGGCTTGTCTTTTATGTTGCTGTCGCTGCTGTTGAAACACATCACCCACCACCTCACTGTACTCACATCCATTCTTTGGTCTCCAGAAACGTTCAGCAAGCAACAGTGGATGTCAGTGGGTGCCATTATTTCAGCATGGAACAATTCAGTTCCACACCTTTACTTCATCTGCATTTTCACGACAGACTCCATTCTGTCCGACTGTCCCTCTGCTGCCATCATCATATTCACCATTCGATTCAGCAGGTGTATTTTAGGAACCAAGAGACCACTGCTTAAGCACTTAATATTTGTGGTATTACCACGCACTGCAAACCACTGCTGCTGTACAGCTGTGAAAGACTCCTAACTCATCCATTAGTTCTCCTCATTTTCCCTCTCCCAAGCCCACCCCTGTCTCGCAAAGATTTAAATACATGCCTTAAAACAAAATAGCTTGGTTAGTCTTTATACCATGAATAAAGTAATGGCCAGTAAAAGACTTTGTGAAAAGACTGAATTTTTCCACACAAAGCTGGTATCAGCTCCAACCCAAAACTGTGTGACCCCAGGAGGGCTATTGGAGTTGGCAGTATTTCTTCTTCACCTTTTGAACATCGCAGTGCTCTGCTTTCTGGGCTCTTTGAAACAGGCACTGTTTATGGCTTCCCAGGAGGACCAAAGATCCTACAAAAGATCTTACAGAGTACAGAATGTTGGTTGCAGTCCTGACAGTCCACATCAGAGGCTAATGTTGCTGTACATTAGTTTAGAAATGAAAGCTTAGATGACCAGACTTACTGATGCGAGCATTTCATGCTCATAAGGCAGCATTCCTTAAGAATACATCTAAAGGTACAAATCCAAAAATTGAATACAGTGATAAAATTGCTAAGAGTAGTTTATAGGGTACAGTGGTTAATGAGAGCACCTTACAGCTCACACTGTATCAGATGACAGGCAGAATACCTAAAACAACCTCATTTTCTTTCATATGTTTTCAGTATTTCATCAGACAGGCGCTCACCTGCTCAGCACCACTTCTAGTGGAGCTCAGGGGAAAATGTTTAGTGGTATCTTAGAAGGTGTGACTGTCAGTTGTGAAAAGTGCGTTAATATTATTTGAGCTTGTACTCTGGGTGTAATGTACTGCTGAGTCCTTCTGCCAGTCCTAGGGCAGCACTGATAAAGATGCTTCCTCCTTATCCCCACTAACTTTTAACATCAGTTGTTCAAAGAGAAATTTCTCACTTCATGGATTGAAAGCACTGTGGAAACTCGTTAATATATTTTCGGGATACTTTTGTGAATGTCATACTTGTTAACAGCATCTAAATCAAGAATCACAGAATCCTTAGAGTTGGAAGGGACCTCTGAAGGCCATTTAGTCCAACTGCTCTGCAGTGAACAGGGACACCACAGCCATCAGGTTGCCCAGGGCCTGGTCCAGCCTCACCTTGATAGTCTCCAGGGACGGTGCATGAACCACAACACTGGGCAATGTGTGCCAGTGCCTCACCACCCTCACTGAAAAAGATTTTTTCCTTATGTCCAACATAAATCTGCCCTCTTTGAGCTTGAAACAACTTCCCCTTGCTCTGTCACCACAGACCCTGCAATAGAGTCTGTCTCCCTTTTTCCTGTAGCTCCCCTTTAGATCCTGAAAGGCTGCTATCAGGGCACCTCGCAGCCTTCTCTTCTCGAGGCTGAACAGCCCCAGCTCTCTCAGCCTGACCTTGTGGGAGAGGTGTTCCATCCCTTGGATCACTTCTGTGTCCCTCTTCTGGATGCACTCCAACAGGTCTGTGTCTCTCCTGTACTGAAGACACCACACCTGGAAGCACTCTTAATATGTTAGGCCGAAGCGAAGCGAGGTGATGCAGAGTCTGTCACTCAAGGCACGAGCTGTGCCTGTCCAGAGCTCTCCAGAAGGCACTCCACACACACAGTACAGTGTGCTTTCTTGGGGCCAGCCCCTTTTCCTTCTTTTCTTGTCAGTGTATCCGGCAGCTTGACCACATGGGGCAATCGCTCCATTCTCTTCAATGCTGATTTGCAGTGACAACTTTGGGGACACACACCGTGCTCACCAATGGAGAGCAGGGGAGCTTGACCGTTCTGATTCACTGAGCTGCCACAGCAAGAGAGAGGTATTTACCCGGTTCTGCTGTGCTACAGATAATAACATGTTTCAAACAAATTATTTCAGTAATTAAATTGAACTTCTTATCTCTCTGAAAACAATATCCCGAGGGTTTCCCTGTGAAAATCCTAATAATGGTTTTACTACTTCCCTTCTGGCAGCAGCTCACTAAGTGTCAGTAATTCCATTCTCTCCTAATGTATTTCAAGGCAGAAGAATTAAACAAATGCACTGGAACAGCATGAAGCGATGTCCCATAATCATGAAGGGTGAGTTGGTCTGGAGAGTGCTACTGGCAACTACTGAGCACAAATGCAATGCTTTTCTTGGGACAACCCCCATTCAGAGATCTCCTTCTACTGGACACAGAATACCTCAGTGGTTCTGTCATTGGAAAAGTTCAATTAGTATTTGCTTTCCGGTCTCTTCAGCCAACACCACCCATAACAGACTGAAGTGTTCCTCTTCTTGATCCTCCTAATATTGATTTCACTTAACAGTAAGTGTTCAATTCTTACTAAAAATTTTAAATGACTTGATCTAATTCTTTCCTCTAAAGCTTCCAGGGCAGATAATTGATCTTTGTCAAGACAGAAGTCATTGATGGAAAATACCCAGTGGACAGCGTTAACCCTTGTTATTTTGGCTGTTTTATCTTGAATAGAGCTGCTGGATTCAGACTGCTCCTGGACTTCTAAAGCATTTCATAGTTCAAGGGAAGGATATACATACTAAAAGCACATTTCAATGACTACAAAAATAGCATCTAATATAGAACAACATATTACAAGTCAAGACATCTGTTCACATTATTATGAAAGTCTCCGTTCAATTACATTCATTATAAATTATGGAAGAACAATTACAATAAAAATGTGCATGTTATTGTTTCTGAGCTTGAGGCTAAATTGAAGATTAGGTTTCTGTGCATTATGAAATCTGAAAGAATTTTCTGAGCCATCACAACCCAGAATTAGTGCAATAACTTACATTAAAAACTATATTCGAAAGCAGATTAAGCACAACTATGCCCATATATTTAAACCTCGGATGTCCAAAAATAACTGCAAGTACACACGGGGCTTAAACACAGTCTTTAAATGGGAATGTGTGCCATATCACACTGTTACCTTTCCAGAACAATATTTATCTACTGAGAATATTTGTGCACGACCTACACAGAAATCAGGAACATTCGGTGCAATTTCACTCCTTTACGCATCCTGATGAGTTTTACCTACTGCTTAAAACAATTTGTCTTTAAGTAGTATGCAACTCCATCTCAAAGCAGGGCCAACTCAGGTAAAGTTATTCAGGGCCTTGGCCAAACTGAGCTTTCAATATTCCTGGAGTTTACAACGCAGTGAAGTCTCTCAGCAATTTCATTCATTCACTGTTTTTTTACAAATAATTAATTGGAATTCCACACATCGCAACTTCTGTTGTTACCTCTCATCCAGTCACACTGTACCTCTAGAAGCATCTTGGCTCCATCTCTTCTAAACCTTCCCTTTCAGCAAACGGAAATGTAAAAGATCCTTCCCTTATCCTTTTCTTCTAAAGACTGCAGGAAGTAATTTGCTGAGCTGCTCCTTGCATGTGATGTGCTGCAACCCTCTAACCATCCCGGTCATCATCTGCTTATATCAGTGTTTTTTTCCTAGCAGAATCACAAAACAGGACACGACATGGTACATGCAATTTCAGCAGTGTTAAAAAGAGGAGGGGAAACGATCTCTGATCGCCTACGGGCTACTCTCTTGCTTATGCATCTTCAGTACGCTTCCATCTTTCCCCATCAGGGAGCACTGCTGACTCAGCATGTTATCCATGAGGTTCCCCAAGCTCTTCCTGACAGCAAATGGGAATAAATGCTGGCATTATCCCAAGAAGAAGGTTTAATAAATGAGGATTTTGAGATGGGTCCGCTGTTAAACATACACGAGCAGTTTGGTTTGAGCTTATCAAAACAGAGAGCTGTTGGTTTATTTGGGTCTTATCGCCACAATAAACTGAATGTGTCACAAGCTATTAATCTCTCGGAGCTTCACTCTTCCTCCTCTAGAGAATAATAAATATTCTCTAGAAATTATCCATCACTTTTTTCTCAATTTTGATACAGATAAACTACGATGGTTCAAATGTTAGAATCTAAAATATGGGCTGCATCTACCCTGCTAGTGAAACCTGCATTTGTTGGCTTCCTTCAATGCCTTCCTTCAGAAGCCCAGAAGCTAGAAAGGAAATACAAGTGCTCTGCATCCTGAGTTACTGGTAGAGTGAAGTGAACCTTGAAGACACTTGAATTCAGAGAGGAACAGCAGTGGCTAAAAGCCAGGGTAGGATACAGATGAGAAACAACAGTTGGTGTTTTGGTTAACCCTGTGCCTCTGCAGAGACAGGATTTCTGTGGGCTGTAGTTACATTCTTGTTTCAGCAAACTAAGCATGAACCTCCTGGCTTCCAAGAACACTACAAAGATCTGAGAGTTTGGCAGAGTTCTGGAGAGTCGGGGATTCTGGACTTTGGTGTATCAGAGCAGGCTAGCTAGTATTCCTTTTTCTATCTATCATCTCCTATATCAGATTGGAATGATATTTCCTTAATTCAGTATTGCAGAAACAGTGAAAGTTTTGCAGTAAATGAGACCTGAACTGAGAAAACGTATTTACCAAGCTGGTGTGATGCTGGATGCAATAGTGGTTAGAAATAATGAGATGAAAATAACTGTGTAAAAAAAAAGAAAGAGAGACATCACTGAAGTCATATCATACTTCAGACTTAGTATGTTCTTGGGTACACTGAGTCCAAATCAATCAATTTTTTCTCCTTCATGTAACTTTGCTGGGACCACTACAAGTATCTGGAAATACTTTTTAACTCACAAATGAAATACCATCTACCATCTTACCTGAATGTTTTTCTTCCATTTTCATTCTTCATTTTCAAAATGGAAAAACCATTTTGCTCCACCATAGTATTGTTTAGACCACTTGCTGTGATAACATTCTTGTTTTTAACAGTGTTTTATAACATGCTTTTTTGCTATCCTTATAGAAAACACATGTGGATGCAATGTGCATACAGTTAGTTAAAAAAAAATGAGCGGTGGGAATGCAGAGTTACAGTTTTAAGTATGAACAGCGCAGGCAGTAGAATCATAGAGTCATTTGAGCTAGATAACAGGATATTTTTTATTTATTTTTTTTTTTTGAAGATAATTTGCTCTATAGCTCTCAATAAAATAATCACAGAACAAGTGAAAGGAAGGGCTGGCTTACACAGGAGCATGTTGATCTGCAAGACTTACTAAGCACATTCTGATCATGAATTAGAGAAACAAAGTTATGAGTGCATCAGCCAAAATAATAACAATAAGAATAAAAATAAAAGTTAAGGGAAAACTGTAGGGAAACAAAAACTAAGAAAAATCAATTAAGAAAAGCACTCACTGATTATTTCCCTTTTTCATGTTGTGCCTAGATGTTGCAGACCCTGTAAGCTATTTTGAGCTTCCTGCAATAATCTGGAAAACAACACACGCTTAGAAGTAGACTCAAATGCCTTTTTCCTTCTGGGTATGTCTGCAGTACTGCCAAGAAATACTAACATAGCCATGTTAGCTGTAAACAAGCCAATTCAGCTGGGAAGTAATGCCAGACAGCTGGATAAATTGGTACAGAAAAATCTTTCAACTATGTGAGGGGCCTGCTGCTGGTTTACATCTACATTTGGTCTGGGTGAAGACAAGTGAGAAGAGAGAGGAGGCATGTTGGTGTTAAGTAATACAAGTAACAAGCAATTGGGCAGATTAGCAATGGTTCTGACTCAATGCATACTGATAAAGAAGAAGTCGTATAGTTTTATCTTGTCCTTGGGTCAAAAGCCTTCACTGCTTTCTGTTCAGAGAGCTGGGAATCAGCACCACATTGCAGCCTTCAAGAAAGACAAATTCCAGCGTTCCACATCTCTTCATGTAAATCCTCCTCTTCCTCTCCCCCTCCTCTCCCTCTCCTTAATGTTCCTTCAAAGCCCTAATGTTGATCATTTGTTCAAGTTATCATAAGTGATCTCCTGCATTCCTTTTTCCTCGTTAAGAGAGAGCGTAATATTTCTTTCTGACTTGGTTGCATCTGTACAGTTTTCAGGTTTTGTTTTTATTTTATTTTACTAACAAGCAAAGAATGATTTAAGCCACCATCTGATCAGCAACTTTTTGCAGTAAAAATGGGATCGGTTGCTTGTTAGGATTTTTAACGTGAAGAAACGCAGAGTAGTCTGATCTGACCAAGAGATCAGTTCATGAGGATGGCTGTGGTGGATGGAATCCTTTCTGTTCCCATGTTTAGAGAGACTCTTTCATACAGAAAGTATTTTTGCAGCTGTTGGTATTAGAAAAATGGGGCTCTTATAATTCTGATGTGCTGAGATACTCTGTAAATGTGCCAGGGTCTCTTCTATGAAAATAAACCAAGAAAAGATGCTGGAAGGCTATATAGAGACTTTATACAATTTTTAGGCCCTAGGTGAACTATTCTAGATTTGGCATGAATCCCTGAAATCAAAGAGATTATAATGAGAATGTTGGCTCATCTCCAGCAATGTGGACAGCTGTGCAATGCTGTGTCCTTTTCTAATTTTGATCTAGCACAGTGATGCCCTTCATTTCATGCAAACTGAACAAAATCAATATCCAGCACACAAAGAGTTCTTCATTTCATTTTGTTGTTCCAAAATGCTTCTCCTCAGCTGCATTATGCAAGACAGAAGTTATGAAGAAAAGAAAGAAATGGATTGCGATCTGAATGTTGCTCTGAGTGGTAAAACCTATGTCATTCTCTTGGAAAACAACTCACAGTACATTGAGTGGTTGGTTACCTTTTTCTTTCTGCTTTAGTTGGCTGCTTAATTAAGGTCCTGTTTTAAAATACTGAATAATGCATATTGATTAATAGCTTTCACAAAACCCGCAAGAGTAAGATTGACATCTGGTGGACTTGACAGATGCACGAGCCATTCACAATGCTTTGATGTCAGGCATTTCAGTCCCTAGAAAAGGAAACTGTGTGACTAATGAGTTTTGCACCACCTCTTCATGTGCTCATCTGCTTTCCCATTGATGTAATTTATTAGGCACTTATGTGAGTCACGGTTAGCACACTGAAGTGGGAGTGGTTGTTGGCAGCAATTATGATCACCATAAAGCAAATAAAACAGAAATCAGTAAAGTAGCAAATGATGTGTAAGATGTGGGGAACACCTGTCTTCCTTATACGCTTGCACTAAATATTTGCAAGGAATTAAAGAGACAGGTTGGCATTTGATAATATGTTTGTACTCACAGCTATTTCTATGAACAAGTATTTTGTATCATTGGTGGACTTTTAGAGAGTATGGCTAGTTCTTCCCTATTAAATGAAAACTTTCATGATACACTATGATGAACAGAGTCGTTTATGTAGCATCTTCACTTCAGTGACACTTTCAACAATCATACAGCAACCTGATAAACAGAATGGGAAATATTTGTATGTTATCATAAAGATGATATATAGTTGCTGGAAGAATAAACTCCAAAAATAACTATCCATGTTTAGTTCTCAAAGGGGTAAGACACTGCAAGGTGAGATTTATAGGAAATTTTCCCAAGCTGTTCCATTCAAAACTTACAGATGGTTGGAAAAAGTGTGAGCTATTGATTTATATAAACAGCCCCTTTGTTTTATATTAATAGATAAAGTAATAGGTTGTACAGACTCCATTGTGCTGATGTGGAGGCTGGCTACCAAGATCCTGACACCTGGTCACTTCTGTGGTGCCTGATGACCTATCTACCCAAGTAGCAGATTGGACTCAAAGCAACTTAAAGGTGCTTGAAACATAGCTGAACCAGGAAAACACACTTCTAACCAAGGACAAAAGGTCTTTGGTAGCCATCAGAAAACTACTGCTGTCCATAAGTGTCAATAAGAAGCTGCTAAGTCAGTTCCTCTAAAGTACATGAGTATAGGTGCTGTACAGCATGTTTTTTTTCTGCAAAGTCCACTGGCGTTTGGGGTGAACAGGAACATTGTGTTTCTCATGAATAAAATCAACAATGGAAGTCAGTCCTGTGAAGAACACAGATTTAAGCTAGCTCCAGGCAAACTGTAATGTAATTGTACATAGGAATTATCCTGACAAAGTATGGAAGTGGGGTTGTCTAGTTTATTTATGTCCAAGCCCAAAGGACAAGTAATGAATTTTTATTAGCGTCCTGCAAGCTTTGTTGATAGAAACCCAAGAAGCTGAAAAATGTTTGTATGGATGTCATAAAAGAGGATATAATAAACCGATTACATTCAGCAAGCTAGATTTTTTATTTTCTTTTTTTGTAAAGGAAATTTTTGCTGACTGTGACAAATATCTAGCACCTCAACACTGGACTAATCAAAAAACACTGAGTCAGGTTTGGAATGCGTCAGTACAGACTAGAATATGACTGCACAAACAGCAGTCCTGCTGAAGAGGACCTGGAGATAACAGGGGATAGAAAGCAGAATATAAGCCAACAGTGTGGTCTCATTGCAAATAAGGCAAATCATGTGCAAAGTCATTTTAATATCACATCAAGCAGACTGAAGGAAGTTATTCACTTCCTGTACTTGCCATTACTGATGATTCTTCATCTGTATGCAGATATAGGCCTCTAATTTCAAAAGAGAGATGCAGGAACTGGAAAAAGTCAGGCAGCAAAGATGGCCAGAGCACATGTTGGGGGAGGTTGTAGTACCTGACCTTTGTTGGTCTCTTGAAGAGGAAGTGAAGAAATAATCTAATATTAGCCCATAGGTATCTATCTGGTGGTTACAAACTTGAGAGGCCGCATTTTTTTTTTTTGGTAGCAACTGATGATGCTGACAGAAGACACAATGGACTTGATTTATAGCATGAGAAGCTCAATTTGGGCATTAGGAAAAGATATATTCACCAGAAGGGTAACGCAGCACAAAAGCATGTTAGCAGTGCAAAAGTAAAAACATATATTTCTAACATCATTTGCATACTCATCAGTGCTGTATGAAATTTCTTAACATGGCACTTAAAGAAGAAACTAAGGACTTGCAGAAGAAAAGAAGTTCACTCTTTCTTGAAGACCTCAAAGCCACGAGCCTTTCCTTACTTGTGAAAGTCATGCAAAGAAAGATGAGGTGAAAGACTTGAGTTCTGAAGAGACCCACCACAACAACCAGAAATCAAAGACAGACCTTGCTGCTTCTCTTACAAGCTGTGACTAAGTATTTTCCATTTACTGGAGGTAATAAATAGAAATAGAGAAATGGCATAGAATTTATCAATATGATAAAGGTAAATTTGGTGTTTCAAAGTCAGTGTAGCCATTGACTCGAAGGCAGTTATGTCTAAAAGTTGTTTCTGTAGCTTCTGAGACAATCATGCCTACATTATGTGTGCAGAAACAAATAATTTCTGGCTATTTAGTGCTCCAGCCCTATACTTAGCATGATTTAAGGAGCAGAGGAAAGTTAGGTGGTTAGCACTGTTGTTTCCTGGTTTAAGTCAAGCAAGGCACTGTGGATAGGGACTGAAAGAAATCTGTCCACATCCATCCAAGACAAGACTGGAACAATGCAGTTTCTGTGGCTCATTGGTTGAGTCAATTGTTTGCTGCATTTGTCTGGTGTTTGATAAATTTACACTTCTGATTATAGGGATTGCGTTTTAATTTCAACCTGATTTGATTACTGTGGTCATCACGCTTTGCAATTTTAGTAAAAATCATAGTAAGTTTGCTTAGTGTATGATTGTTAAAGTAAATAAATATAAGGCAAGTTGCAAGGACGGAACACTGAGACCATTAGTAGCCGCAGACAAAAAATTTGCAAGTCAGTTATGTCTCTGCAAGGTCATTTCCTCTGAATAGTAATTCAAAAAGAATCAATTCACTACAGAATTAGTGCTTTCTAGAAATGCAAACCTTCTTCAGTAGGATATTATTGGACAGAATAAGCAGTTTTACTGGTCATACAATTGGAGGTGACTTCTCGAACAGCTTCGAGAATTTCTTAAGTGTGGAAGCTATGCTAACCTGAAATCACAGTACAGAAGGAGATACAGGAAAGCAAGAAAATGAAGTGAATGAGAAGAAGCCAATTTTATACTTCATGATTTTTATTGTATGATTTTAGATGCAATCTTCTCAGCTGCAGCCTCTATTCCACTTCTGTTATTACAAACTGGAAGTTGTTAATATTCATGGCATTTATATTTTCTCCTTACTTTTGAATCATATTCTCTTGAAGTGCAAAGATGAAGATACTGAGTCCATTAGCCCAGTCTCCTGGTCTGCTGCAGACAATCACCCAGCATAATCTTATGAAAACTTAGTCAAAAAAAAAAAAAGAAAAAAAAAGAAGAAAAAAAGAAAAAAGAAAAGAAAATAATAGAGTTTTTTCCTGCCTTGGAATTCTCATAAATTCTCAAGACAAGGATTCTGCTAAAAAAGAAGACAATAGCTCCATATATACCACCAAACAACAATAAAACAATGGTTTATACACAGAGATGTATAGATTTGTTTCATCCAGCTCCTTCCCGACTAGACCGAAAGCACAGTCAGTTAAAGGCAGAATAATATCCCAGGTGGAGGCAGAGTGAAAAGGAAGAGGAGAAATCACTACAATATCATGATACATTTTTTTTCTAATTGTTGGATGAGATTTACTCTAATATTATAAGCTAGAGAGTGATTCCTAGATTTTCAGGACTGCTATTCATAACATTCCTGTAATGTTTGAATTCCTCACAGCCTTGGTAGCACATACCCTCACTCACTGTGGTTGCTGTTTCACACACATGTGATCCCCTCCCACCAACAGTCACACTGCCATTGCTGCATATAGACTCCCTTATAGACATATGTGTGCCCACCATAGGCAGCCCCTCACCTGGGAAGAGGTTTATATACAGACTTCAGCGAGAAGGCAGAACAGACTGTATGAGACACAGGGCACAGCCAACAGCAGCATGCTTCCACACACTCAGCCCATTATCTCATGCTTGTTCCTCCAAAACCACTTTGATCCTTCCCTTTGTCACAATTACAGCGCTAGCCACTGTACCTGTACATTGCCACTGCGTGGCCAGTAGCAAAACTGGATGTTATGAGTGGGATATGACACCATGCAGAAGGAGTTCTGAAGGGGTGGCAGTTCCTCACACTCTCTTGCACTTCTCAGGGTCTAGCTGGGCATTGGTCATAGGGTGGTGAGCAATTGCTTGTGTACCACTTGTTATATACATTCATATACATAGATATATTTGCTGTAATTATTATCCTTTTCTCTGTCTTAGTAAATAGCTTTATCTCAACCCACAAGTCCTACTTTGTTTTTCTCGATTCTCTCCCTCGTCTCACTGGGAAGAGTAGGAATGAGTGAACAACTGTGTGGTGCTCAACCACCTGCTGTGTTAAACCACAACAGCAACTAAACTATAAGCAATTAAGCAATAAAAAGAATTCCCTAACTTCCCTAACTGATTGCAAAAGAAATGTACGATTGCGAGAGCAACCAGATTTGAAGCCTGCTATGCAGTGCCCTTAGCACTACAGGTTTATTATCTTATAAGATGACTCCCTTCATCTGACAAGTACACAGAGCCTTCCTACTGTAGGATAGAAGTAATGGTAAGGCTTAGACCCTGTATCGTCAAGTAGTCTTCCTCCTTCTCCTCAACACTGATGCTGGATACAGTAAAACACAGCTATTCAAGGATTTGCATGCATTTTTGGAAACTGCAAATTAACTCTCCTGTCATTATTTGACTAAAGAATTAAGTCTAGTCACAAGCAGTAATGTAGAATAAATGCATCCGTTCATTTTTTCTAGCGTAAAACATCAAGAGGAAAACAATTTAAAAAAAAATCTTTACTGAATTAAATAGACTCACCCAACATGACTTCTGGCACATGGATGGCAGTTCCTTCTCCACCTACAGGCCCACAGTTGCAGAATAGATACGGTGCCCTGGTAGCAGGACAGGCAGAAAGCTGTATCTGGGGAAGTATCAGAGCGTGATGCCAAGCACGAACCACGCAACAGCAAGAGGAGGAAGTGGCAGGGGACAGTAGTGGTTGGTTTCTGCTTGTAGAGGACAGAAGTCCCCATCTGCCCACTTGGCTTGCTGTCTAGAAAGATTCATTGCTCACCAAGGGCTCAGGTCCAAGATACAGCAGAGAAACAGCCAAGGCTCTCAGGCTATAAGCCCCTGCTGCTTATCCACATGGACATCAGCAGCGCTGCCAGGGGAGATCTTAAGTGTACTAAAAGTTACAATGAAGATCTGACTAGATCTGGAGCTACAGATTGGTCAGACTCACTTCTACCTTTTCATAATCCACGAACCTCAGTGCCCCCCAGAGCACATTTCTGGGTACACAGAGGAGATGATAAAGAAGAGACAGTGGGTCAAACATGCCTGAAAAATCTGTCTGCCTTCTGTGATCAAGTGACTGCATTTGTGGGCAAATGGAGACTAGTGGATGACTTCAACCTCGACTTTAACACTTGTGAACTCTTTTCAAAACACTCTTCCTTTTTTGACTTGAAGAATAAAGATTACATCTGATAAGTTTCTGTATTAGTTCTTCCAATTAGTGTTTGGGTTCTCATCAGTTTCTGACCACTAGAACTTGAAATGAAAAAAGCATAAGCATAAGCAGTTATGTGTGATGATTATGGAACAAATCATTTTTATGTCAGTTATGGCTCTACCATGTTGCTAGTATAAGGGATTGTAGAATCATAGAATGGCCTGGATTGAAAAGGATCAGAGTTATCATCTATTTTCAACCCCTCTGCCGCAGGCAGGGTCACCAACTACCGGACCAGGCTGCTCAGAGCTACAAGAAAGACAGTCTCATCTTCAATCTTCAGTTCCACCCAAAAAAACCCAAAAACAACAAAACCGGATTTCATTATGTTGCAAAGTCCTTCTCCTGCAAAGAGGCAATGGTACCCACACAAATCCCTGAGTGAACTGAATGTTTTCTGTAGTACAGGAACAGATGCTGCATGGATGAGGGCTCACCCAGCACCTGGAGTGACAGCACAAGTGAGGAGAGGCAAGACACAATTAAAGAACAAGATAAGCAGCTGAAGCTATCAGAGCAGTAGCTACAGAAGAAACTTCCTGAGCCCCCGTTAAACCTGACAATAGCCAGACACATCTTTAGAATCATAAGTGTCTTCACTTCTACAGGTTTGAAGCATTTGACTGAAGATTGCAATCTGTCCCTGGAGGACAGCTGGAGGCCTCCAGGAGCTGTATGGAGATGTGCTGGTACCCCGGGAACCTGCTCTGCCAGGTGCCATCAACATATTGACCATTATCTTTAACCTCTTCCACGACTGCTTTTAGGGACTGTAAAGGAGAATGAAAATCACTTCAATTTGACCAGGATCTTTGGATGCGTGGAATTTTCATTTTCTACAGGTGTTTCAGGTGGGATGTTTGAAAACAAAGTTACCACTTCATAATCACAAAGACTCCCAAGGGAAAAGGGCAGACACTATCCTTTGTGTCAGGAATTAAACAGTTCCACTTCAAAACTGGAAACTTTTACGATTTTGGTTTCTCAGATGTTGAAAATAACGCAGTAAAAGTAGGAAACAAAATGAATTGTTTTAAATAATTTGCCATTGGTTTGTCTTCCTGTGAACACAAGTAACAAAACTGTAGCAAACTGCAAGCTGCTCAGCTGTTTCCCAATCTGGAGAAACACCGATTTCATATTCACAGAAGCCAATATTTTGTTATTTCATTAGAAAGAGGGAATAAAAAGCAGATTCTGAATTATAGGGTTGGAGCTGTGTGTTAAACATGAATGTACCACCTCTGCCCCTCTTCTTGTTGTATTTCTTAAGTGGGATGTGGTCTTTGAATAGCCAGATGACCTTCCGAGGTCATCATGATGCCTAAACCCAGAACACTTTGGCTAACACTCCATATTCTGTAAACATCTGTGAAGGACAGACCCACTTGGTGGGTAGACAGAAACTCAAGAGGAAAAACACAGTGAGTAGAGGAGGCGCTGCCATCGCCACTCTTATGTAAGAACCCTGAGGTTGACATCAGGGATGCCACTGCAGTGATGGTGTTCCTCTGCCTGTGGAAATCTGAATTTAAAGCTCTTTTAAAACATTATTTTCATAAAATCATATGGCAGTTTCTCAAGCTGCAGCTGATTCGGACTGAAAACAACCAAGTAACCTGCTGGTAGCAGATGACTTTCTCTGCACCAGGCACTTCACAGGACATGATAAATGCAGGTGAAAGAGGGAGAGGACAGAGATCATCTTAGGCTTTTTGCAGCAGAAATAATAAAAATAGGAGTACCAATCCCCTTGCCCTGCTCCCTCAGTCCAACCCTTTGTCCATGCATGTTCCCCCTCCTTTAGTTTGCTAGATCTTATCCCATAAAGAACTGGTGAAACAGTCTTGATACAAGACATTTTGGGTTGGAAGCCCCTTGGCATCTCAACCTGTTCTACTCTCAATGGAATAACTGAGTGAGAGATTTACAGCAACGATAGCTTAATTTTCAGAGCACTTGCCTAGAAGCTAATATGACTGTAATATATTTCCAGAACCAGATCTGTATCAAATGCAGGTACTGAGAACCATCAACAACCATGAGAAAACATCACCATATGGGTGAGGAAAGCGTTTTGTTCTTTCCTAAGTTTCACTTATGTAAGCATGCACATGTATCAGTAGTAGTAGCTCTAGTCTCCAATACAGTCAAGAGCAGCAGCCTGCACATGCAGGTATCCTCTTTACAGATGTGAAACCAGACCAGAGATTCCAGGTGTTGATATGCACCTTCTGGAAGTTCTCATGGAAAAAGCAAGAATCCAGTATATAAAAATGTTATTAATTTGCCACTACCTCCCTTTTCTGCTCAGCTGTTTAAGCACGACTGAAGCAGAACAAAATAAAACACAGAGCAAAACCACAACCAAACAGCACAGAATAAATTAAATTACAATAGTAACACAAAGGCAAGATTCCTATTCTCCAGTCTTCACCTTAGAAGTTCAAATACAAAGACATTGCCCCTGGTCTCAAGCGCCCTTTTAAAGTGTTCCCTCTTGAAAGTCAATACTGTTCACTGGTCTGAGGTTTAGAATTCCTAAATTCAATCATTCCTAAAGTATTTTATTTTTAAAGCTTTGTAACTGTACACAGTGCTGTAGAATGGCATGTGAGGGAATAACATCAGTTCCTCTTGGTATCTGTGCTATGCTTATCTCCATGGTAGCTAAGCAATTTAGAAAAGAATAAGCAAATAACTTACTGCTGCATACGTCTCTCCCCCAGCCCTCTATTAGTATATACTATGGTGTCTGAATCAGAAAATGCCAAGGTTAAACAGTCACGTACTCTAACAGCGTAAAGCACTTTATCTCCAGCCTTTGAAAGTCCTGCTCCTGCTAAAGTCATTAGTCTGATCCTATCCAATCTGGAACAAAGAGGAACTGAGAGGGGAACATTGCAATTAGCAGATATGGGTTAATTAAGCTCCTCACAGCACCAGGTCTGCCTTGTCCTCAACTTCACAGGTGCAGATTGCAGCCCCAAGCCCTTCTCATGTTTCCCTCACCACAGAGCCAGTTATCTGAATTACTTGTGCAGGACTGAGCTTCCCACCAAAACCTGGAACTCCCTCACATGAGATGCAGCCAACCAAGCCACAAAACAGCTACATCAGGAAGATGGACTCCATCAGAGATGGAAGGTGTGTGCCTTGCTAGGGGCACAGCCCTGATCAAAAGCCTCTCTATTACTTTAAGCTGCAGGTATGATGCTACTGCATGACCCAAATTAGGGACTGCTAAGGGAGTTGCTGGCACCTGCATGAACACAACACCACTCATATAAAGGTAAACACAGGTAGCACAGTCCTGTTCCTTCTCTCCTATTTATCATGGTTAAAGTTCACTAATGCAAACACTACTCATGTACATAAACATGGAGGATTGTAATAAGCTCAGTCCACACACTGAACTCTCCAGCTGGCTCTATGAGCCCATGACCTGAGACCCTATGTAGCTGCTGACACATAGACCTCTCCTCACATAGAAGAGCAAGTGAGATTGCACCAAAGATAGTTAAGAACAGGATTTAATAAGAAGACAAGAAAGACTGTAGTGTGTGCAAGAGCTCAATCAGATGTTTATAAACCACTAGCTTTCTATTACTTGAATGCCCTGATTTATTCCCTCAGTTTTTCCAAGCTTACAACTCCCCCATCCATCTTAATTTCTCCCTTTCTTCTCTTAAATAAACAATTCACTCCAGCTACTTTTTCCCTACTGGTCCTAATTTTGGTAAACCACATTTGGTGTTTCTGGTACTGTTACCTAAGTCATTTAGGCTTTACATGACGTTACTGAAAACTGTAAGTTAGGCACAGTTTTCTGTTCAAGACTGCTCTCCCCAGCATGTCCCCACTATTCCCCTCCGCGTACCTATGTACCCTGGCATCCACTCAAGTAGCTCCCTATAACAATCTGTGAAATCCAGTCATTTCTCATGGTGTTATTCTGCAAAGTTTGTCAGCTGCTCACGCTGCTATTTGTTATAGAATCATAGCATCCTTAGAGCTGGAAGGCACCTTTAAAGGTCATCTAGTCCAACTTCTTGCAATTAGCAGGGACATCCACAGCTAGATCGGGCTATGTTCAGCAACTTCTCTTCTGATGTCTGGCTTTTGCTAATACGTCAGATGCAGGACAAAGACAGTGTAAATCTTCAAACAACATTCATGGATGAATTATTGGAAACAGAATTCAACTGTACTTCCCATAAGTGGCTCTCTGAGACTATAGAGACATAGGAATATAACAAATAAACTACAGCTTTCAATTGTATGGAACCACATTCCTGGAAGCAAGGCTAATCTCTTGCGCAGAGAAAAGCAAGGGAACAGTCTTGGATTTAAAACATAAGAGAAGCTGTTACAGAGCTTTAAACAAATGAAAGATACTCCCAGAAATTTAGAAAAGGAACTAGATACAACCTGGCCAAGGATGTTGGCATTGTCTGGGTTGCTAAGCAACTAGATAATAGTTATTCATTTTAAGATTAAGTAAATTTTGTAATTTAAGGAATCAATTACAGCCTACTCTGTGTTATTTAGAGGAAATCAAAATATATTTCATAGCGATATAGTACTTCTTTCTGGCTGTATTGATAACACAACAGTTACGAGATATGAATTCTTTAATCCAAATTTGTATACCAAATGTGTATGCCTTCTTTCCTCAGTTTCTCTCCTTGTCTTGAGACACCTTAATGTCACCAGTCCTGAAGCTGATGTCTATGACTCCAATCCCCCTTTCTTTATTGGATCTGTATCTCTGTAGTTGTCAGTACATGACAGAAAGATGTATTACAGTAATCAGTGTTCTACTGAAGGCACAGCATCATGTTTGATGCTCATGAGATTTATGAGCTAAAATGAATTGCAGGTCAACATAGATGTTAACTAGCTCCAAAAACGCTGCTGGAATCATCCTAGAATACTATTATTGTTATTATTATTATTATCTCTGAATTGTGCCTCATTAAAAATCATTCCCAGTTGGTAGTGCTGGAATATACAGCAAAGTGTATTCGGGCACTGTGAAGGTTGTTGGACAGTTTCAAGGTAAAGGAAAAAAATGGGCAGCATAACGAAAGACACAGGATAAGAGAGGGAAGTATTTAAGAACACACTGATAGCTGAATACATATCCAGCTATAAGTGTCTATTTTTACCTTTTGCGATTTTCAGCACACTGTAAATATGTACCATATCGTTCATGGCAATAAACTGACCATTATGTAGTTTATCAGCCGAAACGGTTCTGCTTTCAGTTGCACCGTCAGTACAAGGGGCCAAATGCTGACTGTCACCAGTTGAACACTAGGGGGGTCCTGCAGCTCTCAGCAGATGGCTTTACAGCGCTCACGCACCCCACTCACCTGCCTTTGTACTGCAGCCTCCTCACGCGGCACTTCTCACCGTTCCGAGAGGAAGGAAGGTGATTAAACACGTGCCGCCTACCCGGGGATTTGTTGATATAGTAATGAGGGAATGTTTATTCCGGCTGCTAGCGGAGGGCGAACAACAGCAGAAGAACAGAGCTGGGGATCAGCCCTGAAGCACGCGGCTGCCACGCACCAGCCTCGACTCCCCGGCTGCATCTCCTCTTGCTGCCCGCAGCCCCCATGGTGGGCCGGCCGCTGCCATGGCAACACGGGGCGGCAGAAGGCAGAGGCCTGACAGCCGGCTATGAGGAGCAGGTTGAGCGTTCAGGCTAATTAAAAGGTTTTGTGTGCAGGGTCACCTTGTAAATGAGATACGATGCTCGGAAAGCTGCAGCCAGCGCAGCTCAGCAGAAAGTGGAACAAATGCGCAGAGGTTATTTCGGTGTTCACCCTTTCTTGATCACAACCTGTAATTCTCATGGTAAGCAATTGAAATGGCTCCGGAAAATTGGTTGCTGGTCATCTTGCTAAGCAGACAGAAGTTGTTTTCTTGTGAGCCAGGCTGTAAGCCATTCACACCCTCTCTGATGAGTGATTTGTACCAGAGGACTTCTACCCTCAGAATCTTATCAACGCATTTGACAAAGTAAATTACAATTAACTTTAACGAAGTCAGAATGAAATTGATTTGAGCAGCTCTGCAGGCTAACGCTGCTCCTAAATATTTTGTCATCTCAGTCAGTTTGGAGATCTTTCAGTTACAGGCTGGCATGTTTTCCAAACACCCACATGAAGCATCTCCAGTCTCCCTGTGGAATGGGTGTGGAGATGCGCAGCTTTGCTCCTACAGTTGCTCCTCCTCTGGCCTATGTTTATGTTTCTAATTCAGCTTATAAATCTGCAGCTTGAAACACACCGCTGGAATGTTGTGAAAATGAGTGTTTTTCTAAGCACTGACTTCTTTCCTGTGTACACAGAAAATGAAAGGATGTTTTCTTTACTACAAGTCACAGTGTGGAATAGAGCTCCAACAAATCTCTACTGGCATTTGCCATGCAAAACCTCTAGAGTTATAGAATCGTTAAGATTGGAAAAGACCTCCAAGAACATCTAGTCCAACCGTTCACCTACCACCAATGCTGCCCACTAACCATGTCCCCACATACCACATCTACCCTTTTATCGCACACCTCCAGGGACGGTGACACCACCTCCCTGGGCATCCTGTTCCAGTGCCTCACCACTCTTTCTGAGAAAAATTGATCCTAATATCCAACTTTAACCTCCCTCGGTGCAGTTTAAAGCCATGCCCTCTCATTCTATCAAATAATTTGGGTGTTAACATAGGATGTATTTATTGGGGGCAAAAATAAATGCCAGAGAGCAACAAGGGCCAACCGCTCAGTAAGGGATGGGGAGCCACGTGTGGTAGCCTGCCAGCAGATCATGGAATGAGTCCTACAGGGCCCCATGAGGTAAGCAGGGCAGGCCCAGCCATCATGGCCAGCTTCAGCCAGGCATCCAGATCCTCAGGCAAGACCATAGCAACGAAGCAGACCTTGCATTACTTGTGTTGCTCACGCAATAACAAATAGAAACAGCAGCATTTCTTTGGTAAGGTTTGTAACTCATTTGCTTGCAAAATTTGGAGCCCAAATAAATGAGAGGAAAAAAAGCATTTTTACTGATTTCTTCCTTTCTTCGCCTTTCATCGTAACCTCAGTGAGTTCAAGCATGTAATAATAATGGTTCTTTCCTCTCTGATCAATATAGAGCAGCTAATGAATTTTTGTGTGCAGCGAGAGAGAGGAGGTTCCTGGCAGAGCAGGGGACAGCCTCATGGCAGCCTGCAGCTTCTCACAAGGAGAGTGGAGGGGCAGCACTGATATTTGTTTCCTGATGACAGTGACAGGGCCTGGAGGAATGGCATACAGCTGCATTGGGAAAGGGTGAGGGTGGATATTAGGTACAGGTTCTTCACTGGGAGCCTGGTCATGTATGACCTGCAGTAATATCCATCAGACAGGCAATGGCATGGGGCAGGGCCTGTGTCCAAGGGCAGCCTTTCTGCATTGTGAAATGGCATACACCCAACAAAGCCACATTTGGCCACATTCATTGTCTACTGTCAGCAGTAGCCTTCAGACATCGCAGTGGACATACCTGATCTATCTTTTGCTTGGGACCCTATAAATACAGGACCACCAGAATGTGGCCTGCCACTTGCCAAGCTTAGGCCATATCCAACACTAGTGACCAATGGCAAACAGCTTGCACATGAGGATTGAAGCATGTTCACCATCTTGAGAGGAGAATGGGACCAAGCCACATTTATCACCTAGAGGACATCAAGGAGTCAATGGAGGTGGATCTTCCAGAGAATAACAAGAGGCCTAGGCACGTCCACTGAAATGGAATGTATGTGGTGCCGGGGTAAGTTCATTGCCCAGAGACTGACATAGCATAGACACATGGCCACTATCAAGGGAAAGGAGTGGGATTGAGTAATTCCTGACCTTTAAAGAATGACAAGGAGGAACCCACGGAGATGGATTCTTCAGAGAACAGCAAAGGCCAGAGGCAGGCCCAGTGTCCCAAGAGTGGTGTAGGGACCAGGCATGCTCATCATTCAGAAAATGGAGGGGAACCAAGTGGTGTCCAACTTCCACAGAACAGCAAGGGGCTATGTCACACACATAGTCTAGAGAGCAACGAGGAGGAGCTCATAGGGATGGATCCTCCACAAAGCGCCAAGAAGCCCAGGCATGCCAGATGTCTAGGGAACAGTGTAGAGATCAGGCATCAGACACCAACCGGTTAGGGAACAAGAGGCAGAGGCATGGCCATCATTCAGAGAACAATGAGAGGCTCAGATGTGGACATCATTCAGATAACGACGTGGGGCACATGCATGATCACTGAAAAGACAGTAGAGTAGGCCAGCATCCAGGGAATGGCCTGAAATCAAATTGTATCTGCCACTCAGAGAATAGCCTGGAAACAAATCAGGTCTATTGTCAAGAGACTGGCAGTGGGCCAAAGCCATACAAACCATTCAGAAAGGAGCACGGGGCACTGGCAGGACCACTGTTCATAGAACAGCAAGAGGGTAGGTCATGCATGTTATTGAAAGAATGAGTTTCTAGAAAGTTGATGAGGTTTTGTCCAGGTTTTGGGTGTTTTTCATTTGCTTAAGTTTTTCTTTAGGGAGGTGAGAGGACAGGGTTATCAGATGGGGTGGGCTGAGCTTTTACCTTCTGTATAAAGGTAACTATTTGACTAAAACCAAGTTTGGCAGATGATTTAGCTGGCCAAATTACAAAACCGTGATCTCCTATAGTGTCTGACATCTGAAAAGAGCAAAGACCTATGGGTCTTTCTGTAAAAATGCAGCTATGCAAGAAAAAAGAAGCAGACAATGGATTTCTCCTAAATTAGGTTTCATTGTTGTTTCCTCAAGCATTGTATCTAGGGTATCCACTGTCATCTCAAGCACAGGTTCACAAAGCCAATTGTATAAACTTTGACAAGACCTTATCGCTCTTTACAACTCCCTGAAAGGAGACTGTGGAAAAGTAGGGGAGTTGCCCTCTTTTCCCAGGTAATTAATGTTAGGATAAGAAACAGTGGCTTTAAGTGAAGATTCCGGTTGGATAATAGAAAAAAATTTCTTCTCAGAAAGAGTGGTGAGGCATTAGAACAGGCTGCCCAGGGAGTTGGTAGAATCAGCAGCCCTGGACATTTTCAAGAAATGGGTAGATATGGAACTGAGGGACAAGGTTAGTGAGCATGATGGTGATGAGTTGATGGCTGGACTAGATGATCTTAGTGGTCTTTTCCAGCCTTAATAGTTCTATGATTCTCTCATACCTAGATGGTTGGAGTCATAGTTGCAGAGAGCTTACACATTTGCAGAGCAGCTATAGTTGTTCATTTAACAACTGGATTTCCATCCAAGGAAGAAGAGTACTGTTATAAGCTTCTCCTTTTGTTTACTGATGAGAACTGAAAATGCCCATAATGAAACAGATTGCTACAGATATACAACCACAGGAATTTCTAATCCTTAGCATCATCTCAAACATTTATGAATGTCAGCAATTAAATGTTACCTTTGCAGCAGAGTTGATAAAAATATGGCCCAGAATCCCAAAAAGTAATTTATTGTCACAACATGTTATATAACACTTTAATGTCTCCTCTTCTGCAGATTACATATAAAGATAGCTCCTTCTTCATAGAATCATAGAATCTGCAAGGTTGGAAAAGACCTAGAAGATCATCCAAGTCCAACCATTCACCTATTACCAATAGCTCCCACTAAACCATGTCCCTCAATACAACTTCCAGTCGTTCCTTAACATCCCCAGGGTCAGTGACTCCACCACCTCCCTGGGCAGTCCATTCCAGTGCCTCACCACCCTTTCTGAGAAGTAATACTTCCTAATGTCCAGCTTGAATCCCCCTGCCGTAGCTTGAAATCGTTCCCTCTGGTCCTATCACTAACAACGTGAGAGAAGAAGCTGACCCCCAGCTCACTTTACTTCAAGGAACATTTGGAGAAGTCTGAATAACAGAGCAACCAAATGACAAACACCAAATAATTTTGAGAGAAAAGGAATTGTCTTGAAAATTTTCATACTGTGCAGAAAGATATTCCTTTTTTTTACCATCTGGATTACATAAGGTATGGTTCTTGGTATTAATATATCATAATACAGAAAACAAAGAATCCTGATTCAAATCAATAGCATTAGGCAACTTGTTACAGAAGTATCTTACAATGCACGCTCCTCCATTATTTTCTTTAAGAAAATACACAGAAAGTATATGCAGTAAGCACAGTGTTCCAAGAGCTGAGCAGATTCTTGTGTCACCTTGACTCTGTGCTCTGCAGAGCTGGAAACACATCCTGCCAACTATTTAGTCTCAGTAAAGTTAGAAATATGATGCTCAAATATGGGAATTCAGAAATACTCCTCACCATGATCTTTCAATTTTACTAATGTGCTTTTCAGCTCAGTACTTCAAATACTTTTTTCCAAATTTTTAAGTCTCTCCTTATACAATTCCCCTTTCAAATACATAACTCGTGCAGTTAATGTCTCAAAAACAGGCAAAAAAAAGTGATTTCTCTATTTCTGTGATCCTAGCAAGTCAAAGAGCAAGGAATTACATTATTTGAACCACTGACTTACAGAATCGTACTGATCTGGAAGAAACCTCTGGAGGTCATCTTGGCCAAACCTGCTCCAAGCAAAGCCAACTTCAAAACTACATCAGATTGCTCAAGGTCTTGTTCAGGGCTTGAAAACCTCCAGAAATTGAGATTCTACCACCTGTTTGATCAACCTGTTCCAGCACTCATCCAGCAAGTCAGTTTACAGTTATTTTTTACTAAGCTGGCATACGAAAAATGAAAGCTACTAAGGATGCTCCTGTGAAGTATTAGGAGACTTACCCTGTAGTTTATAGAATAGAATTTTAACATAGAATTCTAATCACAAGGACAGTCTACCTGTTTGTTTTTATTTATTTTTTAATTATTTTACCCGTGCCCTGTACTCAGTCCAGTCTTTAGAGGTAGTAGGTACAAATCATACGCTTTACTTCAAGAATTCCTCCACCCCCGGTAATGGGAAAGAATATGCAAGGAAACAAAGTAAACAAAGAACCCCAACGACCAACTACAGAAGCCAAAATGCCAAGCTTACATCATCTTCAAGTTTTGATGCAGATTTCATTCCTATTACTGACACCAAGGAATATGCCATTTTTCACAGCTCTCAATCCATCCTCCCAAGAGCAGCATACAAAAGAAACACAGTAGAATATCATGATTACAAACTTTTTATTCTACAACCTGCTTACAGAAAGCAATTAGCATTTAACAAAGGTCTACATACACAAAATATCAACATTGCTGAGGAGCTAATCCCCAAGCGTGCTCCCTTTCAATATCAGCCAACTGCACCACAGCCTACAGAACACAACAAACACCTCAAGGCTTTCTTGGCTGCAATTCATTACAACACATGCAAAGTGGAGCCTGTGACAGGCTCCTGTTCAACAGAATTTCACAAGATTATAATAGTCAATTGTTTGTATTGTAATAAAAAAAAGTCATAAATAGAAAATAATCAAGTAGAATAAATACATTTGTCAAAAAACCCATAATCCTGGATCACGCTTCTTAGAAAGCAAAACCAAAACCAAAACCAAACCAAAACAACCACCACCGTGATCTCTTGCTCCAAAACCACACTCTGTAGGAAATGCCATATAATTGCCTGCAAATTATCAAAACATCTCTGAAATCCTTCCAGAAAGAAGAGGGTACCACAAGAAGTTTCAACTGCAATCCTTGAGTGAAAGTCTTCAGAAAGACGCATTACCTTCACTCCAGAACCATGAGTGATCCTCAAGCTCCTTTGCATCCTATCTCTGCCATTTTTAGTAGAGTTGTTAACAAAGCTTTTTGATACCCTGTTACTTCAGTCAATATTTTTCTTAAGAGTGGTGTCAGTTGATAGAATTGATGCATTGCGAGATATCAAAGGTCTACTTAAGGAGGAGGATCCTCGCCTCGAATAGCTTTGTACTTTGCCATGTCTTCGGGGAACACCTTTGTTAGTTCTTGAATCAACAGACTTTTAAACTTCTAGAAAGAAAAAATATATATATATGTACACATATATACATACATATGCATGCACACCAACTGTGTCATTTATTAGGTTTTCTTAAGTAATGTTACCCAATTAATAGAAATATTTTGTACAACAGTTCTACATTTCAGCAACTGAAGACAATGGTATTAGAAAAGACACCAAGCAGCATTCACAAAATTCAATAAAACACTAAAATGAAGTCTGCTGGCAGAGTATCAAGCAAACTAAAATACTAGAATGCTTATACCTCTGATAGATCCCTGCGTGTTGATACCTGCCTAGGATCTCACCTCTGCATCTCTAAGCAGCTTCTTCTACACATTATATACATTAAATCTACAAATTATAACACAATTGGAAATGAAAATACTCTGGACTCATAGGCTTAAGTTTCAAAATATTTTCTCCTCATTTTTTTTTTTTAAATCAGCACTTTCCTTTCTGATGCTTTCCATGAAACTCCTGAGACAATTTAAAACTATTGCTACTGCAATTACTTTCTTATCTCCTAGCATGGAAAGAAAGTGTTTATTCCCCTTTACAAGGCAAGAAAATGCAGGAATTAGACAATAAGTGACATTACTGAAATTCATGACAAGCATATGGTCCTCTTCCCCTGCCCCCATTACCAAATCCAAGATGGCCCAGAACAAACAGGAAGACAGATGAGAATTAAATCTGTCCAGCTTAACTAAGATACCTAAAAACTAACCATAAACAGTCAATATTTCATGGACTGGATGCACTGCACTTCAGTCCATACATCCTTAATTGTAAACACGTCTTGTTTAGATGGCTTTGTGAATGTAAAGCTGATAAAGGACGTGTCCATTCAATTTGGTATGTAAATAGCTCCACCTCCAAGAACTGGCACCTGCTTTACAGTTTAATAATTCTTCCTACAACTTTTATGAGCAACGAGCTTTACATCAAGAAAAAAATAAATAAATGCTTAAAACATACACAGGTGAACATATATCCTTCAGCACGAACTCCCATCCCCCATCATTTCAGAATTCAGCCTAAGGATGTTCTGAAACACAAATAATAACCCTTTCAGCCACAGTACGCTTCTTTTCTGATTCTATCTTTCAGCAGTAGTTAACCACTAATAACCTAAGCATTCTGGTATGCTGTTCTACAAGTACAAGTTCAGAAAACCCTAAATACTAGCATATGTTTAAAGTCATTCAGTAAGAATTAATTTGAGCTTATATAGCATTTTTGCCATTTTATTAGCCTAAGATCTAATCAAGACAGTACAAATACCCCCTCCTCTGCTTTGCCTATGTCTAGATTTACACAAATCACTGTGAGCATGAAGTACTCTACGGTAGTCAAAGCACAAACAGCGAAGAGATCTGTAATACACATCCATAGTCAAAAATAAGACATAGCAACATCGGTACCACCAGTTATGGAGTCAATTACAGATTTGCTTTCCAGAACAGGTTGTAATGGCATTCCTGCTAAGGTATAGGGATGCAGAGCAATCCCTAAAGCCAACCACTCAACAGGAAAAATTGATTAACTGTGCAAGCAAAACCACACACATGTACAGAAAATAACTGTTCAGATGCATTATGACATTAGGATTTTCTGGTTTTACCTTCATTGTGTCAATTTTTCCTTTTACTTGCTCATTCTTAGCCAAAGCTCTCTCCAGGCATTCCTTAGTGTAAAGCTGAGGGTTGCGACCTTGATCTATGTACCTGAAAATGCAAAAGTAATGACTTAGGTGCTATCATTAGCACTAGAAAGTTCCCTGAGGAACTGAATTATTCATTCTCCTCTCTTTCTTGATATTGTTTTTTGATACTATACCAGAGTTTAGATTAGTTACTTTCAAAATACAACTCCAGGAAGCAGCTGTCACACTACATAGTAGTAAATGTTTGTTTGTAGAGAGCCTATAGTTCTGAAAAATATATTGAAACAAACAACAGTGTTACCATCCATCTCCTCACAGACATGAAGTACAAGCAAAGGGAGAGGCGGTTCCCTTCCAAGCAACTAAAAGGGCATTAACAGCTTTGTTAATAAGTGGCAGGCAGTCAGCACACAGGAATAAGACACCCAGTGATTCAAGGATGAGAAAGAGTGTATATGCAAGAGCTGCTCCAAAAGTAATGCCTCTTATTATACTGTGTTGGCACATGAGTTCAGAGGAGGATGCAAGTGGTGTGGCAGTAAAGGCTGAGCCTTCCCACCAATACCCCGTTCCATTTTGTTGCCTTGTGACAGATGGCAGCCTGACAGTGCAGAGCCTGACAAAGAAGTACGCATGAAACAATGGAAGAAAGTTTAAGATTTAGGATATTATGGTAGATTCATAATGAAAGTCCAATTGAGAAAGCCTAATACTGGCAGTCACACGCTGGATCATAGCAAAACAACACCTGGACTTCCAATAGAACAGCTACGTTAGCTCACGCCTTCATATGAACGCTGTTGCCCAGAGCTCTCCCTTCCCCTTCCTGCCACCCCTCCACCCTCCCACAAGCAGGAAGCGCTCCCTGCCAGCTCGCACGGCGGCGGTAACTCAGGAGACACACAGCTCCAGTATAGGCGAAGCCACTCACTCGAACACTTCCAAGGGCACGCTGATGTCGTGAAGCTGCTGCCGGCACTTGTCGATGTCCTGTAGGCCCGTCACCATGAAATTCCTGCAGGAAGAAAACGGACCTGCTTAGCGGCAAAGCGGGCGCTCGTCGCTCCCCGTCACCGCACCCGGCGGCACCTCAACCCCGGCCCGGCCCCGCTCTCGCAGCCAACGGACGCCGCGAACGCAAGGAGCGGCTCACAGTTTCTGGTTGAGGCCGGCCTGGCTGCTGGGCTGGAAGTCGCTAACGATGATGCCGAGCTGTCGGATGTTCTCTACGAACTTCTCCAGGTGCTCCTCCAGCGAGTCGAACTTCTCCGCCATCGCCATAGCGGCCCGCGCAGCTTCCGGGCCACGGCGCATGCGCGGGAGGTGGCTGGGTGAGAGGGAGGAAATGCATGCAGGCCACGCCCCTTGCTTCAGGCCACGCCCCCTTCGTCGTAGGCCACGCCCCCTCGGTACCGCGCGTCGCTCTGGTGTTGCTGTGGTGGACGCGCTGCGCGCTTTGTTTGTTCACGATATACGAAATCACGGGCAGTGCGGGGTTCCTGCTCCATTTCCAATTAACCATGTAATTAAGCTCCGTGCTTGCCTGCCCTGGAGCCCCGTGCTTGTCAACACACTGCCTTGGCCCCTGTACACAGAATCACAGGCTCGTAGGGATTTATAGGTACTTCTGGAGATCATCGAGGCCTGCTAAAGCAGGTTTCCTATGCTGCGTTGCAGAGGAACACCTTAATGGTGCTGCCCCTTTGTGAAACATAAGAGCCCTCTGCTCTCCGGCTTCAAAGCCGATGGAAAATGAGTTCTGAACAAAAATAAGATCTATAAAAGTTAATTTGCACGAGTCACTGTTTGCTTTGGGCTCTGCGGATTTATCAAATACGCAACTGCAAATAATGAGAAGTATTATTTACCCCCGAGGTAAATCAATACTAAATTATATTTAGCACCTCTTATAAACATCAGATAATTGCAGTTTGGCAATACGGATCATTCCGCAGCCCTTAGCATTGCTTTGTTTGCTATTCTTTTAGGACTGCATAGCAGGGTGGGATGCACACATCATGATGAAGTTGCCAGCACCTCCTCAGAAGGGGTCAGGCTGGAAGCTCCCTGCTCAGTCTCTTCTGCTGCAGCCTCCCTGATGTGACAGCTGCATCAGAACCTCGAAGAGCCTTTCTCCCCAGCTTCCAAAATACAGCCCTGTCCATTGCTACAAAACTGAAATCCAAATCTGCTCTCACCATGGTTTTACAGTCATCGTGGTGCTGGGGTCTTTCAGTTCCTCTGGATACCCTGCTTTGTGTGGAAATTAAGCATTCCTTGAGCAGTGGAAAGAAAAGGTTTCATGTAACACATGAAAAGCAATGGAGGAGCCATTGGCTGATTAACCGAGAAGGGCTTGTTATCTTCCCCATCTGTATAAGAACTCCAAGTTATTTGTTTCTTTAAACTGTGTAAGAAATAGAAGTAACAGAGCAGTCCACCTGACAATAAAAAACACAATGAGTTTAACTGGAGAATGACAAAATATCCTATTAAAAGTACCAGCTATCATTTTCCTTGCAGGAAGATTATTTGACATGTCTGAATTCCCCTGGCACTTCACACTAACAGTATGTTTTATCAATAGCTTATTTCCAGTATGCCTGTTTTCACCTGAATCTGAGAAGTAATGTCAATTAGAATCAAAAGTCAGCCCTTTGTGCCTGCCACGCTACCGCTGAGTTAAGTGGAGTTTGCTGTCAGGTTACAGCAGATAAGAATCTCATGCTTTGATTCACTGTGCTATTTGAATGGATATTTGGATTAAGAACTAATATGGATATGATATTTAGTCAATAAATAGAATGTATTTTAGATATTCGTAGTTATAACATGCAGCCATTTCTGTTTGACAGCGAGAACCATCAAAATGAGCAGTACCTAATTCATTGACTTTTATTAGCTATATTTTTTTCTTCCTTACATCCTATCAGTGAAAACACCAAAAAATGGCCAGTTCTTTGCTCGGTTACTGTGCCAGTTAAGCAGCATAAAGCTGCGTCCTCTCTAAAATCAAAGCACTGTTCCAGAGCTCATAATTTTAAGTATGCTGACACAAAATTGAAAAGTGAGTGATTGCAAACAGCACTAAATATTAAGGAAAATTTGGCACTGTGCAAATGCTAAATTGTAAAAGCAATCCAAGGCTGCAAAAAGCAATCAGTCAGTTCTTGTCCCTGTCAAGTATTGTAACCATATGATAAATAAATCCATTGCCTATTGATCACCAGCTGCTGGCCGTTCTGCTTAATAGCAGGCAGAATGCTCTCCGGAGAACAAAAGTTCCAGAATTAGGAGATTTTAACATGAGTACTTTGCAATGATTGCATGAGAAATCTTGCTTTGAGAAGCAGAGTGTTTTTTTCTACTATTTGGAAGGGGAGAAATTCCAACATGGTGTACTTCAGATTAAATCTGAATATGAGGAAAAAAAGGAGAGAGAATTTGGAAAGAACAATCTAAATGTATTTAGTTGTGTCAGATGTGGCTCCACAGGCACAAGAAGCTGGGATTCAAACATCATATGCGTCTTTGCTTAAGGGAAAAGATGCTTCAAACACATTCACTAGACGTATGGAGCAGCCTAACATGCTTTAAATCCAGTAACAGGAATAATCTTTGAGATACTGCTAAAGCCTCCTCTCCCCTCTCTTTGTGGAGCTAAAGAAACATGACTTAGTTTCTTGTGATGAGTGAAGTCTGCTCTGTGCCCATTACCCACTATAACTCAGTTAAAATATCCGAGTGGAAGAAATAATAGAAGTTGACCATCAAATGTAGGGATATCCATTTCATATTAAATCTATACTAACTAGGCTGCTTATTCGAGATTAGTGAATATTGTTAGATAAACATGTGCACAGTGATTTAAGATTAAAAATAGTCATAAATATACAGCCAGTTATTAAATTCTTTGCTACCTACAACTTGGAGAGTGTTTTCCTATTTGAGGGGGGAAAAAAGGCAAAACAGAAGCTTGTGTTCCAATGAGAGGCATAGATAGACAGAAGATGGATGGACAGATAGGCTGACACATAATCAATGAATCAGAAGATATAGAGACAGAAAGATTTAGAAAGAAAATTGCATGGTTCATCATTTAAGTAATCATATTGCAGACCTACCTTTATCTCCATGGAGAGAGCAGGAAATTACTGGCTTGTAAGCCAGACATCTGTACTGGGCAGTTAAGTAGAATTTGTAATAAAGGATAGAATGAGAGGCCATGTAGATCAGCGTGACCCATTTGGGAAGAGTAACACGGGTTATGTAACAGAAAATCTGATTTTGTAAACTTCTAATGAATTTTTTCAAGGGGTCGGCAAGCATGTGGATAAGGGAGCTCTGATTGATACAGTCTACTTGAATTTCCCATTGGCTTTTGGCAAATTCCTTAACAAAACTCTTCTGAGGAACTAAAACAATGGCATAAAAGGAGAAATCCCGGCGTGAATGAAGAACTAATTGCCAAATAGGAATCATGGAGTAGGAGCAAATATTAAATTCTTTCACGGGTGAGTGATTCCCAAAAGAATTCTAAAGGGATCTGTGCTGAAATCTGTGCCGTTTGACATGCTCGGAGGTGACCCAGAAGAGAAATCAAACAGTGGAATGAGAGAATTGGCTTATGAGAAGGTCAGTCTGGGGAGTAAAGATGAGTACAGGTTGTAGTTAAGCGTCAAAGGACCTGAAGAGGCTTGGTAACCAAGCAAAAAAAAAATGTGCAAAGAAATGCATATAGTTAAGGTAAAATGACACACAGAGCAAACAAAAACAAAATGTAAACTCATGACTTGATGGTGACTCATGGCTGATGGCCTCTTGCTCCAAACAAGATCAACACTCTGGGACAGCAAAAGAAAGTTCTGTGAGAATATCAGCTCAGAGCTCAGCCATGACCAGAAGTCCTGCAGAGAGGAATTGTTAGGGATTTGAAGACAAAGTAGAAAATGTCATTATGACACTGCATAAATTCACAGTTCACCCCAACCTTGAATACTGTGTGCAGTTCTGGTTCCCAGGAGTAGACTTGGGAAAAAGCCAGAGAAGGGCTGCCAAGATGAAATGGCAGTATGAATGGTAAATATGAAATGGTTTCAGTACTAGAAAACTGAATAGGCAGAGACTTGTCAGCTTGAGTGAGAGCCCAATGAAGACGTCTGCAGCAGAGGTTTTGCTCTATCTATACTGTCATGAGTGGTATGGAAGGAAAACTGTCTTTCAGCACAAGGACCAAGACCCAGTGAAGCCAACAGAAGCACACACACACAAAAGAATAAACAACCACAAGTGATTTTTGTCATGCAAAGTTTAGCAGCCTTGGAGAATTACTTCCTAATTGATGCTACAGACAGCAAAAGCTTGAGTGGTGTGAAATGGAAATGGGACAAATGCTTGGTAGATTGTGTTGGAAGAGTGGTAGATAAATTATGTCTGGCTTAGGAAATCCCCTGAACTGAAGGCATTCCAAGTCCAAGACAGCATTCAGGAGTGTTCTCATCCATATTTGTCATGTCCTCACTCTTCAGCATTCGCTTCCGATTACTGCTGAGCCTTTATCTAAATCTGTGTCATTACTGTTAGCTGTCCCATCTGTTGGAACTTTCTAAGAATGACGTGCTGTGTAGGATGTGGGCAGACTGCATGGTGGTTTCTTACAAAGCAGAGCATAACAAGGTTGATTTGAAACTGTTTTTTTTAGGTGCCGGGTCTGAAAAACAAACTATTCACCATTTTCATGTATGATTATATACTCCATGCAAATGATCTTTCTAGTGCAATGTGGCACAATGGAGTGTTTAAATACAGATATTGTCACCATTTTTTCTTCTCAGAAATATAAGAAGACACTGATTCTTCATCTTTTTGTCCATCTCTGGAACTGTGATTCTCCTCCTAGCTCCAATTTCCTGCCACTGGCCAATAAAACAGATTTAGTAAATGAAGTAAATACAGAATACTTGTTCCAGTTATGGATCTTTTTCTCTCCTTCAGTCTTTCCACTTTCTTTTTCACTTTGCTCCTATTTTCTTCTACATGAATGTATGTAATTCATGGATTCCTTTCTCATTCTGCCTCCACAGACCTAGAAATGTATGTTGAAATTTTATGTAATTAACTGGGGGCATCAGCTACCTAAAAATCCATTTTTTATAAGCCATCTACCCTGCCTCGTTTTGACTGCAACAGGTGATAAGCAAGAGAGAAGCAGTAAAGATGGATGTGTGCAACACAGAGAATACTGTTTTATTGTTCTTGATATATCCAGTTGATGGTATTTACATCTGAGATGGTTTTGGACTCATTCCAAAGCATGCTGTATTTTCTTATCTTACTGTAAAAAATAAAGTGACAAAATAAACAATTTTCCCAGAGTAATCCCATTATTCGGCTGAATAAGAGGTGTAATGATAGTTTCCATGCAGATAACCTGCTCATTAATTACTTGTAACAGTACATCCCTTACCACGAACTAGTGGGATGGTGCATTTAAGCATCATGGCTTGATCCAGTTCTTACTGAAACAATCCATATTTATTTATTAAAGAAGTGGCAGGATCAGGAGTTTGTTCGTGCAGTAATTTTGCTCTTCCAAATCTAGTAGATCTGGAGTCCAGCTGGTATGCAGTGACCTTATCTACTTTCTAGCTCCTCAGATGTGACTGAAAGCACTTCTGGAAAAGCGCTTGTTGGTTCGGACCAAAGAAAGCTAAGCGGGGACTTTTGTAAGTGTTAAACAGAGTGAATGCACGTGTATCTGTGTTTGTGCCCCAACACTTTTAGTTCTTCTAAGTGCTGTAATTCATGGTGCATGAGAAAAAAAGGGAAAAAAAAGAAAAAGAAAAAAAGAAAAAAGAAGTAATGCTCATTTGAGTTCATAATGAAATAAATCTTATGAAATCAGAAAAAATACTTAACATTTACAATTTTATCCTGTGGTTAAAAATATTTAAATCGTATTTCCACTACAATGTCCAGAGCCACTGTTGCATCCAGTTTGGAACTACTGATGCCATTAGCTTCATACTGGAAGTAGTCATGGGGCCTGATTGGATTTCATGCAGGAGAGGCTGGAATCAGCAAGCACTACAGGACTCATCTGGATAAAAAATGAAGGCTCTCATGAACACCAAAACAGCTCAGAAGTTGCCTCCAGTTCAGACTTGGACCATCAAGTCTTCCATGCTCTTTCAGAACTGCTCAGCTTCAAACCATCACAGTATATTAGTTGGGAGCAGTGGGCAGCAGCAGGCTTTGGGCAGCTCCAAAATACAATGGAGCAAAAGGTTTGCAAATGTAGCTTCTTCCCCCTGTGCTGTTGTGTGGATGTCCTGGACACAGTTACAGCCACTCGACTCTCTGGTGTACCTTGTCATGTTTGGTCAGCAAGGTCACACAGCAGATGTAAAGGTCCTTCCCCAAAAGCACTGAACTAAAGACTCTTGCAATTTATTTATTTTTCAGAGGATTCAATAACTCTCCAATTTTAAAGTCATTCTCCACACTCATGTGCATTCGTATTTCACTCTCTTTACAATCTGCCTGCATCTCTAGGAAGGTTATGTCCAGCGTCCAGCTTTAAAATGGGTTTTACTCAGTTGTCATTCAGAAGTTGTCCGAATGAGACTCATAGGTATCTATTCTTTCCACATCTTTTTCTAGTCAATGAAGAAATGCTTTATTATCCAGTTAGTTTGTTCTGAGTATTCCATGCTTTAATCAGATAATTTAATCAGGTTTTTTTTTCAGTTCTCTGTGTGATAAATTAAACAAATTGAACTCTTTACATAATTTTCTTGGATCGCTTTCAGCTTTTTCTGCAGTGTTTCCAATTTTTCAGTATCATCAGAAGAGGGAAGATGATCTGCGCCTTGAAATCTGGTATCGGTCTCTGCAGAGATGTGGATCCCCGTTCTCCCGTGCCTTGTGCTGCTCACTCCTTTCCTGTTAATATATTGCAGGACTGCAAAACCTCTTTGCTGTAAGACTCCGCTGGGAGTTTGGGCTGATCTGCTGATACGTTATGAATCCTAATTTCCTTTCCTGATTGCCACTATAGTAAATATATTCTCCAGTTAAATAAACTAGCACAGTTTGCTCATAGGACTTTGTGAATTATGTGTGTTAAAATACATTTATTTCACAAACCCAACTATTCAATTTAGGCTGCCTTTGTTGCTTCACCAGCCTTTCTATGAGCTCTTTCCTTTGTATGCAATTTTATATTTACCTCCAGATCATCAACACAACCATTAAGTTGCACCAGAACAGGTTCTTTGGGGAGCCCTACCAGTACTATTGCCAAATAAAAGTCTTCTTGGGAGTGTCCCTGGAAGCAGATCACCTACTCTGCCGAGTTGCTCCCAGAACTGATTTCAGAGTGATCTGGCTCACTTCATGTGAGATGAATGCCAGGTCAAATCTGGCATAAGGGATTGCTCCAGGGCCCTCTTCTTACAAAACATATGGATGAGGTTGTGTCAGACTTGCCTTGCTCAGCTTGTTAGTCCAACCCTTACTCCAACAGGCTTCGTGACCCTGCATGTCTCTACAAGCCCCGCCTCAGGCCATACTGTGTGCATCTTCAGCATCATCTTATAAAAACACCATTTGCAGGTGTACTCAGTGTTCTTCATTTTACAGGATGGCAACTTCAGTAGCACACGCTCTTAGATAGACTAAAGATGGAGGTGCTGGCAGGAAAGTTCAGTATGGGTAACAGCCCACCATGGTCTTCCCTGTGGAATTCACATCTTCCTCAGTTCTCTCCATGGACACTTTTGAAAGGAAGCTATGAGCTCTGCTTGAGACCATCTAACTGTTTGGTCCCCTGCCTGCTGAAAGCCCTGCTGCCATGGGTTTGACATCAGCCCTTCTGCTGTCTTCTCTCTGTCACCAGAACCACAGTGGCAAAATTAACAGTCTCCTAGGCCAGGTGTCACAGGTTTGGACAAGGCCTTGGCCCAAACTTACAAGACATTTATTTTAATCCACATTTCTTACCTAGAAACCTGGATAAAGCCTTTTCTGCTTTTCACATGCTTTCATGCTTTTGGATTTCTAAACAAATGCCACCATTGGCTCAGATTCAAAAAATTCTGATTCCTGTGTCAAGACTGGTAGGAATGGGTACGTGTAGATGAAGGTTCACTTTAACCCACCATCCAACTCTGTGGCTACAGCTGTATGGCAAGAAGGGAAGTATACACCCTGCTCTCAGGAGACCTCTTTCCAGCTAGTAAATATGAATGCTTCCAGAACTCCAGCACAAATTTACTGCTTCTGTTCTCCTGCTGAGGAAGTTGGAAGACAAAACATGTATTGTTGCTAAATCTAACAGAGAGGTCTCCACCCCTTGGTTTGCTAATGACAATCCCAGTAGCCAGTTTGCAACAGTGTACACAGTTTCTGATAATCCAGGATCTCTGTGTGCATCTTTAGGCATATGGGCTGGGCAGGAAAAGAACCACTCATCTGCACCAACACCATAAGTGGGACAAAAGCAACATCTCTTTGACTTTCTGTAGATGTTGGCTTCTTCATGGTCTGTCTTCCTGGGACATCTCTCCAGCCAAGGACCAGTGACCTACCAGCTAGTGGCAGCAGCAGCTTCTCCAGGATCAGCATGTGATGACCTGATCACAGATCCCTGGGACGGTAAATGACAGGCTATGTAAATACACGCTTCTCACTTTTGAGGAATTGAGTCATTGCCAGTAATCTTTCAACCTAACTATTTCGTAAAGCTTTTCTAATCCTTTCTCACCCCCTCTGAACTTTTTTTGCAGAGTAGCTTGGGAGTTATAATTGGCACTCTGTGAAACATGAAGCTAAAGCATGATGACAGTGCTGAACGAAGCATTTTCTAAGCCCTTTGGAAATAAAGAGGAATAGTTCATTACCCATAAATGCTTTCCAATTGACCTTCCTTATGGTTGTATGCTGTAACGAGGAAGATGAGAGAACGTGGTTTTACTTCAGGAAACACAGAGGATTGACTGGAGTCAAAGAAGCATCATCATCATCAGTATCAGACATTGTCACTTTAGAGGATGAAAGGCAGATAAATATTCAAAGGTGCTTGCTGACGTAACTCAGTCATGCAGAGGAAGAATCATAGAATCATAAAAGAAGAGATGAATAAATAGCTTGCAAAAAAACGTGTTTAAGTGTTTTCAGATTTGCAAAGAATTTGATAAATAAAACTTCAGTTGGTTCTGAAAAGGAGACCATGTTCCATGCTGTAAAGGAAATCATTGGCACCTGCTAAGGTGGTCTAGGTAAATAACTCTAAAAGATCTAGAAGCTGGCTTAATCCTGAGGATATTAGCAGAGTATGCAAGTCTTAAGATTGTAATGCCACCTATAACAATCTGTCTGCAGATCTGCAGAAGAACTTGAAAAGACTAGTAGAAGACAAAAAATGGATATATATAGAGAGACACACACACACACACACATATACACTTTCCAACTCCGTTGGAAGCCCTGAGGCATGGAATTTATTGTTAGTAAAATGTGAATCAACAGTGATCTAACCTCTTTTCTCACCCACTTGGAGAAGCTGGTGCATCAGATGCCAAGGGACTCATAATATAAGCCTCATTTTCTATCTCTGAGCATTCTCTTAACCTATTCTGTTATAGTTATGTCTGTAGGCTTCTCAGGTTCTATCCTACAGGAGCAAAAGCTACTGCTTCCAATACTTGGGAGAGTATTCAAGTCTTTCAGTCATCAGATAGCTGAAAGCCTTTAGATTTCCAGTCCAAATGTATTCAGGATTACTCACGGTGCAGCCATTTGATCATGTGATAAAGTCAATATCCCCCTCTGACATTTACTTCTCAAATACACTTATACAGTGTCACACCCCCATTCAGTCCTTTCTGGTCTATACTAAATAAGACCAGATCTTCTAATTCTCCTAAGACAGTGTGCATTTTGTTCCTGTAAACACTCTAAAAGAGCCTGAGATGTCCTTCAGCAGCACCAGTGTGCACCATGTGAGGCTGAGGGCTGCTGCTAGATGTGAGCTTTGAACGCTGTCTAGTTTCACTAATCAATGCACAATGGCTTGGCTTGAAATCAACTCCAGGTAAAGATACAAATGACATATCTGCCAGATGTTAATCCATTTTGTATAGCATGAGAGAGGCAACTAGTCTGGAGAAGAGGAGGCTCAGGGGAGACCTCATTGCACTCTACAACTTTGTAAAGGGAGGTTGCGATGAGGAGGAGTTTGGCCTCTTCTCCCAGCCAACAAACAGGACCCGAGGAAATGGCCACAAGTTGTACCAGAGGAGGTTTAGAGTAGACATAAGGAAAAGCTTTTTCTCTCAGAGAGTGGGCAGGCAGTGGAATGGCTGCCCAGGGAGGTGGTGGAGTTGCTGTCCCTGGCAGTGTTCAAGAGGTTTCTGGATGAGGAGCTACAAGATCTGGTTTAGTAGCTTGTGGTAATGGGAGGATGGTTGGACTAGATGATCTTGTAGGTCCTATCCAACCTTGTGCTTCTATGATTCTATGCTAGTTCTGCTCCAAAAAATAAAAAGGACAGTGTTGGGGGCTGCAGAGAAGTTCAGTTTGACTTCTACACTTGGGAAACTAATAAGAAAGTATGACAATGAATATGGTTAACAGATAAAATCATCAAATCACATAGAATCTCAGAATTGTAGAGGTTGGAATCAAGAGAACAATTATTGAACATCCTGAGTTGGAGTGGACTTACAAGCATCATTGTGGCTCCACAAAGAACCACACAAAGCTCAAACCCTATGTCTGACAGCATTGTCCTAACAGTCCTTGAACTCCGGTGGCTTGGGGCCATGCCTGTTGCCATGAGGAGTCTATTTCATGCCCACTGCCCTCTGGTGCAGACCCTTTCCCTAATCCCAGCTGCCCCTCCCCTGGCACAGCTCCATGCCGTTCCCTCGGGCCCTGTCGCTGTCACACAGAGCAGAGCTCAGCTCTGCCCTCCTCTCCCTGTGTGGAGCTGCAGCCACCAGGAGGCCTCCCCTCAGCTCCTCTGCTCTGGGCTGAGCAAACCAACAGACCTCAGCTACTCCTCAATATGCCTTGCCCTCAGACCCTTCACCATCTTTGTGGCCCTCCTTTGAACATTCTTCAATAGTTTTATGCCCTTCTTACATTGTGGCACCCAAACTCAAGGTGAGAATGCATCAGCGCAGAGCAGAGCAGGACAGCTTCTTCTCTTGCTCAGCTGGCAGTGCTGGGCCTGGTACACTCCCAGTGTAAGAGACTATGGAGTAAGAATTGATGAAGATTCCACAGAGATCTCAGCCCAAAATCTGTTAAGAGTCTTCTTGAGCCACTGATGATATGGATAAGGACCACCTAATCAACACAGGAGGATCCCCCCTGCCAAGCTGTTTCATTCTTGATTTTCCTCAAGACATTCTGGTTTTCCTCAAGACATTCTGGTTTTCCTCAAGACATGCTGGTTTTCCTAGACTTGCAGCCATCAATATTCCATCCTGGACTAACCAATTAATCCCCTCGCTGAGGAAGCCTAGGGCTGAAAAAGAAGAGCTTGCTACATCACAACAGCTTTTTTACCATATAGGCAGCAAGGCACAGCCTGAACCAGATGTCAAAGCAGCTCTCTGTCACAGCACAGCCCCATTTGTCAGGGCATACCTATCGCACCCTCCACACCAACCCAACAGCTTTCTCATCGCCTCCACCATCCATCTTGTGCTGCTTTACAACTCAGTGGCATCGAGCCACAGAGCTACTGCTTGGCTCAGGTCTCCCTTTGCAGACCACCGGGCAGATAACTCAGCAGTCACATGAGAAAGGTAAATAACCTTCATCATGTTAAATTGATGACCGCAACTCCTACTGCCAACTATCACAGAACACCACACGGTGACCTTTCAGTCTGAAACATTAATGAAGCCAACACAAAGGTTCCCTCCAGTTGCTAATTGGCATGCTGCTTCAGCTCGACATATGTGCCCCACAGTCTCGACTGGCACGAGATGCTTGAACAGGGATGGCTGCTGAGCGCCCTGTCCTGCACAGCTGCCCACCAGGACTGTCCTGATCCATTCTACCCTGACCTGTCTCACCGCACCACTGTGCTCATTCTGGCTGCAGGCAGAAGGAACAGCCACGTCCTCCTGCCCTCCTCCTGCACATCCTGCTGCACTCATATACTCACCAAAACACAGACTGCAGTCTTATTAAGATGATTTTGAGCCCTTAGTAATGCCATACTTGAAAAGCAAATATAATTCTGCTTCTTCTTGATCTTAAAAACGGCAAGATTATCTAACCTGTGGTTTATCAGACAGATCTGTCCTTTAGAAAACCTGGCAAAGACATACATTAGCCGTGTTTCATACCATCTGTTGATGGTGAATTGTCACCTGCTGAATGCGGACTCACTGGTAAAAGCAAGTGGTTAAATAACAGAAAGAGGGGAAAACTGAATCACTGAGGTTGGAAATGACCTCCAAAATCATCTAGTCCTACATCAGCCCATCCCTGCCATGCTCACTAACCGTGTCCCTCAGTGCCACATCTACACATTCCCTGAACGCCTCTAGGGACGGTGACTCCACCACTTTCCTAGGCAGCCTTTGCTACTGCCTCACCACTCTATCTGAGAATACACTGTTCCTAATATCCAGCCTGGACCTCTTTTGGCACAACCTGAGGCCAAAAATGTGGGCAGACCCCAGCATTATTACAGAAGCAGGTCAGTTGCCCAGTTTTTGATGAAAACATATTAGAATGTTTTCAAAGAATAGGTATATAAAATCGTGTCACTTTTGTGTGCTTTACAGGTGAGACTGTGCGTTTAGGAGTGTATACATACAGATCTGCACCACAAATTCACACGCAGCGATGCGCCTCACTCTAAGTAGGCTCTCGCACAAGTGTACCACGTATAACGGTGCCGCAGCAGCAGCGCAGACCCCCGACACGAACCCCGGGCCGCACTGCCGCAGAGCGGAGCCCCGCGGGGCATCTGTCGGCCGGGCGGCGGCGCTGCGGAGCGGGACGGTTCCGAAGGCAGCCGGCGGCTCGGCGCGGAGACAGCGCGGGGTCTGCGGCAGGGCCCGGCCGCGGCGGCGCCGAACAAAGAGTCCGGGCGCGCTGCGCCGCCGTGAACGAGAGGGGAGCCTCCGCCGGTCCCCCCGCCCGGGGGAGGCGCCAGGCGCTCTGAGGAGACCGGCCCGCCGGGGATTGGCTCGGGTGGGTGTGAGCCGAAGGTGTCGGGGAGGCCATCTGCAGCGCGGGGGGAGGGGGCTCCCTCTCCTTTTTTTTTTTTTTCTTCTTCTTTTTGACGGGATGATGGCCGCGGCCGCCGGGCCGTGATGTCCCCGCCAGCAGCCCCTGCGCCGCAATGCCGCTCGCAGCAGCCCTAGCGAGGGGAGGAGGCGTTTGAGCGGCGGCCGCACGTCCTCCCGCGCCGCCGCCGCCTCCCTGCCCGCCGCCCCTGCGCCCGGAGCCGAGCGGCGCGGAGGGGTCCCCGCCCGCGCGGCGCCGCCCCCCCGCCCACCGCCGGAGCTCCAGAATAAAGATAGAGGGATAGATAGAAAATAGCGGCAGGAGGCACCGCGGCCGCGTACAACATGGCCACTCTGCTGCGGAAAATCGGACTGATCCGGCTGCACAACCGGGACACGGAGGACCCAAAGCACCACCACCACCACCGCAGCAGCCAGCAGGGCTCCTCGCTCCGCGGCCGGGGCGGCCCGAAGAACGGCAGCAACAAGCCCCAGCCGCAGGGCCCCCCCGGCGGCGGCTGCAGCAGCAGCAGCAGCGAGAGCAGCCCCGGCGGCCGCAAGACCAAGAAGGCGCCGGAGCCGGCCAAGCAGCCCCCGCCGCCGCGCTCGGGCGGCGGCCGGGAGAAGCCGCGGGAGGCTGCCCGGGAGTCCGGCGCGGGTAGGGAGGCGGCCCCGCAGCGGCCCGGCTCCAGTTCGGGGCCGGGCTCGGCTCCGCTGGTGCCGCTAGCGTCGGGTTCGGGGCCGCTGGCGCCCGCGGGCCGGCAGCAGCACTGCACGCAGGTGCGGACCCGGCGGCTGATGAAGGAGCTGCAGGACATCGCGCGGCTCAGCGACCGCTTCATCTCGGTGGAGCTGGTGGACGAGAGCCTCTTCGACTGGAACGTGAAGCTGCACCAGGTGGACAAGGACTCGGTGCTGTGGCAGGACATGAAGGAGACCAACACGGAGTACATCCTGCTCAACCTCACCTTCCCCGACAACTTCCCCTTCTCGCCGCCCTTCATGAGGGTACTCAGCCCCCGCCTGGAGAACGGCTACGTGCTGGACGGTGGGGCCATCTGCATGGAGCTTCTCACTCCCCGCGGCTGGTCCAGCGCCTACACCGTGGAGGCCGTCATGAGGCAGTTCGCCGCCAGCCTGGTCAAGGGGCAGGTAGGGGCCGAGGGGCGCGGGGTGTCAGTGCCCCCCGCTGGGATGGCGGCCCCGGGGACGGTGGGGCCCTGCCTAAGGCTGACCTTGGCTGGCATCTCTTGGCAGAGACGCGGGACGGCACGGAGGGGCCGGGGGTAGGTACCCCACCGTGCCCTCCTGCGTCCCTCCTCTTGGCTGTCTTGCCGGTGGCATCAAAGTGTGTGATGGTCGGATCCGGTGCCCCAAAGCAAGAGGGGCTTTGCAACTCCCGCTAGGGCTTGGGAATGGCATCCTTTGCCAGCTGGTCAGCCATGCCGGCAGGGCCCCATACTGGCTGGCTTCTTGTCCAGCCTCTGGTGCAGGGCTTTGTCTGCCTCTGTCCTCCACGGTGGCCTTTGGAGCCCGAACCTGGCTTTGCTGTGGCAGAGCTGTGCCAGCTTCAAGTGCCATTGCCCAGAGGTAGCGCCTCATGCAGGGTGACTCTGCAGCTCCCTCTCCTTTCTCCCCTCCTCAGGAGGTTCCTGGCTGCTCCGACCCTCTCATCTCATCTGTCCCCAGCTGAATCAACATGTTTCATTTCTTTTATTTATTTTTTTTCCTTCTTCTGCAGAATATCCTAGGAAGTAATCATAAGTTGTTTTTAATACCTGGGTAACTATTGGTGGTGAAGCTTGTTGTAGTGGGCAGCGTAGCGTACCCGTGGCTGAGTTGGGTGTTTTTTCTGCTCACCTCATGAACGCCCTTGAGCTCTGTGTCACGCACAGCTCCTTGTCAGTCACCGCATGATGCTGTGTAACTTGTATTGGTATCTTGGAAGTGAGGAGAAGAGCAAATAACGTATTTTCCATTTGCTTGGGAAAGAGAATGTCACTCCTGTTTGCCTTTGCTTGGTTTGTCTTAACACAGAAAATTCGAGTGTTCAGTGGACTCATTTCTAAGTGGCTTTTTCTCCTTTATTGAATGATCCAGGCCTACTGTGCTTTTTTTTCAGTCAGGTTGTATTTTTCTCTGCTTTTCCTTTGAAGAGGTCAAGTTCTCTAGGTCACCTTGGGGTATAAAGGACACCTCCCAGGGAAAAAAAGCACAGAACAAAAAAGCAGCCTTCATTTACATGGAATCCATTAAGGTATATCGAAGTTCTGCAGCTACTCCTACTATGTCATGCAATTTATTAACTCATCTCTTATCATAGTGATTATATTTCTTGTTATTTTGAACAAGAATTTAGGAGGCCAGTGCTAAATTGGCTCTGCTTTTTTTTTTTTTTTCCTTTTTCCCCCCTCAACAATTTCAGCACAGCAGCATCAAATGTTGAATGTTAAATGCTAAAGATTCATTGACATCATAAAATGACTCGGTTAAGAAAAACTCTGAATTATTGAGTTAGTAATAAATGTGTAGTTATATACCCTTTATTTCGCTCCAAATCCTGTAAGAGTTTTCCCCAAAGTCACGGCAGTTACTGATAGCAAAGGATGTTTATGAGAGCATCGTTAGTAGGCACGTTTAATATACAAGAGTTCCAATAGCATTCTTCTAGAAGTTCAAGATGGTCAATTATAAAAAGGATAGTGTGTGGGGGGTGAAATAAAAGGGTGAAATAAACAGCTGCTGGTAACTTAGTAGCTCAGTAGCTGCGAGATGCGTGTTCCCAAGTCTCAGAGTGTGCGTTCCAAGCTGAAACGCTAATAGGTGGTATTAACAATAAATTCAATTTCTCAGTTGCAGATGTGTAATCTGCGATGGGCTGCCGCTCTGTAACTGTAGCCAGGCTCTGTGTAATGGGAGCCACATTTCTGTAATCACACTCTGGTTATGTAATCTTGATTCAATTGCATAATAGGGCTCAAAATACAGCAGACACTCCTGGATCCCTGTTTTGGTTTTTATTGTGAAGGTAATGTGCTTTGGGCTGTAATTTTTAGAAAGAGAATGCGGCAGCAGGAATGTCGGAAGCGGAGGGTACTGTGTATTCCCCTGAGCTGCAGGGCTGGTTTGAGGTAACTGCTGTCATGCTGTAGGCAGTCTCACTGCCCGCAGTGGCTCTTCCTGAGCAAATAGCAACGGCCTCAATCAGGGACATGGTTTGATTTCTGAATTAAAAATCAGTAGTAACGAACAGTGAGTGCAGTCCAGCTCATGCTAATCAGGGCAATCGTCCTCAGAGGCAGCCTTGCCATGTGGGTCCTGCTGGGAGCATGGAGCCATTGGGACCTTCAGGAGAGGCGTCACCCACGCGTGGAGCGGTGATGTAGCATGAAGTCATCACAGTCAGGGCTGTGACACATCTGAGGGTACGTGTCTGTAACGCAAACGCAGATGTGAGTAGGCAGGGCTGAACTTTCCACCAGCATGCATTTTTCCTTTTGACAGTTTGAATGATAAAACTAAGGTGGTTGATTTCATTCACTGTTTCTTTCCAGTGCCATTTTGCAATACTAACTGTGGCATTGCTGTTCTGCGCTGGGTTTTAGCTCTTCTTGGTATATCGAGTAGTTGACCTCCGAATGTATAGAACCTTCTTTATTTATATACTTACTTTGTTGACAGAGTGGTGGAAAAGCTCATGTAGTAGCACTGAAGATACATTTTGAGGCAATCAAGGCTCTTGACAGTTTCAGATTTTTCTGACAGACATTGCCAACCTTTTAGCAGAGCCAAAGAAAAACAGAGAGAAATTGTCTTAATGTCTCTCAAGTGAAACATCTAATTCAGGAGTTTGGTTTGTAGGAAGACCTTTGCACGGCTGGTCCACTGCTTGAGGTGTTAGGTCACAGTTCCCAAACTCGAGCAGGAGCTTTATCCTGCATTGGATTCTTACATAGGACTGGTATTTCTCTGGGTTTCCCAAGCAGGATCCGAATGCCTCGGGTAACATTGCTTGGATAATGATTTACATTATGAGATTCAGAGGCACTCTCATTGGCCTAGTAACTATTTTGGGTTTCTCTCCATACCCTTGTTTCCTATTGGAAAGCTTGAATTGCATTTTTTTAGATAGCTTTTGTCTGGAAGAAAATATTTTAATGGAAGAGAGATAATTTCTGTTTGAATGAAACAATTCACCAGCCCCAAACTATGTTTTTTTCTGTTTTAAAGGGGAAAAAAAAATGTTAATTGCCAAACAAGTTGGGGTTTGTTTGGTTGGTTGGTTCAGCTATTCAGCTGAATAAGTCAATTATTCACACAGCCCTAGTCAGTATCTTGAGGGGAATTCTCAGTACATCAAAGGCCTAAGACTGTTTATCTGTCTGGAATCCAGAATCTTATTTTATAAACTCGGTGTTGTCCTTAGCTCAACTGCAGCCTTAGATTCAAGGGGACAGCTTCATGTTGAGTCAGCCGCTCACTGACTTTGCTCCCTTGGGCAGACGCTCGGCCCCACTGAGCCCCAATCAAGGTTGCCATCAACTCATGGTAGGGCTAGGAGCTAAGCCAAGGAAATACTAACCAGGGGTGATACTAAGGAAGTAATGTAAATGCCAGTTGTTGAGTATCTTGAAGGCAGCCTGCCCGGCAGGACCTCCCATGTCTGTCTTCTCATTTAGGCTGTGGGAATGGCCTGCCAAGTGGTGCTACCTCACAATAGTCTGAAATTAAGGAGAGGAGGGGTTTAAAAATGTATCTGTTGTTCTCGGTTTCTTGATAACAGTGTAGTTGTGATGGTAAGACTAATAACGTGAGTAGTGAGGGAGAGGGTGGCTGGTTGTGATCCTCACTGGGTGATGCACGTGACCCAGGCTGGCATGGGGCTCAGGAGCAGGCTTTCATCTGAAGATGCTGCAGATGATACGGTCCCAAAGAAAAAACAGACGTTGCCCAGAAGTGGAAGGGATTTTGTGTCTTTTAATACACTAAATCGAACACAAGCACTTTATATTTAGAAGAAAAAGATCCTGCAGCTTGTTTCCTTGGATAATGTTTGCAGACACTTGGAAAAATGAAATAAATCCATGATGTTTCTCTCCAGAAAGGAATGATTTGACATTGGCTTAGTAACAGCTTCAAAGAGGACAAAACTGCATCTTCTTATTTTTCTCTTTTATGGGTACGGCTAATACAGCTGCATAGGATGCCTTGAGGAGTTTGGGCCTAAGCTGGCAACTGACTGGTGGAGGCCTTCTTGTCCTTTTTTGTGAGGCCCCGGCTCTCTCCACAGAGACTGAGGACGGGTCAACCGGCTGAAGGTGACTGTCAGGTCTGCAGATAGTCTTGTGGAAAAAGTTCTTTGTTTTGAGAAAAACAGGCCCTTATTCTGCCACTGTAACAAAATACAACAAGCATAGGGATTTTCTCGGAGCGTACTGAATGGGGAATCCATAGCTATGAGTGCTCTTGCTGATGTGCACCTCTCTAATCAAAGCCAGATGTAATCTGTGATTAAGATTTGATTTCCTGTAGCATTTTTTTTTTTATTCAAATAATTTTTATTTATACATTGTAACGTTAGAAATACCTCATTGTAGCCTCTTCGCTTGGAGAGAGATGTGCCTTGTGTGAACATTAAACTCGTCTCTCCTTCCATTTTAAATATACTACTCCCTCTCCATCCTTTCAAACAAAAGTATGAGAGAGCAGATAGCAGATGGGGCTTGCATGGTATCCAGGAGGTCAGCAGGCTCCAGGTCTTTCAAATACATATAGCATAAATTAATTGCAAATCCATGAGCTTTCTTACTCCAGATCCTCATTTTGAGGACTGTAGCCTTGAATAAATCAGCTGATCTCAAATGCTGCAGACAGTTGTAGAGGACTGAATGGCCTCTCAGTTATTTGGGGCCGTCTCTGTATTAGGACCTTAAAAATAAAACTATGTTGCTTTTAGCTTTTGATTTATTGCCAGAGCAAATAATGCTGGTTGCCTTCAAGGTTAGGACTGCCACTGAATATATATTGACTAATATACAGAGATTACAGAGGAGGCTAAGAATATATTATGGGGTTTGTTCCCCATGAAAAGGTATAAATGCTGTGTTGAAGAGGTGACAAAGAATATTGTTTAGTTATAGAGAGGAAAATCAGATATATTGGCCTTCAAAGGTTTCTCTTTTATTGCAATTGAGAAATCCCTCATTTTCAAGCTGAATTTTAAGAGGGAGCATATATTTGCCACATTGAGGTGCTGGGAATGATGAATGGGCTGGAAAAAAAACATTGTTCATGTGTACTCTGATATATTGCTCTTCTGACTATAGACTCTATTATCATGCAAATATATTCTACTGAGAGGAATGAAGACACAAGGATTCTAACTCGTTGAAGTAGGAGGCAGCTTTAATTCTTCTAAAAAGCGGAGGGAATGTAATCTCCATTTTTACCCCTTCAAAGCACAGAAAGGAAGATTTTTAGAGATTTTAAAATACATTTAGCTATCATTCTCAGTGTTAAATAGTCATCAAATAAGTAAAATCACTAAATTGAAACAAACCGCCCATCTTGGAACATGCTTTTATGGCAAATGGAACTGATTCTTCCGTGCAGTACTTGGCTGATCTTCTGAATCAGAAAACTCAAAAGAATCGATGCTTCGGTTCGTAACAAAATTGAACTTGCCCAGGAGGGCAGAATTCTTTCTTAAGCTGTAGAAGGAGTCCTTGTTTTCTTAAGCGAAAGAGTTCGAGTAGAGTGAGCTGTAGCGTTTGCGTGTTCTGTCAGACTCTTTGTGGGAGAATTGTATTTTTTCGAATGCAGAAAGCCTAGTCCCTGAGGGGTGACATGGTGTTCTCACGGAGGAGTAACCAAAGCAACCTACTTTCTGCTGTGTGGAAGTTGTTTTTCTTTTACAGGCTTGCCTTGAAAATAGGCTGATTTCCTAGCATCTGCACAGCGCCCAGGGATTTCCTTGCATGACCAGAGACTTCCAGATTGAAGATTTGTAACTCTGAGATAATTCTGTTCCTCATAAGGTGGATGTCTTACTGTTAGGCATGTCCCCCAGTGAGAATCTGCAGTCACAAAGTGGGATATTGGTGAAGTAATTTAATAGGAGCTGTGTTTCTTTTTCCCGCCTGAGCTCTTTTGCACCGATGAGAGACAGTGAATATCTCTTTCCTTGACGTATTCAGACCTTCACATACGATTTCCCGTTCACAAATTATCTTCTGCAATTGTCAAAAAAGGTAATGCTGACATTAGGCACCGGGGGGGATGTGAGGATTGCCAGGTGCAATCACTCTGCAGTTAAACAGGGAGAACTTTGGAGGCTGTGGTGATTATCCTGTCTGAATGGCTCAAAATATACGTTAAATTTAATATGCGCAGGATCCAGTTGTCTGACTTGTAAATTGGATGCCAGTTTTCTGTCGTGCTGTGAAGAGCGTGTGGCTTAGGGCTGCCCTGCCTGACTCCTCATTCAGCCACACGCTTGCAGTCATTGCTGCTGAGTGCTGAACGCTCTTCCTGGCAGGTTTTAACTCTCAGCAAAACCGGTGGTAATCACTTGAGTTTGGGAAGTTGCAGGACAAGCTGCACGGGATGGTGCATAAGCTAGAGAGAAACATAAGTATGCCTCAATGAAAATAAATACGTGCTCTGTACTGATGTGTGCAGAGCAGGCAAGTGCTTCATACTTAATCATACTTAAGATACACAAGTTCTGAAATAGCATCAAGGTGCCAATCTAGTTTTGCCCATTCCTGTTAAACACCAGTCTGAAGAGTGGTGCATCAAGCACGCCTGTACTCAGATGTGTGCAATATGCCTTCCTTTTGCACATGCAGAACCTGTAAACTGTCATCCCCCTCATGATTCTGTGCATGCTGCTAAAATTGAAGCTCCTCACTGATGCCATCCTCCAGGGTCTTCAGAAGCCCTGGGATTTCTACATTGAATTCTTTGGTGAAGTTATAAATCAGTGACGATCCCAGATCTGCATGCAAAGATGAGTGAAAGTAAACCTGAGGGAGAAATGACCAGCGTTACGAAATGGCCCAGAGCTCAGATGTTTCTCATACTTAAGTTTCATGAGCTGTAGAATGACGAGGTGTTTCTTCTGGTTCTAGGTCTGTGTTATGAATAGTAATAACCCCCCACTTGCTGTAGGACTTGTTTCCTGAATATGCGTCCTTACAAAAAAAATCACAAAGAAAAAGAAAACGCTAAGTAATTTTGTCAGATTATCTATGAGGTTCTTTAAATGTCAGGTTTCCTATAATTTTGACAAAATTAAGGATTTCTATAAAGTATACTCAGAGTTGAAGTGTTTAATAATTATGTGGGAGGAAAATTAGTCTCTAGTTAATAATTTAAATTTCCTTGTTAGAGCGTTTAAGCTGAACAGTGGAGATTCAAATCTAGCGTCTGGGTTTTGAGGCTGACTTCAGGTGCAGCTATGGGCGAGTCATATAGCTTCTCTATAGTCTTCTCTCCCATCTGTGAAATACAGACAACCCTTTTTCCAAAGGTGCTTTGAGGATACGTGCTTAAAGCAGTTGGAAACAAGGGTTCTGACTGAGATGTCCATGTGCATCAATATGAAACATATCACAGTCAGGAGATGGAGGAACAAGTGCACCGGCTTGTGACACTAGTCCTACCCGATTTGGTCTTCTGTCATTTAAATGTTCCCAGAGGTAGCCTGCTTTTTACTTTTATTTGTTCAGTTTCTATTGCTATGGTGTACCTTTGCGAAACGTGAAGACAGACATAGCGATCTGGGCTGTGGCTCCTTTGTCTTCAACACCTGTCAAAAAGGATGCTTTGCTTTGCTTTGTTTTGAGTTACTTTGCTTCGCAGCCATGGCAGTGTACAACCTGGTTGACTTCAGTCTGGTGAGGTGGAGAACCTGTGGGCTAGTGCAGAGAGGGCTGTCATGCTTCTGGCTCTTTCATATCATAGAATCATATCTTAGAATGGCTTGGGTTGGAAGGGACTGCGGGCAGGGCCACTGACCTCCATGTTTAATACCAGACCAAGCTGCCCATGGCCCCATCCAACCCGGCCTTTCAAAGAACACCTCCACCTCACCTGGACAAAGCAATCACTGTCAGTAACTGTGCAGGGATAGCATGGAGAGAGGTACTTCAGGGAGCTTGGTAGAAAACTGGTGCAGAAAATAACCCTTCTGCACGTGGTCCTACAGGTGCTGTGTGGTGGCACGGCTGTCTCATGATGGAGGCCCACCTTTATTCTGATCTAACTCCTGTTGTAACTTTGGGGCTGGAGGCAAATTTCAAGGATGTAGTTGGCTGACAAGATTTTCTTGTTCTTTTGCCAAAACAATGTTTGTCTGACTCCTTAAATGCACAAAATTCCTTAATCCTCAGCTGTGCTGAAGCTGTGCTGCTGACTGCTGTCCTTAGAAAAAGGTGGGGAGGAGCAGCACAGTGCCCTGTAGCAGTCAGGGATTGAAGCTGTAGGTGTTCGTATTGATTAAAAGATGCTTGCACCAAACAAGGGAGTGTTAATAATTGCCCGGCTGGAACTCAGATTTCTTTTTCCTGGACAAAAAAGGCATATTCCCAGAAGGAGCAATTTATAGGATGCTTTAAAGCTGGAACTCACTGAGTTACCGCTTCTTTGTATGGATTATCCTTAAAAAAGAGATTAAAAAAAGACGAGGAAATACAGCTTCAAAAATCATACATTTGCAGAAAAACACCATCTTTTTAATTCATGTACTCTGCAACATTAATGGTATTTGCATCGTTTGCTATACTGCTTTGCTTTAGCTTTAGGTAACACTAGCCTGTTAGTGCAGTAAAAAACGTATGCAGTTTCTGGGGCCTGATCGATTGTGTTTCATTGGTACATGAAGGAAAAAAATAAAATTAAACCATGTAGTCAAGGGGGAGAAGTGTGTGTATTACACTCTTCACAGTGATATGGCACATTGCGGTCACTGTCCTGAGAGCGTAACAGTAGCCCACTTCAGTATTGCTCTGCTTTTGTATGCTTCTCTAAAGCTGGTCGAAGTGTTTTCCACTGAAAACTTGTTTCAGTATTCTAGAACAGGACTGGCTCAGTCCTAACTGTTGGATTCCTCCACTGCTTATCTGAACAGATTGGGCTGTGTTTGCACATTACATGGCTTTGCACAGTTGAGGCCCGAGCCCATTAGTCACGGTCACCTGAGTGGAACATGTTACGTACCAGAGCCTCACACTGCGCTCCAGCTCTCTGAAAAAACCTCTAGTTTGGAATAACCTGTGGAGGACAATGAGACAATATGGGTGAATCCTTCCTGTCCTTGGAGGGATCGCTGTGGATGCCAAGTGTGGCTCAGTGACTTGCTACAGCCTTTTGAGGTCTAAACCTCTGCTTTTTTTCTCTGTCTCAATATTTACCTAGAAGTGATTCGCTACAGACTGCTTCTTTCTTGGCATGGAAGGCTGTGGTATGGCACAGCTATTGAAGAGATAAAGAGAAAATGAAATTTTGGCCATGCAGCCTTGTGCTGACTCAAACACATGGACTGCATTTAGCCCTGTGTACAGAAAACAGGTATGGTTTTTCTTGGAAGACCATTCTTAAGTTGTTTGCATATCAAGGATTAATGAAAGGAATGCAGGAGCAGGGGTTTGCATTAAGGTTAGTGCTAACAACTCGGAGGCCTCTTAGCTTCTTGAGTACATTAGACATGTGCTGTTTGTAATGAGTGCTTCATGTTAACAAGCAAAGGGAAAAAAAAGAAAGGGGAGAAAGAACCTGTGTGTCACTGAAGAGTTTGCTTTGGCCTGTTGGAGATGTGTACCACAGGGCTTGAGCCTGTTGTCAGAATCACCTTGGTTATGTAAGGACTGGTGTCTGCCTCCGATGAATCTCTGCAAAATTGAGGCCCAGTATGTGGACCTGCACCTCAGCAAGACTGAGTGAGACGTCTGTCCCTGAAGGATTCAGAATGTAGCTGTGCAGTGCTGCTGTGGGCTGGGCCTGAGTTGGTGGTTCAGCTCTATGTGCTTGGTTGGGCCTAGAGACCTCCAGAGGTCCCTTCCAGCCAGCACATCTGTGACTGACTGGCCTTGTGAGAGGCCAGTTCCCTGTCTGTAGTCAGATAGTGCTGAAAGTGATACAAGATGGAAGAGCACCTCGCTCTGCGTGCTGTTGAGTATCGGTCTGGGAGCTACTCTAATTGGTTTGATGAGAGAGATAAATCCCTTCATTGCTGCCAAAAAAATGCCCTTGAGGCCACCCTGAGACTGGAAATAGCGGAATGAATGTCAGGACTGTTTTTCATGGCGCATAGGCTAGATGTGGGCAGATAGATGGTTGGAGTTGGATTCCAAGCCGAAGAGCTTCAGGCTTCACATTTGGTATCTCTGTACAGGGCTTAAATCTGTCTGCAGACCACTTCATGACATGATGCTGTTGGATAAGGAAAGATATGGCACGTTCCCGATAGCGGTGCCAAGCAACTTCAAACAGCTATTTGACGTTGGGTTTTATATTGGTGAGGATGTGCGTCACTGTCATGCCATGTCCTCAGGGGGAGGACGTGCTGATTGTGCTGATGGTTGAAGCGAGGTGGAGGCTACTGTGGCGTCACTGTGAATTAGAAAAGCTCCAAGATTTGCCCACAGCGGTTTGCAAATTTGGATGCCAGACCATACATGTGGCTTACCTGTGTTCTGTTGCTGAATACAGAGGAGTGCTCAGTATGGCCAAGGTCCTGTAAAGATGACCTGTAGCTCCTGCTAGTTACCTGGCAGTTAGCAGGGTTGTGGACGAGATCCTGACCAGTACTGTAGTCCAGCTTGTGAGTTGGGCAAAGAATGACCCTGAAAGCCAGGCATAGCAGGAGTATAGACTCACAAGGAGGCTCAGTGCAGCACATGCTCTCCTGTGTTTCAGCATGGCTGTGTAAACCATGCTGCGTCATTACTTTCCCCTTTCATGTTTCTAGCTTGTTAAAATTACATCTTGGTAAGTACATGAAGTTACAGCAGATGGCAAAATCTGAAATGTTCTCTTCAACTCTTTATTTTAATTAGGTTTTCAGTTATTCCTTTATGTAGAGCTCTCTGCGAGTGTCTGAAAGTATTGCGAGTACTTAAATAAGCTCCTGGTGCGACTTCTCATAGCTAAAGTTGACATTAATGGCTTTATGAAAGGTTTTCTTGGATTTTCTCTGTTTTAAATCTTTTGTGGAATGTGCTGATCTTGTTCAGCTATCAGTTTGATACTTTTCCTGGTTGGGTGCCAGGCACCTCGAAACATCAGTGATGCAAATGATCTGTGTGCCTTGCCACGGCAGCAGTGACGTCTGTGGTTTGGAAATCAGTCCCGGTGCAGTTGTGCACCATTGAGCTATGGCAGTCCTGTATTTGCATACCGTATTTAATATCTTCTTTTCATGTTTACAATATGCAGCAGCTCACGGTCTCCTGACCAAACTTAACATGACTGTACGTTTAGATAGCAGTTGGAAAACAAGTTGTGGTCAGAGCGGGTGATAGCGCCTGTTAAAATTGTTTGATGATATTTTATAAATATGCACAAAAATGCCATTTTTAGTTAAAACTGGGGAGAGTTTTGTGGGAATAGCAAAAAGATAGAAGTCCTTGACATGGTAGGTACCACTCTAGTGTCAACTTAAAATCATCCAGATTATTTTGACTGATGTTCCACCCTTCTTTCTCAGATTTATTTGAGGCAGCAGGAAGGGAGACATTCAAACCACAAGGTTAAATTTTAAGCAAATTATAAACACCTGGCAGGTATTGGTTAATATGAGACAGTGCTGACTGTATTTGCTACATAAACATATGGAAATGAGTAGACTGCATCCAGTACAATTAGATGGTCTTTGATGGCACAGTTTACACTTAACCTGCATGCGGTACGTGATTGTGTTTTAGAAATGGCTTTATTGATTTGTTACACTAAAAAGAAGTATGAGAAGAAAATCATGGGACAATGCTCACTTTCTCTCTGGCAGCTCCAGTGTCATTTTAGGTGGCATGATGCTCGCTACAGTACTCTGACACCAAAGAATACTTTCCTTTTTCAAAGCAGTAAGCAGTTGACACTGTGGATGTGAGTGGTGGCTGTTCCGAACGCCAAGATCCTATTTCTGAGTACGGACTAGTATTAAAACTTGCTTAAAGCTGAAGAAGACATAGATCATACTGTAGAAGGGGCTATGCAGATGATTCAGAAGGGTATAAGAGCTTTAAATTATATTAAAAAATCTTGTGTCTAAGATGAGATGGCAAATTGGTCTAATCTATAAACAAAGTACTGACTCAGGTTTATATATACATTCAAAAGTACTTAATGGGTGACATTTTGAAGACACAATTTCCCTTGCTAATTTCATCTTCTACTGCAATTTGCATTAACTTTTCCTATATTTCTCCAAGTATGCTTCCAACGGAAGCTTGGACTGGGAAAAACATGCAAAATATGTTTTGTAACTATTGCAGCATATGGAATTTAATAAGTCAATGGGAATGACTTATTAAAGTGCGTCGTGTGTACAGCACCCAGCTGGAGCAGTAATTCTCCAGGGAAGAGCAATATCAAAAGTAGCACTTGGGAGGTTGTGAAAGTGTTACCTACTTTTATTTAATCACTAATTTTGCCAAAACTAGAAAAGGAACTTTTTTAAGCAAATATGTCTGCAGGGCTAATTGTGTGTCTTTCGGACCACCCTTATTTGTGAAGTACTAATGCCCAAGTTAGTGTGGGGATAGGGAAGCTGTCTCACTGTTCAGTCTAGCGGGTTATTTGAAGAGAAAACACACCACCAGTTTATAAATGGGGGATAGGAAGAAAAGCATCAAAAGGTAAAATAGCTGCATCTGAGAAAGCCAGGGGGGGATGAATCAAGAGTGAAACGAACTTCCTAATCTCAGGTTTTCTAGAAGAGAACTCAAAGCAAACAGGAAAACGACTTTTAAGGACAGGAATAAGAAACGGCTTTTTTTAACATCCTGCATCCATAGTTTAGTTGTAACAGTAGTGGTGCTGAACAAAACAGTATCTGTGCGGTATTTTGACGGCTTTCTCAAATGAGATGACTGCAGAGGAATCTTATTTAGTGATACTCTGAGGATGGAGTGCATGGCTTTCTTTTTTTCCCCCATGCTTTATTCTTTTTCTCCCCACAGCTAATCATTTTTTCAGTAATGATTACTGCATCCTTCTGAGCTAAAGAGTGCAAAGAATAAGAGCATGCGAACTTGGATCCTGTGGTATTTGCTCATCAAATGCGATATGTTCCAAACAAGTGCAGGCTGACGAGTTGGAGAAATTACTGTTCTTGATTTTAATAAACATCTCTTTTGTGACAAAACCAATAGGCATAAATGCTTTAAAGAGTATTAGTGCGGTAGAATGGAAGAAATTTACAGCTATGTTTCTTTCTTCTGCTGCTTTGTAATTGACACAGACCAATGTGCAAAATAAGGTGGGCTATTAATAACAAACTAATCATTTATGTTGCCATGCAAGGATTTGAAATTATATACCGCCGTGTGTTTAAAGGTAATAATTAATTGCAAAGTAATAAAAGTGCAGTACAGTTAGAGGCATGTGTATTCAGGTATTATCAAGTCAGCTTGTCACGAGGCGGTAGTATGTAAATAGGAATTTTTTCTAATGTAGGTTGGAAGTAAGCAGGTGCTCCTGCCTGCAAGAAATCCCAGGGCTGTTCGTTTCTGACAGGTCAGAGGAGAAGGCAAATGATGTGTGTTTCAAGGGCAATGCACATTTTGTAGTGATGTTCTGCATTAGCAGCAGAGTGTGGTAGTTTGGGTACAGGTGGCACTGAGATGAAGCAAGCAGAAATGCGTCACTTTTGTGGTGCTTTTCCAGTCGTCGGTTGCCCTGTGGTCAGTCTCACCTCAGACTGCTTTACAAGCATGGCATAAAAATTGCTCAGAAATGTCTGTCTGTCTTCTCAGACCCGTGCTGGTTTCTGGAGCACGGGGGTGACCTGTGGAGCCCCTCCCTTTAGCAGCAGGAAAGGGCTGCACACCTGCTTAGTGCTGCCTTTGGACTGCACAGTGAGGGCCGGCACGCTGAGTGCTGTGGAGCAGACATCCCTGCCTTCGTCTGCACAGCCCACCACATGCATCGAGAAAGAGCAGTGAGCCTAGAAGGGCAGTGTGCCAACACAGGGGCTTGCTGGGGAGAAAAGCCCCACAGAGGTTTTTGGTTTTTTTTTGTTTGTTGTTTTGTTGTTGTTGTTTTTTCCATTACTGCATTATAATGTTTAATGATCTCTAATAGCGTATTTGCCTGCCCCAGTTCCCAGTTTGGTCCCTTTCTGGGATCTGCAAATGAGTGCCTAATGCCTGGAGGTGTTGAAAACCTAAGCTATGGTTTCCAGCTGCGTATATTCACATGCTTAATGAAGGTTTTCTCTTTTGTTCGGTGCAGGGCCGTATCTGCAGAAAAGCTGGCAAATCAAAAAAGTCGTTCAGTCGAAAGGAAGCTGAAGCAACATTTAAGAGTTTGGTGAAGACCCATGAAAAATATGGGTGGGTCACTCCACCCGTCTCTGATGGCTGATGTTAGCAACCCGCACTTAACAAAAATGCTGAACAAAAGTACTGTGACATCTCCTCAGTGCTGTACACCGCCCATCCTTTTCTACTTCAGCTTCAGTTACATACCATGAATGTCAAGGAGACATCTAAGTTATTTATGAACAGATGTGTTTACAGAGGGAGAGGGGGAAAAAAAAGATGCTGTTTAGGATTACGTTTCAAGACTGGAGAATGGTCGTCATTGAAGTCGCTTGAGCGGATGTTGAGATTGCATCATTTGCCCCCATACAGCCCACATTGTCTTCAGCTTCTTTCCATGACAGCAGCACCAAACAGCAGTATCGGAAAGTCTATCCATTACTGCTCAGTTCATTTAAATGTAAATGAAACAGTTAATATTTAATAGGGAAGCAGTGCATTGCAGGTACATGTTTGCTGTGCTGTTTATCTTTGTCTCCTAGCAGGTCAACATAACTTGAAGATTTGTCTTTATGTGGAACTGTGGTCTGCTGTGACTAAATTTAGACCTCATTTGTGCTCTATATATGACCTTTAATTCATAAATGAAACAGGAATTAAAATGCTGAAAGGTCCTAGCGTTGACAAATTATTAAGTGGAATCACCCAACCGGTTACAGTGTGCAATCTATGCTGATACTGTGATGTGCTGTTCAGAAATAAAGCAGTGCAGTTAGCTGAAGGTTAGGTGGTTTTTTCTTTTAAACACATCCACACCAGGGCTCGGAGTGGTTGGTGGGAGCAGAAGCATTAATTACCCTGCCCGAACCTTCTGCAGTCGCATGTGGCCCCTCAGTTCTTCAAAACGGCAAAACAAACAAGTGGAAATGGACAAAGCGACCTTAACAATTGTCTGCTTCATTTTAAAAGGATACGCCAGAAACGGAGTGAAAATTCTCGAAGCAAATGAAACGTGGTTTGTAAGATGATTTGCATGACTGGATTTTTCTTTTTTCTTTCTACTCAATAGACATTGTATGTACTTAGAGCCCAGTATCTGAGAAAACCCACTGATGTATATAAGTGTCCTATTATTTAATCATTGAGATTTAAGTTTTCTGGTAAGCAAATGGGAAAACTTTCTTAAGGGACTCCATAAAAGCTGAAGGTAATGTTTAGAATGGTATAAGAAAAGCATTAAAAATGTGGATTCTGAATGGAAAATCGTATTGGACACATGCTGAATAAAATCACCAGTATCATTTTTGTTGCCTCAAGAATTTAATCATTTTGGCCAACCTTTGTATTCGAAATAATAGATTTCCTACTGTGAAATCATATGATGGTGGTATTTTAATTGAAAGCAGGACAGTATCATTTGTAAGAATGTAATTTGGAGGGGGAAGAAGTGCACGCTTGGAAACGCTTTCCTTTGCTTGTCAAACACAAAGCCAAGTAGAAGTGGTTGACTGGGTTCTGGTTGTGTTGTAGCAGCAGTGAAGGCCGTACAGAGAGTTCTGGCGCTTTGATGTAAGACTGCGCACAACAGAGAAGACCAAAGAGGAACGAAGGAGCACGAAGAGCATGAAGTAAGAAGTAGCAGAGCAGATAGATACTCATGCAGTACTGGTGCAAAACCACTGCTCAGTTCATCTGCTTTGCCAGTGTGGCTGTTTGTCAGCTCGATGGAGAGGAAAACAATCCGAGCTTTCACCAAAATGGCTCTGCAGGTCAGAGCCACGCAGTCTTGTGAACATCGCTGGTTTCTCACACTTTCCCTTTTTGCCTCTTCTTTCTCCTCTGACCATTTGTGACGCCCACATGGTGTGCCTTATCTCACTCATAACTGAAAATGCTTTTTACCATAAATCTACACAGATCTTGCTGTGATTTATCTCACCCTGTTTTATATTCGGAGACAATGCTGTAATTCAGTGTATATATGCTTTCCCTCTCCAACTGTGTGTCACTTCTGTGCATCCAGCTGCAGAATGTGTCCTTTGAGAGAGGAATAACATTTCAAGTAATATAGTTATCCATTTTTATGAACGCTTTTTTTGCTCTCTGCTAGGAGAGAGGAAGCAAGTATGTTTAGTTAGGCATTGTATAATTTGCAGTCCCTAGTGGGAGTTACTGAAAATGTATAGAGAGATCTATCATGGGAAAGCTGGAAAGGTTTATTTCCCTTCTGAAAAGCTCTTGCCTCATCAGTACAGTAAAATACCGTTAAAAGCAGCACGAAGGTGTGGTGAAGTCTTGAGGGGTGGGGGGAGGGGGGGTGAATGTTTCTTTCTCTACTGTGTTTCAACCTGTCTCATTTTTTCTGCCAGTGAGTTATTCTAAATCTTCCTGAGCACCGTATCTTTAATATTTAATTAAAGGGTTAGCTAAAAGGAAGATAGTGGGTGGATCGCTACCACTTCCCTCAAGCCTACTTATTATGTGTCTTCTTAAATGTGCTTTAAATAGTTAGAGCAAACGTCGCTGCTAAAAAGCAGAGTTGCTTTCTGGCTGTAGGAGGTTCTTTGTATCACTCTGAGTCTCGGAGCTACAGGAGAGGCAAATCAAAATGCGGAGTGCTTTGAAGCTGTAGCAGAAGGGGAGCAGAGCGCATGTGATAAGCTACAGCAACAAACAGTCCAAGGAAGAAAGAAGCGAAAGTACACTGCACCAAGTAGGGCAGGATGAGGTTCCTGCGGCACCAAAAATAAAAATGTTCCTATTGAAGAGACAGCTTACAGCGGGAGCAACTTGTGCAAGGGAAGTGAAGGGAAAAGGGAACAGCAGGGAGCACAGAAGCATTGTGCTGCTGACCGCGGAGGAAGGCAGATTGCTAGGAATGTAGGTAATTAAAAGATTTGGAAAGAGGGTTGAACTATTTTAAGGGGAAATGCTGTATCATTATTGTCCAGCCGTATTGGTATTTTATGCCTCATGCTATTGCTAAAGAATGGGTTCTAGCTTTTTACCCAACAAGCCAAAAAAACTATTTAGAAAATCAGGAAAGGAAGGTGAGTGAGTAAAAGGAAGGGAGTGAGATCCAGGGGAGAGAGAGAAATATGAAGTGAGGAGTACGTAATCAGCTGAAACACCAGCGAGAAGCAGCACGATCATGGAAGGGGATAAAATGAGGAATCAAAGGAGAGCACAGCATGGTAGCAGGAGGCACCAGGCAGGGGTGTTGGACAGCCATTTATGTGGGACCAACTATCTTAGATGGGACCTACTGCAGGAGTCGACTGCAGAGCTCCCGGTGCCTTTATGCTGCGGGAGCTTCAGTGAAAAAGATCCTGAAATGTCCTTTTTGTTTCCGTCCTAGAAAGTGCTGCCTGCTTCCTCCTCACTCTGTCTTCCTCCTGGCAACTGAGAAGGATGACAAGTTTTGGAGCTGTGGTGTGAAACTCGAATCGGGTCATCAGCTCGCTTTCCTGGCTGAAAAATAGATCAAGTGTCATTCCAGGTCCTAAGCTTGAGGAGGCCAAAATTAAAATAGATTGCCAGTCTTCTGCTTTATCGAAGTTTCTCGGTAGTCAAGAAGTAGCAGCACTTCTTTTGCTTACAGTAAATGTCAATATTCCCACTCAGTCCAAAAACTTCTCAGGGCTTCTTGTGAAATCAACAGTCAACACAGGTCCTCCAGTTCTCATTAGACCCATTTAATCAAGAATATTATTTTCCATCTGCTGCCCCCAGAACAGATGATTAATTTGAAAGTAGCATCTGGGGAGGTGTGAAATGACATTAGGAAATTGCTTCCTGTCTATTTTAGAATGTGTCCTTTTGGAAGACCTTCTTTAAGTCTGGAAAAGCTACTCAGCTGAATGCGGGCATGAGATGAAGAAAGCTTATGTTAAAGGGAGGAAGTTGGCTCTGAACATCTGAACGCTGAAGGATCTCCACAAAGAGCAGAGCTGATGATTTATATGGGAACATGGTACACATTAGGAATTTGTCCTAAGAGCTCTAAAACCAAACCACAGCACTCAAAGACCTCTTGAACTTGCCTTATTTTTTCTCCCAAAGGCAGTTTCTCCATTCCAGCCTGCACTCCAGTCCCAAGTTCAAAGAAAATTGATAGGTGTGGACTGTTCATTTGAAGCTCTGACTCTATCATATAAAAAAGGAGCTCAATTCATTCTTTGTCCTAAGCAGTAAATACGATCTTAAAATGGACCTTCTTGTATAAATATCACAGCTGGGACAAAGATTTTCTAGTATGACAAATCCAGGTGATACAACTGTATAATCACAGAATACAGAATGGCCTGCATTGGAAGGAACCTCAAGGATCATGAATCTCTAACCCCTTTGCTGGGCAGGGCCACCAACCTCCCTATGTACTAGACCAGGCTGCCCAGGGCCCCATCCAACCTGGTCTTGAACACCTCCAGGGACAGGGCACCCACAACATCTCTGAGCAGCCTGTGCCAGCACCTCAACACTCTCGTTGTAAAGAACTAACCCTGACATCCAACCTAATTCTTCCCTCCTTCAACTTAAAATCATTTCCTCTTGTCCTGCTGTTATCCACCCTTTCAAAGAGTTGACTCCCCTCCCGTTTATAAGCAGCCTTCAGGTACTGTAAGGCTGCAATGAGGTCACCCCACGGCCTTCTTTTCTTCAGGCTGAACAAGCCCAGCTCCCTCAGCCTGTCCTCACAGGGGAGGTGCTCCAGCCCCCTGACCATCCTCATGGTCCTCCTCTGGGTCCTCTCTGTCTTTCTTGTACTGAGGGCTCCATACCTGGACACAGTACTCCATATGTGGCCTCACAAGAGCAGAGTAGAGAGGGTCAATCACCTCCCTATCCCTGCTGGCCACCCCTCTTCTGATGGAGCCCAGGATCCCATTTGCTTTCTGAACTGCAAGAGCACACTGCTGGCTCATGTTCAGTTTCTCATCCATTGGGACCCCCAGGTCCTCTTCTGCAGGACTACTCTCAAGGACTGCTCCTCCCAGTCCGTACAGATGCCTGGGGTCTTCTGGCCCAAGTGCAAAACCTTTCACTTTGCCGTGTTGAACCTCATTAGGTTCACCCGGGCCCACCTTTCAAGTTTGTTGAGGTAACCAAATATGGTTTTGGAATACTCCATTGAGATGGCTGAATGTGAACACGTTTTCCTTGCTGGGGATGGATTAAGAGAATAGCTGTCTTCCAGCTGAATGCTGGGCTGTGGTACTTTGTGGGCGTTCTGAGGATTTACTTTTTAGTGGTATGTGGGCAGGTGTGATGCATGCTTCGGGACCTGAAGGCCTAGCTGTCTGACATTGGGAAGTGTTTGCGTAGTCAGTGTGAAAGGTCTGACCCTTCCACGCAGTAGGTGAATGCTGGTGAAGGAAGGACCCTCTCAAAGTGTACAATGGATTACACTAACAGAATTAAGCAGGCCAACCTGCCAGCACAGTGGAATTTTCCAGTGTTCTGTTTCCCCAGCAGCCTGACAAGCACCAACCTATGTTAGATGGCTTCTACTGCACACAGCACATTTCAGACGATGGCAGCCAGTATTGATGCTGAAGAAAAGCTCCTGGACAGCTACCTTCTCCAGTCTCTCCGTCTGGGTGAGCAGACCTCCGAGCCTATCCAGGCAATGTGCATCCTGCTTTACATCCATATCTTGCAAATACTTTACAAACATCTATATTAGGTGGATTGAATCAAAGCGTTCAGTGCATTCCTGACCTGGGTTCTGCTCTGCAGAGCAGATGGGTTACTAAATTTGCACCGGAGGTTTTTTGTGCAAGTTAGTGACACATTTTAAAGTTTTGCTCTGCTCGCTCTGAAGAATAAAGTGGCTGTCAAAGTAGGTCTGAGGACGAATAGGTTGAAAGTGAGTCAGCTGCTATTATCAGCACAACTGCACCAGAGAGGCAGTTTCATTTCGTACATGAAAGGCTAGAGGTGAGGGACAGCCGCAAGAGCAGCCAGTAGGGACACTGCAAGAAGTTAGAAAGGCAGAGTTGCTTCCCTTTTTCCCCTACTGTATTATTGACTATTTAATTACATTTTCTTAAACATAAGTTGCGCTACTTTGCAACTGTTATTTCTCTGTAAATTTCTTCAGAATTTTACTATAATACTCTTAAGGGAACCTTAAAACAAGTTGTGTCGATTGACGTTTAAAACCTGCCTTTCATTCTAGAAGCATGCAAATGCCATGCTGACACCTGTCATATTCCACCAACAGCTTCCTCACGCTGGCATCTTGGACACATCGGTGATGACGGCAGTTAACACACAAAAATAGAAGCTGCAATTTCGGTGTCTGAATTGGTCTTTTCCCTGATTGCTTTGTCTTTCAGTTTGATTGACTTCAGAACAGAATGTCAAGATAACAGCGGTGAAACTGCCATAGTGTTATTTGTTTATTTATAACAGTTCCTTTTGTTCGTGCTGCTAAATAAAGTGGTGATAAATATTCATTGCAGTTGTGTTTCACCAAACAGGAATTGAGAGATAATTCCTCACATTCCGAAAATGTTGCATTTTATAGTAAGTGTTTGCCACCACACTTAGCATGCATTGTCTTTTGTTGTCAAATACTCTGGTGTTTTCTTACCCGGTGACCTCATGTGTTTTGAGTTACAGTGATTTACTAACAGAAATACTTGAAGTACGTCTCAGTTCTCCTCACAAAGTCAATGAAACGTAACTGAGCCAAATCTAATTGCCCGCGTGATCTAGAAGAGTTCTTCACTTGCCATTTGCATAAGATTCATAGACTTTTGCCAAATATTCCCCTTCAGAAGTTTCTCATCACAACCCAGAATTCAGCACAGAAATCCATGCTTTCTCAAGTTACCACGCATCTTGGGGATGAAAGCCCTAAGAGGAGTTTGAATCGCTTCCTCATTGCTGTCAGTACTGTTTATTCAGTATCAGTAGTGTGCCCTTATGTGAATGAGGGCATGGCCAACTGGTCAAAAGCAGTTCTTTTCCTTGCTCATCACTAATAGGCTAAGGACATCTGGAATACCATCTCCAGTTTGAGCCCCCTAGAACAAAGTGCTTTTTGACTAACTGGAAGAAATCCGGTGGAGAGGCACCAAGTTGGTTAGATGTCTGAAGCTTGTTACATGTGGAAAGAGGCTGAGAGAAAAGGTTCTGCTCAGCCTGGAAGGAAAAGACTGAGGGGAGACTGACTGCAGCCCTTCATTGCCTAGAAGGGGATAAAAGAGAAGATGGAACCATGCTCTTCTCTGGGATGGAGAACAAAAGAGCATGAGGCAACAGATACAAGTAGAAATGAAGCAGAGCTCTAGCTGGATGGAGGGAAGAGCCTCTTCACCACATTCAGTTAAGCTCCACAGTAAGTTGCACAGAAGTAACCGAATCTCTGTTGTGGGAGATTTGGGGGCATCAGCTTGACAGTGCCCTGAGTAACCTAACGTAGCTTTGAATTTAGCCCCTCTTGAAACAAGAGATTGAACCAGAGAGCTCTGTAGGTTCTTTGCAAACAAAATGTTTCTGTGATTCTCTAATGTTATTCATTTTGCTGTTCAGAGGTGCTGGGGGAACAAATTGCATGGCCAAAAATATGTCTGTCCTGTGATGCTCTGCCTGAAGCTGCTTGCTATGCAACTTCGAGTCACATTCAGGAGGCTGCCTTATTTACAACTCACTGAATTAAATGATTATAATAGTGATAAATAGCATTTTCCATCCTGTTATGCTTGAGAAATAATTTGTCAACCATAATAAAAAACACAGCTGAGTATAAATGAAAGGAAGCTGAAAACTTGCATACAAGCAAATTCAAAAATTAATTACGCTGGCACAAATGAAAGGAAAACACCTGGTGATTCGTGAATTACCACATTAGCACATGCTTTATCCCGAAGCTGCAGAAGTAACTTCATGCTATGTGACCTCCTTGATAGTTAGAAGGTTGGAAGGAGGGTAAACAGGCAGAAGGTGCTGCATATGGTATCATAAAAGCAGAAGATGAGTCAGCTACTTCTCCACTCCATACATTCTCATTTACTCAGAAGCAATCAAGTAGCACAATTCTTCAAGCTTCCTACCTTCTTCTCTCGGGAGAGGAACCTCCAGGAAGAGCCAGCTGTTGGTGGTTAAGTACCATGCAAGGCTGAAAGACAGCGGTAGAGAGTACTAAGGAAAGCATGCGAAGCAAACCTGGAGCTTACAGATGGCATCTTCTGTGGGGAAATTCTCTAAGTCCTAATAAGCAGGTTACTGTACTTGAGGTCGCCTGATGTTGCAAGGCTTTCCTGATTGCTAAGGTGAGCCAGTCTTGAATTCCTAAGGCCAAAGCCCCTGTCATTGGTGCTGCCCTTGTTTTATAACCTGCTCCCTGTAAAATTTTTTTGCAGATTCATGTTTGAGGCAAAACAGAACAAAAGGTTTTGCTGGCATTTCTGACAGGGCTTTCCACTGGTATGTGTCATAGCGTAGCACATCTGCTTGTAACTGCTTTACATCATTCTGCTGCACAACACAACCCAGTGTGGTTAATACACGTGGTTCCCTTGCCCACCTGGTCAATAAAGAGCATTGTAGGGACCCTGACTTGTCTTTCCTGTGCCCTGGTGTGCTCTGCATGGCTGTTCCTAGACAGGAAAGCTTTCAGTGGAGGCATTTATTTTGACACCAGTTCTGAGATAAAGTTGTGTTGTCAAGTGCCCCTCCCTCACCAGCACTTGGAAAAAACAAAGGGACTGAACAAAGGGCTAATGTATTCGAAGTGACCGGCCCTAGAGCACAGCTGTTAACATTGCAACAGTGAGTAATGTTGTGATTCAGCTACGTCCTACTGGGAGCCAAATGGAATAACACTAGAAGCGCAGTTGGTTTGGGCATTGAGCATTGCACAAGCAGGTCTGCTCCTTTCTGAGAGCACAAAACTGGTGCCTGCCCTGTATATGGTTTATTGCAAGGAAGGTGTGGGGAGTTGCTTGTCTCCTCTCCATCACCAAAGACAAAAAATCTGACTCGGCCTGACCTTTTGTCCAGCTTCTCTACAAGCACTCGGTTGTTATTCCCAGTGTGTGCGTGTATATATACAGGGGAAACCTGGACCCAAATCAAGACCAAAGCTGAAACAAACCATTCTGTTATTCATTCCGCTGTAATACCCATAAGGTTTTCAAAACTGAAGCATAACTACGTGCACATTTTCTGCAGCATTTGAGACAACTTCATCTCAAAACCCTTTCTTCTTTCTGTACTGGCAGTACAAAGTTCAAAGATTCCTTCCCATTGGAAGTGATCCGAAGAAAGAACGTATTTCTTGACGTGAATTCCACTGGCAGATGATGTGATCAGGTTGCTGTCTGCTCAATAATTCATGCATCAGTTCTCAAGAGAGAAAGTTGGATGTTGTTCATAATAGCCAGGGTAAATGCTGATGTAATAAACTGGGTATGTATGATGAGGGTCTGCCATGGTGAAGGTGGTGAAGGAGACACCAGAGACAGTGCCCACAACAGCACACAGTGTGATCATGAAGTATGGCAGGTAACTGTGGTCCTGGAAGAGCTCAAGGGGCCACTGCGGACTCCTTTTGAATGAAAAAATGGCAAGTTTTGGTAGGTGTGAAAGCGTTCGTAGATGTCTGTATTCCCTATTCCCTCCATCCCTGGCTAGGCAGGATTCTGTAAACTTGTCTGACTCATTCCTGCTTTGCATAGCTGCACCTGGTTATGTGTGTTTTTAGGTAAGTTTTGTACAACATACCAGCTGGAAAGAAAGTGGGAAGCAGTTGGTGTAACAAGTAATTGAAGTGTGTGCTTAACTTAATGAGCACAAATACACATTGCTTTTGCCTTTGCATGATTCAAAGAGCAGACAGCCCTGATTTACGATGTGTTCATACCATCTCTGTCACTGAAATTAATTGTAGGGAATAAATAACCTATTCAGGACCCTTCTGTCAGGTGTTCTGAGATTTTGTTATGTGGTGTGTAACAACAGAGAAATAGAAAAGGTATTTTGTTTATCAACACCTACATTCTTTTGTCCTCTAATACTGGTGCTATAAATGATGAAACCTTAAGTATACTCATTACCTCATGAAGTTAAACAGCTAGCATGGTCAGCGTCCTATGAACAAGGCCAAGCAACAACAAGTTGTTTTGTTTAAATGCTAGTCCAGATTTTTCTCTATAAGAGAAAAAAACAGTAGCGGGATAGGACCTCCATGTATCCAACTGAAGAGTACTTCCAGAAGCTCCTGAAGAATGCCCTTAACTTCTCAGTGGCCGGATTTATGCAAAGGGAAAACAGTCTTTAAGGACATTATTTCTACCTCCCCTAGTCCTTTCCTGCCCTTGGCTCCCTGTCACACACAGTCAAACCAAGAGCACCAGAGCTCCATGAATGACAACACTGGTAAAGCTGAATCAGCATCGGTAGTGTAAGAGGTTGATTCAATGAGCTAGTCAAAATGTAATCCTGTGTAGGTATTAATTCAATTAAATTATTTCAATCTGGAAGAGAAATGTTGAGATATCTTCAGTGGAATCCACTCACGTGTAAGAAAATACAAAATCTTACCTTGTCCTCAAGAGGAAATCAGCAATAGGAAATTGTTTTATTATTTCACAGTTCCCTGACCGGAGGGACCTCTTCATCTAAGAGCTATATATTGAAGAGAGGTTTATTCTTCCCAGATCAATCATCTGCTGCTGCCTTATGGATAAAGCGGACAGGGTAAGGGGGGAAGGAAAGCAAAGTAACACCAGCTGAAGTGTTATGTTCTAGGCTGATTGAGCCAAAGGGAGCAAATTCAGAAGGCCAGCTGGAAAGAAAAAGCACTCCGCTGAGACAGACAAGCACCTTCACATCCCTCCTTCTGTACTCTCACTGCTTTCCACTTTCTGTCAGTAAGGCGAAAATCCAATGTAGTGACTCACACAATTAAACCTCAGATCATAGGGAAAAGCTCCAGCCTCCCTCCATACCTCAGTCTCTTACTTCCTAAGCGACACAGTACTTTGGATTGGACTAGAGAAATTACTTGAGAAAAGTTTTCCCTCCTCCTCCATCTTCAAGGTGAAAAATAATTAAAATCAAAACATTTTATCAGCATTAGGCAACAACTCAAGTTGTTCCAAAAGAGGTCCAGGCTGGATATTAGGAAAAATGTATTCTCAGATAGAGTAGCAAAGGCTGCCTAGGAAAGTGGTGGAGTCACCGTCCCTAGAGGCGTTCAGGGAACATGTAGATGTGGCACTGAGGGATGCGGTTAGTGAGCATGGCAGGGATGGGCTGATGTAGGACTAGATGATCTTGGAGGTCTTTTCCAACCCTAACGATTCTATGATTCTGCTTAAAAAAAAATAAGCTTTAATTTAGTGTAAAGGGATCCAGATAATACAGAAAGTAGCAAGTGGCCCTGTGGAAACTGGTCAGGGTTAACTACAGACTGCCATGAGACACAATGGACAGCATGCAGTGGCTTCCTCATATCTCTCTGAATGAGTGTGTGCAGAGCCTCAAGCCATGAGAAGTCAGGGATAACCAGAGGTGAGGGTAACCCTCACACTTTGCAGGGAGCTCTGATTTTGTCTGTTACTGCACTTCATTCCAAAGGACATTTTATGGTGCTTAATGCTTGTCAAAAATGCTGGCATTCATGCTGTGTTTAGGGCAGCTTCAGTTGGTCGGTGACTTTATTGCTAGGATACTCAGGGGCTCTGAATACGCTGTAAAAACATACAGGAAGATCCACTGCTTTTCCGAAAGAATGTCTGACAACATTCATATACGGTATCTCGTAATCTTTCAATATTGCTTGCAAATTCCATTCTGTGTTCTCGATGTTCTGTGACAACAAGCGTTTCATCTTGTGCTAGGCAAGATGTGAAGCAGGTGTCTGTTTTGGATTTTCTATATGAGGTAGAAATGTCAGTGCGAATGAGAATTGTGCAGCTGGATGAGACGGCCGTCAAGATGTATCCCAGTGGCTCAGAGGAGAGCACACGACTGGTCCTAGGGGTCAGGAAGATTCAGGCTGGAGTGAAGTTATCTCCCTCAACCTCTTACTGAGAGAAAGGCCAGCTCTGAGATCAGATCAGGCTGCTCAGGGCACTGTCCAGGTGAGTCCTGAATATCTCAGGAGGCGAACATCTCACCACATCTCTGTCTGTGTACGGCAGTGCCTGTGTCTCACTATGAATGCAGTATCATCCATTTAAAATACTGAAGCATTTAAAAGTTTGCTGTTTCCCCCCCAGCACTCCTTCCTTTGCAGTGAATTCAGAGGGCCATTCGATACAGCATCATTTATTCACCCTTCATCACGCTCCTCTTCATTAGACCCCTTTGTAATATTCCCAGATTTAAACTAAAACAAATGCCTCTGTAGCCTCAGCAAATTCTGCATATCCACCATTCCCAACCTCTTCAAATGTTCAAGTATTTAATAGAGATCAGCTGTTAAGGTTACTGCTTTTAAGCACCTGACACTCCTAATCTTTCACCCTCCTGAGTACAGATTTCCCAGTCCTAGTCTGCTTTCTGTTTCACGGACAGATCTTTAGCCATAACGAGATTCTGAATTCTTTATCGCTGCTAGGAAAGAATTCCCTCAAAGGTTTTTTGGGTGATTAGTTATGTTAAGTTCTCCTTTATCTGCCTGGGTTGTTCTGTTTTGATTTAATTTCAAGTGATCAGTTAAAGCTCTCTGTCAGGTAGAGGCACAGGTCTTACTGGCTCCTGAGTATCTACATCACTCAGAACATTGTTTTTTGCCTTGCTTTTTTAATCTGAAAAGAGAATCAGAACAAAGCAGATGCTCAGCATTTTGATGATCCTTCAGCACAAAATCAGGTTCAGTAAGAAATTATGATGTTTATTTCTATTGGTGATATGCAGGACTTTATACCCTATGTAACACACATAGAATGCAACATTGGTAAGCATTAATAGCTAACCATTCACATTAGAAAACACGCTATATAAAATATAAATATTGGATTCCATTCTGTTATTGTTAAATAACTTATAAATAATTATCTTAGCGTATGCATCTATTATATGCTGAGTTACATAAATATACCAAAATATGCATGTAGAAAAAATCCTAAGTATTAATATATCAGAATAACATTTTAAAATATTCAAGGTATAAATGGAGTAAGCATTTAACATACATTTAAGAGAGCAAAATGAAATGTTAGCGTACACATACATTTGTACATCTGTATATAGTTATGACATGTATCATAGCTTCTTTTGCAGCCCTTGAACATCAGCTTTATGCCCCTTGTAAGCTTGTGGACGCACATCTCCTGTTCTTTTTGGAACAGACTACTCTCTTCTGTCTGGCTTTGTACCTGCCTTCTTGTTCATCAGATTGCTCTGGTGCTTCCTGTCCTCCCAAGACTCCATCATTACTCACAAGCCCAGAACTGGCATGCCTTCAATGCTGTCTGCAAAGAAAGTAGCCATCTGAAAATCACATAGTTTGCTAGTGATGTCCTTAATCACTCCTTTAAGCACTCAAGGGATCAGCTCTCCTGTGGATATGTTTCCCTCAGGAGCTGGAACACAACTAGTAAGCGCATCAGTGACTAAATGTACACTCCTGAAAAACCACCGTTTTAGTGCTATGTATACACAGGACGCCTTAGTTACATCTTTTCCTTTTAATGTGGGATATTTGATCTTCAAAATCCCTCTCATGTATCTCTCATCCGTAGCCACCTGCAATATCTGCAGTTGCTTATTATTTCAACAGGTTGCAGTATTTCTGCTTCCATCAGAAAGCTTCCCCAGCTTTCCAGTGTCCCCTTTGCCCTCCCACCCAGAGACAGTGCATTCACTCAAAACCAGTTTCACTTTCTTACTTGGAAGCACCAAGCACTTGGTGAATGGAGACATCCACATAAGAATGAGCAGATGCTTTTTAAGAGGATGTCGATAGTCAGACCAGACAAGCACTTTCTCCTAAGCCAGGAAGGAACTGGTGTTCATTTGGTGTGCACAGCATTCTGGGGAAGCTTCTCTTGGGCACACTGCTCCCATCAGTCCCACACTATCCTGCTTCTGCAATGCTATGGGCTTGTGAAGTCCCAATCTACATCCTGAAGTGGTGCTGGGAGGCAGTGTTTCCAAACAGCTTGTTGAACAAGGTCACCCCCTTTGGAAGAACGTTTTATGTAATGAGAACTTGTGGAGCTGTCATCACAGGCTGCTTATGCTTTGGTTTCTTCCGACAGGTCATTTCTGGGCCATCTCTTGCATAGCATTATCCATAAGGGCAATTTATTGCTGCTGGGAAGTGAGCAGCTCTAGAGCTAGAATCAATCTTTCTATCTTTGACTTTCAAGCTCTGGAGGCAAACAGTAGCTTTCCAGTAATCACGATGCATTTGTTAAAACCCCGTCCCCAGCCCTTACACAAAAACGATAGTCAGCGGCTTTGCTTGGTGCTACCAGTCATAACTGCAAGCGTTGGCCTCACTGGCTCTTTGAGACTTTTTCCTTCTTTAAACGATCAGCATCCGCTGCTCAATTTTGCTCACTAAGGCTCTTCCAGTGGCAATTTTTGCAATTGGCCTGACAAAAAGGTATCATTCGCAGAAGTCTCTGTGCATTCTCCCTGTAAATCAATGGTAATTTGCTGGCAATCGCTCATTTCCTACTGAGATCTCTCTGTTCTCCCATGTATTGGGTTGTGTTGTTTCTTTTCTTAATGGTCTTCAGCAAGCACAGTGATTATGAAAATGCAGCATTTCAGTACAGCTGTGTAAATGGCAGCTGATTCTACTTCACTAGGTTTTGCTGAATGTTTCCCTGTAGGAATGGGCAAGCACTGGCATGGCTGCCCATGGAGATGGTGGAATCTCCAGCTCACGACATTCCCAAGCCTTATATATGCAAAGCTTATCTATGGCATCAGTTCTTAATAAAGCATGTCAGTTCCATGACCTGCTAATAAAGCACGTCACTTCCATGACCTGTTACAATTTGTCACAGGAAGCGTTAAAGAGCGGGTGATTATATGAGGGTTTTGAGTCGGTTGTTTTGTGAGCTGTCCTGAACATTCAGTGTGGATTCAAATCCTAATTGGATGTGAAAAACACAATGAGTAGATTTTCCATAGGGAACAGATGAATTGTTTGTCTGTCGTGATGACAGCTTTCGTTATTTGACACGCTAATCTTGGTTTCTCTTTTGCTCACCTTTTCCCAGTGCACTGCATAGCAGCATTGCTTGAAAAGGTTTTGCTAATAAAAAGATAGCCAGAAAAAATGCACTCCCTGCCCAACATTTTAAGAAAGAATACCTAGATTAACTAAACTGCTTCTGATATTAGCCAACCGCTGAAGTCCCCCTAAAGGGAAGTAAAATTCAGTTGCTGTAGCATCATCTGTAAGACATTCTATTTCAGAGCATCAGCAGTGTCTCCTGAGGGCTGGCTGCCATCACACACAGGCCCTATGGGAGACTCAGTAGCACACACATTACTTTTCTCCACAGACAGATTGTTTTTGAGATGGTCTCATGGGCCACCTAGAAGAACCCAAAGCATGCTTTCTTTCACCACCTCCCACCAGGATTCCTTCACAGAGAGAAAAGGATTAGTGTCCCATGGCCTGTCATTCCTTCTGTGCTCAGACTTCCTTGACAAAATGAGAGAGCTGAGAAATTGCATCTCTTGTGCACTCCGATTTGATCACATGCCATTCATTCAATGTCCAGAATCCCCCTCTGGTCAAAGTTCAGGCCCAGGCCTAGCACTGGTGCGGTGCACGTTGGTGTGGATGGCCACATCTCTGCCAAAAATCAAAGGGAGCATGGGCTTTCCTGTACTGTCTAGTAACCAGATAATCCTGCCCTGATTTCAGGTTTCTACAGGAAATAAGAGTCCTAACGTTGCTCAGATGTGCCCTATCTGAGACTCAGTCATTATGTACAGTTCATACTCTGCCTCTAGAGACAACATAACGTCCATAGCTTAGCGTATGACTTAGTAACAACAGGAACAACTCAAATCTGTTGATATCTCATATTGTTCACATACTGCTCGCGTATTGTGAGGTCTTACCCCAGCTCTTTGGGTAAGAATGCAGCATTCTGAAGCATGGAACACAGTTCACACCAGCCTTACACTTTCCATGGTGCTACTGAATTAACAGTGTGGCATGGTGATATGGAGCCAGGGTGGAGGCTCATTTCTAGTAACCCAATCTAACATAAACAACGTAATCTACAGTTTCAACTCAGTCATATTTCAGTGATTCATGAAATAAATCCTCCCGTATTCCTTCTGTATTTTGGCACATTCCACATGAATTAACTTGAATGACAGTAAATGAATACGACCAGCAATATTCAACTACTGTACAGTCAGTCAAGGAATCAGTGACTGTGCTGTAAAATCGCTGTCCGCAGGATTGCCACAAGTTCATGTTTCTCTAATCATGAACTACAGTATTTATGTCTGAATTGCCAGAGGATATCTGAACGTAGTACTGAGCAGAAGAGACTGACATGTCTATGACTGTACATCACTAAAGGCATCCACCCAAGGAGCCATAGAGTCATAGAACCTGGAAAAGATTAAGGCTGAAATCACCCTTTGCAGGTTAGTTGCTGCAAACCCCTTCTCGGAGTAGGGGTGGCCTCCAGGATACAGCAGCTTGCTCAGGACCTCACCCAGATAAGGTCTGAGCATCTCCAAGGACTCCAAGGATGAACATCCACCAGCTCCCTGTCTAGCCTTCACCAGTGCTCAACTCCTCTGCCAGGGAAGAATTTCTTTCAGTCCAGTTAAGAGTTCCCCTTGCTGCATCATGTGTTCTTTGCTGTGACTTCCATTACCTCTCACTGAGAAATGGCTCCATCTATTCCGTAACCATCATTTACTGGAACTGTAGAATTGAGTTGGAAGTGACCTTTAAAGGTTATCTAGTCCAACTTCCTGGTAATGAACAGAGAGACCTACAGCTAGATCAGGGTGCTCAGAGGCCTATACAGCCTGACCTTGAAGGTCTTCTGGCACAGGGCTTCCACCACAAGGTCACATTGCTGGCTTATCCACCAGAACCCCCAGATCCTTTTCAGCAGAGCTGTACTCAATCCTTCCATGCCTCGCCTTGTATCAGCTTCTGTTGTATTGGAAGAACACCGACTAGATCATACCTGAACAGACCCACTTCTCCCAGCCTGAGGACTTCAAGCTCCTAACCTTGCAGTAGTGCTTCCCCGGTGGATTTATAAGCAGAAAAAGGAATCAAAGTGAGCAGAAACTTTCCGTTTACGAAAGTGAATGTAAAAGAATTGATGCAAAGAAATACGAAATTCAATTTAGCAAGAGAATTACAAAATAATAGGAAATTGTTTTGCACGCAGTTTGTTCTTATATTATTGAATACCCAGAGAAAACACTGAGATATATTCAAAGGAAAGGAATCAGCAGATGATTCAAGCTGGACCGCCTATTACTTCTTTTAAATGTCTTTCCTAAAGAGTATTAGCAATTAATGTACCTAAAGAGATGAACTGTCCCTCTAGAAAGATAAGACCTCTCAAGCACATAATCTTAGATGAAAAAAAGTATCAGGGATCAGGAAGAGGATAGGAAATAATAAAGAATTTAGATCGAATGAAATAAATGAGACGCCTTCGGATTAGACAAACTTGTTAAGTATCATCCACAGATAGCTGGAGAGGTGGCTCCCACTGGCTCAGAGCTCTCAGCAATCTGAGAAACCAAACTCACGGGGGATTCGAAAGGAGCAGGGATTTATGAGAGATTGAAAGAGAGGAGCCAGAAAATAATGGAACAATCAGCTTAACTTCAATGCTGTCATCCTGCTATCTTCCACAAGCTCTCAAGTGTTTTTACTGTAATAGTAAAGAAAATATATGTAAATTCAAATAAATGAAGCTAATTTTGCAGCAATTGATTAAAATCCCACTCCCAAGGAAAATATTTACTGAGGTGTAAAAGGGAACGTATTTGTAATGTGCAGGTTTAAAACAGGAAATCAGTCAACAGACACTGCAAAATGTCTTTAGGTGATGCTAAAATGCCTGCAGGATCAATTGATGTTGTACAAGAGAAGCAGTGATGTTAAACCCACTCTGAAGGTGGGGAGCTGCTTTTTGCTTCATCCTTGTAAATCGTCATTCGAGAAGGTGTCAACTCCTTGTTTCTATGTGGTGAATCCGCAACCACTAAGAAATGACTTCACAGAAGATGGAGGGTTCTTTCCCCACAGACGGGAGATACCTGATTGTAGGCCTGTAACATTATCTGTGAGAGAAGGTGAAAGCTCTAAGATGATTTCCCCCTCCCTCCTCAGCTCAGAGAATTGTTCATCAACGTGACAGGAAACCTGTTGCAAAGAGCTGATGGCATGGCCAGGGCCTTGCACCAAACAGTGCACTTACCCTGACTGCCTGGAGGCCTCTTTGTTACAGACCAAGTGTAAGAAAACACACCACCTTCTATCCATCCCCCTATCTTGATTCCAGGAAGCCAAAGGATTTGACTGGATTCCACTTTCCTGAAGGAACTCCATTACCTGAAACCTTAATCTTGCAGGTTGGGCTGCACTCAACTTTGCATGCATCAGTACAGGTGAGGGGCTGACCTGCTGGAGAGGAGCTCTGCAGAGAAGGACCTTGGTATCTCAGTGCACAGCAGGTTGGCCACAAACCAGCAGTGTACCCTTGTAACCAAAAAGGCCAATGAGATCCTGGGGCCAATTCAAAAGAAGGTCAAGAAGGTGACCTTCTCCCTGTCTTCTTCCCTGCTGAGGCCACATCTGGAGTACTGTGTCCCATTCCGGGCTCCTCAACTCAGGAAAGAAAGGGAACTTCTAGAGAGAGTGCAGTGGAGGAACACAAGGATAAGGAATGGCATGGAGCATCTCCGTTGTGTGGAAAGGCTGGGAGAGCTGGGACTGTTCAGCCTGGAAAAGGCTGAGAGGGGATCTCCTAACCTGTGTGACCAACTGTATGGAACCTGCTTTAGCAGGATGTTGGCCTCAGTGACCACTGTAGGTCCCTGTGGGAACTGTCAACAAAGCAGAGATGCACACTAGAGAAGGTTCACCAAGAGGGTTAGGAGGTACTGTAGCCTCCTATGTTGAGTGAGGAGATGGCAGCTGGGCTTGCGTAACCAAGAGAACAGACTGCTACAGTCCACGCTATCTGACGTTTCCTATGTTCCTCACCACTGGCCTTCAGAGCTCAACTGTTACTGGGAAGTGAAGGTATCAGCATTATGGCTGTTGCATCAACAGCAAGCTGAAGGTCAAACAGGTGTGCTCACCAATGCACGACAAGCATCTGAAGGCTCCTGAACTTTCACAGTAGAAGCATCTTACCTGGGCAAAATATAACCAAAATGCTCATGTGAGTGATTTATATTTTCCCAAGAAATGCCAGCGCCTCAAAGCGATACCCAAAGAACTGGACATGAGCGGTTAGCAACTCCATGCTAGGACTGTGATGATTGATTTCTCGGTTAAAAGACAAAAAAATAAAGAACGCTTGAAAGTCACAAACAGTGCTTACCTGCTTCATCTCTCTGCTTGTTTCTGAATGCCAGCTCCAGTGTTACGTAGGGTCTTCATCAGCTCCATCTGCTGACTTCTTATTTCAGGGGGTTGGTTGGAAGGGACCTCTGGAGACTTATGGCCCAACCCCATGGTATGGTATGGTAATAAACACTCATCAACTGGCTTTGCCTGGCTGACTCTTGGTAACCTCCGCAGATGGAGATCCCATTTAAACGTCACTGCATCAAGAAAATACACTGTAGAGTTGTCTAAACTATTATTCTCTTCACCAAACAACTTGACTTCTGTGCATTTACTGTAACGCTGGTAGACAAAAACCCCCAACGCTTGAGTAATGAGTGCAGATGAGGCATTAGGAATGCTAGCTACATACAGAGTTACGCTCTGCTGTTCTGTCTGGAAGGAAGCCAAACAGCAGATGATAGAATAAATATAAGTGAAAGTGCATATTTTCTGATAACTGACATGGAATCGCTCTGGGTTACTCATTTAAGGAAAAAAAAAGCATGGTTATGGACAAACACGTAGCCGACAGCATGCTTAAATGTAACTGAGTAGAACTACCGAGTGCAGAAATAAGAATTCCATTTCATTCAAAACAAGTAGCTGCTCTGTGAGAAGCAGGCAAGTCCACAGCTAAAAAAAATAACCCTTAGGTTTCTTTAAGCTCGAGATATAAAATGATTAAATCTCATTATGGCTTCGATACGAGGCTCAGCAGCAGGCACAGAAAATGCACACCAAGTGGCCAAGCCTCGGGTGCTGATGCTGCTCAGCCTTGTCCAAGGTGGGCAGCACTCACCCAGCTCCGCACCCAGCACCCAGCAATGCAGTGCCTTCTGCCCACCTGCATGGCAGCCATCGGCTGCAGGCCGCCAGGGGCTGCTGCTGCAGTCATCCTGCCCATCTTCCACGCTGCCCACACTGCTCTGCCAGAGCTGCATTACACCTCATCTTGCAGACACCTGGGCATGGTGTCTGCAATACTGACCTCCACTCAGTCAGCAACTCAGCAAGCGCACACAACTGCTTGCTTTCTCCAGGCTGCATTTTCCTCCTGAAGAAAGCAGCGTGCTGGTTCTCCTTTACTGCAGTCAAGAACAGACAGGAGATCTCACAGGAGCCGATTTCGTTTACTGCTCAGGCTAAATCTGATGTTGGTAAGCAGGAGCTTTTCTAAAGGTCCGTATACACAAACATCTGAAGCCTATTATTTCTCAGATGGCTAAGGGAAAAATAACCACCCTGGAGCCACGAGACTGTGGTATATTAATTCAGAGGCAGACTACTCTGTCACCATTCTAACTTCCAGAGAAATGACTAACTTTTAGTAAATGCTTAAGACAAGGCTACAAAAGAGTATCCACATGGTCTTTCCTCTTCTTATCTTCTGCTTTTCATGCAGAAAGTAACTTCCCAGAACCCAGCAGATTCTCTGCAAGACAGCTCGAAGCAGAACCCAATCAGAGTATTCTTTCAGATGCAAGACATTTATTTCCTCTCTATCACAGAATAGCTGAAGTTGGAAAAGACCTTAAAGATCATCGAGTCCAACGACAACCTAACCAAACTACCCTAACAACCCTCCACTAAATCATGTCCCTGAGCACATCCAAACTGTTTTTAAACACACTTAGGGACGGTGACTCAACATGGAGAGCCTATTCCAGTGCTTAACAACCCTTTCTGTAAAGAAGTTTTCCTGATATCCAACTTCAGCTTACCCTGGCGAAACTTGAGGCCATTTTCCCTCTTCCTGTCACCTGTGAGACCAACACTGCTCTCATTGCAATCACCTTAGAGAGATTAGAAGAGAGCAATAAGGTCTCCCCTCAGCCTCCTTTTCCCCAGAGTGAACAGCCCCAGTTCCCTTAGTTGCTACTTGAAGGGCATATCCTCCCAAGTCCCTCACAAGCCTTGCTGCCCTTCTTTGGACCTGCTCCAGCACCTCAGTGTCCTCTCTTTATTATGATTACCACCCATAAAACACCCTGCTACCAGCACAAGCATCTGGCATTTCAGAACAAACATTCAGAAACACAGTGCTGTCTTCCTAAAAAATGGCAAACTGGAAAAAAACTCACAGATTTCATAGGGACTATTTAAGAGGATTGACTCAAGGCTTTCACATTCTCAGCCTTAACACGGTAACTCATCGCCTCCCTTCAGTCCTTTTGGGCTGTTCTGTTATTTGCAGCAACCAAAGCCCAAAACCACCCTAGTAGAGGTCCAGCCATCTGACCATTAGAGTCACAGCAGAAAATAGCTCACAGGGAAAGACGACACACAGCTTTTCATCACATTTCCATCCTGGGAAGCTACAATAGCATTTTCAGCCACTACCTAGTATTGGGCATCTTGCTTCCTGACTATCGAAGCAAGAGTGGGTAGGACAGAACAACTAGCACAAGCCAACTAGCAGTACTTAAACAAACAAAAGCCACTTTTTTTGGGGGGGATGTGCATTGTCAAGATGCTGGACAGGACAAGATCAGACACCCAGTTTCTTGGCTTAAATCTCCCGTGTGCTCTTGATGGGGAAAAAAACAGAAAAACCCTCCACAAAGCAAGAGTAAAGCATCATCTGTTTTGTATGCAATGCAGGAAAAAGGGAACCCTCAGAGATTAAAATGTTTCAGGCATGAGCTCTTCTATTGCTACTGTTATATCTGCTTTTTGTTACACCGCGATCAGCTGTACCAATAAGCATTCTCATCAGCCTAACCTTCCACAGAACTGAAGCCTTTGCGGTCATGGACTGAGAGACAGCTTTAACAGCTGCTCAAAGGCACCAACAGATGCAGTAACAGCAGCCACCAGTTCTGACTCCTTGACGTAATTGTAACATTTGACCTTCCGATAATTTATGGAGATCATTAGAGCATAAAAGCGATGGCTGTGTTATAATCATTCTTCCTCAGGGGCTGATGCAAAGATATGGAAACCAATGCTGATTTTCGTGCTTTATATACCTCAATTCAAAAGGAAATTCCACTGTGCGGCTCTTCAGCATAAGAAGCCGACAAAAAGCTACCTGTCCAATCACAGCTCTTAATAAAAAGAAGGAACTCAATCCTCAGCTTTCGGTGTGTAAATACAACAGAGCACTGAACTCTAACAAGCAAAATACAAGGGCAAGAACCGTGGCTTTTTTTTTCATTAACCTATTTTGTGGACTCTCCAGAGGAAAATGGGTCCTGTCAGTGCTTTTTCATTGCGTAAGACTTCATATCTTACCAGAGGACATGTCATTATTGCAGTTTGCATCTCTCCCTCAAGAATACTCCCCCTCTGATGAAGTAGTTCAAGGGCAAGTCTGTTGTAGCAAGATATAGCGAATGGATCCAAGCCATGTTAGGACTTCATCAGTGAAAGCACACGCTGTAAATTTAGTTTGACAAGCAGCACAAATATTTGCATCACATGGCCCTACTGGAGGACAATACCATGTACCCACCGGTCACTTTCCTTTCAGGTCAACTTGATAGAAGTAAAAAGAGAAACTAAGCCATAAGGGATGGAAGGTAAATTATGAACTTCCAAGGCAGCCAACTAAGTTTCTTTTTAGTCACATTAAGTAAAACAACCTTTTGAGCCTAAATAACATCATCTACAATACCATTTGACAACATACACGCTGTAAAAAACACCGCACTATTATTTTAGCCATAAACAAGCATCTTGTGACAACTGAAAGCCAACGTGATGGAAGGACAGGGAAACACTTCAACTGACAGTCAGACTCTGCCAGGCACGTTAAGACATGAGTCTGAGGCATGCTCAGCACAGCTGAAGATCTAGTTAAGGAAATTCCATCTCCCTAACAAAGGACTTACAAATCTGAAGAACAATCTTAGATACCAGACCGACAAAACGCACCCTGCATTTCCTCTCCAGGAAGCTGGGCATTGTTTTAATTTGGATAAGCAAAACGGGTTTTCAGTTAGGCATCTGAAATGGAATCAGCACTGTGTCCATTCATCACTGGAATGCACTGCCCAGGGAGGTGGTGGAGTCACCGACCATGGGGGTGTTCAAGGAAAGACTGGACGTTGTGTTGAGCGACATGGTTTAGTGGGAGCTATTGGTAATAGGTGAACGGTTGGACTGGATGATCTTTTAGGTCTTTTCCAACCTTGGTGATTCTATGATTCCATCTCATGCGCACATTTGTATGCATACTTGCCATGATACCCTTACCCATTAAAAAAATACCACATACGTAGCAGTCAGGTCAGGCAGTTAACAAGGTCAACAATCTTAAAAGAAAAGATGCTCTTTCTAGAACTTGCATGCTTTGAGTGAAACCTCAGTTGTTGTTTCGCTTTATTCTGAAGGAATTCTTCATAAGATCCAGAGCAGTGCCACAGGCAGTTCATTTCTACATACCATATCTCCATTTCAAAGACAGGCTTTAGATTTTACTGGTGCATGGTCCATTGCCAGCAACAGACACGCAAATCCACAAGTGAAACTGAACTTAAAAGTGGTAAAAATAAGACACGCTTGAAGATAGATATATATTTTTTTAATACAGTTTTCATTTAAAAAATAAAATAGATGAAATTTTAAAACAGGAACGTCAAATTCCAACTGAAATTTTAAAATACTCTTCCATGCTGAAAGCCAGAGTCTGGATGTGAGCCTCATGGAAGCTACACAGAAGTAACACAGAAAGAAAGTTAATCTTTCACATTATCTGTATTGATATCTTTACTTTCTTGGCTTATGTGACTGTTGGTATTTTCACTAAATTGATCCGAATCCTCACTTTTATTTTCTATTTCCATACCACTGCTTTCCACAGGACTGTGGGAAGATTCTTCACCTGTTTCTGCTTCCATTTTTGTGATTGCATCACGTTCTCTATCTTCCACATCCATGTTTTCCTCTGTTTGTGTTGGTCTGCATTGAACTTCCTCCTCTGTTTTACCTTCTGATTCGCCCTCTTTCCTCTTTGCTTTAAACACTTCGACTCCCATCATCCTCAGGTAATGAAGTCTCTCATTCTTGGGCACAAAGGCACGGAGCGATGTCTTTCCTTGCCAACCACAGAGCACTATAGGACACTGAAGATCATCAGGTTTTCTACAAACAAGCAGTTACTTCTGGTCAAGCAGGGGAAAGAATCTTGAAAACAATCTTATAGCCATAGCCTGAATGCAAAACAATTAACAGTAAATGCAGTTTATAACTATTTCTAGAACAATCGTAGAAGATTTCTGGTTGGAAAGGACCCCAAGGATCATGAATCTCCAACACTCCTACCACAGGCAGGGCCACCAACTTCCATATCTAATACTAGACCAGGCTGCCCAGGGCCCCATCCAACCTGGCCTTGAACACCTCCAGGGACAGGGCATCCACAAGCTCTCTGGGCAGCCTGTGCCAGCACCTCACCACTCCCATAGTGGAAAGCTTACAAGAAGCAAGCATGTTGTTCTCAACTTCAGTATCTATATGCGTACCCGCTTGTCCCAGCACAAAAGGAAGCAAAAATCCAAACCAAACCAACTTCTCAAGGCTATCCATTTCTACAACATGTAAAATGATTTTCTGGCTCTGACAGGTTTCTAAAACCAATATAAGCAACAATGAGATGAAGTTCATGTTTAGAAAGATCACTCAAAGAGCTTCCTAAATTGCCTAGGCAATGAGAATGAACAAAGAAAATGTTTATCTTTTTCCTATTCCTTAAAAGAGAAACAAAAACATCACATGCAGTGATGATGAACATCTGTGGCAAAACAAGCAGCCCTCCTCTATAAAGCTAAACACTGCAGCTGTTTTTGAAGGGGCACAGGCAAATGTAGCCTTAGATCTTATTCTAGCTGGCTTTACTGCTGACCTCACTGCATTTCCACTTTTGTTTTTGTTCCCCGATTCAAAACAAACTGCTGTCCCGACTTTAAAAGTAAGTAAATCGAAAGCTACATATCTACTTACTCAGGGTCTGGCTCATACTTCAGAACTATACTTCCCATCGCTGCAGTACAGGGAGAGAGAAAAAAAACAAAAGGGATGTGTTACTTAATACGAGGTTGGTGTCAAACAACAGAGATTAGAAAAATATTGAAAAAATCAAGTTTTCAGACAGCCATACAGCATAGCATGCCTTCGACAGCTGGTTAGCAGTTACCTACATCAATAAGAAACTATAAGCACTAACAGTGGTTTGAGGTTTGTTGTTCAAACCACACTAAGTACAGGACCTAGAGATGCACCTGCCAAAAAAAGGCCCCTAAATCAAACAAATCAAGACTGAAAACCACAGTGTTTTGATTCACTCAGTAAATTTGACGAGGAATTTTTAAATAAGGTAATATTAGCATATGGCAGCCCACATTTCATAAAGTGCTTTTCTCCTATTTTGGAACATCAAACCCAACATACAAGAACCAGCGATCAAGATAAAAATAGATAGAAATAGAGAAAATGAGATAAATAGATAAACTGAAAAATGTCTCAATTTCTTCAAGCACTCAGCACAGAGGAGAAAAGTTCAGTGTAAGTACACATTCCTCCCTATATAAAGAAGATCAAATACATGTTCCTAAATTGGACACACAGAATCATGAGGAACAATTGCATATGACACCATTTCAGCTGAGCAGCAAAGACTCATAGAGAACCTAAAAATCTTTCTCCTATTATTTCGTATGCTCCCTCACGGAGCTGCTGCTGCATGAAGTCACTCATTTGGCAACTCTTCAACTCCCCGGAGTTTATAAGCCTCAAAACTATGACCAGAAAGGACTACAATTTCTAGTGGCACATCGAGCTTCACTAATGCTTAATTACCTAATTAATGAGTTTTAGGATAATTTCAAAGGGTTCTTCTTGGTGAGTTTTGTTTTACAGCAAATACAGTTTACATGGCAAGATTTTTGCCTGTTTTTCCATTTTAAACACATTAAACGATGATCATTTTGTCATATCACAAACTGGAAGGCTTACCCATGTCTTTGACTTTCCTCTGTGTTTCACTGCTAAATTTACTTAAGAATGGATTTTCCTGGGTTAGCAGTATTTTAACATCTTCTATGCAGACATTTATAATCCTTGCATGAATGAATGGGTATAGAGTATATATTCCCTGTTCAACAGATAAACATCATTATTTCAAAATGTAGTTTCTGCTTTAACAAAATGTTCAAAACAGCATCAGCTTTAGCCAATACCACAAAATATCTTATAAATTTTAAAACATACTGAAAATGCAAATGACTCAATCTGACAAATTCAGGGCCAGCCGTGCCATAAGCTGAAGAGAAAACCAAAGTATCTCTTTTGAAAATACAGTGCTCTGTAATTACCTCTTGTGCTAATCTGAAGGCACATCCAAACTGCTCACCATCGCTGTTGCGAGACCAGACTTTTATCCCTGTGTTGATAACCTGTAAAAGGCAAAGCCAATAAGCATTATTAAATGGCATAAATTCCAAATTATCACTCTGAACTTTGTTTTTCCTCCATTGTTTGACTAAAACTAGGAAAATGCCTGACTTAACATTTGCTCGTTTGCACTGGATACTTAAATTCATATGAAAACTCATTCAAAGGAAAAAGCAATTCCCACTGCCAAATATGCTCTCTTTCCAGACAGACAATTACTACTCCTTCCCATGCTTAAAAATGCACAGTGAAGAAGAGGTAGGCATAAAATGAGGGCAGCAACTATTGAGATCTAATTTTAATCAGCGTTTGAGGCAGAATTTTCTGTGTGATTCTGGGGAAGTCAATCAAGGGCAGGATTTTAAAAACAAGAGCTGCTTAAAATTAGGATGCCATAAAATTGTGGTACCCAAAACCTTACTATCTAAATAGTAGGCTTCAGTTTCTGAAGATTTTATCAGTTATGTAGCCATTTCCCGCATGTGGAATAAAAGCCTAAGTTCCCATCTTAAAGATCTGATGCAAACGTGTACTGAATAGACTTGAAGATTCTCAGGATTCAACTGTACGTGGCCTTGAACAGTATCCTGATCTAGTTCTGAAGTCAGTACATTTTATTCAATTGCTTGTAAGACAAATCTTTAGCATTTACAATGCATTTTGTGGGGGATTTTTATTAACACCCCCAGCCCCCCCCATTCTGCACACACAATCTCTAATTCACAACAATTATCCATCTCATTACTGCTCAGCTTAACAGTTTTTCAGGCTTGGAAATTACTTTCAAACAATGCTTCCATATAACAGGGCCAGCTAATAATTCACCTCAAGTTATCCATTACTTTTGGTAAACTTTTCAAAGACTTCCTAAAATTAAGAGGCTCATAACTACAGCAGCATCAACATAAACTTCTGAGTATTTGTGAAGGTACCTAAAAACCACAGAACATTTCTGGGATGCCAAAAATAATACTGATCTTGGAGGTTGATATTTGCCTCTCTTGAGATAGTGCCTCATCTCTTTAATAAAGGAGGCAAAGAAAGAAAAACATTCACTCAGAGACAAGGCCTACATAAGGGCTAATTCTCTATGTAAACAGTTAACTCTGCAATGAAGGTAAAGGAGGCATCCAGTTGTTAAGATGAACCATACCTTCATCTTCTCGCTGTTGTTGAGGAGCACATTCCTTAACTCCTTAGAAACCATGTACAGCTGTCTCTTCTTTCCTTCTTGAGTTCGAGTTAATAAATTCATCTTGGGAAATGAAGGGTCCAGTGCATAAAACTTCCTGTGACCACAATACTTGTTTTGATTCACTGAGCAACCAAAAATCACATACTCTAAACATACAGATTGGTGTCTTTCCTTAAGCTATCTCTGCAAACACCTTCAGTTAGTTGACATTAGCTTCAGTACACAAAGATTAGCATTTCAAAGGCTCCTGACATCAGAAATGATTCAATGTCACAGACAGTAAGATACACTTGAACGTTTCCAGAGCAAACTATCATCCGTGGCTGTTAGTTGTCTACCTTCATTTAGGAAGAGTTTAAGCGCTGAGGTGATGGGCATCTAGCGCAAAGACAGGGAACAAGTTTACCTAAGACCAACTGGAACCATTTTGCGTGATTCACTGAATTGCTAATATTCCTAAAACTTAGGAATCTTACTCGAAAAAAAAAAACAAAACATTTTTTTCTTACTGGATAGGAAGGAACAAGGGGTCATCTTCAGGGAGAAATACAAAAGGATCTTCTTTAAAACCAAATAACTTCATTTTTTTAGATGGCGGAGGTCTAAAAAGCAAATACCGTTGTCAATTTTAATAAAAGTAAGTGACTTAGAACAGGGGTATTCGACTAATTTAATCAACACTTGCCTTTATGAGACTGATTATATGCCAAGCTTAGTACTGACATTTTACTGTTCTTCAGTAAGACAATACTACATACAGTTGACTTTGTAAAATGAGGAAGTGTAAGCAGTTCTTGAGAGCAGAAATCACACAAAGCAGACATTTGTGAGAAAGAAATTGTGGAGACAGTTTAAGATCTTTCAAAGGTCAACTTCTGAAAATAGTTTTTTCCTTACCAGAGAAGAAAGAGCTATCAGACTTTTCAAATGCTAATATACAAGGAGGTTATTCTCCTAACTTGTTAGATTAGGAGACATAAATGGAAATGTCCAACAACTGACAAAATTCAGTAATTTTTACTGATCCACTTTTAAAAGTGCAAAACCAATAGAGCTAAACCATGCTTGGCAATTACAATGCTGTCACAGGACAAATATTTAGACAATTTCTTACCCGCAAACTCCCTTTTTGCTTTGCTCAGCGTCTGAATTTTGCAGTTCTTGTACTTTCTTAGACTCTTCATCTCCATCAAGTGTTGGTTTCTCAGTAGTATCTTCAGAACCATCATCTGCATTTGTTGCTGTCACTTCAGTATCTCCTGTTTTTTCTGGTGATTTCTGATGAACCTGTTTCAAACACAGCATTTGCAAGAAAGACAAAATAGTACCTCATGAGTAACAAAAGGTATCTACACCTGCTCTTTGCACGCATTTAGTTCTTAACTACTTCTGCGGAAGTGCTTGAGGAGATCTAATTGCTCAAGTCCAGACACAACCACAGGCTGTATTTCCCACTAAGCATGGCTCTGAACAACTTGTGACCAAAGCTGGTTTTGCACCATTTATAAAATCATGTTCAAACGTTCATGGAGAAGATCAGTTTAAGCTAGGATCTGCTGCTTTCTTCCTAGCACTCAAAATAGCACACGCAGCCTACTGTACGCTTCCCGTAACAGTGCTACAGAGTTAAATTTAGAACAGCGTCAACTATGTGAAAGATGTTTGCTTACAAACAAACTTTTCTTCCAATTGTGACACAAGTTTCACTCAATCCTTCTAATTAAGCAAATCAAACAGAAACAGCTAAAAGGGATTGAGACGCAAAGTTTCTCTCAGAACAAACTAAGATCAAAAGACTCACGTCAACTTACAGTGCTGATGGAAGAAAAACAAAACTGACAGCAAGAGATTAAAGTCAAATGGCTGAAGCTGCTGCTGCTGCTCCTAACAGTTCTACACACAATCCCCGCTGCTGATGATTTGCTGGACTCTCATCTGCTAGTGAACCACTCCTGAGCAACCCCTCACAGAGTACGATATATTGAAATCCGAATTCACTTAGAATACAGTAGAAAAAGCAGCGTCAGACAAACAGACAGATCACACACAGCTAAAGGAAGCAACAGCTTTAGCAATCCAATCAAAAGCTACTGCAATTCTTTCCTAGTCTTGACTTTAATGATGATCTTGCTATTTTGCTATGAATCATCTTTTGTCTGACATCAGGTCGTAAATTCCAGAAATGTTATTGAAAGTTTGCATTTCAGCTCCTTTAAAATAAGTTACCTTAGGCTGGCGTTTATTCCATGGCATTGGAGCCTTTTTTATTAACACGGCCACAAAAAAGCCTCCTGTGTTCTGGTGATGTGGCAATATCCTAATGCTAGGAACAAACAACAAAACCATGACTGCAGTGTATTCATCATCAGCTTTCAGACTCCTCTAAAGTATTAGCGATGTCACATTCACTTTCAAGGTAAGCTGAAGTATCCACATTAACATTGCACAGATTGAACTTATCAAGGTAGAAACAGGATCTAAAATAGAGCATTCTGACAAAATAACTTGCATCAGTGCCACGCATTCATTTCACCACTCACATCTTGATCTTTAATGACTCACATCTAAACACTATTTTTAGAATAGCTATGCAAAATCTTTCATTGAAAATAAGTCACGGTGTTGAAATGTTAATATTTAACACACTTTTCTGGTAATCTGACTACGCATCTCTATTGGTTGCAAAGAATCTGACATGCTGTATTAATATTTATTCCTGGTAAACAGTGCTCACTGGAATGTAACTATTGCGCACTACCATTACATACAAAGCAACCTAATTATATTTAAACCTGCACAATCACAGAGCTGTACTGCAACACATTATAATTACAATTTGCCTATCTCCATACAAGGTTAAGAAATCAAAACCTCATAAAATCTATCCTGGAAAAAAAAACCTTACCAGCGCTCTAGATTCATTGCCTTTAGCTTCTCCTCCTCTTTTATTGGAAACATCGTGGGACGTATTTGTGTTTGTCTACTTGAAGGCACGTCTTTCCACTCTTCAAACCACTGTCCATCTTTCAGCATGACCTTTAAATAAGGAAATACAAGTATTACAAAGAACAAGGTCACTGTCTGGATAATATCCAGGACTTAGAATGCACCTATAAATCCACTCTAAGATACGGCATACACACAACAATACCTTATTCCACTGAAAGTTCAAAGCTTTTAAGGATTCTTATATCCTATGTGAAAGGTTAGAGGCACCACTCTTGCAGTAGAATATTCTTAGGCAGGAAGACCAAAGTGAGCAACAACAGCTGAAAGTTAGCTTCAGAACCCGCCGTGCCTGCTTCCTTAGCGGTCACTAGGAAGGTAAGAAAGGTCACGTGGGGATGCACTGGGCAAAACATGAATTGAAGGGCCTTTCGTGGTTTTAAGGTAACAAAACAGGACACAGGGATGGTGAATTCAGGACGGGTGCGTATGCTGACGTATTTTCTGGAAGCAAAAACAAGTCCAGAATGATGCTAAATAGCAAGAAAACTAACAGCCCTGTTCCATTTAGTAACTGCTGGCAGCATCAAAGAGAATGTAGTGAGCTCCTCTTTACTGAACATTTTGCCTGTTCTTGTCATAGCAGAACAACAACTAGATGAGATGCAGAGGTCAATTATGGTACCTGAAGTTAAAAAGGTTATTTTCTTCAAATTTCAGAGCTAAATCATTGGAGTTTACTCATCATCTAACCTAAGGACAGAGTACTGAACATCACTCAAACAGAACCTTGTTTTCCTTTTGCTGTTTCCAGAGATTTACAGCGAACACATGCTCAGGAATATTCAATGTAATCACTGAGTCACACAACTTCCACTGAACAGATGTTTCACCAGGAAACAAAAGACTGTACCCAGTGAAAACAGTACCGAAGCAAGCTAATATGCTGAATGACAAGCTAGCCAGTGAGGCTTGAAATAACGTAATAGCAGCAAATAAAGGACAACTTCCAACAAATGTTATTAGTTTAATTTCTAAAATATATATTATGGAGATTTGTATTTAAATCGCAGTCCTATAAATCCCACTGAGAACAAAATATACTCTTTGCAATTTCCGTGTACACATTTTATAGCCCAGTCTCTAGTCCAGGTTTCTAATGGCAGAGCGTAAGAAAATCTTTACTCTATGCACCCTGTTCATTAGCCTGCACACAAATACAAACCTGCAGACCATGCTGTTGTGAGAGACTAGTGAAGCACTGGAGAAAGGCATAACTAACAAGTGGTGTTGCAAAAGCAGAGATTCATAAGCCAAATTTAATCAGAGGATCCTACTACCAGGATGGCTTTCTACTTCTTGATTATACTCTTATTGGAAGCTGAAGAAGCTTTGGGCTTATTTGTTCCTCCCTATTAAGGTGGAAACAGACAAGCCCTGGAGAAAAATACAGGATTTCTATTAATATACTAAGATTACTCACACCACTGCAGTTTTTGTAGGTTATTTCCATACAGTGCTTAACAACTTTTGCTTCCAAATGATTCAAATGGACCAGCTAAACAACAGAAATATCCAAGTTACAGACAGTAAAGTCAGAGAAGGAAGGCTAAGTTAAAAGTGGCTGAAATGATGGTGCCATCTACAGGCTGTGGGCTGAATGCAGTCAGAAAGGGAATATGTTTAAAGCGGAGGTGATAGAACCAAGAAAGGTATAGGAAAACGAGAGCAGACGAGGAGAGAGGCACTTAACATTGGTAAGATTTTTTTCACCCTCTTCTTTAATACCATATAGTCTAAAACTCTAAACAGTAAGTTACTAACATTATTTCAGGTCAATCTAATCCCTTGGAATTTTACTCCACCAAACACAAAGAATGTCACAGAAATACCATATAAAAGTACCTTCCATTTTGTAATTCCCGGCATCCTCTTCAAACCTGGCAACTCGGAAGAGACATCAGCAAGTTCTAAGGCACCTGAAATCTCACAGAAACAAATATATATATATATATATATATATATACACACCAGAATCTGAAAGTCGTGCTCCTAACTTTAACTTTTATAAAAATCATTTTCCTTAAAGATTTCAGATCATCACTTTTCATGACTTCAGAGGAACCAAATATAATGAAATCACTACAGTGCAAATTGACAAGAAAGATGATAAGAGCTGCTCATTCCAACTACAGAAGTTTGCGACACATTAACCAAGAACCCATGGTTAAGTGCTTTTTCTATCAGCTGCATAGAGTAGTTCTCCACACTCTGTACCATTAAATAGGCTCCCCAGGGAGGTGGTTGAATTGCCATCCCTGGATGTGTTTAAGAGCCATTTGGATGTGGTACTCAGGGATATGATTTAGTGGAGGGTTTTTAGAGTTAGGCTACTGGTTAGGCTGCGGTTGGACTTGATGATCTTCAAGGTCTTTTCCAACCTGGGTAATTCTATGATTCTATGTCACCGTTCCAGGCAGCACTGTCATAGAACAGCTTTTATCTTCACTTAGTATTTGAATTTACTGAACTGGTTAAGGATTTTTCAGAGGAGTACTCTTTTACAAAGACTAAGCCTTAGAAAATGCACAGCATGTTCTGATTCTATGGACTTATATACTTAATGCATTTCAACGTGACTGGAAAAAATATCAATCAACACAGAATTATGACTGTTTAATCTACTGAGTAAAAAGTTTAAGCTAACCTAAGTCCTGACAGAATTACATAAAAATCGACTAGTGAGGAGCAACCTTAACATGTCTCTTTTGAGATTCTGAATGATTATTTAAATATCAGGAATACTTCTCCTCATGTTTTACACAATTTAATCATCCCTTCTAGATGAGGTAAACATTCACTCTTACAGTAGCTAGTTCTATGTGACTCTTTTAAATGAGTGAGAAAAATGATATAGGTATGCATATTCCAAAACGTCATGTTGTATTGGTTCTAGAATGTCATCTGTGTATTTCCTCTGAATGTCAACTACTTACAGCATGACTTCAGCTGATGCCTCAAGATGACATCAGATCAATCAGGCATTAAAATCAAGTGTTAGAAGCACTACAATTTTCAGCAGAGAAACAGGGTACAAAAGTGCATTTTCCTTTTTCCCTACAGAGAAAGGAATAACTAATTTGCTACGTAAGTAGCAATACCACAATAGGTAATCAGTTAAGGCAGAAGAACCAACAAAACTTCTGGACTGACCTAAGAAAACTCTTAGGGTCTAACGCTCAAAGCACCAGGGATAACACATTTATTCACTGGAACACCTAAATAGGCTTTAAACCACCTGTACTGAGCAGATACAGGATCCATATGCCAAAGTGCAATAGCACAGTTAAGATCCTTAGTTCCAAGTATTGCATTTCCCTCAAACACTGCAACGAATGGCCTGTGTCCCTTTCCGTACTGGATCATGTTGTAGCCAAAACAGTTCTTACCACTTTCTAGTCTTGTCATTAAACATTTTACTCTTGTCTGACACAGCCCTCAAAAAGCCATGTGGAAACAGATCCAAGGAAACTACCCTTAAAAAAAAAATGGCCATTTAATTTCTACTGAAAAGACGATTCCTAATTATCTCCATGTATTTTCAGCTGAACAGCTGTTTCAGAGACAGTGAAATTCCATACATATTCTGAGAACAGTACAGGGATTAGCACAAATAAAACATTACACACAAGAGGCTGCTCTACTTCCACAACTATTTCAACATTACAGTTGCTTCTGCACTGCACGTGGCTCAACTTAATATACTGGTGACCAAATGAATGCAAAATCCAGTTAGATGTCTCCAAAATTCTAGTTATGGACTCCAAAAAAGTGTCCTTTAGCTGAAGATCAGACATACCGGCCAGTATTACAACAAGCCGATGCAATGCAGTTCAACTTTTCCTCCACTGATTACTTCAAACAATGGAGACTTAACAGCAATGTAATCATACCTTCATCTGTAAGCCAAAACTGCACAAAAACCATAAGCCTAAAGACACTGGAGTTCATGAGCTATTAACATGTGAGAGAAAGGATGCTAAATGCAGCAAACTCCTTAAGGATTCCAGGGTTTTTATTCCTATGATCTACAGAAATGAGACCCCATGTCGTGCTTTCCCAAGGAAATAAGAATGTGAGGCAACGACCCCAACCAGTAGAATCAGTTAATAAAAGACAGGTAACTATCCGAGTTCCACTGTTCGTTTGTTTGTTTCAAATCACTAAAAAACTTTCTCAGGTTTTATACTGGCAGCTGATTTACTTTCTAGAAAGCTGCTCATATCAAACCCAATTAAATCTAACACACAAAAAAATGCTGCTGTTTTCCATGCTAGGAGTACACTAAGCTTACTACTAGTGCTATCATCCACATTTTTTTTCCAGTTGAAAAAATAACATTTTTCCTACTGTTATCTCACCTTGACTCTTTTCCAGCAGAGATGCAATCACAGCTTCATTTTCGATAGGATTCAATGAACACGTAGAATACACCATTCTCCCACCTTCTGCCAGCTGTTCAACGCCACGGGTTGCAATTCTTAGCTGCAATCTAAAAGAACAACCTCGGTCTAACAAGGTATCATTCAAGAACCAGAAACATTTATCATTAAGTCTGCCACAGCTGAAGTTATACTACAGACACACAGACCTCCATGGACTACAAAATCAGCACATACCAAGCTCAACAGCTGTCACCAGTACACCAACTAAAACCAGTTTTAAACTGTCAGCTATCTCTATACTGCAAACACCCTCACAATTACACCTGTTAAAAGAGCAATTAGTCAAACACTAGCACAACTGCATAGTAAGCTTTAACATGACCTTCTGTTATCAGATCCACCTAGTGCTCCATCAAGTTTATTATAAAGCATACAACAGGAGAAAAATAACCACCCAAGCCCGTGTCTTCTCATAAATCTAGAATTAAAATGAAGAATAATCTAACTGTTCCAGGTACTACAGGCAACAGAGTTTAAGTAACACTGGTCTTCAGTGGAAGGTATCACTGAACTGGATAACCTTACAACTAAAACAAACCCTGTAATTACAATAGAGTTACTCAGCAGTAACACCTCATCACTGAATCATTCCGACTGACTGCACTCCCAGCTTGAACAAATACAAATAAAATATTCTCAGCTTTTCAACTGTCTTTTAATTAATGCCTTTTTATTTATCATACACCTGTACTCACCTTCAATTAACACAAGTCAGTCTTAGGTAACTAAAACCATGTAAGAACTCTAAAATTTTAAAAGACTTAAAACACTACTGTTAAATTTTACAAGTCTCTGTGATTATGCCAGTTATTTTCTAACAGTATTTCACCTGCCTAAACATTACCAATCCTGTTTGACTGATCTGTTCCCTACTCTGTTATTCACTCTGTAGAGAATTAATCCACTGAATATCAATGTCGTATATTCATAAAAATACAAGAGATTTCGATTCACACACTTCACTGGAGGTTGGCCTCACACTTGAAATGCTAAAACTTTTCTCAGAATGATGTATGAACTCTTGATTTGATGAAAATTAAAAATCCTTTGTCCTATATTAACATACAAATGTATGCTGGTACAGAAAAGAAGGGGGAAAAGGAGGAGTAGAAATGAAAGACGAGAGATGTACAATAAGCATTTTTACCCATGGAGCTGCAAACTGTTTTGTGTTGTCCACTTCTTCCATACATCAATGTTTTTCCTCATGGTTCCATCTCCACTAGAAATGAGGTTGAAAACGTATTTGTTATTTGTGGGTAAAATTTATTCCATATCCAAAGGACTTGCAGTTGAGTTAACATTCCTCTCCACAGTAACCAATTCCCATACGCTGTACTTTCATTTCTACACTATTTTCGTTTTTCAGTACACCAACTGTAAGTTGAAAATGTTTAACACTTAAACTAACCACATTTAAGTATCACTTGAAATGAAAAAAGGTCTCCTTGATGTGGTATTCCCTTACCTACGACAGTTTAAGAGATTCAGCTCTTTTGGAAGTCAATATACAGCTTAACACACTCAGTAACACAAAAATTCTAGTACATGGAGGCACAAGATACCTGCAGGGGACGTCACACAAAATCCTGTCATAGAAGAGGATCTCTTTTCTTCCATCCACATCTATTTGTAGGTTAGGGATACTGGAGGCATCGTGGTTTACCACCATGATACATGGACTGTTTAATCTTTTAGCCTGATGAACCAGTAAGTAGCAACGCTTGTTGTCAACATCATTAGCAATTACAAAACCCTCTGTGAACATAAAACAGTAGAATAAAACAAACTTTACTATTTAACAGTTAAATAATTTACACAGTTTATTGCTCATCTTCACATTCGTGCAAATCTTTTACCAGATAGTTTTATTTAGGAAACTATTTATGAACAGAGAACACCTTCCTGAATGTAAATTAAACATGGTGAGGTTTAATAAACACGACCAAGATACTCTCAAGATTTCTAACTTCCACACGGCTGGAAAGACACAGATAAAGGTCCTTCCACTTTTCATTCTCTTGGAACAAAGGTAAAACCTTCACTGGCGCTGAAAACAACCTCCGTACATCAGAAGTATAAAGCAGAAAGAACCCACCCCCAACCTCATCATTTCTATGGATAGTATTTTCTGTGAGCATCTACCTAGATGTAACTATTTGGAAGTTTAAGCCTCAAGCAGCTTAAGCCAAGTGTTTGCAGGAAACCACCAAACACGGAGGCTAATATGACACCACCTGCTAAATACACTAGATATAGATAAACTAAGCTGTGATCGCATCTACTGCAGTCTGGACTGTGAAGATGCACAATCCATCTCTTTCCTTCAAGCCAAAGAAGCCCACGAAAGTTTCAAGGACGAGACAGAGGTACTTCCCATCTCATATAATTCAACAAACTATGGAATTCAGTAGGTAGGTAAATGCAGTTGATTTCTGGGATATTAAAGGTAACCCACAGGGAAAATAAAATAAAATAAAATAAAATAAAATAAAATAAAATAAAATAAAATAAAATAAAATAAAATAAAAATAAAAATAAAATAAAATGTAAAGTCCCAAAGGTTTTCGATAGCTTGTGCAAACTTACTGGGAAAAGGAACATTCATGTCCGCGTGCAACATTTCAATGAGTTGTGCAGTCTTAGATCCAGGTGCAGCACACATATCTAGAATCTACAAACACAAATGGTTAAAAACAAACAAACCAACAAACAAACCAAGAAGCCCTACCTGCTATGCACTTGAAAAACGTATTAAGCATAATAATTATGATTACTGAGGACACTGATGGTCAAAAAAAAACCAAACCCCACCACAAAACAAACAATGGGAAGTACAGCTCTGTCCTTGAAATTCACCAAGGAATGCAGCTTTACCTCAAGGGGCTAAAACAAACACAAATACATTCATAGCTGTTTGAGTGAGTCCTGAGAAGGGTCACAAGGATGATCAGAGCACTAGAGCACCTCTCGTATGAAGAAAGGTTGGGAGAGTTGGGCTTGTTTAGCTTGGAGAAGGCAGTGGGGAGACCTCACAGAGGCCTTCTGTTACTGGGAGGGAGCTTATAAGCAGAAGGTGGACTGACTTTTTATATGGTCTGGTAGAGGCAGGACAAGAGGAAAATAGCTTCTAACTAAAAAAGAGAAGATTTAAGTTTGATGTTAAGGGTAAATTCTTTACCCAGATGGTGGTGAGACACTGGCACAGGTTGTCCTGAGAAGCTGCAAATGCCCCATCCCTAAAGGTATTCAAGTCCAGGCCAGACAGGACCCTGGACAGCCTGATCTTGAGGTCGGAAACCCTAACCAAGGCAGGGAGGTTGGAACTAGATGATCTTTAGGGTCCCCTCCAATCTAAGCTACAGACTCCTTAGAGAATGCACAAAACATGCCAGCACTGAACACCAGCACTGCCACTGTAGTTGCCAGCTGGTGAAGCAATATCCTATGAAGGCACCACATCGTGTTTCTTAGTTACCTTATGATCAGGATTAACATTAAGCAGCAGAGGTGGGATCATACTAACAGCCTCTTGACGACTGATGTTTCCCTTCAAATGAGAAAGAACAAAATCATTTGACAAAAGAGAAAGCATTTCTCCTGAAACGGGTTTTTAAAAACTCTGTGAATTAAAATAATTAAAGAGTCAAAAGCAGTTACAAACTTCGGGTTAAAGTTTGTAGCACATAATATTATCTCATCAAGACGTTTCTGAGGATTTCAGATTTACTCCACCTTTGATAGTTCTACAGATCTAATTTCTGCTCAGATGAAATCAGAAACTGACTTACACCAAGAGAGAAACATCCATTACTGAAGGGAACTTTCTGTAATATACACATACACATCTTATACCACACTCAAACACCTGCCTTTTGAATGAGCAATAGTTACAAGTCAGGGCTGTTCACTTTGGAAAAGGCTCTGGGGAAGTCTCTCAGTATCCGAAGGGTAGCCATAAGAAAGAAGGGGACAGACTCTATAGCATGGTCTGTTGAGTCAGAACAAAAAGAAATGACTTCAAAGTGAAAAATGGGAGAAGCAGATTGGATATAAGGAAAAAGCTTTTTGGTGAGGCAATAAAACTGGCTTCCCAGAGAGGTGGCTGATGCCTCTTTCCAGAAAACACATTAAGGTCAGGCTGGATAGGGCCCTGAGCAACCTGATCTAGCTGTAGGTGTCCCTGCTTATCGCAGGGGAGTTGGACTAGATGACATTTTAGGGATTCTTCTCCCTCGAACAACTGTTATTTCAGAGGCATATGTTTATACATTCCCAAACCAACTAAATGGCTACTAGTTGAGGAGGAACATTCATAATTGTAGTTATGTAGTGGAAGTACGGGATGAGTCACAGTCAACAGCAACACAAAACCCCACTTTTCCTGAGCTAGCCAGTTTCTGATGGGTACCACCGCAATACTGCACTGAAATAAAATAATGCCCGAAGTGCAAAATAAGTACCAAGATCTGAACTTACACACTCCGTCTCGCTAACCAGAAACTGATGAAACCTCTCCAGCTGCGGTGACTTACGTAGGATTTTTCTACTCAGGTTGGTGTGCCACGCTAACTCCTCTGGATACCTGCAGGAGGGAGGGGAAAACCAAAAGCAAAAGGGTGCAGACCAGCCCAGCACAGTGGATGCAGAGGGCCTGCAGGACGCTTCACCCCACCATCAGGCTTACCAGCTCAGCGCCTGCGGCATTTCCACCTTCTGTCCGTCGACCTCCAAGTGCAGCAGCTCACGGAAGTACTTCTCCTTCAGGCAGTGCAAGATCTCCCTGGCGTGGCTGCAAGGCACGGCGCGGTGCCTCAGAGGCCTCTCCCGGCGCGGCGCGGCCCTCCCCTCGGCCCCGCTCACCTCTTATAGCCGGTGATGCGCAGCGTGGCGGGCAGCGGCTCCCGCAGCGCCGCCATGAAGTCGTCCCACTCGCCGTCGGGCACGATCCGCTGCTCCCGGTAATAGCGCTCGAACAGCTCGTTTTCCTTCACGATCTCGGGGTAGCCACCGGCCCAGCCCTGCAACGCGCGGCCCGTCAGCACGCCGGCCCCGCCGCGGCCCGTTCCCATCCCAACCCGCCTCTCACCGCTTGGTCCCCGCCGCCGCCGCTCCGCTCCCGGCGCTGCTGCGGCTGCAGCTGCCGCCGGCGATCCCGCGCCCGGCGGCCCATGGCGAGCAGGCGCCTGCCGACCCCCGCCGTGTCTCTCAGTGACGAGTGTGTGGTGGAGCGACGGCACCACGCGCCTCACGTCCACGCGCGCCCGCGAGCGACGCGCATGCGCGGGCTCCACCCCTACCGCTCCTTCCGGGCCGCGCTACCGCCGGCCCACTTCCGCTCACGGGAACCGCCGTGTAGCCGACCCCGCCCCCCGGCTCCTCCACCAACCAGTGGGAGGCGGGAGGCTCCGCCCCCTACGCCGATTGGTCCGGGACATCAGGGGGCGTGCCGCAGGCTGCCGATGAATGGAGGAGTCGCGGGGCGGCTTGTCTCAGTTGGGCGTAGCGCGCCATGGCAGGTGGAGGTGCGTTCTGCGCGTTCTGGCAGCGGGTAGCGGGCCCGCGGGAGCAGCGCCTGCTGCATCTGCTCTCCTACGGGCTGGTGGCACTGGGCGCTGCGTCAGCGCTGCTGCTGCACTTCATCCCCATGCCCTACGGGCGCTACTCATCGCGGCGCTTCGGCTGGCTGGTGCCCGCTCGGCCCGCCTGGCTGCTGCAGGAGCTGCCCTCGCTCCTCGTCCCGCTCGCGCTGGCCGCCTGCGTCCCCACCTGGCGGCTGCCCAACGCCGTGCTGCTGTTGTGCTTCATCCTGCACTACGTGAACAGGTGCGGGCGGTCAGGGCGGTGCTCCGGGGTTGCTGCGTTATCCGATCTCGGTGGTATGAAACGGGGCAGCAGTACGCTAAGGGCTTTCAGCGCAGTGCTGACTGCAGCCCGGGCTGCTGTGGTGGGCTGGCGGTTTTCCCGGTGCCGAGAGCTTGAGGTGTGCCGTGGAGATGACCTGGTGGCTCTTGAAACGGTGCTGTGCCTCTGCTCCGCGTCGTTCCCTTCGTAAAAGCACGAATGGCTTTGGAACGGGATCTCTGGGGTGCATTAAAAAGAGCATAGCCAGCAGGTCAAGGGAGGTGATCCTCCCCCTCTGCTCTGCCCTGGTAAGGCCTCATCTGGAATACTGTGTCCAGTTCTGGGCTCCCCAGTACAAAAAAGACAGAGATCTCTTGGAAAGAGTCCAGCGGAGGGCCACAAAGATGGTGAAGGGCCTGGACCATCTCCCCTATGAGGAGAGACTTAGGGAACTGGGTCTGTTTAGCCTTGAGAAAAGAAGGCTGAGGGGGGACTTGATCCAGGTTTATAAATACCTGAGGTGTGGGAGCCATAGTGGCGAGGCTGGTCTGTTTTCAGTAGTGCGTGGGGACAGGACTAGGGGCAATGGGCTGAAACTTCAGCATAGGAAGTTCCGCACGAATGTGCGCAAGAACTTCTTTATGGTGAGGGTGATGGAGCACTGGAACAGGCTGCCCAGGGGGGTGGTGGAGTCTCCTTCTCTGGAGATATTCAAGACCCACCTGAATGCCTGTGCAACGTGGTGTAGGGAACCTGCTTTGGCAGGGGGGTTGGACTCGATGATCTCTAGAGGTCCCTTCCAACCCCTACAATTCTGTGATTCTGTGATCTCAGCCTACCTTTCCTATATAGGGAAAGCTGGAAACAGCAGGCAAAGGCTTAAGCAGATGTTGTGTGGCAGTGTCATTTTTCTGATTGCATAATGTTGGTGGGACTGTTTTGCAGATGGTGGTTTACTGAAAGATAGCTCTCATCAGCTTTGGTTTGCTGTACTGCAGTAGGCTTAGAATGATCCTGCTAATTAATTAATTAATTACGTTTTACCTCTCAAACCACTGGAGTTTTGCTTCTCCTATAAGTAATCACTGACAGGGATGAGTGAGGGTGGCCTCAAGTTGCAACAGGGGAGGTTCAGGTTGGTTGATAGGGAGAATTTGTTCTCAGAGGCTGTGGTACAGGCTGCCCAGGGAGGTGGAGGAGTCACCGCCTATGGAGGTGTTGAAGGAATGTGTGGATGTGGCACTGAGGGCATGGCTAGTGGGTATGGTGGGGATGGGCTGGCAGTTGGACTGGTTGACCTCAGTAGGCTTTTCCAGTCCACTTAATGGCTGTGGCTCTACTGATGTTTTGAGACAGTAGTCCTTGAGTAGCTGGCAGACACCTGAAGAGCATTCATACTTCTGTAATCCCAGTCCTGTATCATTATAGATCCCAATTAAGTCAGTATGTGATCAGGAGTTGGCTCATTGCATGGGATAGAGCACGCAAACATTCACTTGCTTTTTCTTGCCTGGAGTTTGTTTGCTCATTTAATTCTCTGGGAAAAGCCATTGGGATTTCTTGCCCAAATGGAATGGCAGCTGTTTGTCATTTCTGCAGCAGTTTTCTTGGAGCAGAGACTGTCAAAGTGAAGCAATTAATATATTTTAAGTGACTTCTACGGCTAGGAGGCAACAGAGCTCTATTAAATTACTTTCAAGGGGATTCTCTTTCAAAACCATGAATTTTCCACACTTGAAAATCCAGTTTCTTGTGATCGGTTTCACAGGCTGTGTGGATAGATAAGCTGTCAAAACAAGCTAGATTATCAAGGTTAACAATAATATAAGTTGAGAAGCTAAGCAGGTGATTGACCAGCTGTCCCGTGCTCTAGCTTCCATGCAGAAGTACCCACAATGTGTAAAAGTACACAGGTGTGCCCCTACTCTTGTTGGTGTGTTGCCTGGTCTAGTTGTAATTAGTTTCCATTTGTTCTGGAGTTTCAGTTCAGCAATTTCTAATGCACTTGTCCATTTCCTTAGTGTCATACTCACTCTATGGTGCCTTATTCCATACAGGTAAGGATGACAGTTTGTTGTGAAGTATCTTGGTTAGGTAAAAGTATTATCATCTACCACAGTGTTTTTCACATTGATGTTATCACCTGAAAATCCTGATAGGCTTTGTGTGTAGGGTTTATGAGACCGGGTGCATTTCATAATGCTTGAATATAACACTTAGAATTGAGAAACAAAGGAGGAGAACATTCAGTCTTGTGTTTAACATCATTTGTCTTTACCACTCCTATCAGAGTAATTGTTTTGGATACGAAGCTCAAAATTTCTGCTGTAAGCAGTTGGGGGAAGGACCAATCCCTTAACTCTTCTTAGGCAACAAATTGAATGTTTAGGTGATAAAGCAAGTGTAACCTTCCATCTGAACAGGGATCAAAGACTGCTGAGAATTTGGCAAGCAGGATATGGTTTGTGGATTGCAAGTCTGGACACTGCAAACACCCTTTATTTATGCAACATATTTTCCTTCCTCATTCATTTTAGGGCACTCATATTTCCCTTTCTGATCCGGCAAGGAAAGCCAACACCGTTTTTCACCTTCCTACTAGCACTTCTCTTCTGTATATTCAATGGATACTTGCAAGGCCGAAGCTTAACCACTTATGCAGAGTACCCTTCAGACTGGTTAAAACGTCCTTGTTTCATTGCAGGTGAGTTAAAATATCTGATGATAACATTAGGAGTAGCAATTTCCCTTTGTCTTCACAGGTGTTTTTCTTTTTTAATGCTATAGCATCTTCAACCACATTTTAGTATTTTTCTCACAGCATTCTAAGTAAGCTTAGCTATCTTGTTTGCAGTAGTATAGCTGGAAGCTTTTTCATGTTTTATTTTATATCTATGAACTGAGAATTTTTCCTCCATGTCAGCACTAGGTGAATGTATTTTGTTCTTCAACACCACAGTGAATAAGAGTATATTATTTCAGTATTGAGGCCTTCAGTGGAACTTTCAGGCTTATAGGTTTAGAACCAAATCAGAGGTTTTCCACATAACATGCTGATTAAAATTCCTTGTTTCTTGATGTCACAGATGTTGAAGGTTTGTATGTGGTTGAACAAAACAAACTCACAGAGTTATGGCAGTTGATGAATAGTACCATACCAATTTTAATGTCAAAAGACCTTGTAATACGGATGTACTTTCTCAAAGAGCAAGACTGCACCACAAGGATAAGTTGATGAGGTTGATCATTCAACCCTATGGGGAAGTGAGGTTATAGTTACTCTTGGAGCCAAGCATGTAATTAAGAGAATAAGATGACCTCATTGTAGTACCTAAAGGGAGCCTACAAACAGGAGGGGAGTTAACTCTTTATGAGGGTAGATAATGGCAGGACAAGGGGAAATGGTTTTATGTTAAAGGAGGGAAAATTTAGGTTGGATATTGAGGGGAAGATATATAAATATAGTTTCCTAATCGTCTGCTTTTACCTTCTGTCAAAAATAATACCATTTTCTTTTCTAGAATCAGAACAAGTTAGTATTTCTTACCGATTTCTCATGCCTTGTACAGCAAGAATAGGGAAGCCTGGCCTTTACAGCAATGTTATTGTAAATGGCAACAGGCTGTGCTAAATGCTGTATTGACTGACATTAATCTATTTAAAATTCCTCATCTTCTGAAGGTTAGGAAGAAGTACTGTATGTGCTCTAAAAATGGAGAACATGAGGTACGAGGGGGTGATAACTTCAGTGGGAGGTAGGCAGCTGGATGGGTATATCTGAAACTCTCAGTACTTTTGAAACTTCAGTCTCCTTACGCTTGGTTCCAACAACAACAACAAAAAAAAAGATAAAAAGATCAGCTGATTTAAACTGGTAAAGACAAGTGCAATACAGAGTATGGAACTTCAGCTTCTGGTATCCTAGTCCAGTGCCTTAATCAAAAGATGATCTCAATGCAGTGCTGTAAACATGAGCCATGAGACATAATGCCTCCTTATCACAAGATCTTCTTAAATGCTATGTGATAAGCCTTGCTTGATCTTCCTTGTCTTCTTTTTTTTTTTTCTTGGCTTCTTTAATCATTGCACATTATCATGGGTTAACCTAAAATCTACCTGTACCCATGACAGGGGAATAGATGGCCTGCAGGGCCGCTATCCCAGAAGGAAAAAGGGAAATTGAAAATAAATACAGTGGCAATAATCTAAGGAGGCACACTTATTTACTAAATACTATATCGAAATACAGAATAACACAATATAATACAATATAATTGGAATTAAGGCTAACAAATCAAGTAAAATAGGAGAGAGTGAGTCCCGAAACCGAGAGGCCTACTGTAACTCTAGGCGAAATGGCTGGAACACTCCCACATGGCTCCCCCCTGGCTGGCAAGGTCCAAGAGAGTGAGTCCAGCACTGAAGTGAGATTATATAGAGTCCTTGTCATATGAATGACCGTGGTGTTCTCTGGGACATTCAGTCTTCTTTTGTGAGCAGCAGATTTGTCAAAATTATCTATGCTTTATCATGATGTTATGATGTGGAATACTGATAGCAAAATTACAAAATTGCAAAACCATGACACACATGTGTCACAGTCATGAATAACCTGTGCAATAGCGTCCATAGTTAAGTCCACCCCTTGGTCTCTTCCTTGATGGCTTGAGGTCTCATGGACCCATCAAGCTAGAAATAGTTCGCCCTTGTTCTGCCAGTCCAAGTCTATTTGAGCCACCTCAATTCTGGCAGCTTGATCTACCTGATGGTTTGTTTGTTGTTCTTCAGTAGCCCAACTCTTGGGCATATGAGCATCCACATGGCACACCTTTACAACTGTATTCTTTATTTGGGCAGCAATGCCTTTCCACAATTCAGCAGCCCAAATAGGTTTACCTTTCCGCTGCCAGTTATTTTGTTCCCTCTGCTTGTAACTACCCCCATAAGGTGTTCGCCACCATTCATGAGTCAGTATAAAGATAAAGCATTGGCCACCTCTCCCATTCAGCAACATCTAAGGCCAGCTGGACAGCCTTTACCTCTGCAAACTGACTTGATTCTCCTTTATCTTCAGTGGCCTCTGCAACCTGTCGTGTGGGGCTTCACACAGCAGCCTTCCATTTGTGATGCTTCCCTTCAATACAACATGACCCATCAGTTAACAGGGCATATTTCTTTTCATTTTCTGGTAGTTCATTGTATGGTGGGGCCTCTTTAGCACGTGACGCCTCTTCTCCTGGTGATGCTCCAAACTTTTTTCCTTCAGGCCAGTCCGTGATCACCTCTAGGATTCCTGGATGACTGAGGTTCCCCATCCACGCTCATTGTGTAATCAGTGTAATCCACTTGCTCCAGGTAGCGTCAGTAGTGTGATGGGTGGAGGGGACCTTTCTTTTAAGCATCCAGTTCAGTACTGGTAGTTGGGGTGCCAGAAGGAGCTGTGTTTCAGCGCCAGTTACTTCAGAAGCAGCCTGAGCCCCCTAGTATACTGCTAGGATCTCCTTTTTGGTTGGAGTATAGCCCTCTTCCGAACCCTTGTATGCTCGACTCCAAAATCTCAGAGGTCAGCCTCAGGTCTCTCCTGAGGCTCTCTGCCACAAACTCCAGGTGGGACCTTTCTCTCCAGCAGCAGAGTAGAGGATGTTCTTTACATCCTGTCCCATCCATACTGGCCCTAGGGCCACAGCACAGGATATCTCCTGTTTAATCTGTTCAAATGCCTGTTGCTGTTCAGGACCCCATGTGAAATTGTTGTTCTTTCATGTCACCTGATAGAGAGGGCTCACTATGAGGCTGTAGTTTGGGATGTGCATCCTCCAAATGACCACTACACCCAGAAAAGACTGTCTCTCTTTCTTGCTAGTCAGAGGAGACATAGTGGTGATTTTGTTAATCACATCTCCTGGGATGTGACAGTGCCGATCTTACCATTTTACTCCTAGGAAGTGAATCTCCTGGGCAGGTCCCTTCACTTTGTTTTGCTTAATAGTGAAACCAGCATGCAGAAGAATTTGAATTATTTGCTCTCCTTTCTAAAAGTTTTCCTCTGCTGTATCACCCCACACAACGTCATCGATGTACTGCAGGTGCTTGGGAGCACTGCCCTGTTCCAATGTGTTTTGAATCAGTCCATGATAAATGGTCGGGCTGTGTTTCTACCCCTGGGGCATATGGTTCCATGTGTACCGAACACACCTCCGAGTAAAAGCAAACTGTGGCCTGCATTCTGTGGCCAACGGAATGGAGAAGGCGGCATTAGCAATGTCAATGGTGGCGTACCATTAGGCTGCTTTTGACTCCAGTTCGTACTGGAGTTCTAATGTGTCTGGCACAGCAGCACTCAGTGGGGGTGTGGCTTCATTCAGGCCATAGTAATCTACTGTCAGCCTCCGTTCTTCACTGGCTTTACTCATCGGCCATATGGGGCTGTTAAGTGGTGAGTGGGTTTGGCTGATCACCCCCTGACTCTCTAGCTGATGAATCAGCCTGTGAATGGGGAGCAAGGAATCCCTGTTGGTGTGGTACTGCTGTCTATGCACTGTTTTCATTGCATTTGGTACCTTCTGCTCTTTTATCTGTAGTAACCCCACAACAGATGGGTCTTCTGACAGGCCAGATAAGACAGACAGCTCCTTAATGTTGTCTGTATCCATAGCAGCTATTCCAAAAGCCCATCAATATCCCTTGGGATCCTTGAAATGTACCCTTTTAAGATAATCTATACCAAGTATGCGTGGAGCCCCCGTCCAGTCACTATAGGGTGTTTCTGACAGGTTTTACCAGTGAGGTGTATTTCTGCCTCCAACACAGACAATTCCTGAGTGCCTACAGTCACTCCAGAGATACAAATCAGTTCTGTCCCTTTATAACTTAAGGGCATCAGAGTGCACTGGGCAGCAGTGTCCACCAGTGCTTTATATTCCTGTGGTTCTGATGTGCCAGGCCATTGAATCCACACAGTCCAATACACTCTATTATCCCTTTCTCTCCCCTGGCTGAGGGCAGGGCTCCTCTGTTTGTTACTTGAAGTAATGGGAGCAACTTCAGTGGTAGTTGATCTGCTCTGTAGTTCTCTCACCCATGCTACTAGTGCAGGAGAAGGGTTTGTCATGCCATTTCATGTTCTCTCCATGCTCATGTAAGTAGCTCCACAGGGCAGCATGAGACATAAATTTACTGTGGTCATTTGCTTGAACAGGGGGTTGTTTGCCTTTGATAGCTGAGACTTTGATCAGTTTGACCAGCTCCTTCAGAAGGTTCTTTTGATCATCCTGGTCTTCATTGGGTGTTTCTGATACTGCCACAGGTTCATCACGATTAATCACCAGGGACATTTCCTCCCTCATGCCATCCTGGCTCTTCTCCATTTTGTCCAGTCTTTCTACTATTTGGCAGATGACTGATATGGAGGCATGGGATGGTGGTAGTTTTTGTTGCAAGTTTTGAAGTGTAAGAATCAGTTCTAAAATAGGGGGTCTTCTGCCTAGGTCTTCGTATCTATTGGTCGTTGCTACCAGTAAAATGGCATACCTCTCTGCTGCTGTTCTTGTGAGCTTCTGCCATATTTCAGGTGTATTCTTCACTCTCTCAGAATCATGGTCTTGGTGTGGATCATTAGAAACAAATGTGAGATCATACAGCATTTCCACTATGGCTGTTTCTCTCAAATACCGGATGCCTTTCTCAACAGTATTCCAGATGGCCTGAGATCTTCTCAGGCCAGGCTCCAGCTTGACTTTGAAAGGATGTCTTTCCTTCACAGCCAATAACATTCTTTCCCAGAGGGTGGTGACACTGTGCAGACATCTACTAATCACTCTGTCAATAGCTGAGTCTTGGGCAGTGTTTCCTAGTTGGTGAGTTTCATTACTATTTAGGGACACACTACTGACTCTGTTGTCCCAACACTGAAGCAACCAGGTGACAACAGTTTCATTCGGTTATCTCATAAACTCCTTTTATCTCTCAACTTGGTGACATCTGTCAACTTACTAAGGGTGCACTCAATCCCCTCATAAAGATTGTTAATAAAGATGTTAAAGATGTTAAGCGTACACCCATTCAAACTGTGGGCAGCCAGCTTCTCCACAAGGAGGTTGTGTGGGACAGTGTCAAAGGCCTTACTGAAGTCCAGGTAAACCACATTGACAGCCTTACCATCATCCACTAAGTGGGTCACTTTGTCATAGAATGAAATCAGGTTTGTCAGACAGGATCTACTGGGCCTGATCCCATGCGTGACATTTAACTGATCCATGATGGCTCCTGAGATTATCCGTTCCATAACCTTCCCTGGCACTGAGGTGAGACTATAGGTCTGTACCTACCAGGATCATCTTTACGGCCCTTTCTGAAGACGGGCATCATATTTGCCAGTCTCCAGTCCACCAGGACATCCCCAGTTAGTCAGGACTGTTGAAGGATTATGGGAAGTGGCTTGGCAACAACATCTGCCAACTCCCTCGGCACTGTAGGGTGCAATCCATCTGGGCCCGTGGACTTGTGAGCATCCATCTCATTATGGATCATGCAGGGCTTATTCTGTTCCCCATCCCTATCTACCAGCACAAGGAGCTGTGTTCCCAGGGAGTAACAAGTCTTACTATTAAAGTCTGAAGTAAAGAAGGCCTTAAGTACCTTAGCATTATCCTGATCCTTGGTCACTAAGTTGTCCTCGGCATCCAACAATGGATGGAGATTCTCCCTAGCCCCCCTCTTGCTGTCGGTGTATTTATAAGAATATTTATTGTTTTCCTTTACCTTAGTGGCAAAGTTCAGTTCTAGCTGCGCTTTGGCCTTTCTAATTTTCTCTCTGCACAGCTTCATTACATACCTGTAATCATCATAAGTAGCTTGCTCACTCTTCCGGAGACCATAAACTTCCCTTATGTTCTTGAGATCCAACCAAAGGTCTCTGTTCAGCCAGTCCAACCTCTTTGCCCCTTGGCTCATCTTCCGTGAGTTGGGAATCATCAGCAACCTGCACCTTTAAAATAACTTCCAAAGTGTTCACAGCCTTCCTGGGCTCCCGTGCTCTCCAAAGCTACCTCACAAGGGACCCTCTCAATCATGGTCCTAAAGAGGACCTCTGCTTTCTGGAAGTCCAAGGTGGCAGTTCTGCTAACTCTGTGGTTCAACAAGGATCGAGAGATCTAGCATCTCATGATCACGGCCAACCAGACGGCTTCCAACCTTTACATCCCTCACAAGACCTTCTGTGTTAACAAACAGTAGGTCCAGGATTTTGCTTCCCCTCATTGGTTCCCTCACCCTCCACCACATTTCCATGATGGTGACTATATCATAGCTTTCTGATGGCACAGTGGCCTCCAGCTCCTCCTGTTTATTACTTATGCTGCCTGCATTAGTATGAAGGCACCCGAGCTGGGCCTCCTTTTGAGTGGCAGTAGCCCTAATAACCTCATGACCACACTCAGGTGTTTCCACAGCCACCAACCTCACACCAGCCCTGGTGTTCTTCATATGAAAGGGTGAGTCATCCTCCTCCTTCACCAAGACACAAGACTGTGGGATTTTACTAGCACACCCCTCTTCTACAAGCAAAGGGATGTTACATACAGGCTCTGTTCTAGTGACCCCAGTTACACCTCCACCCCTCTTCATACCTAGTTTAAAGCTCTATGAATGAACCTTCCCAACTCCCGTCTTAAGACCCCATTCTACTGATGGGAGAAGCCACTCCTATTAGTTTCCAGCTGTCCTGGTCTCATGAAAACAGAGCAGAGGTCAAAAAACCCAAACCCCTGATGGGTGTACCAGGCTCAGAGACATGTATTAATCTGTTGGCCCATCATATTTAGTCCTTCATTATTCTTTGTATTTTGTAGAGTGGAGTTTCAAGATTCAGCCATGATCAGGACATGGGAATATGGACAGTGAACTACAGTGCTCCCAAAAGGCAGAGTTCTCAGAATTATAGTTGTGTTTCAGAAAAATTAAAGGATCTCCAATTTCCTTTTCATAGAACTGAGTATAACTTTCAGCATAGAGGGTTTTTTTTTTGTGTGTGTTAATACTGGATTGTATTAGTAGAAATACTGTTTACACTTGAGAAGAATTAATTTGTGTGCTATTCAAGAAAATTGATTTCAAATTACTCTATGGATAGAAATAATGATATGCTCATCTAATAGTACAAATAACATCCCTTATTTTCCAAGGTATGTTTCCATTTTCTTTTCTGGCAATTATCAAGTTGGTACATAGCCACTAGTGCAAGAGAAGCAAGCATTTTTTATACTTAGATATTGTAAGAGTTCAATACCTTCTGTTTGGATAGAGATTTATTTTGAAAGAAAAGACATTCAAATGATTACTTAACTAAAAACATTCAAGTAGCATTTGAGTTGCTCTATACTTTTGAATCTTGTTGATATTTGAATTCATCTGTGAATTCCTCATTTTGATCGAATATATCAGCATCTAATCTATCTTGAGTAATTATGCTGAATTTCTAGTTGAGAGGGTTATGATAAATTTCATTATAAGATGTATAGCATTTACATAGCTTGATTACTAATGGAAACTTCCTGCTCTGTGATATGAGTAAGAGATGTGCTTGTTTACAGTTCTACATTCTGCTTGTACTGTAAGCAGCCTGTAACAAGCCAGTCAAGCAGCATTTTAAACTTACCAAGGTAAACATGGAAAGGACTTTCACACAGCAATTTTAGTTTCCTGTAGAGCAGTCACATCCTTCTTAATCCACATGGAAGTGAGCAGGCAGGTCTCTTTGGTAAACATTGCTGACAATGGAAAAGAAAGCTGGCAATCAAACAGCTAACAGAGATTTTACTGTTTTTTTTTATGTATTGTAAGAGAATTGTCTGAAAGACTTAACGTGTTTTCCTTACACTCAAAAATTATACCTAGAGCGTGAAGTGACTTGGCTCAGAAGCAAGTCACTGGTACTTACATAGGTTGCTCCAAAAGTAGAGCCTCCTACTTATTACCATGGAAAAACAACAGATACAAAAAGTAAAGTAATACTACTTGATATATACTTTGATAGAGCAAATTCTCAACTACAAAACAGTATTTTCCAACCCAGTCACCACCATTAGCTGTGCATTTTTTTTGCCATCAGTGAACAAGAGCCTGCATGACGTGCTTATAGCAATCTACCCCAGCAGAGGTAACGTGCTGTCACCCCTGCTGAAATGCACTACCCATCCCTCACTGTGAACACATCCTCTGTTTGGTCTCTGTGACCATTCAGCAAGTGCAGTTAATGAATGTCAGTGGGTGCAGTTTTTTCTGCACGGAGGAATTAATGGACAAACTTTTGCTCTATATACTCTCCCATGTCAGACACCATTCTGTCAGACTCCCCCTCTGTTGCCATATGTTGCACGACAACAAAATGTAATGGAATATTGATGGGAAGGTTCATCCTCTACTGCCATGCCACCAATATCTGTCTTTGATGTCATAAGCCGACATAATAAAAAGGCATTGCTTTCAGAGCAGCCCTTGTGCTTGGCCCAAATAAAATTCAATATTTTTGCAGGTGTTTTCAATGCAGTTGGCCTTGAATCTTGTCTGTTCCCAACAGCAAGGATTACTCTTTTCAAAGAAGGATGGCATGCAGCCAGAGATGCAAATGGAAGGGTGAAAACAGTATATTTCAGTACTAGATTTATATATATATATATCATGTGTTGTGCTGTATTGCAGCTGGGTCTCAGCACTCATTCTCTGTTGCAGTTATCTTAGAATATATTTCTGGTTTAGATTACAGAAAGAAATCTATTACAACCTGGTAATGAATTTGAGAAAGTACTGCAGAAATTCTTCCATAATCTTAAAGAACATTTTTTTTGTTTGTTTGTTTGTTTGTTTGTTTTGTTATGTTTTGTTTATTTTTTTGCATCTTGTTTGGCAAATAATTTCGAGCTCAGTGTTTGTTAATGCTCAGCAGTACTAGGTTTAGCAAGTCCCTACCCTAAACTTCCTGGGAGCGTGATTACATTATCTTTGTTAGTCTTGCATCAGAATCTACTGTATTTTTCCATTCCTGTTAATTACAAAACAGTCTGCATGATGTCACTTAAAAAGAAGTCTGAGGTGTGTCATTTTACGAGGAATAAGAATGACCAGTTTTCCGTGTTCTTTAAAATTCTGATTTGTTTGGAAGTTAGAAGATATACGTTAATACGTATGCGTATGTATGCACACATACACATAAATACGTGCTTATATTTGTCTAGCAACCCAAGAATAACACCTTATACTTAAAATAGTGTTTTGGTCAAGAGATTGGCTGATTACTATGAGCCTTATTTACTCAAGAGCTCATTGTGAAACTGGGATTGTCCACAGAGTCACTGGAACCGCTTATAGTGTTTTACAGTACTGTATTACTACTGCTTTGAGATAACATGCCTAATAAGTTATCTATTACTTTGTTTTCTGATTCAGTGTACTAATATTTTGTATATTCCTTTTCAGGTTTCATGGGGTGGCTGATCGGCATGATAATCAATATTTATTCTGATCATATCCTTAGAAATCTGAGAAAACCTGGAGAAACTGGTTACAAGATACCAAGAGGTAATAAATATATAGCAAAAGATGCATTTTTCATGAAGAGTACTGGGGCTATTCAACCTGGAGAAGAAAATCCTTATGGGGATCTTATCAATGTATGTAAATACCTGATGAGAGACAATGAAGATAAAGGAGCTGGGTTTTTAGTAGTGCCTGCTGACAGGCAGAAAGGCAATAGACACAGATTAAAACACATGAAATCCTATGTGAACTCACAATTCTATGTATTTCTAAATGTGAGGGTGGTCAAAGACTATAGAGCAGATTGTCCAGGAAGACTGTTTAGTTTTCATCTTTGGAGATGCTGAAGACCTGACTGGACATTTTGCTGGGCTTCTAGCTTTAGCTGACCCTGCTTGAACAGGGTGGAGTTGCACTGGGTGGCCTCAAGAAGCGTCTTCCAATATAAACAGATATTCCAATATGTAAATGTGACCTTCTAAAGCTTGGTGTTATCTTTTTAGAGGCAATAATTTATGATTTGAGAAGAAACTTAGCAGTTGTTCTACCTTAGGAAATTGTTTCTTAGAGTTCGTATTATTTTTTCCACCGAGAAGATAACTTTATCTTTACATGGGCACTTGGATTGCATCTATTGCAAATGAATACTACCACAGTGTGAAATGTTCAGAAGGAAATAAGATATTCTTTGCTGCTTGATCAAGAGAAGTTGGTTTTCTTATATTACTTATCCAAATTAAGCTCTGGAATTCTGCTTCTGTTCTGTCAGCAAAGTAATTAGAGCAAGTTCAAAACATGTCCTTTATTACAACTGGTAAATATTTGCTTGTTTGGTCGCATTTGGCATGGTTCTGACTGTAATGTCAGGTTGCATGCTAACTTTGGAATCAGGGTGAAAGTTCTTACTTTTATAACACTCCCATCGGGTGAGCACTGACTGTTTATGCCTAATTGGCTGTAGATTACACTTACTTAACACAAACTGATAATCTTTATTTTGTGAGGGTCAGTGTTGAAGTACCTTTAGCTAAGACCTTTCTCTAGGCCTGACAGGGGGCAAGAACAGAAGGGCAACACATCTTAAGCTATTTGCAACTTGAATTTTAAATTATATTTTTCATCATTGACCTGAGCTGTTTCACTTCTCCAATTTATTGAAGTATTGTATGCTAATGAAACGTAGGAATATTTTATGAGACTATTTAAAAGGGATTATTTTTTTTAATTATTTTTCTTTATTTAAAAAAGAAAAAGGAAAAAGTGCAGTTGATGGTCAGTGCCAGCTTGATATCCCTGTAAAGAACTATTTATGGAGGCATGAAATCACTTCTGTTATTAAGTATATTGTCTTTTTCTTTTGATTTCTAAAGGATAAATGGAGCTGGATAAGAGTGATGCCTGAAGCAATCCTATGTAGTACAGCCTGAACTGCAAAACACTGTTTCTACTGCTTTAAAAAATATATGAAGAGACACTATTGATATAGACGATCTAGGTGATATAGTGATATAGACTTGCAATAAAAATACTATCAAAGATCTCCTCGATTAAGGTGCTTTTAAAGTAATTCTGCCCTTTCTGCCTTTAGGAGGAATGTTTGAATATGTCAGTGGAGCCAACTTCTTTGGAGAGATCCTGGAATGGCTTGGATACGCCCTTGCCTGCTGCACTATCGAAAGCCTTGCATTTGCACTATGTACACTTTTCATTTTGGGTTCAAGAGCAAAGCAACACCACCAGTAAGTGTTTGTGTCTTAGAATTTCTGTCGTCTCTATACCACACTTCATTTCCACTTCATGAATTATACCACAGAGATGTTGCAGAACAAGTCTAATGAAAAGCTGCCACTGCTGTGGAGAATGAGAGAGTACTCTGAGCGGTATTAAACACGACAAGATTTCAGTAGGGTAGTTAAGCATAAGCACAGAACATACAATGAGGTGGTCAACATAATGGCTATTCATTAAATGAAAGTTGTTCATTCTGGACCTGTGAAGACCTAGTCTGACTTGCTCATCACCTCACTGCTATACCAGGTTGCCCAGGGCTTCATACAGTTGAGTTCAGAGTCCGTCTGAGGACAAAGATTCTAGCACCTCTGAGGAAAAATATCTTGTTTGAGCGCTTTGCCATTCACATGGGGAATAATTCTTTTTCCTTATGTCTGGCTGTTTCCTTATATATGTTTCCTTATTCCTGTTCTGTGGTGCAGCTCTTATCCCTACCTCTTGACCATTTTCTGTGCACTTTCGAGAGGGATATGGCTCTGTCTTCTTTCTAATACCTCTGTGGATAGTGGGTGACTGCAATTAAATGCCCCATTTAAACTTCTTTTCTCCAAGCTGAGCAAATCTAGCTAATTCAGCCCTTCCTTGTGTATTGTATGTTACAGCTACATAGCTGTCTAAATGACTATCTACTGAACTCTTCATGAGTTTTTGGGCATACTGAAAGCCCAAAATTGGATGCGGTAAACTAGATATGGTTTACTGACTGCTGAATGGTGGTGAATAAGCATTTGCCTTAACTTGGGGCTCTATACATGTTAAAGCACTTCAGTGTGCAGCTAGCTATTGTCACTGCAAGGATCCATCATGCTGAACTCAATGTTCACCCTGTCCACCAGAATGTCCTTGCCCTTTTGTGCAGAGCTGGTACTTAACTAGTTAGTCTCTAGTCCACAGTCCGGCATGAGGCCATTGCATCCCCAAAGGAACTACATTTTCTTTGTGGTTTTTGCTCCATTATCTTAGGTCTCCCTGTACTCCCAGAAATAACAGGGGCATGTGTCCTCTTCCTCGGCAACCCAAGTGATGAGGAAGGAACCAGTTAGGTTCTGCAGTCTTTCCTAATGTATTATTTTCTTTGGACTCAAATTCCATGGTTTGTTTCCGTGTATCTTAAGCCTTGGTAAAACTCTTTCATGTTTTTGTAATAAGAGTGTTATGAAAAGCCCTAATGGTTGTTAAAGGAATTAATTTGCATTAAGGGAATCAATGTTTGGTTGTTTTGTTTTGTTTAAATAAATGGAGTGAAGGGGGAAAAAGCAAGAGCAAAAATAGTAAATCGAAGCAAGTTTCAATTTGACAAAATGGGAATAAATCACTGAAAATGAATATAATATGTAATTCAATAGTGTGATGTTGATGTCACACAACTGCAGGCAAGCATGCAATGCATGCTTTATATAGAAGTCACAAAACTTCCTCTTGTATGTCACTAGACAAACAGGCAGTGTTATTCAGTGTTGAAACTGTAAGCCTGCAACAACATCAAAATCAGTTGTGCATTATTATGAGAGTTTTGTTCTCTGCTTATTGCAACTTAAGTCTTTCAGTTAAGTACTGTTAATGTGAACACATGCAACTCTGAGGAGCTCAGATTAATGAACTTTTTTCTATATTAGAGAAGCAGAAGATGAAATACTTGAAAACTGGAGTAAATGTGTTTGTCATAAAGTGATATAATAATATTTATTACTTTAATGTGTCTTTTTTCTGTAATTATCTGGATGTGAAAATAGTGATAGTTGTTGAAGGGAACTAGTAAAGCTACCGTAGTGTTTGACTATGTGAGCTCTGACTGGAATTGACGGTTTTTCTATCCAGAACCAGGTGTTGATCCAATGTGTAAAGTATCTCATGCTCGCTTATGTAGTCATTATAAAACTTGACTTATTTTATTCCCTTGGATATTGTTTTTCCTCCTTTTCTTCTAAAGGAAGAAATCGTTACAATACACATTTTATTACAATAGGCCATTCATTCCCTGGCTGCTCTCATCACACCTACTAGTTTGATTCTCATTGTTTGCAGTGGTAGCTTTGTTTTGTTGTAGCTCACAATCAGATTTCCTTAGGGCGAGCGTGGTAAATAGCAGTTTTCTATCCAGAGTAGGTTCTAAAGGCATTTTTTTTCTGGCTTGCATTCAAAAATACATATGGATTAATTTGAATGCATTGCGCAGTTACTTAATTTCCTTGAAAGTATTTTGAGGATGCAATACTCAACAGATTTGTACTTTTTTTTTTCAGGTGGTACCTTGAGAAATTTGAAGACTACCCAAAGAATAGAAAAATTGTGATTCCATTTGTCTATTAGTCTGTTATTTAAATGCCATCAGGTTCTGATGGTAGCACCATTTTTAAATGGTTACTTCTTGGAACAAGTAACACTTCATGAGTGTTACCCAGCTAATGTTCTCCTCTCACTGTGACAAAGCCTTTGTATCTGTGCTATTAATTACTACTTTTCCTTGTAACTCACCCTTAACTCAGTGGGCATGGTGAACAGGAACAGAAGTGCTTTAGCAGTGGCACATGACCACTGTGAGTACATAGGACAAGACATCTGGATTCATACCAGGTTTTCTAATGCTTCAGGTTCAGCCTATGGTTTTCTGATGTTCTCATCTGAGGATTGTGCTATGACACAGTCACCCTCAGTGTACAGTTTGGCTGCTGTATTCAGCTTTCTACTTGTCTGCATAAACCCATGGGATTGATTTGATTGCCTTACCCATTCGTTCTTCCCTTTGCCCTCCATTTCCAGGAGATCAAATGCAGACCAAAGACATTAAATGAATATAGGTACTGTGAGATGAGGATGTTCTTCATCCTCTCTGCACTCCTGTGCAGATATGAACAAAACAGAGATAAAACTTAATGCTGTTTGCATTGATAGCTATACCAGTGCCTTTCCCAAATAACAGATTGATTTTAAACATCTGCCTCTCAAATTTCATAACCATCTCAAATAATACTCAATGTGTGGTTTCTGCTCAATATTACTTTAGAGGATATTATTTATTGGGGATGCTTAATACAGTCTAGCGCGGTTGATGGTTCTTTTTAATATTCTGTAGATTTTCCTTACTATATAGTTTTTTTAAAAAATCTTTGGTAATATTGGCATATTGGTAATATAATTTCACTAAACATTGAGTTTTCCATTATCCCATTAAACTCTGTTTGGAGCTCAAAATTCTTTTTTTTTTTTTGGTATGAATTACTCTGCTATCGGAGAAACCAAAGTATTGCAAGGGAAGAATTTTTGCCTTCAACTTTTTTTTAACATATATTTTAAATATATGCAGGGAATAGGTGGTGAAAAAGTACTTTGCTACCCAAACTTCTGCTTAACAGTAGTTACTAACTGCTCTCCTTGGCACAGCTTATGCAGTACTTAGTGCACTGAAGTATTGACTATCATTATGGGTTTATTCAGGGGTATAAAGAAGTGTAACACATTCTATTATTATTGACTGAAATAGTTAGAGGAAGGAAGGGAGCAAAATTGTCGTTCACGTTGCTATGATAATTTGGCCAACAGCTGAGCCATCAGACTGTCAGCTCTCCTCATAGTGATTATGACCAATAACGCTCTCTTCCAGCAACCAGGAGGCGGTCTGATATATCCAGGTATTTGTAAGCATCCTTGTGGCAGTTCTTAATTGATATCTAAACATTCCAGCTATCAGTATCCTTAAGATTAAGAGTTTAGTTTATTTTGCTCAGGGTTGATTTCTGGTTTGCCTGTAGCAGAACGGAGATCTGAGACATGTGGTCCTCCGAGGCAATTACTGTTGTTCTAGTTAAACGGAATATTAAAAAGAAAATGTAAAGAAAGAACAATCTTCTGTTTGTTTTTTGATTGTTTGTTTGTTTTTGTTTTTAATGTTCTAATTGCATTGCTCTAACCTGCCACAGCTGCAGTACAGAACTGTATTTGAGGCAGTTTGTTCTTGCATACCATACAATACAGCAAGGTGAACACCGCTAGTGAAAACTATACAATCATTCTGAGTAAATTATAGACCTTTTATTTGAATGCTATTCCTTTTTTGTTTGTAATACTTTATTTGTACTCTCCTCCCTTGTCAGGATTTTTGACAGAATTTATCTGTCTGTGAGAGAATACGATATTGAGAGAGCTTTCTTGAAAGAAAACACAGTGTGAAAATGAATTCTGGTTCTCTATTTCCAGAAGGAGGAAATGTGTATGCTCTCTATTAGGTAGTAAATAGCTATCACAGTTTCTAACAGACATCTCTACTCACACCACCTACATCTTTCCCAGAGATCCCCTACTAATAAAAACAGTTTGTGGCAACTGGCTTGATTACTTTAGTGTTAGCAGTCCGTGTTCTAACTTGTGGAGGGTGGTTGAAGCTTTTGTACCTGTGAGTTTATTATCGCAAATGAGGTCTTGAGGACTGTAGTAGTGAAGTTATATTTTGGAATAACTGCTACGTGAACTGGAACATAAACATTAAAAAAAACAACAACAAAAAAAAAACACCACAAAACAACAAAAAACCAACACTAACAAAACCCCACTCATGTAGAAATCACAAGATAAATTTCTATGTAAAAATATACATGATAAACTTATATAAAACAAAGTATGTAACTGATGTTGTATACTTGCATATAACAGTGCTTCCCACCACCGAAGTCTAGTTTAATACAGGTGAGCAAGAACTGGATGCCATTTGGAGCCAGGACGTACACTAGTATTAATGTGGCTCTGAAACGAACCCCAATGAGAAGAAGCCCAAATTCCTGTTGCTCTCAGCTTCCCTTCATAGCAATTTGCTCCTGATGAAACAAGAACTTGTGCAAGTTATAAGCATAGAATTGTGCAGTAAAACAACTGCATTGTGCTTGTGGGCAAAAGTTGATCGTACTCAGCACTTTTCTTAAACTGAAACTGCTACACAATATTTTGGAAGGGAGACATTTCAAGCCTTGACTAATTACTACTTTTAGAAGGATTACTAGCAGAAGTCCATAAAAATGAAGTAGTTGTACCTTCTTTCCTAATTCTTCACGCTTAGATGAATTGCCACCACAATAGCATTCACTTCTTGTTCAATGTAGACAAGTCATTCACAAAACATAATCTTATTTGCTCCTGTATCACAGAAGCATAGAATGGCCTGGGTTGAAAAGGACCACAGTGATAATCCAGTTTCAACCCTTTGCTATGTGCGCGGTCGCCAACCACCAGACCAGGCTGCCCAGAGCCACATCCAGCCTGGCCTTGAATGCCTCCAGGGATGGGGCATCCACAACCTCCTTGGGCAACCTGTTCCAGTGCGTCACCACCTCTGTGTGAAAATGGTAGCTGAACTTCAGAGCGTACAGAGCTGCTGTTAGTCCATAAGTAATATGGAGTCTGTGTGTCTCAACGTTAATACTGCTAATTTTCTTGAATGTTCTTATTTCATATACATATCAAAAGAGATTTATAAAAAAGAAAAAAAAAATAGGTAACAGTGCAGATTACAAACCATGTTTTATTTTCATCAAGCAATAATGTCATCTTCCACCACACTGTGCCTGCGTTAATACAGTGCTAACTAGAAACATAATCTGCATTATCTAACTTCTGTTAGATGTGAAATCCAGTCAAATACAGTTTTGGGTTGCTTTATCAGGGCAGTGCACAGATGTGGATTAACTGGCTACTTACTGCACCACAGCTCTCAGTTCCTAGAGAGCACAGCCTAGAGCAAATATGGCAAGTCACAGTAGCACCTGTGAGGGTGGTCCCCTTCTTTAGTTCAGTTTCTGCCATTTGTGGACTACGGAGGCTGACAAGAAGACATCCCAGAACAAGCCTCAACATATCAGCAGTAGAGGGCTTTGTCAGTTGTTCAGTGCTGCTAAATGCTATCAGTTATTTTTGTTTGCAATGAGAAGTGTCAAGGAAGAAAACAAAGTCTGTGATGCTCCTGTCCAGCTGGGTGAGTGAGCTGGAGAGGCTGGAATGGGAGGCTGTTTTGTGGAACTCCATTTTCAGTCTTAGTGATGCATAACAGTGATGAAAGCCAGAGACAAAAGTTATCCCTGACTTGGCTCTGCCATTTAGAGTATTTTATCAACTCCCGGGAAGTCATGCATCTGTGTGTGTTCCTGGTTTTGTCTTAATGTGTCAGTAACTGCAAAGAGCTTGGCAGAAGTAGTACCATGATCTCCATAGCTCTGGAGCTGAACAGGGAACAAAAGAGGCTTTAAATACTGCTCAGATAAGCCCCCTGGCCCAATGACATCAAGTGAGGCCACACTGACTCTGGGGAGGTGGACACCTTCCCCACTGTACCTGTTTAGAAGCTAAGTATTTACTAAAGCAGTGAATTTTGTCAGTTGTGTGGAAGTGACTGGTTGGCCAGGCCCACCGGACAGTAGCCAGCTCAATATCCAACTGCTGGATGGTTCCCACATTGTTCAGTATTTTCAGTAATGACCTGAATGGTGAAGAACAATGCAACTCCCAGCAAATCTGCCGATGACCCCAATTATGAGAGAGTGGCTGAAATGACAAGCAGCGGAGCTCCAATTCACAGGGATCTTGAGAAGCTGGAAGACTGAGAAACAGAAACCTTGTGCAGTCAAGTAAGAAGAATTGCACAGTTCTGTGTGGGATACAGGATAACTGCATGCATAAGCATTATTTGTAGACAGACATCTATGAATGTATGATGAAATGTGAGCGTAACAGACTTTTATGTGCCAGGGGTTGCCAAATCCAGCAGAGGTGGGGTTGCCACAGCTCCATAGCCTTAGGTCCAACTAGTTGCAGCACTGAGCTTGTGTTTCTGGTAAATACACACACAAACAGCCAACTGCAACACATACATACACACATAGCTGGCCACGTCAGCATAAACAGGTACACTCAGCTCACCTGCAAACACAGACAGTACCGACAGCCTTATCCTGTTCCCACATTTTGGTTGATCCGGATGAAGGTCTGTTAGTAGGAAATACATTTCTATGTACAAGGTGGGACCCCTCAGCAGCTGGACCCAAGCACTCAACCTGCCCAGTGGCTGCCCTTGGATTCCACTCTCCCTAGCTGCTGGAGATGCTCCTTGCTCACAGCCATGCACACACAGACACACTATGAACTCCCCATTGACTATGCTTAGGCATAGGTGGCATCAAACACAATAGCCATACCATACATCCATGCTCTCCTCAGCAGCTGATAACACTGGGCATGCAAAACAGGCCTGCAGTTCTACCCCAACTGCAGGGATACTTAGCCCATTCTCTGCTCAGACTTTCTCTGAACAGTTTCATTTTAAAAACCAATGTTTTGCTCATATATAAGATTGTGTTACAACTTAAGAAATAGTCAATTTATGGACAATCTAATGAACCAGTCACAAGAGGAGTTGTTGGATACCAGCTATTGAAAATCACTCATTGTGCTTCATTATCTTGAATGTCCCACTAATTGACAAAATCTACCGTCAGTGGTATATTTTTGCCCCAAGTTGGTTTCCTTTTAGCAAAATATATTTTTCTCAGTAATCTGAAACAAAGATATAAACACCAAACCTACACTTCACAACCATTTGCACAGAAATTCTTATTGCCTGATGTTCACACGAGGAATTTCACTTCTCTCTCAACCTACTGGAAGTGAAATGGTCATGATTAAAAGTAACTATGATACTGAGTGGCACACGCATGTGCAGGCTGAGCAAATTGGTCTTCCAATCCAGACAGAAATGCAAATGAGAGAGGCCAGGTGGTAAAAACAACTTTACGTGAATCACCCAAATGCTTTCTAAGGATTAGAAGTAATCAGTCATGGAATTGCTTGGGTTGGAAAGGGAAAAAATACAAAACACAGCACAGCTCTCATTATTCACAGAGGCTGATTTCAATAACGCTGTACTTTTTCAGCCTGCGAGCATACAAGGATTTGTGCCTCCATGGTCATTTTGAATGGTAGCCTTTGAATGAGCTTTCATTTTAAATAAACTGATTTTGTTAAGGGCTCTCCAACAAGAATTTGGAACGGATGTTAGTGAGGTCTCCAGGTAATTTTGGTCTGTGGGAATAAGGACTCTTACCTCTGTTAACCTTCATGCACATTCCTCCAGAGAAACATATTTCCTCTTTCTACTTTCTGCTCTAGCAGCAAGGCCAGCTGTTTGGCAGCAAGGCTGGGCGCTCATCCAGAGCCCTACGTTATCTAGAAGAGATTTCATCTTTCCTACTGTATACCGTAAATATTTTGTGATAGCAGATCTGATATGACAGTTTCCAGGGTGATTGAAGAGATTTGCCCTGGGACATCAGAGACCACTACTTCACTCTTATGAGTAACTGCCGAGGTAATTTCTGTGAGACGCAAATGTTTTGTCCATAATTCTTGCTGGGTTCCATGTGGCCAAAACGAACATGGCAGTTTGGATCAGGTCCAGCGAACAATAACATCACGCAGTACATTCTACAGTAAATTGTTCTTAGCGGCTGTGTGGAAAGCTGAGGCAGTGTTGGCTATCCTGTAGATGACACGAACTACACTGAAGTACCTAGAAAAGCACTTGCACCCTGTCCGATAGCCCTGTGCCTGAGCCACCACTAGCAGATCAACAAGCACCAAGCAATCGTACTCTTATGGACAGACTAGGTGTGCATTATGTACTATCATACTGTTGTCAACAGGAAACATCTGCACTCAGAGCAGGAGAAGGATTTCCCTTGTCACAGAGATGCAGAAAATAGAGTGCAGCAGTAAGAAATACAGAGCAAAAGATTAAAAAGGTGGATTCCACATCCTCAGGACAGCAGTTGTACACATATCCTCATCACTGTTGCTCTCTCCATTCCTAAAAGAAACTGTGCAAGGCATGATTCTGAAGTGGTTTGTACTCCACGGCCAAGTCAGCTGTGGATTTCTCCAATGGCAATCTTGAGACATCCCAACAGGTAATATGGAGTATGGGTCAGTACTGTGTATTGTTCTGATGGTTAAGTTAAGGATCAGAACAATCAAGAGACATTAAGCAGAACATGTGTGCAGCTGGAAGGGAGTATGGCTTTATGGGATGGCTTTACACTCAGAATCATTTCTATGGAGTTGTCTGTGTAGTCAGTATGATTGAACCCCTCCTAACTCACGTTAGATGAACTGAGCAAGTTAAGAGTCAAAGACTGCACGAGAGTTATTAATTCCACGCATTTCGTTCTTGTGTTTTCTCCCATCACACAAGACTCACAGGCAGCACAAATCTCAACCCTCAGCACTGGTAGCCACGACTCAGCTGGGTTCTGAGAATTTTAGCCCAACTGTCCAAAGCTGGGGTTACACTGTGTTAATGGCTGTCACCTGACAAGGGAGCAGATCGACCTGGCTGCTGTCTAATAAAAATATTTGTCAGGAACCCTGTCTATCACAACCTTAGGAGAAATCACCTGGGATCCACTTCATAGGTACCACCAGTCAGCTATGTATGAGGAAACAGCTGCAGCCCAGTGATGATGAGAGCCTGCCTCTCCAGGCTCCAAGCCAGCCCACAGCACACCTGTCTTGTCTTCAGATGAACCTGCTGCTTCCAGATCTGAGAAGGATCTCCATGTACCTTCCCACTCCACAAAAAGAAAAATAATGCTGAGCAAGTTTCTTTCTGTAAGCAGATAGAGAGTGCAATCTACCTGCTCTCTGGCTTCAGTCAACATCAGGCCATTTTCTGCAAGGAAAGAGTATCCCATTGGTAGCAACTACGAAAAACAAATGAGCAGCTTCTACTTAAGAGCTGTGCTGGAGGCCAGATATTCAAAGGCAGGTTTATGGCTGCAGGGTAGTTGGAATTTTCACTCAGCATGGAAGAACACCAGTCATTATCAGAGCTTATCGCTGTCCTCTGAGGCCTTCCCATGGCCTCCTAGCAGGAATAAGGGACTGCTTACATCCTTTTGGATGCTTTGAACCTATGGCCTTTTAGAAGTATGGAAAAAAACAAAGCTGCCCCTTTATGAATTTACAGGTGCTTCACTGTGGTGCACAGCAGCAGGAATGGCACTCTCTCTTTGCTCAGGCCCATGACCTGTATGGAGTGACAGGAGCTGTTCCTTTGCTAAGGCTAAGCACCACCAACACAGGCAACCAGAAATCCTCAGCTGACACTTTATTCCTCCTATTTCATGGTTTTTCTGCTCTCGTCACAGTAGATTAATTCCTGTCCATACAGTACTCATCAGTCCAGTATGGTCACAGATTTATTGTAGTTAATGCTTTCTGAGACTGGACACTAATACTATGAACAGACTCCTTAATTTAATTCATATGCCTGTGGAGGAGAGAATGCTATTGCAAGTAACTGTGATGCTCAGTGATGATGCCCACAGATACTGCCATTACAAGGAGGCCTTGGGATGTTGTGGGTCATTTTGTTCAGCTGCAGCCTTCAGGATCCCAAAGGCACGTCTGCCCCACTGACTGTGTGTATGGAGACAAACTTGGTAAATTCCTGGGTGATCTCTCATCACAGACTGTCCATGCACTGAAAAGAATGATGGTAAGGCTGCTTCCTGTGACTCTGTGAGGCAGAGGAAGCTGTAAAGGGGATACCTGGTTCTACTGTTGAGCTAAAAGGATTTGGTGCAAGAAAGCAGGAGTGCTGTTAGAAAGTTCTGGAGGAGAGGTGTCTGAGTACTGGGCCAATCTCTGGCCTTGACTTCAGCTTCTTCAAAGAGAAAATGCAAAGGTGTGTGCTAAGAGATGAGTCCATCTGCATGGCCACCTGGCCAGCACCTCCATCTGCACACACCATCTCCTTTGTTCTCCTCATTCTCATCAGTCCCTATCTAATCTATCCTACAGCTGCTCCATATTATTGTCATTTAGAAACCCTGCCAAAAATTTTTGCTCTCCTTTGATCTTCTGTACTTCCCTGATCACTTATCCATAGGCCAATGTTAATATGGCTCATGTCGGCACTTTTATACTGGCATCAAGCTGTTTCTCTTCTGGAAATCTTCCTGAGATGTCATAGTGATTTAACGGTGACCCAAGAACAGTTGAACATTATAGCTTTGAAGGTGGAGATGCAGGACACAGATGTACTTAGTGAGAGGGAAGCATACTGCAAGGGTGCAGTTTCTATTTAGAGTGCAAAAGCATATAGGTATGTACATGTGCTACCTATAGATGAAGATGAGTGGGCAGGGTTAACAAATGAAAAACAGGCAGCTGCCTGCACAAAATCAATTAGTTTCTTGAAATCTTTACAAGATAAATATGGCTTTGATCTAGCTTGGGAGCTAATAAAACTGAGCTGCATCTTTCACGTAATTTTTTGTTAATTCTTTCCATAGCCATCCTGCTATACATAATTGATTCCTCTGGAGTCAATACTGAAGCAGCTGGTGCCCTCTTTGGTGCCATGTTAACACGGCAGATGAAGGCTGAAGGACACATCCCCGCTAAATAAATTTTACATCAGTTCTCTCACAGATTGTCTGGTACATCTTCTCACTTTTTAAAGCAAATAAGCTCATCTGAGGGTAAGCATTTTCACTGTAATATTGTTCCCAGGAGGAATGCATTACTTTTAGATTCTTTTCCTACCAGCAAGTCTGAAGCGGAATCTGTTGTTCTTTCCAGGATCCACACAGCTGTCAGCTGTCTCTAAGTAAACACCCAGAGAATGACAACGTAAAGATGATCTTGGGTCTTCATAGAATGCAAACAGGAGTAAGAGAGGAACCCTGGTGAGTTCCAAGAATTCACTGCAATAAACTTTCAATAGTTTCTCCTTAAGGAGTTCTCTCGATCTGTCATTCAATGGCAGATTATTCTTACAAAAGTAACTCCCTGCGGGATACTCCATTAACCAAGACACGAAGGCAGACCATCTTCTTTCATACAACTCTTAAGAACTTTGACAAATCTTAAAGACAGGAATTCTTAATCTCCGAGTTAAAAAACAAACCCTGCATAATCTGTTTATCTCCAAGGAAGAGAGATGAAACGAAGTGTAAGAACAGGTGAAAAAATTGGATACACCAGCCTTAGAGCAGAATAAATAAATATTTTTGTCACAGAAAACTATTAAAAAAACCCTCATGTTAGGTATATAACTGCCGCATAATAAATCGAGATAAGTTTTCCTAATAAGGCAGTATTTTGAAAGTAATCCTTGTTAAAGATCCCAATATATTAATAATGAATATCAAGTGGGTAATATAAAGTGGGTATATTGGTCACGCATTTATCTCACTTCTGTTGTAATAAGGCACATCTGTACATTGTGCTTATGACAAAAGCTCTCAAAGACGGAGTTCCAGCAAGATGTGTTGTTACACATCCAGCATTAAATATCAGCGGTGTGGCAAGAATCAAACCCATCTGTTAATGCAAACTCTCTCCCTCACATTGCCACCACGATTGCAAGTGTAATTGAACTGCTTGTGAACTGCCTCCCACGCTTTCTCCATTTGCCACCAACTATGTAATGTAGGCAGCTAGAAAAGGGTTTTCTTGTGTACGAACATGCCTGACTAGAAGCTGCAGCTGTTCACCAGTTGATTTATCATCTGTTCAGATTCTCTGACACAGGGCTGGCTTCCTTTGTAAGACTGGGGGAAGACAGAGTACGAAGAAGGGACGGCTCATGGTTGACAGCTGTTTCAGCCTCTACAGCTTAATTCACTGCTGACTGCGCCTCAACACCCTAAATTTGGCTGAAGCTCAGCATTCATCAGAAAAGGACACTGAGCCAAGAGAGGAAGGACCGAACAAAGTAGAAGATTTAAGGAGGAAAAGACAACTTGATTTTAGGCTGTTCAGGGTTACTTGTGCCAGACATTCTTTAATGGGAAGAAGCCATTCTGAAGAAGGTAAAAAGCTGGGTTTCTGGAGGACAGAATATAATGCAATAATGCCCCAACTCATGCCCTGTAAGAACCAGAAACTTTGATCAGCTCGGTCTGAGAAATTAAAACTGAATGTCTTCTCTCATGTCATAGAATCATAGAATCGCAGAATGGCCTGGGTTGAAGAGGACCTCAAAGATCATCTCGTTTCAATCCTCCTGCTATGTGCAGGGTCGCCAACCACCAGACCAGGCTGCCCAGAGCCACATCCAGCCTGGTCTTGAATGCCTCCAGGGATGGGGGATCCACAACCTCCTTGGGCAACCTGTTCCAGTGCGTCACCACCCTCTGGGTGAAAAACTTCCTCCTAACATCTAACTTAAACCTCCCCTGTCTCAGTTTAAAACCATTCCCCTTAGTTCTATCACTATCCACCCATGTAAACAGCCACTCCCCTTCTGTTTATATCCTTTCTTCAAGAACTGGAAGACCACAGTGAGGTCTCCCTGGAGCTTTCTCTTCTCCAAGCTAAACAAGCCCAGTTCCTCATGTCCATAAATATATTTACAGAAGAAAAACATGGCAATAGTATAGAGTATAGTTAAGGAAACTATCTCCCCCTTACCTCCTCCTCAACACTTTCTCCTGATAACTAGAGCACTCCGAGGGTCACAGGTTAGGTAACGATGCACCCCCTTGGCTGGACAGCCTTTTTCTCATGCTCCGATCTAGTCAGAAACTGTGGATTGCCCTTTTTAATCTCTTCAGCAGATACATCTGGCTAGAAGTAGTGCTGAAAGTTGTTCCTGGTCCTTCTTCATCCATACTGTGCTGTAGTCTGCAAAGGCTAAGAAGAAGGAGAGTAGAGCTGGTGAGCACGAAGGATGCAAAGCGTCAGAGCCCTGCAGCAAGACTGGATGGCCAGAATTAAGGTCATGTGGGCCAAAGTCCTGGAGTGGTGCTGGAGAATGTGAACTATTGGAGAACTTGTTGGTCACTTCTCAACCCCTGCACTGGCCTGTTGGAATCACACCTGTGGCAAATGCCAACTTCAGAGAAGGGCATTAAGTTTGAATCACAAGGGTGTGATATATTAGCATTTTACCATTTCCAGGGGTGTCAACTGAGGCATATTAGAGGTATGAGACACAACCTGCTTTCATCTGTGTTAATGAGTTCAGAGTGTTCAGTGTTTGTTTAAAAATACATTAATAGCAAGCATTGGGCAACACTGCCTAGCATGTTCCATGGAGGTATTCAACTCAATTGCCATTATTTACCAAATTATATGAAGTATTCACACAGTTGGAATTGTGCTCATCAGGACACAAAAGTCATCAACCACAAGGTTACCAAATACTCCAGCACTGTCCATGTTGCCAAATCAAAGACGTATTTGCCTGGATCTAAAACTGAAATAGAAGCGTCATCCGAGAGAGTAGTGGTTGTGTTTCCTGTGAAAAGCAGCCAGATTAAAACAATTTATAACAGATTAATTAAATGGCCTCTGAAGTAATGAAACTATATTTTTAGTCATTAATCATATGACTCGGGCTATTCCCTTTAAATATTACCTTAAAGAAATTGAAGCAGATCTAGAACAGCGTGTTACTGGCATAAGGCAGGCAATGCTACTATGAGGCATTTTAGTACAGTGTTAATAAACTGAATAGACCATTTGAACTTCCCCACAGCAAGCAAGGCGTTCTGCCTTCTGAGATTAGGATCTTCTCATTATCCAGGTCCTCACAAGTTCACCAGTGGGAAGGAAGCCCTTACCAAAAAAAAAAAGCACAAACACTTCTCACAGTCAGAATATCTCACATTCACACCTTCTGAGACTTCAGTGGGCAGTTTCATTCACGAAAGGACAAGTGAATTAAAATCAACCGGTATTTTTAAAAATCAGCCCTTGCAAAGGAAATTCTCACTACCTTTACAGGGAATGCCTTATTATAAGGAAAAACATCCTTTCCTTGATTACCTGTTTTTCATACAGTCTCTAAAACCTTTTCATTGACACAGTAAACTAGTGTGTGTTTTCTTAAGTTCTTAGTGACAGGATGAGGGGAAATGGCCTCAAGTTGCACCAGGGCAAGTTTAGGTTGGATATTAGGAAGAACTTCTTTACAGAAAGGGTGGTTAGGTACTGGAATAGGCTCCCCAGGGAGGTGGTTGAATCACCATCCCTGGATGTGTTTAAGAGCCGTTTGGATGTGGTACTCAGGGATATGATTTAGCAGAGGTTTTTTTAGAGCCGGGGTACTGGTTAGGCTGCGGTTGGACTTGATGATCTTCAAGGTCTTTTCCAACCTGGGTAATTCTATGATTCTATGATTCCCTTGTTTCCTTCCCACCTTTCCTTTCCTCCTCTCTTCCTTAATTATTTGGCACGGACTTGCAAGTATTTTGTAAGTCAGTAGATCTCATAAATTCTTTTATAGTGATTTTACTTCTTCTAAACATCCAAAAGAGGACCCTGAATTGTAACGCTTAGCACTGGATTCACAACCAAGTTATGTTCCAAGCCCTGATTTTGATTGAATCTCTCCGAGCAGAATTTTAGCAAGAACAATTACTTTGGCTGAAAAGTGACAAATTATTATGCACAGATGGAAGGCTAATATGTATTATGGACCATAATACCAAGAGAGATTATTTTTCAGAGTGCAATTGCCTTGTAATTTTAGATATTAACAACATAATTAATTATATTAATTAAAAAATCTAGCTCAATTAAGTTCACTTGCATTTAGTTCCAAAATCATCCTCAGTGTGCCAAAATGGGGGAAAAGAATGGGGTGGCCCTCCCTTTTTTGATCAGAAGAAACACAAATAGCAGGACAGATATTCATTTCGTTCTCCTGCCTTAATAACAGGTTATGGTATTTATGTGAGAATTGTTTGTTATATGTGAGATTACACTATGGATACAAGCTAGTTTTAAATAACCAAAGCAAAAAGGATGTATTTAGATTTCTTAATGGATATATTAGGAACAGGAAAGCAAGACCTGACAGTAGACAGTGATAATTTCCCTTGTCCTTGTGTCACAAGAAGCCATTGGCTCTTACTGCTTCGTAAGTTGAACACTTTGAAAGGATATTCAAAGGAATATACTGAAAGGATAGCATGTAATGTCTTCTCTTCTGAGGAGATAATTCACTGACTTGCTGCAAGCTTCAAAGAATCATAGTGAGATACATGAGTAAACTGGTCTATTAACAAACCACCCCTTACCCATTTCTCAGAGGATAGTTATTTCTTCTTCATATTACATTCTTCTTCATTCTTACAATGTGGAGTAAGTTATCAACTCTGAGTAGGCTGTGCCCCAAACTTTCACCATATGTCTGCTATTACATGAACGCAGTATTTGCTGGCTTGAATCCATCGACAAAACACGACTATAGCGTCACAAATAATGAATACATGAAAAGTTAAAACCAATGAGAAGCAAAGCCTTCTCAGAAGATTGTAGCTACCTTGGGAAACAGCCTGGCCCTTTCAAAACTCTACTGGGACTGGAGAGTTTTAGCATGGACATGGCAGCTTGAAGTTGTGATCTTTACCTAAGTGGAGCTATAAGGGTTAAGGCCGGGGCTCTCCCGGTCTTCTCAGTATTTCAGAGTGGATCCACAAAGCACCCATAGTGACTCCCAACCCAGGAGTTATTGTGGGGAAATACTGCTGGTCCTGGAACCCTCTTACTAAATCTGGGCCATCATGGAGACAAGAATGTGAGGTACTGGAGGATAAAAGGAGACAGTATACTTCTGTGGTTTGTTTCTTATGGTACGCATTTAAGAAGGGCAAAGTTGAGGGCCCTCTTAGAGTGTCTCCAAGTTAAGTTAAAAGCAAAACAAAACTATCCAAATGCCTTTGGGAAGGCGAACTGTAAAACCAAGGACTCAAAGCAGCTGAAGTACGTGCTACTTAACTGTACACCTGGTTGATCTATCAAGCCAGAAGTGCAGCACGGTTTCATTAGGTGGGAATTGTGGTGAAGGCGCTTTTACATGAAAGACAATCAATGTTTGGTTAGTTTGTCGCGTGCTTCTAAGTATAGTTTGCATGGTTGTTTTTTTTTTTAAAGACAAATCTGTTTCTTATGACCCAAACACTGGCTGCTCGATTTCCAAAAGCAAGGGTGAGGCTCTCATCCCTCCAGTCAGTTTCTCTTTCCCTCAGGCTTAAGTTAGAGAACGCAGCTGTATCAAATGCCACGATAACAGTATCACTTCTGCATATAATATTCCCTGCTAACAAACGGATCCCGCTCCCTCCTCCTGTCCGTCCCCTCCCTTGCTCCACTTAGTTCGTTAACAATAAACTGCAGAACTATCGCTTTTCGTCCCCGATAGAACCCCAGTAGCACAGCACACTGCCTAAGGAACCTCCCCTCGCCCCGAGCTACACACGGCGACCAATCACCCCCGGCTACGGGAGGGCCGCTCCGCGCATACGCAGCAGCCGCCCCGAACCCCTCCTCCAACCCCAGGGCTTCCGAACCCTTCCGAAGCCCCCATCGGGGCAGGCATGCGCGCTGGGCAGCGGGCAGTCTTCCCAACGTCCTTCTGTTCGCCCCCCCTTTCCCAGCGGATCACGGCCCCCCTCCCGAGGCCTCCAACACGCATGTGCGGTTGCCAGGGCGGCCGGCTGCGGTGAAGGTTTAAAATCGGCGGGGCATGCGCAGCGCCGCTCCGGGCTCTGGCGAGGGGGACGCCACATTGGATCGGCGCGGGGAGCGCTCCGGGCAGCGCCGGGCCGGTACGGTGCTCGCCTCGCCGGGCCGCATGTCGCCGCTCCCGGCCCGCGCGTAGTGCCGCTCCGGGCCCGGCGCGCTGAGGCGAGCGGCTGCGCGGTGAGCGGGCGGCGGCGCGGCGCTCTGGCCGGGCCGTGAGGGTCGGAGGCGGGCGGGCGTGGATGGATCCCCGCGTGGCCTGGATCCAGCCCGAGCAGAAAGGCCCCGCGAATGCGCTCTGGATGCAGATCTGGGAGACCTCGCAGGGCGTGGGGGGCCGCGGCGGCGGCGGCGCCTTCCCGCACTACCTCTGCCTCAACTCCCCGGCGCTGGACTCGGCCGCCGCCGCCGCCTCACCGCCCCGCGGCCACGGCTGCGCCCGGCTCGGGGCGCCCGGCGGCGGCTGCTGCTCCTCGTCCTCGCCGCCGTCTCCCTCGCCGTCCCCCCCGGCGCTGCTGACCGGACTGGTGCCCGCCGCCGGCCCCGCGGCGGTGGTGAACGGCGGCGGCGAGGGAGGGCGGCGGCTGCAGAAGTCTCCCTCGGTGTCTTCCTCGTCCTCCTGTTCGTCGGTGGAGTCCGGCACCGAGAGCCCCGGCTTCTCATCCTCGGGGTCGTGCGGCGGTGGCGGCGGCTCTTCCTCTTCCTCCTGCGGCCCCCGGGCGGCCGCGGCTCCTCCCGGGCTGCCTGGCAGCGGTGCCGGGCCCGGGGAGTTCTTCAACTTCCACGAGAGCGGCAAAGCGAACGGCGCGCACGGGCACCACCCGGCATCGCACCTCTCCCGCAACCCCCACCCGCCGCCGCCGGCCTCTCCCCAGCAGCACCAGTACCACCCGGGCCGCAGGAAACGAGAGAATAAGGCCAGCACCTATGGCATGAATTACCTGCTCTCCGGCAGCCGCGGCGTGGCCGTCGCCACCTCTCCACACCAGCAGCGTCAGCCGTCCCAGCCCGCGCTGCAGAGCCCCGGCACCCCCTGGAAGAGCAGGAAGTACAGCCCGGGCGTGCAGGGGTGAGCGGCTGGGGGGCGGGGAGGGGAAGGAAGGGGGGCTCGGGGTGCGGGTATAGAGCTCTTGGAGCACCTATGCCTGTGACAAGAAATGGTGCCATCCCGCAGATGCAGCAGCATGGGCCTTCTGTTGTGCTGAGCTGAGAAGCGTCGAAGGGTTCCTGTAGAAATCAAAAGTGTGGAAGTGCAAGGGAAGCGTTTCAGAGGTCTTCAGGGCTTCTCATCTTGGAAGGGTTTTCTTCAGTTTGGAAGAGCTCTAAGGAAAACCCTGCAGTAATTTTTAGATGCTTGTACTTGGGCTGGAGCAGGCTGGATGCTCGGGGGAGTGTTCAGAACATAATAGATCTGGAGGGAAGTGCCCAGCTCTGCCTGAGTAAAGTGTCAGAGTCAGTATGGACTTGATGCAGTTTTGAGGGATATACTCTCTATAGTCAGCCAGTGTCTAAACTGAAACCTCGGCTCCCTGAACAGCAAGAATGCTTTGTATAAAGCTTGTCCTCTTCTTTCGCTATTACTTTCTCATGCGACAGGCTAGTTGGAAAGGCAGAGTTGATTCAGATGGTTTTATTGGAGGGATGGGAGTTTGAGTAGAGCGCATCTGGGGCACGCTGTGAGATGTCTTCCAGCTGTCAAACATCACTCAGCCACAGGATAACATTGCTTTCTAAATTTAAGGTTATCTTACTTGCTGCATTGATTGACTGGAGGAGACTTCTCATGGCATTTTGAAAGTATTTTCTTTGAACTTAGAGAATCCAAAGCTCTTGAACGCATGTGGGAGTAAAGGCACTGCCTAGCTGTAGTAGGAAACATAACTGGGTGTGCTGGAGATATTTCAGTGAGAGCTTTACCTGAAGGATGGCGTCCTTCTTTTCTGGGTGGTGCTGTCAGACATTGGGTGCTTTGTAGTTGTTCTGAAGTATTAAAGTTTGGTTTTTGCAAGCCATAGCCTCTCCTGACAGAGGTCAAGATCTGACCGCTCCATTTAATCCTGAAACGACACTGAAAAGGAATGTTGCTGGCAGGAAGTGAAGTTGTATGTATAAAATTCTAGTAGTATCTCTAAAATAGCCTGAGTCTTTTTTCTGTATTTCCAGAGATGTGCTGTGGAATGCTTAGTTAACATCTTAATTTGTCTGTGTGAGAATTGTTAGTGTCAGGGAGGCAACTTTACAGGCAGACTGATGAGCAGAGCTATGGCAAATCCAAGTTCTGTTCTCTAGCTATTAGGATCAGCACCATTTATGCTAACACTTCACTTGTCTTTTTGTCTTCTGGCCTTCTATTGTTTAGCCAAGCTCCACCTGATCTGTTCAGTTGCATAACACAGGTGCTCTTTTGCTAAGGAGTTAATGCAAACTTATTGGCTATGTATCTTTGGAAGTGGGAGCTGCTTTGCTTCCTGGCCTTGTTAAGGATTTGTGTTACAACAGTGAGGCCTGATTCTAGCAGAGGGTTGGAGGGGTAGGTAACTACGGCATGTGATGACATGGTTCCAGATTGCCTTGTGATTAGTTTGTCAAATCTCATACCTCTAATGCTTCACAAAACGGTATGCGTGCCATGGAATAGCAGGGAGCTATTGCTGGAGGAGAGCATAGAAGCAGAGTCTGTAGACCTATGTAGAAGTCTTAAGCTTGCTGAATGTTGGACAAGCACATGTTCAAGAGCAGTTTTGGTCTTGAAACTTTTCTATGAAGTATTTCTGTGATAGAAATAACATGAAAATATTGTCACTAATAGAGGTGCTTTAGATGTCTGTTTTCTACAGTAATGCCTGACTGCTTTTGAGATTCATTTTCTTGAAGCTAGGCTAGCGTGTTATTTGGCTGTTCAAACAATGGCATCATCGTGAAAATACTGGAGTGGGAATAGATCCTTACAGTGGTTTCTTCTGGAACAGTTACGTTCATTACTTGCTGTCTAGCATTACTTGGAACTGTCAGCCTAGCCCTGAAGCGTCACGTCTGTAACTGGCTGTCTGTTGGCAGGCAGAGTGTCTTCTGTGTGTCAAAGTGCTGTATGCTGCTCTCTAGTCAATCTCCACAATCCTTAGTTGCAAGCTGATTTGGATATAAATGACAGGAGGGAGGGCTTGATCGTTGATGCTCTAATGTGCATCAGTGTTATCTGGTAGTGGTGTAGGGCTTATTTTGCTGTGTATATAGTTTGTTGTAGAGTGTAGTTTAAGTGGTGCAGAAAAAACAAGTGATAAGCAGTAGCTCAGGGTTACGTACTGTCTTTTGTAAGGAGGCACGGAAATGTTAGGCTTTGCTTGCACTCTTCTAGGATGCAGTGATACTTTTGGTGGAGTGCATGCATGCTTTGAAATAGTACTGTGCTGTCTTCAATTTCTCTTTCACAGCTGGACATGATCTATAGCAGTGCATGTCATTGTCATTTTTTCCACATGGACCATCTTCAGTGTCTTTGTGATGGTAAGTGTGGTGATATTCAGGAATGCTGTATGCTGTAGACGTTGTGCTTTGCTCTATCTTATGGCATTCCTCTTTCTCCAGTGGACTCGCATCTGCTGCTCTCACCACCTTCTGACAGCAGCATGCCAGACTTTGTGTTGTAAAGGAAATATCGTCTCTCATAAAACACTGAGAACAGTCATGCTTGATTAGAGTTTATCTGAAAGCTGTGCTTTAGCTAGCCCCAAGTTGACCTTTATGTTGTCTTTTTCCACATGTTTGGAAGATAGTGAGGAGGGTGAAGAAAGCCTTATTTGTTCTGGTGCGCCAGTGGAGTGATTAATTTAGCAATTAAATGCCTGGAGTTAGATCAGGAGTGCAGCTCAGAACAGAGGACAGATGGACTGATTTCAGATGTGCTGAAGATAAGTGTGCTGTAGCACTATTGGGTTAGTTCAAACTTCTGTGACAGTTCAGAACTACAAGTGATTTTTTTGGTAGCTTGAAGTACATCAAGTGATTTTACATCAGATGTAGAATTGTATTAGATGTCCTTTGTGTATCAAATTAGTACCACTTTTCTATAAAATCTGTATTTGAAACATGTGAATAAGTATAACATTCAGAGTGCTTTAAAATACCAGAAATTTGTTTCAAAATGTGGAATCAGGCTGTTCTGAACTTCCTACTAAGGACTCCATTGCAAAGTTTGCAATGCTTGTGTGACCAACAATATGGTAGTTTAAAATGTAGTTCATAGCTTGAGAAGTAAAACATCAAATCTGTTTTAATGCTTTGCTTTTTAATATGAATGTAGCCAAGTGTAGCCATTTCTAGCTGTCAAAAGCCTGTACTGCTTGAAACTTAGTGCAAAGTGTTCAGATTCTTTGTAGATGCTGAATATCCAGCATACGGTTACAGTGCTGTGCAGAAACAACAGTGGCTTACGGAGGGCTGGTTTGAGTACTGAGTGTGTTACAGTGCATTGAAATGGTGCTAGGCCTGCACTCATAGCTTTGCACGGCATCTGACACCTTGCGAAATTGCATCCATTTCACCCCCACAGCAGTTGTCTTTAACTGTCTCTTGTTAGGAACACAAGTGTTCTGTCGTAGAGTTCAGGGGGTATAAACACCTCCACGCCTCCACATTTGATAAGGCTGAAGGAAGGTACATGGTGGCACTGTCTGGCTGTGGTAACTGATGCCCAGGAAGTGTTCTTTTGAGCAAAGTAAGGTTATGATGATGCTTTCCCAGAACGCTTGTTTCCACAGGATTTCAGCAGCTGAAGGATGCTGCCTACTGAAAGCTACGTGCTGAAATTCATTTCAGTAGCTGCTGGGGTGTGGAGTTCTTAATGTATACCAAACCTATATTAGGTTTTGTTTTTCACCTGTCCTAATTCTAAACTCTTTGTTGCTGTTAGGGCTGAATGTGTGGGAATGCCATGTGAACAGCCTCTTCTGCATATTTGTATTTTCTTGTGCTTTGGCTGAGCAGAAGAAATGCAAACTTGAGAAACTGTGAAGCCTTTTCTGTCTGCTCTTGGGAGTATCCAGCATTGATAAAGGCGCTGTGGGATTCCCAAGGGTGTTTTTCTCACTTCAAGGCAGTGCTTGCTATAATGCCTTCCAATAGTCAACACCGTGGTCTGTGTTTCATCCACACTACTATTAAATAATTAGTGTCTGTTACAGATAACTTTGGATGGATACCTGCAGTGAAAGTTTTGATATAGAAGAGGCAGGCATTGCTGGCAGTGTGTGACAGATTCTTGTTTCATCTGGCTTTAGGATTAGGGTGGACCTAGGCAGTATATACTGGAATATGCAAGGAGAAGGGCACAAGTTGGTCCCAGTAAGTGACTGGAGAGAGACTTGAGAAAGCATTAGGAAGTGGTTGAATGGATTATTGTTTTCATGCCTAGAGGTTGGTATGCAGCAGAGTTCAAGGCAGCTCCTGGATGAATTGTCACATGAATAGAGTGTAGAATGCCTAATGCCCTTTTTGCAGACAACCAAGCTGACTAAGGTGAAGCTCCAAAGCTTTCCTTGCGGAGTGAATGCCTAGCACAGTTAGATTGTTTTCAGTAGTGGAAGGAAAGGAAGCAGTGGCAGATGACATGGGACACAGATGCTGAGCTGCAATGGTATAGTGTGAGAAGGGCTTACTGAAGAGATGCTTGCATGCGTATAAAGGAGAATAAGACATGCTTGGAGCAGTTAAATCCTAGTGTTAGCTTCATTACGCTTCTCAGGTTTGCTAGATTTTTGGCACTCATGGTAATTGGCACTAAGGATAAACAGTTGTACCAGGTGAGACCAAAAGAGGCTGTTGCCAAATGTTGAGAGTAGATTAAATATCAGTGTGAGGCTGTGCTGATATTTCCCAGAGAAACTGCTTATTTTAGTGATCAGTGGCTGCTACAGACTGTGCATTAAGTTCATAATGGATTTGATATATGAATTTGATTCATCTTGAATGGGCATGAGATTGTGGGATCACCAGTGTTCGGTGGCATGGTGTTCCTCAGGTAAGTTGCAATTAAAAACCATTTCTTTGTCCTGTCACTTAAGTTGTAGTTGCTGCTGGTCATGTCTGCATTAAGGCAGTACAGGGGCTCTTTGCATCTGATTTGATCTAACCTTGCCCTTCCCTCTTTCACCTGGCTGTTGTCCACTTTCTAGTCTATAATCCCTTCTGTTGAAGTTACTTCTTGCCTCCAAACATTTGTCACCTCTGCACAGTTCTGCTGCATCTTTGGAGCTCAGACAAACTTAGACCTTCATGTAATAATTATTTCAGTGTTCCTGTACCTTGATGCTTTCTATCTTGTTTGGTTTCTAACACCAGACTTCCTGGTTTTTGCATACTGAGCATTGAACAGATGCTTTTGTGGAGTTCTTACTTGTTGAATTTGATTCTTGATATTGAATCCTCCATTGCATCTATGTAGAGATAGGATAAATGTAAAGCACAATGCAGGAATTATGAGAAGATTGTCTCAAATTCTGACTAATAAGTCATTGTGCAGCCTTTAAATGTCCTGTGGTTCTGCAGCTGGCTTATTTGTAGATAACTTTTGCATCAAATTGTTTGCTGTACTCTGTTCCTTTTCCAGATCACAGATGGGGATATTGAATAGTACAGGACTCTTTGGGACTTCACTAGTGACTTTCCTTTTATACAAAACCTAGGCTTCAGCAACTTATTTTCCATTTAAAAACTTTCTCTACACAAAGATCCCTTCGATCTCACACATCTGCTTACTTTCTGCAAGCTTTTCTCAGGATGTGGACTTCAAATGTTCATAAGTAGGTAATGAGATTTCCTTTGTGGTTCACTGATTCTTGCAAGTAATTCCTCGTGGTTTTCTTTGAGACACGACTTCCTTTTAAGAAAGCTGCGTTGACATCTTGATGTAGTCATAACTATTTATGCATTGCACTGATTCTACCTTTTACTGGGTTGACTGTGTTTTCCTCACGCTCGTTCTTAATGTATTTAATCTTTGAATCCTCTTTTCCTGCTTTACGTGACTTCAGGTTTTTGAAGACGTCTTCTGGTGGGGTACTGTGGCAAGGTCTTTTTTTTCCCTGGAATCTGATGAGCAGTCCATCACACTTCTGCTGTGCAACCACTTTGTCTTCAGTGTGCTTTTAAACACCTTATTCTTTTGGTTAAGATTCTTCAGTTGAAAGACTTCCATGTTTTTATAGTAAGCTGCAGCACTACTCCTATTCAGAAAAGGCTTTGTTGACCTGTGGAGGTATTCAGTGTGTTGGATTTGCTGCTGGTGGTGCTGTGACACATAGATGTGTTTCGAATTATCCTGTGTGCTGCTCAAGACTGAGTTGCATTGCTTCGCTGAAAGGCTATAGTGGCTAATGTCATGCAATAAATACCTGCTATGGGCATTATTAGTTTCTTATCGCTAATGTTTCTGCTGTTGCAACCTTTCTGCTTTGTGTGGGATATTAATCACTTGCCGTGTTTGGGAAAAGAGCAGTATTAAGACAGGGATTGCAGTGTTTAGTGTTCGTTTTATTGGCATAGTGTACTTGCTGATGCAGTTCCAAGGTTTTAACATATGGTAAGCTCCTTCGTTGATGCAACAAAATAACGTGGTGTTTGCTTGGTGCTGTGATGAAGACCAGCAGCCTGTCAGGAGTAACGTACAGCTGTTCAGAAGCTTGCATAGCAGATCTATTTTGTCATGCATCAACTTGGAGCTACTAATATATCAGTTTCTTTTCTTGTTCTTAGTATAATATAGCTCTTAGCACAGTGTAGCTTTTTCAAGGCAAATCCAGTCATTTAGAAGCAATTTGGTTGAGTCTTACTGAATTGATATGCTTTAAAAAACAGATCAGGTTTTGGTTCTTTTTTCTCTTAAAAAAAATGCAGACGTATTCTCCTAAGTCTGGAAGGTGTAGCATAAATCACTTGGTTTGAAGTGTAAAGCAAGCTTAGTTTCTTGAGTGCCTGAACTGCCAGATGCTCTTAAGGAGTAAAACGATAATTGTCCAGAAACTCAATCTAAAATTAGGACAGGGTCTGACTCCAAGAATTTGGGGCAAAGGAAGCTTAGAGAGGAAACAAGATCTTCTGTGGAAATGGTACAGTAGATTTTAAACTACTCTCTTTATTGTACAAATAGGAGCGAATGTACTTTTCCTCTATTCCCTCTGAAGTTCTATATAGCTGAGAGTTTTCTTTTGCTGTTCTGAGTTTGCTGCCTTATATGCAATTATAATGCTAAAGGTAGTTGTTTGAATTACATAGGATATTGCTGCAAGCTAGTCTCGTATTACTGTGTGAACATAGTGTTATGTTTTTGTAGCTTATCTAATCTGTAAGCATAGAGTAATGATCTTTGAGCATTGATGGTAGTGAGGAAGACCGAAGTGGTGGCACCTGATGGGTGTTGTGTGGTGTGGGAAGAGATGAAGTTAATATCCTCTACTAGGTCGTAGTTCTGGTTCTGCTCCTCTTCTAGGCAGCTTCATCCTAGATGATACTGAGAAAAAATCTGCATCTGAGAGTATACAGTTGTAAAGTGGAATAATACAAAAGATGGTAATAACACAAGAAGGATGGTGATAGATATCTAAAAGGTTATATATTGGAAAAGCTCACCAATTTGGATGCCTTCAGTCTGACTGGAAAATGCTGATGCTGGCTATCTGATCTCCATGGAGGAGTAATCTCAAAGAGATGCTGCCTTAGTGGTGGTCAGCCCTTAAATGAAGTCTAGGAGAGGTGGAGTCAAGCTCCACCCCTTCTGGGAGCACAGCTGAATTACTCTCACCTGTGTTCCCACAGCTGACCCGACAGTTGCCTCAGCTGATTAATCAGAGGTTCAGGCTGTGATTATCAGTTTCCCATAGAACAATTGTTTCAATTGTGTATATATTTCATTGAACTATTTTGGCTGTAACACTGTTTTAACAAAAGAGTGTGTGTAGTTGCTTTAGTTTCATTTCACCTGTATTTCCATTATAATACAATTGTGTGTTCCAGTAGTTATAAGTGAAATTAGAGTACTTCAACAGAAGACTGAAATACGCACAGTGGCTGCTGGACTTTAACCATTTAAGCCTGAAGCAGCTGATTCTTCAGGCACTTTTCAGGGTTGTTACTTCACTCAAAATCTATCTTCTTGTTTGCAAGTGCTCTTTCAGTAAAGTGTGTCTTGAAATGTCTTTCCTATGCAGTGCTGATGATGCTGCAGATACAGCATGTAACTACATTTATAAGGATTCTTGACTGTTTCTTTAGACTTCTCATTTAGAAAAATACTCTTTTAAATAAGTAAGGAGAATATTTTCAATGACCAGTAAAATGTAAATGATGCAGTCATGTGTAGGTCTGAGAATAAATTGTGTGCTTAATAGTGTAGGCATGAAAAGAATGTACTTACCTGAGGGAATAGTGTCTGTAGTTTTTCATTCACTTCCTAGATTGTTGATGCAGTTTATGATTTTTTGTTTCGTTACCCTGAGGTAATGAATGTTGCGTGTATAATACTTGCAGATACAGTAAATGATGAGTAAGGTAAATGATCACTGAGAAACCTCCCTTTAAAGAGAGACACTATGAAAATCTGAGGACGTATTTTCTTGGTCTTATTTTGTCCTGAAGATTAGAAGGGAATCTGCCTTTCCTGAAATGGTGAATGGTAAATTTTTGGTAAACAAGGTGTCTGTTCTGTTGCATGTTTCATGGCAAAGCACAGTAAACATCTGCTGCTAGCAGTAATAAGTGAGTGATTAGATTCCTCCTTGATGTAAACATTGTGTAGATAATGCAGTAGGTACAATTAGCCACTCTTCTGCACCCCTGTATTCTAGTCTTTCACCGTCCTCTAGCAGTACTGTCACATTTCCATGTGTATGGTGAAATTGCCTTTTTTAAGAAGTCGATTATTACCCTCATCTTTAAGAAAGCTGTATTGTAAGACTCATAAGCAGCAATAGTGGTGAGTACATGGTGGAATGCTGTTAGAGCCTGAAGTTTTTAAGAAGCCAGAAGGTGATGAAGCAAACTCTTAAAAACAAACAAATTAGTTCTCTTTAACATATTGCACAAGTTATTACTTGCAGGTACCTTGTGTGCTAAAAATGGAAATGTTCTTCTTAATCATTAAGAGCCTGTAGTGTTTCTGGTTAAGGTAACCAGTGCTTATAAAGATCCATGGGTGAAATACTTATCTGGGGTCTATCCATATATTGTCTGCATGAATATCATGTTGTCGTCTGTTTTTAGACACCAAGTGATTCCTGCAGCTAGTGTAGAAGTTTCTCCAGGATTAGTCCTGAGCAGCATGCAACATCTGGCTCTGCATATAGCAAAACACCTTTTTATGTGGCTGGTATTCTTGTAATCTTGAGCAGAGAGCTTTAGAATATACCAACTACAATAATACTCAAGTTTTGAAAAGCATCTAATTTTTGATAGGCGTCTCTACAAAGGAGCCAAAAGAAGCAACCAAGAGGTTAAAATGTTTGAAAATGCTGTGTTAAGTTGAAATGTTGTCATATGCTGATTCTGAAGATGGCATTGATACTTATACAGAAAGACCACATTGGTGAATTCCTCTGTGAAATAGAAACAGCTGAAATGAGTGAAATGGGAAGGAGGAAAGCCTGTTAAAGGCAAAACATTTGAGAGCTGTTTTGTGAAGTCCATTAAAAATTGGAAATCTTACACATCAAAAGCAAAGAGAAAATGTAGATGAGCGGAGGAAATGCAGGCTGGTGTTCCTTAGAGCGTTTCATGATATGCTTAAGGATTGTGATTGTCGGTCATCTGAACTGAGGCTCACTGGGGCACTGCAGTGAGGAGTGCACATGTGCTTGCTATTTTTTTCTGATCTCACTAACAAACTAGAGGCTGCTGTTGAAAGCTGACACAATATAGTGCAGCGTGTTGAGGATTGAGATCCCCGTTCTTCCCTACTGCAGAATTGGCTTCTATGAACAGTTTTTTTTCAGCGATGTCTGGGAGTGGTTGAATTTGGCTAATATTGTAGCACAGCTGGCTCACATGAGTAAACACAAAGGAGCTACTGCAGGCTTTAATGAAGATCTGTCAGACAGCTACCTTTAGTTCCATGAAGGATTCATCCTTAATCCTTACTCGTGTGGTCAGAGTACTAACAGAGCTGTTGGTACTTCTTTTGGAAGTCGTTGTTACTGTTTTTGTTTTTTTGGAAGGATGTTTGTGGTTTATTTTTGAAAGCCTTAAAAAAAAAAATTCATAGAATTATAGAATGACCCAGCTTGGAAGGGACCTCAGGCATCATCAACGCCCCCCAACCACAGTCAGGGCAGTCAGTCTCTGCGTTTAATACTAGACCAGGTTGCGCAGGTCCCCATCCAGCCTGGCCTTGAACACCTCCAGGGATGGGGCATCCACATCTCTGGGCAGCTTGACTTAGGCTTGCTATACTTACAGGCTAACTAACTGCTTATAAGTAACTAAAGGAAAGAAAAAATTATTCACATTATAATAATAAAGGAAGACTATCGTTGGAGTTACTTAAGACTTGGTTGCTTGATATATTCATAAATACCTGGAGGGAAGAAATTAATGAGAAAGGAGCATAGCACTAAGATAAGTAGAAAGCCAGAGCTGACTGCAGATGGTTGCAATGGGAGTTTATTATTCATTAGGCTGCAGAATTGCAGATAAAATTAAATGCTGGTAAATACTGAGACACAAATCTGAAGCAAAGTAAATAACTCAGCTGGCTTGTGCCAAGTGAGTGGACAATTGGTGGTAATTGTTCAGAAAAGACTCAGAGTAACTTCTGAGAGTAGCTATGTGCTCAGATATCCTGAAATAGCAGTTAGTAGTAATAGACAATAAAATAAGTGTGTAATGGACAGTAAAATAAGTGTGTCACGGAGTAAGTGTTGTGTAACTGGTCACCTGCCAAAAACAGGGTGCAGCTGAAAATGAGCTGAAGAAAGTCAGCAGTGATCAAACTTTGGACCCACTCCTGTGTGAGGGCAGAAGAACAATGGGGATTGTTAACTTGGGGGGGATGGAAAAAAGCTTGTGGATAGGGATGAGCAAATTTAGTGTCTGCAAAATAATGTTTGCAGACAAGCTGTCAGTAATCACATTTTTCCTCAAGAAAAAGAGCATCAAATAAGATAATTCACAGACAGCAGTTGAAAGTAAGGCACTTGGTTACCGTACTACATACTTGTTAGAATATTGTGTGACAAAAGCATAAATGGTCTAAAAAGACATGGAGAAATCCATGAGTCTCGAGTTAATACATGTTTGGCATCCACAGTGAAGGTATGTCAAACTTAGTGGAGGTACAGAAGAATTGCTGGAAGACAGTTGGGTAACTGCTTTGTCTTCTCCTGCTTTTATACTTTATCTGGCTACGTTGTTGTTTTTTTTTAAATAGGACAACAGGAAATATTTATTTGAGCTTCACTGCTGTTACATATGTTCAGTTACTTCCTTATTCTCTTTTCCTTGGGGAGGGGGGAGGGGGGGCTTGGAATATCAACCTTCCTGAAAATAAAATGAATGTTAGCTTGAACCTCTTGCACTGAAATTTGGAAATGTGTTCATTCAGTAGAAAAATTTAGTTTGTCTGTTGTAGTTAAATGTTTAGCTCTAGATTGGGAGTTGAAGAGGAAAGGCAAATGTTAATTCCAAATAATTACTCTTTTGAAGTAGTGTTTTCACGCTTTGCTGTTCAAATCCTCATGTATAGAAAGGAATTCTGACATTTAAGAAGTGTGAGCGGTGCCTTCCAAATGTGGTCTATCCTATCTGATAGGAGTTTTGTAGTAAAATGAGTTACAGAATGGTCATAGGAAAAACAAGACTGGAGTTCTATTAGATGTATAAACATTTGATTTTGGAAGGCTAGATCTATGAATGGTTGTGTTTTTTTTGATGGCATGGTTCAGACTTCAGTACACTGAATTGCAAACTTATTTCTTGGGTTAGAGAAACTCTATGAATGCACCATCTTTTTTGCTGAAGGTGTTGTCAATAACCCATTCAACACATTGTTTTTTTGTTTGGTATGGCTTTGTGTCTTTATTGAAAGTGTTTACGTTCATCTTGAAGTTTAAATTCATCTTAATTCTCAGTTGATAGTGAGTGTTCTATGGTATCAGAAAGGTGAAAAATGGAAGCAATTAACACATATAAAGATGAGATCTCGTGTAACACTGGTATTCATGTGTTTTACACTTGAGAATATATTTAACAGTGCTTCATAAGTTCAGTTGAGAAACAATTTCCTGTGTGAATGAATGACTTTTAAATGGCTTGGATTGTCAAAGAAATCCCTGTTTGTTCAAGTGTATGTTTTTGTATCAGGGAATACTAAAATGTCCCTTTTATAGCCTTCTGTGGAAACCTACACATAAGCAGGAGTATGGGCCCCTTAAGAGCATACCTATTTGAAGATTCTCATTGTGTCTGTGTTTGTATTGTTGTGTAGGTTTCATTTCTTTCTTTAAAGCAAGCAGTGAGGGAATCAGAAATTGAATTCCTATTTCATTGTTGAGCAAGTAAGGATAGCAAATGTCTACCTGTGTTCTTGACCTGCTATTTTTCATCTTCAGCGGTTGGTTAATATAGCAAGAGCTGATGTGTAGGTGTTGCTGAGGTTACTGTGATGTGCTGCTGTGAAAATTAAGTGTATCAGCTCCCTGTCCCCACCAGTCCTAGACCTCAAGCTTTCCAGCTTCCTGTTCTAGTACCTAACTTCTGTGACACTCAGTTTTCTTGAAATCGCTGCTGATTTTGTTTGGATGGTGATATGAAATAAAACAGTGGCTTTTTTTTGTTTTGTTTTGTTTTTTTTAGATTAAATTATAATTGTAATTATGCTGCTTTCTCCGTTAGGCTACATGAAGAAATAATTGACTTCTATGACTTCATGTCCCCTCGTCCGGAAGAAGCAGCTATGAGAAGAGAAGTGGTGAAAAGAATAGAAACTGTCATCAAAGACCTTTGGCCTACAGCTGATGTGAGTATAGCACAAGTGCTGGTTTGCTATTATGTTATAGAGCTCATTTCACTTAACTCGCTATTATTTTGTTTTTTTTTTTTCGGAATTGAACAGATGAGGCTTTAATGTGATTGATTTAAAATACTGTTAGAGCTATGATATTTATTTTAGAAAGTATAGGAAACTTAAAACCTAGATATCAGGTTAATGGAGACTACTGATAGTTTTCAGTTTCTAGAACTGGGGATTTGAAGAGCTGTCCGCTTTAGGAAGTGTTTCTTAACATTGTTTTAATATTTAATAAGCTTTACGTATCCACAAGGAATCCTGACTATATGAGTATTTGTAAGTAAATATTATATAACAACGCAGTTCTGAAAATAAACTTCCTTTTTTGCATCCGTAACAGATTTGATATTGAGGGAATTACTTCAGTTCTGCCTTAGTGGGGAAAATTTGACTTCTGGAGGTATCTTCCAACCAAAATTCTTTCATTTTCAATCCTTTATACAGAGAGAAAACTGCCTTTAAATGAATGAAAACTTAATACAAACAGTATTGATAACAACTTTGCTACCTTTAGTTAGAAGGATGATGTTATTAACAGGTGTAAAAACATTTCAGACTGTTATGATTTCATAAACTTCAATGAGAAAGACTGAGGATATGGGCACAGTGTTGTGCTACAGATGCTGTAAATGCTGTCTTCATCTTTACCTGTATTTGTTCCTTAACAGTAAGATTTTTCTAGATCACAGAACAATTAATAGACATGGAAGTGACCCAGCCTTTTCATGGGTCACTTCAAAGGAGTAAACTTGCAAATTTTGCTGCAGTAGTGGGGGAGGAGGATTTCTGTTCTCTAGGATGGGGGCATAGTGAAAGCATCTGATCTGAACTGCAAAGTTATCTTGAGCATACTCCCTTCTTCCCATATTTCTCCCCAACATCTACCATAATTTGTCATCCATACAGTGATATTTGGAGTATTTGTGTTTCTTATGAATTGAATAATTGGATGTATTTGCTTTTAAAGTTAACAAATTAAGAAAATGCTTCCAGAAACAATCAGTAAAGCTGTCTGACGAGGGAAGAAGGCACAGGAAAGAAGGAAACTTACAGCAGCTTATACTTTTGTAGAACTGGAAGTAAATAAGGACTTGTTAAGAGTTTGTGCTTTCTGGGTTGCAGGTTTTGTAGTCACTTCATATCTCAAAAATACAATTTCCTGTCAAGTTGCACCTATAAGAGAAAATGTGTTTGCACAGGCGTAACAGTATACGAAGAAAGCCTCTTGGCTCTATTTACTGGCTACATCCTTAACAGGTCCAGGCTACACATTAATAAATCTTCAGAGAGCTAAATGAGCATTCATATTTTTTTTTGTTTTTTTTTTCCCCCCTGCTCAGGTCCAGATATTTGGCAGCTTTAGTACAGGGCTTTATCTTCCAACTAGGTAAGTAATCAGAATGATTTGCTATTATCTAAAGCTTGATTTTGTTTTGAGTACTGGCAAAACTTGGGGAGGAATTCAGAGACTGGAATGTGCGGATGTGTCTGTAAAGCATTTGTTTAGAGTCCTATGTGACCAAGGGAAGAGCTATTCAACTTAGATTTGATAAATATTTGATATACCAGTGTTAGCACTAGGTGCTTGGGGATGCTTTGGTGAAATACCTTTTCTTTATTTGGGGTAAATCTTTGGCATTTTGTATTTGAGTTACAGTAGAACCGACTAGTTCAGTACTTGCTATTTAAAGACTGTTTTTTAAATAAAAGTTATTGTGTGTCACACTGTGGCTGCAAAATTAGAAGTCATCACAGCTGGGTTCTCTCAACCCTTTGGAGTTTATAGAGTGTTTTGAGTGTATCCTTTATCACTTAATGGTTCAGTACATATTGGTGGTTATAAAGTTAGTGGGAGGTTTTGTGTAACTTGTCTTAAAGACTGTATTGTCTTTACATAATTTTTTCAGTAAGCACTATACGTAATTTTCTCAGTAAGCACTAGGAATTTAATTTCTGTGAAGAATTACTGACAAGAATTGTTTGGGTTGTTAGCGGCATGGTTAGATCAGGGTCAGAATTGGACTGGGGCTGTGGAAATCAATGGTAGGACACAAGGAAGAAAAAGGGAAGTTGTCTCAAGAGCTTATCAGAGGATTGTAAGAGGCCAGCATGCTTTCGGATCCTAGCTTATTGTTACTAAAGTCAGCTTTAAAATCTAGTTTGTTAAAAGTTGAAAAGTGCTTATCATGGAGGACTTGAAACATGTAGAAGAGCAATTTTGCCCTTTTCTTCAGGGGAATATTGTGTCTTACACATAATGCATTTCATGTGTTCATTTTGTCTAGTGATATTGATTTAGTTGTTTTTGGGAAATGGGAACGCCCCCCTTTACAGCTGCTGGAGCAAGCACTAAGAAAACACAATGTGGCTGAGCCATATTCCATCAAAGTACTTGATAAAGCTACGGTAAGTGACAATCTTTGTAATAATGAAACAGAAAAGCTCTCACACTCCTTAATGTAACAGTTGATTAATGATATTAAGCCCTTTGTGAAACAGTTGATATCTTAAGCACAATGTTTAGCTTTGAGGCAAAATTTTAAAATGTGTGTGCTCAGCAATAGTATATAGGGGTTACGATATGGAGAACAGTAATCGTGTCCTGTTTGCTGTAAAGTCATGTTTTATTCTCATATTGTCAATAAATATCTCCTGAAAGTCTATATGCACAAAGTATAAGTTAACTACATCATGTTTTTCCACAGAATTTTAAGAGGACTTGTATTTAGCCAGGGATTGGTAACTGGGGTTACTGAATGTGAGAAAACTGTGTGAAGTCATGTTTTACATGATATATTGAAATGTTCCAAGCTTAATCAAGCTTGATGTGTCTTCTTGCCTCTGTCTCGTGACTCTAATGGGTTAAACACTGAATGTGCTAAAAATGTAGTGTGACAATATTACATTACTACCCACGTGTTTTCTTTGGGAGACTAAGAGAAATATTGCAAACTTGCGTTAGTGAGCTGCTCCGTTCTGCAATCTTTGAAATAGTGACCCTTCAGGGTTCAGAAAGTTCCTACAGCTTTTTAGGAATACCAGCACATAACAGTAGCTCTGGTTGTCTTTGTTTTATCTGTAAGTGATGTGTTTGGTATTAACTGTAGCAGTTAGTGAAAGAGAAAGGCAATTGGTTTATTAATTTTACTAGCGTTTTTTATTCCTCCCTGCTGTTGTATGATATGGAGCTATAAATCTGCTCTTTCAGATGAAAAAATAAATGCTAGGAGTTCAACTTTAAATAAATGTGTGATCTGAAGTTTAGATTATGTTTGAGGTAACACGCTTATAATAGCATTCTGTGGGATACTATCCTCAAGGCAGTGGTGTGAGACCAAACGGAGTATTCGGTAATTTTATCACTACGTATTGTTGCCAGAAGTGGTGGTGTTTGTGATTTGCTTTTGTCCGTTCTGGCTTTCATTTGATCGCAGTGAACCATTTCAGTTTGACAGACCAATGGGTAGCCCTTTATTTTTTTTTTCCTGTGAGTTTAGCAATCTGAATGACACGCTGCTGGGTCAGATGAATGCAATTCTTACCAGGTTATGGGAGTAGATTATATCCTATTAATGACTCCCTCAGTCATTAAATTAAGTACGTTTAATTGTTCTACAAAACACCTTACGTATTGCAAATGGAGACAGATACCTAACAGCTGTGGGAGTGTACAAGTGAGGTAATAAGTTACTGTGGTTATAGATATTATTTTAATCACCTCACTAAAAAATTGTTCACTGTCAGGCAAGTTAGAATTGCTATCCTTTCTCAAGAACACATTTCCTTGTCTTGGTAAGTGTGTTTATTTGGGCTAATAGTATCCATGTATGTTGAAAAGCTGGAGAAGTTGCACTTCTGGAGACTCATAAAACCTTATTTTCATCTTTTCAGGTACCAATAATAAAACTCACTGACCAGGAGACAGAAGTGAAAGTTGACATCAGTTTTAATGTAGAAACTGGTGTGAAGGCAGCTCGATTTATCAAGGAATACATGAAGGTATCAGCTGTACAATGAATGTTATGCTACTTGTCAAGGATAAGCACTAGATGCTTAGATTACCTTTTTTGGTATGGCTTAAGACTTTTGAAAATTTATTGACTGTTTCCATTAATACTAATTAAACACGGGTATTTGAATTTATTTCTACTGTTATTTACTGAATGTTGCCTTGGTAGAAAAGCAGGGTTTTTTTTTGTTTGTTTGTTTTTTTAAAAGGTTAAGCTTTATAAGCTAGAAACTGTAAGCATGGAAGCTGAGCGTTACATAATTTTTCTAATAGATGAGTGCTGAGTGCTTGTGCACAGGAACATGTATTTTTGAATGGACTTCTACAGCCATATCTAGATCTGCAGGCAGGTACTAAGCTGTGCTTCGAAGGCTGTTCAGTTTTTGCTTACTTGAAATTCTAATGGTGCTTGAATATGAATGCAGCCTTGTTAGACAATGCCTAATGACAATTATTCTGTATGTAAGTACTTGTGATCAAGCTCATTTTCACATCATGCAGTAAAAGTATGTTGAGATGAAAAGCATTGACTGAATTAGGTTGACAATCAGTGATATATCCAGCTTCCTAACAGGAGATAACCCTGTTAGGAAGGAGATGTCAAGAGTTAAATTTATGTAGACTACTTGATTAAGTATGAGTTTGTGTATTTTCATGTTTCATATTTGTGTAAGTTTTGTGTATGTGCGTGTTTCACTTCTTCCTGAGTAAACACTTAATTGTGTACTACTGAACAACACTTTTGTATTAGATGAATCTTATTTTGAGATTTAGTATATGCTTTGTTTTGGTATGTTGGCAGTATCTCTGATAAGATCCATTTTGCTTTGCAGAAATATTCTTTGCTGCCTTACTTGATTTTAGTATTAAAACAGTTCCTACTTCAGAGGGACTTGAATGAAGTTTTTACTGGTGGAATTAGCTCTTATAGCCTGATTTTAATGGCAATTAGTTTCCTGCAGGTAAGTCTGTCTCTTATTTGCTTGTGTGTTCTTTAAAATATTTTGGATTCTGTTACTGAGCCTTCTTAGTGAAGATGCTGTTTCTTTACAGTCCTGTAGCAATGCATAGTTTTATTCTGCTATAGCTGTAGATATTTGATCGTTGTCAATTCTGTTAGACTACATCTAAAGCCTCTTAAGATTTGTAAATTGGAATAGCAACGGGAGATTTGTTAACCGAATAGAGGCAGTGCGTTGCTTTCTATAACAGATCCTGTGATGAGGGTTACATCACTTTCCTATGTCTGTTCCAGTATGTGACAGATCTTACTAGTGTTAAATGTGCCTGGATGAGGTTGGTCTGCTACTTAGCAAACCGAAGTGGAGAGTAGTTGATTTTGGTGTTAAGAAATTCAATAGTCAAGTTGCTTTAATTACATGTTCATTGGTTAAGCTTTAACATACTTAAAACTGGTAGATATTTTAGTTGACTTGTGAAATCATTGAGTAGTTACTGTCGATATATTTTTGTGACAGTAATATTTCTATGAGTATGAAGTACATGATAGGAGGTGGATTCAAGGGCTAGTTCAGTTGGAGTAAATAGTTTTTCTGCTTCTGAAAGCATTAAGCCTAATTTTTTTTTAAAGAAACAGAAAAAATAACTATTAATCTGCTACTAAACCTTAATGCTGTGGTAGTGGTCTTTTCCAACTTTTATGGTTCTATGTACCTCATTACTATTTGTTTAGAAAAAGGTTTAGAGATGGCAAAAAAATAATTCTTTTTCCGTATGCTGCTGAAATGCTGCCCCCTCTTGGTTGTATAAGAACAATTTAAGTACATGAATTTATGACTAATTCAGACTTGTAGAGATAACACTCAGCTGTTTAAATGAGAGGTTCTGTTGTACTACTGTAGCCTGACAAATGTTAATTTTTAATAATTAGTTACTGTTCTGTCACAGCTGCATCCAAGAATTGATGCCAGAAGAGCTGATGAAAACCTTGGAATGCTTCTGATAGAATTCTTTGAACTCTATGGAAGGAATTTTAACTACTTGAAAACTGGTATTAGAATAAAAAATGGTGGTGCCTATATTGCCAAAGAAGAAATCATGAAAGTCATGACAAATGGATACAGACCATCCATGTTATGTATTGAAGATCCTCTCCTGCCTGGTAAGACTGTACACTTCTTGCAGTATTCTGGGTCTCTGGCTCAACTTTTACTCTGAAACTTAATTAAGAGCCTCTAAAGTCTGTTAAATGTGTTGAGGAGCAGCTCAGAGAAAAGGATTCTTGGAGGATTCTTGGTGGTGAGATACAGTAACTGAGATGAATTAAGGGGTAAGGAACTGAAATTTGTGAGGATTTGTAGTCTGAGTAAACCAGATTGCATATAAGCAGTGCAAGTAAATAATGCAGTGGATATTCAGAAATGTGAACTTAAGGTTCTCTAGGAGTGGTAGAAGTAGTGATGGAGTGCGGTTTATACACTGGAAGGAAGAGAAGCCACGCAGAGGGACCTGGACAGGCTGGAGAAGTGGACCAGTATTACACTTGGGCTGGGGCAATTCTAGGCGTTTTTATGGACTAGGGGAAGAATTCCTTTAGAGCAGCCCTGTGGAAAAGGGCTTGGGTCCTGGTGGATGACAAGGTGGACGTGAGCCAGCAGTGTGAGCTTGCAGCCTGGGAGGCAGATTGTATTTTGGGTTGCATTAAAAAAAGGGGTGGCCAGCAGAGAGAGGGAGGCGATTGTCCCCCTTGGCTCTTGTGAGGCCCTATCTGCATCCAGGCCTGAGGCCCCCAGCATGAGAAAGATGCAGAGCTCTTGGAGTGGGTACAGAGGAAGACCACTAAGATGATCAGAAGGCTGGATACCTCTCTGATGAAGAGAGGTTGAGGGAACTGGGCTTGTTTAGCTTGGAGAAGAGATGGCTCCAGGGAGACCTAATTGTGGCCTTCCAGTACTTGAAGGGAGTGTATAAACAGGAGGGGAATGGTTGTTCACGTGGGTTGGTACTGATAGGACAAGACGTTTGAAATTTTTCACTCAAAGAGTGGTGATGCACTGGAACAGGTTGCCCAGTGAGGTTGTGGATGTTCCATCCCTGGAGGCATTCAAGGCCAGGCTGGATGTGGCTCTAGGCACCCTGGTCTGGTGGTTGGCAACCCTGTACATAGCAGGGGAGTTGAAACTTGATGATCTTCTAGGTCTTTTCCAACCCAGGCCATTCTGTAATTCTGTGATAGAAATTATACTGTGTTCTATATAAGAAATAAATGCATCACATAATGTACCTACTCTGCATGATGGTATGGTAGAGACTGCACAGAAATATGGGTGTATGGTCATGAATGTGTATATCAAGGGAACAACTAGATTATGGTGTTGGTAGGGAGAGTCAGTCATAGTTGTCTTCTGCATTGTATGGGGACCTTGAGTAAATGTCAGTTTTAATTGCATATCTACTTTTAAGCAAGTTAAAATAGATTTCTTGAAGACTTTTGATTCAGTCATGTTCAGAGTAATGATGACTAATTTTTATTAGGATCCTTAAAGATGTCAATTAAATACTTGGTTTGGATTCTTCTGAAATTTTCACATGAAGCTGGAATTTCAAACCAACTTTACAAAATGAAATTTTGGTTGATTTGGACTTATACATTAGTATTTCTAGAGTGTAATTGGCAGTTAACTTTTATGCTATCACACCTTGTGGTTAGACTGTATGTGGATAGACGTATAGCACTTTAAAAGCAGTAATTCAGGAACTGAAGTTTGGCTGCTTTCTAAATACTCAATGTACTGAGTGTTCATACTCATGAGTGTTATTTATAACAAGCTGCATGCAAGATAGTTTTGTCTAATCTAAGTTTGTAACTCTAAGTTTGTGTCCATCATTAGTGCTGTGCTTGGCCAGGCCTAAGTATGGTTTTGTGCAACTTTTATCATGTTTGGCTTTCATTAGAAGCTGTGTATTATTTGCCTGAAAATCCATTCCAGTGGCAGCATGACTGTGTTTCTTTGGAATCAGAAACCTGTCTCTGGTCTTCCTACATACAAATATCCTACACTGTTCAATATTTTAATTGTGACTTACAGTTAAGCCTTGTAATTTTTCTTCTGTTTTCTCCTTGAAGAAGAGGAAAAAATTAGATGTCTAGTAGGGGCTTTCAGCTGTTGTTTATAGCATAAATCTTGCAGTAGCAAACAGCTCTAATTTGAAAGGAAGGTCTATAGTTACATGGTCTGAAGTAGTTGGTAAGAATTAAGTTTTCAGTGAGATTCTGTACACAGAGATAATGTGACTTTTATAGGAGGAAATAATTTGACAAGGCAAGTAAAAGCTGACAACTTGAAAAATATATTATCCCTTTGGGCTCTAGAGAACAGATACTTTCTGGTTAAGTTCTGGATAAGGCTGCAGAACTTAACTGTTGGAGTAAAAGAAACTAGGAGCAAGATTTCCTAGAATGTAGGAATAACTCACTGAATAAGATCTCATGAATACAGTGCAATGCTGAAAGGTAAAACTCAGCTTTAGAGGGAACAGGGTTAAATTCAGTGGGAGTAGTGTTTTTTGTTTTTTTTTCTTTCTTTCTTTTTTTTTTTTTAAAGCCTGAGGCACATTTTAGTATAAAACGATGTCTGACTAACATATAAATAATGTAATCAAAAGAGTATGATACTTTGGTTGTTCCCATTTAGGACATTGATCCCTAGATCTGGAAGAAACGGGCATCAGTTCTGGATGTAGTGGTTTTGGCTTGGATGAGATTTACTTGGGTGTTGCAGGATTGCCTCTGAGAGTCTCCAAGACAGTTCATTGAGCATGAGAGGTTTATAATTCTTGTGATTTGAGATCACAGATTCAAAGAAAGATGTTGGGAGTCCACATTTGAAATGGGAAGTCTCTTAATCTGTTTGAGGTATCAGACTGATCTAGACTGTGATGCATCGTAAAGTGATAGTTTCTATCTGACCTTCATTAATGCTTTAGGATTCCTTATGCTGAATTATTAGTGTTCTAGGACAGGATAATGGGATGGAAATCTCACCCTAACCAATGAAAGGATTTTCAGTAAAATCTCTTGAAGCTACTACTGCATCAGTTTCTAAAAACTATTGTGGAGAACTGCAACTCATGGGAACAAATTGGAGCAGAGTAAATTATGTCATCCTAGGTTTGTATGTGTGGGATTTACCTTCCAGTATCCAGTTTGGGAAGACAAAACTTACTGTAGGTCACAAATTTTTAGTATGTTGTTTTAACACAGATGTTGAATTTATTCAGCAAGTTGTTAGAGAGGTTTCTTGTACTTCTAGTTATGAGGAGACTATCAAGGTTCATCAGGCAAGTTTTTGATGCTCAAGATAAGGACTGATTTGATCTTGGCTCAGGTAGGCAGCAGCAAATGTAGAAAGTCGTAATCCAAAACTTGATGGTTCATGTTTGCTATTCTTTTCATGAGAAAAGTGGTGTTCATTGTTTTGTATTACTGGATTACTGTAGTCACTCACAGGAGTGCTCTGTGTGTTAATATTCATATGGCTTCCTTGGAAAGGGACTATTTAACTTGTAGGTCAAATTATCTTCATATTACTTGCTATTCTGCATCTTGATAGGCCACAAGCATAGGAAGCAAATAGCTTTGGAAGCTATTGGGATTCTTTTCTAGTCCTAGTCACTTTCCAAAGGTTTTTATTATGGCTTTTCAGTATCTTCTGTTTGTCATTAGAAGGTGTATAAAATATATTCATCTATAAAAATACGCAGATACATTGAGGGTAGCAGCTGAAAGAGCTTCTTAATGTCAAATGCTGTGAAAAGTTCTAAATTAGCATATAATAGCTTAAACACATAACCAGGTCTGCTTCAGTCTTAGCTCATTGTTGTACCTTAGCACAAGAAGGACATGGAGGTACTGGAGCAGGTCCAGAGAAGGGCAACGAGGCTTGTTAAGGGCTTGGAGAATCAGCCCTATGAGGAGAGACTAAGGAAGCTGGGGCTGTTTAGTCTGAGGAAGAGGAGGCTGAGGGGAGACCTTATTGCTGTCTTCCAGTACCTGAAAGGTTCTTACAGTGAGAGTGGGGCAGGTCTATTCTCACTACTGACTTGTGACAGGACGAGGGGAAATGGCCTCAAGTTGCGCCAGGGCAAGTTTAGGTTGGATATTAGAAAGAACTTCTTTACAGAAAGGGTGGTTAGGTACTGGAATGGGCTCCCCAAGGAGGTGGTTGAATCGCTGTCCCTGGATGTGTTTAAGAGCCGTTTGGATGTGGTACTCAGGGATATGATTTAGCAGAGGTTTGTTGTTGTGGTATTGTTTTGTGGTTGTTTTTTAAGAGATAGGCTACTGGTTAGGCTGCGGTTGGACTTGATGATCTTCAAGGTCTTTTCCAACCTGAGTAATTCTATGATTCTATGATTCTTTGCCTTTCCAGGCCATGTTTTTGAAACTGCTTCAGGTAATGAAAGGCTACTTGATAGTGATAGTACAGATAGGTGCTGATGGAAGTCTTAGGTATGCTTCTTCAAGGATGAGCCCTTCTCTTACGAAAATGAATGAGGATGGAATTGATTTGAAGTCATGCACCGCTGTCATCTACTAATGTGTATCTGAGGTTGAAGTCTGTGAATCTGCATGAAAGCATTTGGGTTTGAGCTTTAACTGTTCAGTTTAGATTGTGATGAAATGGTGCTCAGGTATGTAAGTTGTGATGTGCTAACAAGAATAATTTATCAGAAGAAAATTTATTCCCTAAAATACAGAATTCACTGGGTACTATTCATAGAAGCTTGCATAGCTTTGTGTTCCATACCTGCTTTTCAACTGTGGTGCTGGTCAGAAGCCCTGCAGACTGTATAATTGAATAAAACCACTTATTCAGATATTTTTATTAATTAATTACAGGTGCAGAGGGAGGCAATCCAAGGACCTAGGCATGCTATAGCATGGATTATCCTACCTCTTCTTAAAACTGCCTTAGTAGATTAAGGAAAGCCTGCGGTTTCTTTTGCTGGCAGAATAGCAGGGGTGACAACTACTGTCAAAAGGAGTAACCAACAATTAGTAGCAGTAATGTTTTCATCTCGGTGTAGCTCCTTCCAGGACATAGGTTACATGTAGTAGCCTTAACAGCATATTAGGCTATGTGAATTAATGTAATTTGATTGATGCTGTGTACTCAATTCCTGTTACATAAATCTAGTAGTAGTAGTGATAGGTGCAGTTGCATGTGTTTAGCCCCTTGTAAGTACTATTTTTGTTTCTTTATTGCTTTTTGCCTTAATTTTCTTTTGTATGTCATTAAGTGAAAATGGCATTGTTGCTGCTTCTGCCCTGGAGAATGTATGCTGAATTAATCTATTTTCTCTAGTAAAACATCTTTTTTCTGATATCTTGACTGCTGGCATACTTTGGGTCTCTATGCAGTTACCTTTGGTCTAAACCCTTCTGTAAAGTCTCAGTTAACTTAGCAGTGGAGCACTGAGCTACAATGTGCTTCTTCCCAAGTTTGCTTTTCAAGGCCTGCTTCTACTCCAGGGTGGAGTCCAACTGCAAATACCTCTTTTAGAGACGTTTTTGTAATTTTAAGTCTAATAACTGCTGGAAACTTCAGCGGTATGTTATGTGAGATGCTTATTTGCTTCACGTTTACTGGCATCTTTTGCAGTCAGGTTTTAAATTAATCATATATGTTACTGAAAACATCCTGTGTTCCCAAAGTGCTCTGATTCCCAATCTGTTTTCATTAATTACCTTTTCATGTTTTCAAGTGGCATAATTGTTGGAGAATCTTGAAGGACTGCAATAAATTGTCAAGTAGTAAAACTGATACTGCTTTTCCTGGATGACAAATCTTAGTTAGCATGATAATCTATAATGTCTTGCTGAACCAATATACTTCAGTGAGTGAAAGTTTCCTCTCAAGTCAAATTCAGCCTCATTAGATTCACTTGCTAAAGGATAGACTTAATTCTTTGTGTATCAGTTTTCATAATTCATCATAGCTTGTTCATGGGCTTTGATTTCGTTTGCAGCCTTAAAATAAATACTTCCAGTTGTTCATACATTTCCAATGTTCTCACAGCATTCAGGCATCATTCTGAAGGAGGAAACCTTTTACTGTAAGCAGCTTCTTTACCCACTCAAGATCTAATCTATATTTTGGGCATGCAATTTGAGGGAAATTATTTTCAAGTGTTCTTTAAAATTGAGTGATGACAGTGAACCTTTGGTGTCTGATACCAAGTATATCTATCCACAGAAACTCCAACTGGTTTCTTGATAGTACTGATGAGATCTTCCTGGGTGTTAAACGGAAGGCCTATGCCTGTGTGTGGTTGCTGATACAAAAGCTTTAGTATGTCTGTAACATCTGTGGTTCCTCATGGCACTGGGTTTAGAAGGAGTTCTGTTCTAAGTAGAATGTGCTTAAAGAGTGACAGCCAAGAACTACTGTGAACATGATCAAAAGCAATGCTGTACAGACTTGTGGAATCCTACATGATAAAGATTTTGAGAAATTGGTTATCCTGTGAAGATAAACAACCTATATGCATTGGTTTATTCAGCTGTAGCTTTGATAAGCTTAAGTAGGCTTGATGTAAGTATACCTGGCTATTGGTTCAGTGAAGATAATGCAGTTGCACAAGTGAAATTCTAAGCTAAGTTTGGCTTGCTGAAACTTTACTGGTAAGTGAGGTAGGTTCTTTCTTAAAGATCAGCTTCAGGCTTTGTTCATAGCTATATTTTCTGTTTCTTTCAGGCTGTAATATATCAGTATTTTTCACATGGTGTACTGAATGCATAATTTTGAATGTCATTCCTGAAGCTAGAATCCTTTAATGAGATGGACACACTTAGTTGTACCTGATATGAATAGCTTGGTCTGACCAGTTTAAACAAAGTAAAGTTGTATTGTTAAGGCTTCTGAGTTTTGAGTATGAATGATTTTCTGGTTACTGATATTAAAAAAGGTGATCTGATGATTGTCACATTATTTCAGGAAACGACGTTGGCAGAAGTTCTTACGGTGCCATGCAAGTGAAACAAGTTTTTGATTATGCCTACATTGTTCTTAGCCATGCAGTATCACCACTTGCAAGATCATATCCAAATAGAGATTCTGAGAGGTAATTAGTCCACTTTTTGAATATTGTTTGTTTCTGTAATCAATTAGGATGTTGAGTCTAATCAATAAAAGGAATATTGCTCTTTATTGTGTAACTGCAGTTGTATTGAAATCTACTTAGAAATTCCAGCTGGTCCAGTGCTATGAGTATTAATACCTTCATGTGCAGCATTGAAATGAAGACAACATGACAAAAGTCAGAATTAATCCTGTGTGAGGTTTCTTAGTGTGGAAGAATGCCAGAGTAGCCTCTCCAGAAATGTTCTGCCTGAAGTATTGCAAAGGAATGATGGCTGACTTCAAATTTGGTTTGATTTGTCTGTATTACAGCAGAGAAATGGGCTTGAACAACATTTACACAAAACTAGACAAAGAGACTAGAAATTTGCCCTGTTCTCTAATATGTGGACCCCCAGAGTTTTTAAAAAGGCTTCATATAAATCAGTCACTTATTGAATAATGGTTGAACTGCCATTAAAAGCTAGCATACTCCTAAATGTGGTATTTTTAGGTACATTTTGATGTCTTTCATAGAAACACTGTACAGCTGAGTGTGTTCTCAGCTCTTAACTTTGCAAATTTTGTATGTTTTTTAATGAGGAGAAAAAAAAGTGAAGTTGTCTCTGCTGTGTCATATTTTCATTCATGTATCTGCTCTAACATGCGGTGTTTAATCGTAATCTTCAGTGTAAACTGGGATAGATCAGAGGATGTATCTTCTCTGGGACTTCCCTTGAATTCCAGTAGTATTCTGGGCTCCCCAGCTGATTTCAGAGAGAGGTGGCTTTAGGAAGTAATGTTAGTTTTATAGATAAAACTGCAAACTTTAGTCAAGGTACTAATTTCTAGTATTAATGTAATTGGAAAGGAAAATAGTTATCCTACACTAAGTTTATTATTTGGTGAGACAATTGCATATATGGTAAGTTTACCATAAAGTAGTAAACTTTTGTTTCTGGCTTTAATACTCCCAGGTTTTAATAGTGTCTATGAGTCCCTGTTGTTTTTTCTTTTTTTCTGTGGTGCTAAATTTAGAGACTGAGACAGTTCATGCCCCTGTGATGATGGAGATAGGTAGGAAGAATTTCATGTAAACATTTAATGTTGCTGTTTTAAGGTACTGTCTGATAATGTTGCTTCATTCCTATGTATGTATAGGTAGAAGGACCTAGGGGTGTATGAAGTTTTGCTCATCTTAGGCCCTAGTTAGCAACTGTGATTCTTCAAAGGTTTTGGTCATTCTCTTATAGGGTGCCTCTGTTTATGTTAGACATCATAACTAAGTTTGTAAATGCACTTAATGCAAGTCTCAGATGTCATCAGTAAGTAAACTTGTTACTGTATGTAGGGAAATGTTTGAATTTGTCAGAGCTCCAGACTTAGGAAATCGCAGTGGCCATGTTTCAGCAGGTGTTAAACATCTGACCTGTCTTTCTGCTAATTTGAACTGTTTGTGCCAGTGATATGAGTCTCAGAACTTGTCATACCTGTAACTTAGCATTGCGTCAAGAGCAATATGTCAGGTGTCATAATAGATGCAGCTTTCAATGAAGACTAACCTGTTTGGTGTTGCCATAACTGGGGCTGTGTTTCCCTGAATTGTGAAAACTTGTTGTTGAACAGTCTGGTGGGTTTGAATTGTTATCGACTCTTTTCAGGGGAAACCTGTGTATATCTTGTGTGGTCTTGTTTTGTACATGACCAGCCATATCAGTAGCTTTCAGGTCTTTCTTAGAGATCATTATTGCCTTTTTTTCAGTCAGTCCAACCTGAAGAAGCACAAGTCTAAGTAACTTAAAGCTTTCTAGTCAACTGCTGCTTCTGATATTCTGTTTCAAAATACGTCAGGCTTTGCTCTTTCAGTACAGGCCTTACACGCCCATATTCTGTGCTAACATGACCCCTGGTACAGTATGGGCATATCCACATTACTCTGTCGTCTTATTTAAGCTTCCAAATAAAACATTTGAAGCGTACTGGGAGTAAAGGTTATCTTTTGTCTGGGCTTCTCATTATATTTTGTATCTGTGCTGAGAAGCAGCAGTGATCAGTTGAGTCTTAAAAGTAGTTAGTCAAAGTTACAGGAATTAGCTCTTCTTTTGTTCCCGGTCTTTCTCTTGCACACTGTGTTTCTAGAATGCTTTATGAGAGGTTAATAGGCTGTTCAGCAGATTTCTAGTCCAGAAAGTTTCCTGTCATCTTGGAAGGAAGGGTTACTTTAGTAGGGAATACATTATACCTTGTCTAGCCTATCTATCCATGGACTTAACCCCCTGTTAGCAGTTCAGTTTCTTGCTTCTTGATCTCTGTATTCCTGACTCTTGCCTTTGGTTAGATCTAATGAGCCTGTAGTCAGAAGCTGAGTCAGTTTAACTCTCTGGTCTGACTGAAAGAAACTACATCAACACTGCCATCTCCTAAGGAAGCTGTTCCAGTTTACATTGTGGCTTCTTGAAGGACAGAATAGAAGCAAGAGAAGCAGCTAGAAGTTGTTCAGGATGGAGAGAGTGTTACTGTATTGCTTGACAGTCACAAGTTATGCTGGAGGGCTTTGTGTGCGTGTAGTTATACTTGACATAAACTCATCCTTAGGGTTATAGTGTCTGTAAATGAGGATGTTAGCCTACAATACTAACTTGTCATATTGTTGAAGTATTCAGACAGCATCCCTAAACAGCAGCATAGCCATGTTTGGGAGGCAGATCAGGTCATATGAAATAAAGAATGGAAATGTGGTTCCTGTGGTTTCTCATCAGTATAACTAAGTCTGAAATCTTTGTTCAGTTTGTTGAGTTCTATATTCCTAACAGATCCCTCCTTACTTGGAAGTAAATGAATGGTGGAGGTGGATGAGGCAAAGATACTATCATGCCAGAAGGCCAGAGCTGAGAGTTGGAGGAAGCATGTTATGCATGTTTGGGCTGTCATTTACAGATGAGAATCTTAAAAAATAGTCTGTGTGATAACGTGTTTTCTCCATCTATGTGCTTGAAAGCTGTTTGGTCTGTTCTTAACCCACTAGATCTAACAGCTGGTAGGCCTGTATGTTAGGTTTGGGTTGACCCTGACTGATCAAGACAGCTCCCAGGACTGTCAAAGGGCATGTTAAATTGATCTGCTAGATTTACTGACATGTGGCAGAAGTACTAGTCTTTCCTTTGCTTCTTGTCTTAAATGCTGGGTGGCTGTCATTAGGATGCATACTGTCTCTCAAGAAACGTCAGCAGTATCAGCTTTCCCTACACAGTGTTTATCTCATCAAAGGCTTGACATTTTTTTTTCTAATCCATGTGCTCAAGCAGATCCTTCTTGCTTTAGATTGTTGCCCATCTTTACTATCAGGGAGATACTTCGGAAGTTCAGTATCCTTTAACAATGTCTCTCAGGCAATGATTTTCGTGCTGTAGAAAACTGTTTGGAGCTTTAGATATTGCCTCATTAAATCTTGTCAGCAATCTGAGCATTTTAAGAGTGATCTTAAGGTTTATTTGCACTGTTGTTGTAATGTAGTGACTGCTAGAAAGTGTGTTCTGTTCCTTTTTAAGGTACTTAGTTGTTGAGCTGTGAATCTCAAAAATTCATTATGATAATAGTGACAATCATGTCAAAGTATTCAATTCTTTATGTAAAATTCAAGGTTGTATTCCCCAGCATGCATTAAAGCATTTATGTAATTACATAATAGGATAGGAGGTAACACTTGTTCTGTACATCAGGATCTTCTACATGTGTTTGACTTTTTACTTAAGTGATGTCATATGGTCCAAAGTTTGCTTAAAATGCCTAATTCAACATTGACACACTGGCATGTCTTTAAATGTAAATCTAAATGTGGAACATGGTACTTGGTTTTGCAGTGAAATTATAATGCCCGATGAATTAGAACTGTTGCTCCTTGCTGAGAGGTTGAAATAGTCTAATAAAGGCAGTGTATATACTTCTAGGCTATATGTCTTTCCTATTAATGCACCTCCAAAGTATCAATAAAGGCACAGCGTACCTCTTATAGTGTGAAATTTATAAAAAACTTTATTACAACTGTTGAAGATTTTTGTAATTCAAGTAATTTTACATTTTTCCAGGATGGATAGCTTTCCATAGCCTGTTTTTGTACAATAGTTGGTCCTACATGGATTTTGAGCATGTATAGTAAGCACTACTATAGTTAGTGTTTCAGCTCCCAGCCCCTGATAGAAGGAAAACTTGAAAGTTAATTTCTTAAACTAGAACAAAAAACTGTTCAAGATGATGCACAGTTCACCTGTATGAACGTTGGGAAGGTATGCAGTAAAAAGTTACTCTGTACTTGTTGATAACTGGTAATGAGTTAACAGGATAAAAGGATCAGGTGGGCTTCATCTCACAACTAGTTAACCTTTAAAAGTTTCTTTAAGTAGTAACTTTATGTGGGATTTTGTGCCAATCTGTATCTTGTTGTCTACTACATCACAATGCATGATACTTCCTTTACAATTGTGGGGATCTTCAAGACGCCTTGTAAATCTGTAAGCAGATACTAGGGAGAGTCTCTATTCAGTGTGAAGAATGATTTGAGGGGCTGGGTACATTTGTACATTATACAGTTGCTATGCAAATGTTCTAAGGGAGTGGAAGAAATACTTTTTGTTTGAGGAAATGCAAGGACCTCTAACTTGCCTTTTTCAAATATGATTTGTACATAGTTTCCTGGGAACTAAGATGAATTCCATTTAGAAGTAAAAATCTTACCTGTGTCAGTGCTTTCAGGTTAGTGTGGCAGGAGAGAAGTAATAACCTAATTTAAAATGTGATCCTTCAGTGACTCATGTGCTGGTTTAAGAAAAAATGAAGGTTCAAAAAGATTCTTTGGTTAGGGATATCTTAAACTGACTCCAAACGTAATTTCAGTGCTTTCTGAAATGCTTGCAAGTATGTATGTAACCAATAGTCTTAATTTAAATATTTTTTAGCACATTAGGTAGAATCATCAAAGTGACCCAAGAAGTGATTGACTACAGGGCCTGGATTAAAAAGAAGTGGGGGAGCAAAATTAATTTATCACCTGAACTTGGTAGGTATAGCAAATCTTTTGAAACCAAACAAAACATTTTTTTTCTTTGATTTGGTGCAGTTCAGAATAACTGTGCTTTGAAATGAATTATTTCAGGTATTCTCTAGGAAGCTTAAAGAAAAAAATAAAGGGATTTTTAACTTTTTGATCCAAAACTAGTATTCTGAGCTTGTTTGTTGGCTTGTAGACAGAAGTAATTCTTAGATTTGAGGATCCATATGTTATATTGTGCTCTTAATTGATGCTCGTGTTTTCTGTTAACAGATAATAGGTTGAAAATAAGAGACCAGATAGCTCCATGCAATGGAGAACAGAACAACAACAGAGACTCTGAATCATCTTACAACCAACGCTTGACTTTGTCATTGGGTAGTACACAACAGTTATCCTCTGGCTCATCTGCATCGTCTGTATCATCACTCTCTGGCAGTGACATTGTAAGCTTTTTTATTTTAATGTGTTCAACTAATAAGCAGAGTTTATCGCTCCCTTTGAAACATGTGATACTGTCCCTGAGCTACTACAGATAATTAATAACTTCCCCTGCTCAGGGAATTACTTCTTCGTTAAATGAAATAGGTCTTTGTTCCATCCTAAATCTTTGGTACCCATTGTGGTATTAGTTAGATGTAATAAGATGTATGTGCCAAGTTGACAGTAGCTAATTAAGCAGGATAGTAAAAATCTCTTAATCAAATTTTCCTATCAAGAAAAATCTCATTCTCAATTTCCAGTCCTGTTTTCTTGCACGCTAAATTGAACGTGACAATCATATTTTACTGTGAGGATGAATAATACTACATTGTGTTTTCAGCCAAACAGTCAATTCACGTTCTAATGGTGAGAGGCCCTAACATGCAAGTTTGTCAAGCTTCCTTGTTGGGAAGTGAAGTTTGAAAATGGTTGTTAGGCATTATTGTAAGTTCATGGAAGAAAAGGCAATAGTTTGTTTAGGTATATTCCCAAACTCTTAACAATTGTCAGGCGTTTTCTTTTGGTATGGTTTTAAATCAGTGGAGTTGGGCTGTGCAGATGATAAAGCACAAACTCACTTTGCATGAGGTACTCAGAAATCTACTGAATCACATTGCTATCTGTCAGTATTGACTGGGAGAAGATGCAATATCCAGTTAAGTACAACTGTGCGTAACGGGGTGGTGCCGAGTCCAAGCACCTGTCTGCTAACTGCTTTCAAAAATTGGACAAGTGGAATAAAAATTGTGGATTTCATTTTGAAGAACAAATGCATTCATTGTATCTTTTGGTGACCTGTGATTCCTTAACACTACTGATTTTTTCTTTTGATGATGGATTGTCTTCTCTCCCCCTAGTAGATATGGTAAATACTTTAGTTGCATCATCTGGCAGATGGAAAAAGAACAGCGTGGTGTTTGCCAGTGATGCTGCTAGCTGTGTTCTTGATTTGAGTACGACAGTGAAGAAGATAGAACTCTAAGATATGTTTTATGAGGAAGTGAAGTTATTTGTTAGATGTCATGCACTCTCAACCTAGCTGGGGGCATGAGCAGTAGCGACTTCCCCTTAGACCCATTTTCCCTGACATTGCAAGATGAAACTTAACTGCCTAATTATCAGATAAATTAGTAAGTGAAAAATGGAAAAGCTCTCAACAAGAAGGACTTGCAGTTAGCATGTGTGTTCCAGAAGAGTAAACAGAGGTGATGCTACTTAGAAAAATAAGAAGCCTTATGCCCATGTACTTGTCCCTCTTTTATGCCCTGTTTATTGCTGTAGCATCCTTTAGACTTCCAGCATATTACCTTAATTTGCAGACAGGTTTCTGACAACTGAGCCCATCCTATTTGCACCTGGAATATGCAAGGATGATAATATTCTTGTTGAGTAATTCTGAGCTGTACTTAATTCAGAAAGAGGAATGTATTCTGGAGTTCAGGAGGTTCTGTGATTTGATCTGGTGTAGTATTATTTGTAGTTTCTGGTGTAGTTCAGGCTCCAGCAAAGAAAAATTCCATCATGTGAGATCTTGTTTGTGCCAAGACTTCTAGTGCATGCTGCACATAGGTATGATGCAGTGAACTTCATTCAGTACCAGTTTCAGAACAAGGTAACATGGTGTTAATGTTGAAAGAGGTCTATATAGTGTTAGCTCTTATCTTGTGGAAGGATGATTCTGTATTCATTTCAAGTTAAATTTTAAGTTTGATATTAAAGACTGAAAGTGCAGGAGGCAAGGAGATCCTAGATTGGCAGTTTGCTCTATTACCAGATACAAAGATCATAATTTGTATGGATTTTCCAAGGTTGTAAAAATACTTAACAAAATGCTAACAATATCTGGCCGATCAAGGACAGCAAAACTAGAACTTCATGAGTCCTGGCAAACTGAAGTCTCAATCACAAAAAACAGAAAAGCTTTGCTAGAATGTAGTGAATTTCAGATCAGTCTTCTTAGAAGCAAAATCTGACTCGTGATATCTCTTGCTATCTGAGCTGTTCAGTTTGTGGATTTATCATACTGTACATGTCAGCAGGGACCTCTAACTCACAGTGACACTTCATTGCAAAATTCTGAGTACTGACATTCCCATTCTATTAGCTCAGCTCTGTAGGCAGTGTAAGTGTTCTAGTACATGCTAGAAAAGAACCTATGAATACAAGGGAAGTGGTCATCAGAACATATGATTGCATGTATATTTCTTCTGTTATCACTGATCTATTTAGTATATTTTTCCTGAACAAAGTATTCAACTGTGCAGCTACTTAAAATGCTGTATGCTGCCCTGATTAAAAAAGCAGCATGTATTCTTTTCTTGCCCACAGGTAAGTCATGAAACTACTGCATGTTCCCACATGATCCAGCAAATGCTGGAATAAATAATGCTGCTGGTTGTATGAACTTATTCCTTCTGAAGGTGCTTTATAAATGTCTTTGCCATCAAGGACTGTGCAAAATGTCTGAGGTTTTCCTCTGTGGGAGCAAGTATCAAACTGTTCTGCAATAGAAAATAAGTATCTGGTATCAGGAAATTCCATTTCAACTCTCCTACTGACTCAGTGACTGCTACAGCAATCTAAAACCAGATGTTCACCTTTGCCCCTCTGCAGGCTGTGGCTAGCTGTAGATAGCAGTCTGAGAAACTAAATAACTAAGCATCTCCTTTTTTTAATTTCCTGTTCTGGATCTGTGCTTTGCAACTGCTGATCTGGATTTCTTGTTGCTTCAGTGTTACGGAGAGCTTCCTTCCATTAATTCACAAAATCTTAAAGTAATGATGGAGAACATTTACCTAACCAATGATCTCTGCCAAATAGAAATACTTATGGTATGTTTTTTTCCATCTAATTTTGGTCTAGTATAGCCTGGTACTAAATGTACTCTGTAATTTTGATGCCCTTGTGCCAAACAGAGTTTAGAATGTAATGTGACGGTGGTACCAGCATATCAGTAACTAATGCAATTGATCATAGGAAAATTCTAAAGCTGGTTTTTAAATCTAATAGACTCACAACCTCTGAAATCTAGTCCAGCACAATTGCAGATTTATGTTGGAAGTTTGGATCTGGGAGATCTTGTACGCATTATCTCAGAATGCCTCTAATGGTAACTTTCTTTGGGCTTGTATGACTAGATTTCATGTAGAATTTTGAATTCTCAAGATCATTACAGCCCTGTTAAGGTAATGGAAATTCCAGTGAAGAAGGTAACCTGTGTAGTCTATTTAAGTCTCTTAACATTATATGTTCTTTCAGGCTGTTCCTGAATTTTAGCTGTAATCACTGTGTTCAGCCTTAATAATAATGTTTTGTCAGAATGTCACTGCTTGATCTGCCCACCATTCTGCCACTGTCAGGGGATACGCCAACCACTACCTTGAATGTTTTGTGGAACTTCTTTTCACTGTCTTCCAATATTAAATATTCACTATTGTCATCAGATACTAATGTTATTAAAGTAGTAGATAAATGACTGACAAAACTGATCCTCATTATTGCTATCATTCTGCTGAGTACAAGATCCACACTGACTTAGAAACTGTTACTTGCTGTGCAGTATTTGTGGCATTTAGTATTTGGGCTCAGTTTTTAATTATCAGCTTTTCCTTTTTATTCCTGTTAGTCTCAATGGCTGTGAATTTCAGCTTATTGGCAGAAACTGTTGAACTTCACAATTTGGAGGTGGTAAAAATGACATGATCTGTCCTGATAAATTTTGCTTTCTTATTTAAAGGGATGAAGTTGACAGGTGTAAGACGTGCTTATCTGCATTAGGACAGACACTGACACTTCAAAACAGTTACAGCTCTTCTTGCAGGCTTGTTATATCTGTTTAGTGACTGTGATTTTATTTTACTGTGTTCCAGTTAAGTGTGTGTGTGGGGGTGGGTGGGCTGGAGGAGTGTGGCCCAACAGAATTCTCAATCTGAAAGCAAAAGCTGCACAGAAAATTACTTTTTCTACCCTTTTACTTGTCGGAGTGTTCTCATGCCCTAACTGAAGTAACCATTCAAATATGTATGGATAATTGACCATCTTTTGATAAAATGAATGTCCTGTCTTACTCTTCATCCTTCCTGAACAAATAAGGGGAAGCACGTCCTCTTAAAAAGAAAACCAACTCAATCTTTAGTCTCTCAAGAAAGGCTGATTCAAGTCTGTACTTAAATCTTTCTCCAAATAAAGCAGACAGCTACCTTGAAACCCTCCCTCCCCAAATCTCTTAAAACTTTTCCCTATTCTTACTATGTAGGCTTCTGGCATTTTCTGTGGATCAGAGAGGAACAAATATTGCCTGTACAGCTCTTTCCTGATTATTTTCCTTTTTCACTCTCCACTTGTAGACTTTGTTTTCTTAACCCATATTCTTATGTGCTATTTTATACTGTCTTGTCTTTCTTCAGTTCTCTCAGTTGCTCAAGCAGGCTTTTTATTATGTATAACTGCTTGATGTAAGAGTAAACTTGTGCAGTGCTGCAGGAGGCAGAGTTTGGAAAAACAGGTCACTTGGTAAATTATTCTGAGTAACAAAAGGCACAGAGGAATTGTGAATCAGCAAATAAAACTTGATTTTACTTGTTTGGTGTATGTGAGATAAGGAGAAAGATGCACACTTTTTCATGAGTTAGGCTACTTTTTGATGCCTCCAGCTAATTATGTTGTTGCCATATATTAATATTACCTCACGTGGAAAAGAGGTGCCAAAGCCATTTTAGGATGGAAGAAAACCTAAACTGAACATTTATATGCTCAACTTGCTTTAATAAGTACTGTAATTTAATGCTTAAATTTGAAGAACATTTACCTGCAAAATTTGGAAAGCCAGTGAAATGAAAGTTGTAGGAGTAATAAAGGAAGTTTGGAATGACATACTTTGGGGAAATATCTTCTGTTTAATATTGTTAAAACGAGTAAAGTTGCAGGCATTGGAAAAGATAACACAGTGAGGCTAAAGGGGCACTTTCTTTGTATTTTTAATATTGGGAGATTCTAATTAGATTAACTTCAGTTGTATTTCTGTGAAACTACTGCTAGTTTTGGAGGACATGTATTTTTCTTTTTTTAGTTTGCTTCTGTTATGTATCTGCTCTTGCACTTCCCCCCCTCATATAAGCATGACAAACTTGCTTTTGTAATACAGTTTAACTAAGGACAGAAAAATCAGTTGCCTCATATTTAAGGTTTTGTTTATAGATTGGCAAATGGGGAGGTTGCGACTATTTTGATTATTGATTGATGCAAGTTCACTCTCCTGTGACCTGCCATTGACAGACATGTTGATCTCATTCTACTTAATTATACCATAGTTTAAGGTTATGGCTCCACCTACCAAAAAGGGAAATGGCGCAAGCTGGTGTGAAATGTGATGAGGATGTGTGCTGGACTAAAGCCATTGAATCAAGATTATGCACTGGGGTTCTTCAGTGCTTTGGCTGAACTTCTTTGAAATGTCTGAATTTTTCTAGAGTTACTTTTTGCTCTAAGGAGTGTGGTTTCGTACTACTGCTCAGTCAATCCACTAGTTGTTCTTTGTAGGGGTGACTCTGCTCAGTTGCTCCTTGGGCTTTTCTGCATTGATACTCAGATGAACTTATGGTGAGTTGATTCAGAGGGTAAAAGAAGAAGAAAAGAGATTGCTGTTTCTGTGGTTTGCCTCAAAATTGACTCATAATGGTAAGTGCTATTGCAAGTAGGATGGAGAGAGCAATATTGGAAGAAGTGAAAGAAGTAGGAATGGCAGCAGTTACCTATTAGATCACTTTGCTCCTGCTGTGTTGTAACAGCACATTGAGAGGACCATGTGAGAAAAATCTATTCTGTAAAGTTCCAACTGTAAACACCAGTGCTCAGTTCTTTGCTTTCCAAGAACATAATTTGTATGGAAGAAGTCTTTTTTTCTCACAGCTTCCAACTCTTAGATGTTGTAGGAAAGGGAGATGATTGAACTGATGGAAGAAGGCTGGAGAATTGGACAGTAAGAACACCTTTGCTGAGATCTCTGGTTCATTCTTGTATGTGTGTAGGGGACAACCTATGTATGTTATGCTACCAAGAAATTTCCATTCCCTTGTTAAAGGTTTTGATTTCTTAGCATTGACTTCTAGGATAGATAGATTTTTTTATTTTTTATTTTTTCCCTCTGAGTAACAATTCTAACAATTGCCTGAGATTCTAAAGCTTGTTTGGACCATGTATTTAAAAGAAATATTGAAAATTGAATTCCTAAAATAGTAGCTATCGCCAATTGAAAAGTTTGAATCAACTAGTGGTGTCATGAAACAAAGCAGAAAACACTTTTTCCATGCTGTTCAGTTTGTGGATAGGATACCTGTAAGAATAGTTAAATCACATAATGCTAGTAGAAAGGAAGCCATTGTACTGAAGGATGGATATATCTACAAACTTTACTTTGCATCTTACCTTGTATCTAAGTCTTGAGTTATTAATGGAATTGAAATAAACTCTTACGGTCAGATCTAGTTGGTAAGGGATTTCCTGATGCTAGGAACAGACATTTGCATGGTAAGAGCACTTCAGCTATTCCTCTTACAGTGCATTTGTTGTTTCACTGTTTCTGCTTAAATAAAAAGCTAGGGATTCTGTTAGTCAAGCAAAAGTTGCAGTTTGATCTGGCTTCTTCTGTAGTGCTTGTTGTTTTTCCTCCATGCTTTTTCCTTACCTGCAGCAAGGTAAATTGAACACTTCTACCTTATCAGAGTTATGAGTAGTAGAAATCTTCCTTTTGAATACTGTGTTCTTATTCAGGAAGCTGAAACTGATTTAAAAATAGGTTTTAAAATGGAAAGATGTCAATGGTATAAACCTGTACCTGTTTCCAAAAGCTTCTCTTCAGGTATTTTTGTGAAAGTATACAGTTATACAGTTGTATAGTTATACAATTATACAGTTGATAGGTAAATAGAGGTTAAACAGATGTTTCTTATGAAAGATTATAGTGATAGAAAGATAAGCTATGATAAAGGGAAAATGCTCACTGATGTTGAAGGTTTGCAGTAAACTCCACAAAGGAGCGATCTCCACAGAATGAGATCTTTAGTGGTAGTCAGCCCTTAAATGAGATCTGGGAGAGGTGGAGCAAAGCTCCACCCCTTCTGGTAGCACAGCTGAATTACCTTCACCTGTGTTCCCGTAGCTGAGACATTGCTTGCCTCAGGTGGTTAATCAGAGGTACAGGCTGTGATCAAGTTTCCTGTACAGAAGGGCTATGGCATGCATTCAAAATAGCAATAAAGAGATCAGGAACGTAACTAGGTGTTTACTGCAGTTATTCTAGCTTCATCCCTACATAATTAGCTAAAAACATTAGGGGGAATCTTATTCCTGTATTTATATCTGCTTTTTTACAGTGTAATCTCTATAGCTCTTACACTAATGAAGGCCAGAGCTCTTGTCATTCACACATGGATCTGAAGTGTAGAGAGTATTTGTAAACTTCTGGATCTGCCTTTGCCTCTTTGTTTGAGTGCATTTGAGTGCTCTACATGTGCAATGTTAACTCTGCTTATGATGCATATGCAATTGCTTTTGGTCGAGCTGGAAAGAGGAGGAATAAGAAATTTAGTAGTGAGCTCCATTACAGTATTTCTGTAGTCTTACATTCATCTTGCTTTCCCCTGAAGAATTGTGCATACTTCCAATGAAAATTGATGAGAAAAGAAGTTGGTAACTAGTGCTTATATGTTAGTTTTGTCTGACAGGCCATCTCCTTGTTTCTTGGTAGGTGGAGCTCTAACTTGTGTGGGTTGAATGAGAGAAGAGTAAGAATTTGAGTAACTTTTCCATACAGTTAAGTACAATCCATAACACTGTTCTGAGGACTGATTCTATCATGACACCTGCAGTTGTAGTCCTCATTTCACTGTCACTGTTCTTGCACTGTTTTTTTTCCAGCTGTAGTTCCTACCTTTTAATTCCAATTTGGTAGAAGATAGCTTTATTTGGCTTTAGATCAAGCTGACTGGAACTGATTTGTTATCACCATAGACCTGTTGACTTTGTTTTCATGATGCAGGCTCAGTTAAACTCAGACTAAACTGCTAGATGTGTAAAATAAACATAGTACTAGCTTATTTTATTTTCTTACCACTAAAAGATTTTTTACAGTGTTCACAAGAGTTTATATTTGGATGCATTTTCACATTCATAGACTGTATATGCTGTATTTTCTGTAAAGTTGCTTTTCTTTTCCCCTTTTTCTCTGCCAAAAGGATTCTGATACACCACCTTGCACAGCTCCTAATGTTTACCAGTTCAGTCTGCAAGCACCGACTCAACTTATGGCCAGTTTACCACCAGCATTGCCTATGCCAAGTGGTAAACCCCAATCTGCGCCCACAAGAACCTTGATAATGGCCGCCAGTAATCAGGTATGAGCCAACTGAATGGAGCTACCTTTTTATGAGAAAGTGATCAAATTGGAATTATAGATCAATTGCGCTGTGCTGTCAGTCTAAAAAACTCTGCAGATATACTTGATGTAGCATGTGCTGAATTTCATATAACCATTAAACTACTTAACCATGTACCATGTCAGAAGCACAGGAAGAAGAATGGGTGGGAAATGTTTGAGATACTTGGAGCTCTTCCACAGCACACTGACCCCTAGGAATAACCTGATAGGCAAGTGTCAGACATTCGACTCTAACCCAGATTTGAGAATTCCAGTACCCAAACTAGTGGGATATTTGCAGATCTCTAGGCTATTTAATTTCTTTAAAGTAGAAACTTCTCACAAGTGATAATATCTGTTAAGCTAGTGTTTGAATGTGAGGAAATACTGGTGCCTTGTCTGGGTGTGTTTAGTGGCCTTGATTTTTGAACTGCTAGAACAAACTTGTCTCTACTTGTAACTTTCTATAATAATTCTAAAGATGGAGAAAAAAATGTAGGCATGTTTCCAGGAAATATACCAAAGTATTAAGTGTGCAGGGAGACAGTATGCCTTGGTGCATCTGTCTACAGCAAAATGCTCCCTCAATCTTGGTTATTGAAACAATTAGTCAAAACAGCTGCCTCATGAGTGCAAGTTGGGGTAGTTGGTTGTCTATGATAAGGAAACAATGGAAATTTCTTTGATGTCTGGCCTGGTCAGATTTCTGCAATGTTTTCAATGTTCTCTCAATTTTTCTGTAGTATTTCTTGGAACTGCAGGACGAGGATACTTTTGATTTCATGACTTTTTTTTTTATCTGATTGAGAAATTCCTTGACGTTTTTGAAAGGGATGTTTAAGACTATCTTCAAACTCCTCTGTCACTTCAGGGGGGCATTCCACTAGACCAGACTGATGGAAGTCCTATCCAACCTGGTCTTGAACACACAGGGTCACAGAAGTTGTAATGCATCTCTGGAGATCATCTAGGCCAGCCTGCACTGAACACTTTCAGGGAGGGATTATGATACAGGATGTTTGGTTGAGTTTCTGCTTTGAGATTTCTGAAGTATTTAAACTGTCTGAGTATTTGGTTGGAAGGGACTTCGGACTTAGTCCAGTCCTTCTCATCAAAGTGCAGCTTGCTCATGTTTTCTGAGTAACTCCAGGAATGAGAACTTCCTTCTAACCTCCACTCTAGGCTGCATGTTAGAGTCATAGAATTATCTGAGTTGAAAGGGACCTTTAAGGGTAATCTAGTCCAACTCCCCTGCAGTGCACAGGGACATCTACAGCTAGATCGTGTTGCCCTTATTTAAAACAAAAAACCCCACAATCTTTTCCTCTCCAATTTAAATCTTCCCTCTTTCAGTTTTAAACTGTTTTCCCATGTCCTGTTGTCCTATCACAGCAAACTGATAAGTAGTCATCTTTCTTTAAGTTCTCCTTTGGGTACTGGAAGATTGCTATTGGGTCTCCCCAGAGCTTTTTTTTTTTTGGACATACTCTGGCAAATCCATGACTCTTTCTACTGAGGACTCCATACCTAAATGCAGTGCTTCTAGAAGAGGTCACAACATCACAGAGTAGAGGGTCAGGATCACTTCCCTTGCCCTGATGGTGATGCTTCTTTTGATGCAGCCCAGGATACAGTCAACCTTCTGGGCTCTGAGGGCACATTACTCATTAATGTCTAACGTGCCATCCACCAGGACCCCAACCCCTTTTTGACAGAGCTGTGCTCAATACTTTCATCCTTTAGCTTGTATTGATAGTGGGGGTTGCCATAACCCTGGTGCAAGACCTCACACTTGGTTTATTGAATCTCACGAGGCTCTCGTGGGTCTGCTGCTCCAGCCTGTCTAGGTCTCTCTGGATGGTATCCCCATTCCTCAGGTGTGCTGACTGCAACAAACAGCTTGGTATCATCAGCAAACTTTCTGAAGGTGTACTTGGTTTGCACTTATGCAGGTGTTGAAGAACACTGGTCACAGTACTGGCCCCTGAGGGACACCACTTTTTACTGGTCTTCACCCAGACATTTATCACCACTCTATGATCTCTTAACTAGTACCTCATGCATTCAGCAGTCCACCTGTCAAATCCATTTCTTTCCAGTTCTGAGAAGGACATTATGGGGAGGATGACCATGTCAAAATTCTCAGTGAAATTCAAATTACGTCAGTGGTGCTTACTTTGTCTGTTGATGCAGTTACATCCTCATAGAAGGTCATTAGACTGGTCAGGCAAACACTGTTTCAGAGTTTGACTCCACTTCTGTTTAAAAAGTTTAGTCTTAAATTTAGTCTTAAAATGTTTTTCACATACTTCAATTTATGTCCGTTTCTCCTTGTTCTTTCACTAAGCATTTTTCTCTTACTGAGAACAGTCTTCCTCCATCTACTTTTAATCCTCTCATTGGGTACTTAAATCCATTAGTAAGATCCCTGCCCCTCAGAGTTCTCTTTCTGGGAGTAAACAGTGCAGCTCTGACATCTTTTTCATGTATGAAAAATATTTTAGTGTCTTATTCTTACAGACTTTTACTTCAGTATGCCTGTGTCTCTTGTACTGGGGAGCCCAGACTTTTACATAGCACTCCAGATAAGGCCTCACTAGTGCTGAGTAGAGGGGAAGGATCACCTCTCTTCACCGTGTAGTGACACTCTTCCTAATGTAATGCAGCCTGGGATGTTGTTGGCCTTTCTTGATATGAGGGCATATTGCTGATTCATGTTCAACTTGTCTATTGGCAATCTGTAGTTGTGTTATACCAAGCTGTTTTCTAGCTGGCCAATGCCTCACATGTATTGGTGCATGAGATTAACTCTGCCCATGGGAAGGAATAAATTTGAAGTTTCTGAGGTACCTGTCAACTCATTTCTCTAGCCTGACAAGGTGTCTCCATGTGGCAGCAATACTGTCATGTTTATTAGCTGCTCCTTTCAGTTTCTGAGGGTTACTATCCTTTTATCCAAGTCACTAGTTAAGATGTTGATTAGTATTGGCCCGGCATCAACTGCAGAAAGGGACCACTAGTTGCTTACCTCTGGCTGGACTTTGTGGTGCTGATCAAAACACTTCAAGCCTGGCATATAAAGGTATATTTTTCATTCAGCTGGTGAATTTGTCTAGAGATGGCACCTGCCACTTACTATAGAATGGAAAAAGTCAGTGCTTGGTTGGAACTTCTAGATATCAAAGAAGCTCTATCTGAGCAGTTTTTTCATGTTCAATAATGCCAGCCTTGAGTTATGGCTTATTATAACTCAGTCACAGATTCTTCGTGGTTGCTACACAAATATTAAAACACTTCACGAAAATGTTTTTCAAGACACCCCTCCTTTTGTTTGGACCAAATTACTGTTGCTCTACATACTGCTGGCATTCCACTATTCCCTTGAAGACTGCTTAATACGGTCTTCAAAATTTTTTCCATCACGTGCTTTCCCCATCTGTTTCCTCTGCAGTCCTTAATCATATAGCAAGCCCCTACTTGTATCTCAAAGTATGATCTTTGTTTTAATCTCCTGAATGATTAATTCAGTTCTGTTAATTCCAGTTGTATGTTAAACTCAAGTTTAAACTTAGTCTGTTTTGTTGCTAAACAGTTTCTATGAAGAGGTGTTGTGTGAAAACAGAATGAAATCACAGTTATTAGTACAAAACAAGTTAGTATTTGGAGTTGATGAGGTTGTGAAGAGGCAACTTGTTGAATGAATGTTGGACCTTAGCTGCAATTTTGAATCTTGGAAGAGAAGTGTTTTGCAGCGTTACTTGGCTTTTCTTCAGTACTTTGTACAGTACATAGATGTTTAAAACTGGAGTTTATCTCTGGCTTTTGAAAGGCAAGGATGTGCCCTTTGGGATCATATTAAATCAGAAGAATTTCTTGCTACCTACAGTAGCAGTTACTTTTCTACAGTGAATTTAGTGGGAGTTTGTATTGTGAAGTAGACACGTTCTTTTAGATGAAGACTACGACCAACCAAGTTCAAGTGGGATCTGAAATCACTCAGAATGCTGTAAATGTGTGCTTTTCATTTGCAACATTTTGGAGAATGAATGAACTGGATTAGCTTGAAAACTTTACTCAAACTAGCATGGTCTTCAGTCACAAGTTTTAATAGGCATAACTTACTAGCCGAAAGGGTTTCTATCCTGATAGGCTTGAATACACACAGGCCTCTATAACAGCAGATATTTTCCTATCCGCAAAGTGTTTGAAAGGGATTCCATTGTCTACAATAGAATTTGTCTTAAGCCTCTTCCCTGGCAATTTTTTTTTCTCCTGCAGTTCAGCTTATTGTCTTTGAAGACTTTACATATCCACCAGTCCCCGGTACTAGCTATAGAAGCAGGAAGTGCCAGTGCAAGAACTGTGAACCAGTAGCAGCCTTCTAGACAAATTCTCTGCTGTGAATTCTTCCTAATGCTTTCTTGTTTGAAAAAGCATTGGAGTGATTAACAGTTCTGTTTATACGCTGCATAATTAATTGGAGAAGTTCCAGGTAGTTCAGGGACTAATTAAGCTCCTTATAAAGATCTGTGTTCTTTTCAGTATTATTAGTGTTTTTCCTTGGTAATCGTTCTACTTTGCTGACAAAGCAGTTTGAGGTTTCTTTTGGGAGAATGGAACAGTTCATGAACCAGCGCTCTCTATTGGAGTGAGTAGAAAAACAATACTGGTGTACATGTCCAGGGGAATAGAAGGGAAAAAAGAAATAGTTGGTGAGTTTCCATTAGGAGGACAGTTTTCTTGTTGTAATTTTCAAATGGGGTAACTTCTGTTCAGTTTCTTGGGTTGACGGTGGCTGCTTTGAGAAGTCACCGATAGAAAAGAGAAGAAACTGTATGTTGTTTAGGCCCATTTTTTTAATGTTGCTTTTTTTTTATCCTAAGAGTGCTTGTTTGATTCAAAAGGATTCAAGATAGCGAGTACCAGTCCTGCTGGACTAGCTTCCAGTGTGTCTGTTCTTTTCAAGTAAAGCTCCACTGGGACATTCAAATGAATGATATCTGATTGCTGACATGGTCATTAAGAATTGCATAGCAGCATTCAATACTTCTGAAGGAAGAAGACAACTAGGAAAAAGAAACTTCAGTGCTAGTGCTAAAATGATATAATTTAAACTTTTATGCTTCACTTGCTAAAATACTTTGCTTCAGAGTTTGCTCTTACCCAGAACAATTGTGGGAGGTATTGCTTTGCCCCAATGGCAATTCAGATGCTGTTAGTGTCTAGTAGTTCCTCAGAATTAAGTGGCATTGGAAATGAGGTTTTCCAAGCATCTGCTTCCAAAGTACTTTTTGAGTTGAAGAAAAGGCTGGTTGAAACTCTGAAGAGCAGTTTCTAAGCACAGGTTTTCATCATAAGTAATAATTAAAAAATAAGAAGTGAAGAAAATGTGGAGGTATTACCTGATCAGTCTGCTTAGCATAACTTTGTCTTCCAGTGTCACTGTAATCAGATTGCTCCTCCCTGTCTCAGATTGGTTTATATACTTGCATATGCATTTCATCTACCTACTTTTTCACACTGACCATATTGATGTGAACTCATTGTTTGGAAAGTGCTGTGGGCCTGTATGCTGAAATAATTTCTTTTTTCCAAGTGAAAGCTGAGAAATCTCAGTAAGAAATCTAAGTTCTAAAATAGTGTAAAGTCAGAAAATTTATCTCCTGTGATACTTATTAAAAAGCATTCAGATAAAAGAACAATGGCCATCTCATGATGGTAGCAAAGTTGCAGTATGAGTTCTGTTTTCTCATTGCTTGTTTCAACTCACATGTTCCCTCATGACTTTGAGTCTTCTGATTCTCTACTGTTAGAAGGCAAGAAATGCTGGAACTTCTGTTTGTGCTCTTTCTGGACTCCATACAAGTTGTTTTCTGTTGCGTAGATGTGTTTTCTTGGACAAGAAATGAGATTTGGCCTGTAAATGCATAAATACAAACTTATCGTTATGCTGTCGAGTGAAAACTAGCTGACTTCAGCTAGCAGGTCCAAACAAAGGGCTCAGAAGGGAGGAGAAGGATCTCTTGATATTTGTAGCACTTTAGGCCTTGTTTTTTCCCAGGTTTAAACAACTTCAATAAGAACTTTTCCTACAGTGCATCTTAAAGATAGACCATTTTAACAGATTAAGAGTATGACCAGGTAGCTGATATAAATGTTATATGATCCTGTTAGCTTAAAAGTAATGAGGCTAATAAACCACTGCCTGATACTTGGATTATTCATAGTATTTTAATGATAAAATATTGGTTAGGCTGCTGCTCTGAGAAAGTGATTTTTTAATTTTTATTTATTTTTATTTATTTATTTATTTATTTTGTGAAGAGGAAGTTAAATGTTACCTGCACACAGAATGGATTTTAGTGCATTTGTAGATGTTGTGCTCAGGAAGTGGGGAAAGTGGACACTGACCTTCCAAAACAGGCACTGTGGTTTTTGTTATGGGTCTGAGACAAAGAATTTGGGAATAGGGTGAAAAATTGAGAGGAAAAAAAAAAACCAAAAAACAACCCCAAAACTTGAAGATTTTGAGGACACACTGCTTCTGGGCTTGGAAGAGGTGGTCCTTGAATACCGACCAGCTTTCTTGGGCTCCTCTTTTCTCCAGGACTTTCTTCCATTCACCCTGTCAAGCAGGTCCCTGAAGAGTTCAGAGTCTGCTCTCTGAAGTCCAGAGTAACATGCTTGCTGCACATGCTCTTTGACACCCTTAGGATTTTGAACTGTATCTTTTTGTGGTTACTACAGCCAAGGCTGCCGTTGAGTTTGACACTGTTCACCATCTCCTTCTCGTTAGTGAGGACAAGGTCCAGCATAGCTCCTTTTTCATGCATTTCTGTACTACTTGGAAGAAGTTATCACGTTCCAGGAACTTCTTTGATTGCTGGTGCTCTTCTGTGTTGTCCATCCAACAGATATTGGGGTGATTGAAGTCCCCCATGAAGACCATGTTTTGTGACTGTGAAGCTACTTTATTTATACAGGGCCTTGTCCATGCAGTTTTCCTGATTGGGTGGCTTAATTAATATGTAAAGTTTTTTTTTTCCTTCAGCTCATTACTTGATATTTAAATTTCTACCAGATTTGTTATTTGGGACAAAAGCTGGGAGCAACCTTTTTTTAAATTTGTCAAAACATCTGGGAACTTTTTAAGCCTGGTATGTGTTACAATATATTTCCCCCCAGCTTGTTTTAGTTGCAAGTTTCTTCAATTTCCCTACACACATAGCAGCTTCTACTCACAGAAGACCAAATTCAGAGCACTTGTGTCCCGTGTCCTCCCCCCCCAAGTCACTTCTGCTATTTAGTTGTTGAATGAGCAGCCATATGTTGGTAGAAATGATTACTCTTTAGTAAGAGAAATGATCAAAACATCTAAACTGAAGGTGTCTGCACATTGCAGACAGAGTTAAGTTGCCAGATTCTTCATATTTACAGCTGAAGGTGATCAGCTTGATTAGATTGTATTCTTTGGTCGGAGCTTTGTTCTGATTTGACAGTAGCAAAACTAGTTATCTCTCTCTCTTTTTTTTTTTTAATAGTAAAGCATAGCTAAGGAATAAAACCGTCCTCAAGTGTTTTGACTGTTGTATGGCTGATCACTTGAAATATTTTGGCCTTATTTAAGCAAATTAGATGGTACATGCTTGTAGATCTTTGCTTATGTAATCGAGAGTCAGACGTACATGTGTTGAACTACAACATTCTGCCTCTCAAGAATGCGTCAAGATGGTGTTTGTTTGAAGGACCACTTGCCAAAATAGAACATTTACATTTATAGCTTATTCTGTTGATTTTAATAAATAGCTCTTGATAGGTGCTTTGATGACATATTTCAGTAGCTTAGTTTTGAATTTTGCATCTTAAAAATGAAGGATCCTCTCTCTCATTCTCTTTTCATCTTTGTCATTGGTTATTTTACCATTGCCATCCTAATGATGCTTAGCATGTCTGACCTGGGAGTTTAGAAATTGAATATTGAAGGGTGATTAGGTCACTGTAGGGCATTCTTTACAGGGGAAAAAAAAAGTTTTGTTTTACTATTGTGCAGTTAACTTTGCTTTTCAGTACTGTTCTTCACCAGGTCTTTCTGTAGATGGTCAGTGTTTCTTCTAATTATAATGTAATAGTAAGAAGCTGGGTATAGCATTACTCCTTAAATAAGTTTAATGGTGGTTTGGTGTTCTCGTATTTCTTTCAACACCAGACTTGTTTGCAAATGCAGGTTAATAAAGTAGCTGCAGTTGTTTCATATGCTAACTGCTTAGCTTATGTTAACTTTGTGGTGTTTCTGCTCTATCACGGTAGACAAAGTTCATGAACCTTTTTTTAAAGGCATTGTGTTCTCATAGTAGTTTCTTTCACTCATCAGAAAAAAAGCTGCTTGTGTTGAAGCTGCAAGTATTTTAGAGTCTCATTATATAGTGAAATGCTAATGCAACTCACTGTGGTATTAAGTGTAGGGAAAACACTTGGTAGTTAAGTCTTTTCAGTAGCTGCCGTTCCAAGTTATTAGAGATTCTCCCAAATAAAGTGTCATATTACATTCGTGATCGTTATTTTTGCCTTGGTCTGGATGTGTGGTGTGTAAAAGGCAAATAAGATTTATCAGATTAGGCCCAACTCCTTCCAAAGCCATGGCTACTTTACCTATAGAGTTAAGTGAAATTGTAAGTAGAGCAGGCTTGTCCTTTGCATTAGCTCATGTAGTGATGCCCCTACATTCCTTAATAATGATGTTTCACTTGGTTGTATTATTTCCACAAATCTTCTAAAGACATCTCTGCTACAATTAGTGTTTAATGTGGACGGTCTGTTTTTACTGTTTTTATAATGGTGATGCATGGTGAGTATATTTAATACTCAAATCAAAGGTTTTTAAGGATGCTTTTAAATCTACACCATTTCATTTGCAGGACATTTACTTCAGAAAACAAGCTGTTAGTGCCTTTGGACTTGTGCAGCTAAAATCAGACAAGCGTGGAAAGATCAGTTGCTTCAAGCAGTGTTCTGTGGGAATGACTTGTATGTTGAGGAAATACCACTGGTAATACGTACTTTGTTTCAGTTGTTTGTATGCCTAAACTGAGTGCATGTCTTGTGTCTTTTAGCAGCACACTGGAATGAAGTTTTCCATGAAAGGAACTCATAACCAAGGCAACAGCTACAGTCCTGTCAACAGTGGAGGCATGAGGCAACCAGTTGGTAACAGAGGACACCACCAGTACAATCGTAATATATGGAGAAGAAAAAAACACAGAGACAGTTTACCTATTAGTCTGAGCAGATAATGGCAGATGCCAAAATGACCTTCCCTGTTCAGACAAACTGAGCGAGTGCCACTCGACTTAGGGGATGGAGACCAGCGTCCAGCACATCGTTTTATTGGTGTTGCCAAATATCTGCAGCTGACTTCTTTGCATGTTTCTTTGTGTGGTGGTTCAGTCCATCTTCAAGAAGTAGTTGTGCTTATCTGTGAAGCCTTATTAAATGTGGAAGTTTGTTTTTCTGCCTTCCCACAATGGTTCATACAGTGCCGAAGCAGCTCTGACAGTGGAACTGCAAGGACATTTACAAATGCTGTGGCTTTTTTTGCTGTGGCTACATCTGTTCCTATGTGGGTTCTGTTTTCTTTTATTTTGGAAGTGAAGGAAACTTCAGCCCCTTCAATTTGTTTTTTTTTTTCCTTTTCTTTGCAGCAAATCAAGTTGGGAATTCATAAAAATAAATTTGCTGCATTCCTGTTTGTTTCAAAGTTCAGAATTTTTTGCTCTGTAAATATTGGAGATATAATTTGTGCAATAACTTGGAATTTTAATTTAATTTCATATTGTCACATAAGTTATATTTAAGGGGAAGAGGTTTTTTAATTTACAGATCCTTTCCCAGGTTGCATTATCTAAGTTGGGTTCATAGTTTTGGCAGGTTGTCTGAGCAGTGTTACAAACACGACATTTGGTAACATTTGAGGCTTCTTGATTCACAGTGAAAGATTTGGCTTACGGTTTTAAGAAGGTATTAAGCTCCAAAGCATTTCAACCCTGTGTTTTGTTTGTTTTTTCTTTTTTAGCTCATTGTCTGGCCTCTATCAGTTGTCTTGCTCTGACCAACGAGTTTTAATTTTATTCCTTTTAATAGACAACAAATCCAGCGTTCTTAGTACCAGAAGTCAAACTTTTGAGGGGAGGGGGGAAGGTTGGTTCAAGTCCCGGTATGAAATTAAAAAGTGGCGAACTACATGCGTTGATGCATTTTAGTAATGTAACCTGTTAATGTTTGGGTTCAAACAACGTTATTAAATGGAGGTACCCGGCTTAAGGAATGTGGAGAAAGGAAATATGTTGATTCCATTAAGGAATCTGTATAGCAGTATGCATTAGTTCTGTTAAGAGCAAATATATAAAAAGTACTTCAGCTGCTCTAAGCATTACGAGAAGTATCTTTTAATGTATTGCAGGAGAGCACAGCCCAGTGTTGTACGCAGTATGAGTGGCTGGCACTTAATTTACAGATGCATACAGGTATACTATGCAAGTGTGTATTGCCATGACAAACACTGTCTTTAACTTTTTGAACAATGTACATCCTGCCTAACCCTGAGTTTTTAAAGCACCACAGTTGTCCTGGGAGTAGGTCACGTCTCATGCCCTCTGACTTCCTGTTTTTTTAGTGAGAGTTCTTAAGCTATACAGAAAACTACAGATCAGTTATATAAATCCACTAGCAGAGAAAAGCTGAAGAATCCTGTTAACAGGACATCTATACTGTATACAGATAGAGGAGGTTTTGAAACTGATATCCGAGTGTTAAAATGAGGTGTCAAGCATGAAGCTTTTTAATATGCTGTATGCCTTTGAAGCAGAAGTAGTTCATGTTATTACTGAATCTGTCAAACAGGTCTTTGAGGGGAGAGAGGGCAACATTCCAAAGTAGAGTAGCGCATATCTGTTTGCAAAAAGTTTGTCTTAATGCTCCAGGTTCATCACAATTTTAAACAAAAAGAAATTGTGAGCTGATTCATAAATAATATCTTAAGGGCTGTTACAGGAGCCTGTACTGCTTAGTCTTCACACACTAGCAATATTGAGCATAACTACATTAAAGAGCCTTCGAAGGCTTTAGTTGGTGTCTTATTCTAGCGTCCATTTTAAAGTGAAATTCATTTAAAAGTGGTATCATGTAACACTTCAGTCATGGTGAACCAAATAAATTGGCCTGGCTATCACTGTGGTTATGTGCTACAGGTTTAAAACAAACAAAATCATGTTTAAATTTTTTGTGTGGACAACTATGTGGAAGCTAAAATTGACATATTTTTATGTAAAGTTTTCTATTCTTTGATTTTTAATAAACTTTGGAGACCAGTCACTCTTACGTACATTTTTATGGGGAATGTAATGGAGTAATATTTGACCTTATCCCATTGTTTGACAGGTAATATGGACAACAATTTCAGTATGTGTGCCAGACATCTTCAGAATGAACTTGGAAGTTGGATGGGTGCCATCTGCATACTGTTCTTTGTATGAATTCTTTGTGTTGAATCTGAAAGCCTGTGAGCTTTGTCAGGGTAACCACTTCCTGTCAGTAAAATCTTTTGTAATCATCAACTTGGGAATCTCCTTCTGAGAAAATCTTTTGTAAGAAGATTCCCTTCTTCCTGCTACTCCTTTCCAGAAGCTTTCCACAGAGGAAAAACTGAATGTTCAGATTAACTACCTTTGCTCCTCTGTACTGCTGCATGTAGCTAATTTTGGTGCCAAGATGAGTAGGTGAAACTCCTGGGCAAGCAAGTCTTGATATGTGATAAAAGATGAGTGCCCTTTCTCATAGTCATATAAGAGATGATCCATATATCTCTGTTCCCTTGAGAAATTTCTTTGGAGACCAATGAACAAAATATAAGGCTGCTCTGTTGTTGCATGTGCAGTTTTATGTGGTTGAACAGAGTTGTAGTTTTCAACTGCAAATGCATGATTTGTTCAGACATTCCTGCGGGGACTTGGGAAGGAGAGAGCAGGGGAATCCCAACACATCTGTTTGTTGGTTTACAAAAAATCCACTGGTGCTGATGAAGAGCAAGTCCATGCAATGATTTTGCTGATTAGGTCCTGTTTCAATACTTGAACAAGTTGACTTAACCTATTGCCCCCACTTCCCTGTTAAAGAAGAGTTGCTGGGGAATGCCAGGTTGCATGGTTGTGAAAATTAGAAATCATGAGCAGTTGTGTGCTGAATGCAGATGCTCCATGGACAAGGATAAGGCCTGGATTTTGGTTGTAATTTCATCTCTTTTAGGTTTATGAAATTTTAATAGAGGCAGAATTCAGACAAGAATGGGGTTGTTTGTCCTGCACTTCACAAAATGCCTCTGGAAATTTTAGGGCTGATAGGATATAACAGGTAAGTATGTATTGTGTTCTGGAATCAGTAATCCTGGGAAATGCAGAGTTTCCAATCGCAGACACTGATCAAGGAGTAAATCAAACCTTCTTGACTAAACTGATTTTTTTCTTAATACTTTGCTGCTTCAGATCTGTCAGTTTGCATGTGAAATGTTAATGCAATGCACAAGTGTGAAATAAGTGGTTTGTCTCATTTCCAGCGCAACTTGCATAGGTTAATTACGATAGGTTAAGCCTGGAAACTTTTAGGAATGAGAAGCTGCATGTTTGACTTAATGCTATGCAGGAGTTGCGTAATTACTTACAGTAATGCTGCTGCATGCATGAAGGATGGTGACAGAGCATCATGAAAGGGCCCTTTGGAGATGAGTCATGGAGGCTGTGCTTACTCCCTGTTTTACCTGAATAATTCTACATCATGTGTCTACATCAGATCTGCCCTTTGTTCTTAGCATGGGAATGAGAAGAATTTTTGTCAGGAGTGTGCATATAGAAAATGAAATTGCAACAAGAAAAAGGAAGCAAAATCTGAAGAGCTCAGTCATCGTAGCTCAAAATAATAGTTCCATATGGGAATTATTACAAGGCAAGCTGCACGCAAAGCCACGACCAAGAGAAATCCATAGCACTAGTGTGATCTATGGGGGAGAACTCCAGTGTGTCTGAGATATGAGTATTGCGAAGCCATTAACTGGATGACTTACCTCATACAGTATTTCATCTTTATAACTGGTTCTATGGGAAAGCAGAATAGGATTAGTTAGAACCTGCACCAGAATTTAACGTTTATTTATCTAGTGCTTTGTAACACCTAACAACGTTGCTATTAAAAATAGGTTGTTCAGTAAAACATACGGTCCTGTATCATACAGTGAATGAGCCAGTGTGTTGCCTTCTGCTTCACCAGAAGGAATCAATAGATGGCGCTGAGTACGAACTTTTGGACGTGGTTGGTGCCGTCAGCTGCAGATTAATTGTGGAACCAAATTATTTCGACCAGTTGCTAATGACCGTAATGGAAGAATTGCCATGCACTGATGTGACAAATCTGTGAAGTATGGCTGATATACAGTGTTAGGTTTTTCTGTAGTATTTATGGCTTGTGTTAGAAATAATAGAGGAGAAACACCAGGAAAATATTGGTAGATGGTATGACAGAACTCACCATTCCGTCTCTTAGATAAGATGAATGTGAACCAAAGGCACATCAGAAGAACTGTTTCCAGTATAATCAGCAACTCAGGTCTGCAGTTTTACTGGTTAAATTCCCCGTGGCTTTCCTCACTTTAGAGAGACAAAAAGAAAAGTGTAATCCTCTTGTTTCTCTATTCAGTTATGGCAGCAGCTACAGATGCTAACAGATTTATCGAATCTGCTGACACATGAAGATCTGCTTCCAGAAATTCATCAAAGCTCAGCTGGGCATCTGTATGACATCATGTAAAAATGATGTGAAGTACAGGGGATGACAGATACCGTCACCCAGCGTTTTGCATCTATTTGCGTGATTCTTGTATTGATGAACTTTTGATCTCAGGCTTTGATGCAGGAGTGACTCAACCTCCTGGGGATGCCGAGCATGCTAGCTGGCTGTCATTTCAGATCTGTAGATAACAAGAACATGATCTGACTTGGATGTCCTGGGTGATGTGGAAATGACTGATAGCCACCCTTTCTTTTCCCATTTTGGTGGAGAAATGCATATTGTTTCCTGTCAGGTGCTTTTTTTAATGTATTTGGAAGAAAAAGGTGTGCAACATCTCAGGCCCCTCTAATACCCCTAAGCCTGTCAGAGAATAAAATACAGTGTGTTTTTTATGGCACGCTTTGACCTAGCCCGGCATCCAAGACCTAACTTTGTCCTTGATGTCTTTTGGTTTCCATTTCTGTTCACTAATCTACTGGTACAGGACGATCTAAACTTCAATGCTGCTCCTCATGGTATGGTTCCTGACTGACTGTGATATCTTGAAAGAGTAAATTCTTTGCTGGCAGGAAAGGTACTTGCAGGAGGAAGAAGAGACCTGCTACACAACTCTTGTTTCTAAATAGGATATGTTTTTCCCTGGACCCTCTTGAGCTCCCTCTCGAGTATCTGTCCTTCTCTGTACAGTCAAGTCATGCTGACCCGAGAGAGTTCTCTGCTCTTCTAGTTCATCTGTGATAACTGATCATGGATTGTCCAGGCCAGGCATGTCCAACCCAGGGGCTGCCTCTGGCCTAGGGCAGCTATTAATCTTGCAGAGAGGCCTGGCCCAGCCTCAGGCACGCACCCATCACTCAGAAACAACTAAACCATGATTTAGACTGTTCCAAAGAGGAGAGAGATTTCAGTGAATTCTAACTACTATTTGCTCTACAATATTTGTAATGCTAATGTTCTCAGATTTTATGTAGGAGGCAGCTTTTTTTCTTTATATACTGCCCACAGCTCTAAATTCAATGCTTAGAGATCTCTCCTGAGTGTGCCCTTAGGCTATAGCATACTCTTGTGTTTTTTGAACTTCTGGAAAGAGTCAGGATTCAGGTCTGACTCTGTTGATCCTTCATCCTTGTCAGTTTCCTACTACTGATCCTTTCAAATGTCTGATGTAGTTTTCTCTGAAGGGCGTTTTGGATTAGGATTTTTTTTCTTAAATCAGATGTTTCCAGAAGATTTTTTTTTGAAGTTTGCTTAGATCTAGCAGCTCTAATGTTTTTGTGTTTGTGGAACTCTGTCTCATCTCAACCCTGTATTGCTCAGCAGTGCTAAGACTGCTGTTTTGTGGAGGACTCAGAAATGCCCATACAGATACTGAGGTGCAGGATGTCACTTGAAGTGTATCTGAGGACAAAAGCAATCGTGTCAACTGAATTGCCAGGAGAAGAAAGGCTGATAAATACTTCTCCCAATGATTCATCTGTTTGTTCATCTCACAACTTTCTTTCTGCTGTTGCTCTTCTGAAGGATCTAAACACCTTTCTGGCTTGTGTGAATATCAGACTGGGGAGAAGGACCATGGAGGAGAGGGTTGGGAAGCAACTGAGGCTGTGAGGACTGTAATCTTGTAGGCACAGATCCTATTTTAATCACCAAAACAAAATGCACAATGTATTATACGTTTCAATTTGAGACCCTTCTAAAGCAGAATTTAGAAGAGCTCATAAGGATTTCTCCAAGGATGTTTTATGGAAAGGATTGCAATGAATGTGAATTGACTTCTTTTTCCCCCCTTAGGAATTACTTAAGCAGTTTGCTGCAGTATCTACTTCACTATGTGCTTGTCCTTATTTCCTTTCAGCTAAGTGTTAAATGCAAGAGGAAGGACTGTTTTCATGTGCGTTTTGCAGAGCTTTTGAGAAATTATAAGTGGAAGTCCCCACAGAGTGCTGGAATTATTGCGTGTTGCTCATCCAGCAATGAGGCTTCGAGCTGACTCAAGTGTGGGGTTATTTTTAGTTATATAACCTCCTTACTGAACTCGGCAAGATTTCCTGCTGTTAATGAGGTAAACGCAGTTTGCTAAATTCAATTTGCTCCGGCTGCAGAGAGGGTGCGCTCTTGTACCGTTCTTGGGGCCCATCGCTAAATAAGCTTTTAGCCGTTCCTAGCTCAGAGCGGGAACTCTTCCTGAGGCGCAGAGTGGCTTTAAGCATAATCCGTACGATGAAATCATATTGTACTTGAAATGTTTTATTTGTAACAAGTAATGGTTCACAGAATCGCAGAGATCAAGACCAAGATCCTTGCTATAGCAGGTACTGTACAAAATGTCATGCAGATAGGCATCCAGCCAGGTCTTGTATCTCTCTATAGAAGGAGACTCCACAGCCTTTCTGGGCAACCTGTTCCAGTGCTCTGTCACCCTTACAATAAAGGTCTTTGGCATGTCTGTGTGGAACCTCCTGTATTCAATTTTGAGCTGTTACTCCTTGACCAATTACTACACAGCACCAAGAAGAGCCTGGCCTCATGTATTTGCCTCCCTTCAGACATTCATAAACATTTATCATATTCCTCCCTCCTCCAGGCTAAACAGACCCACCTCTCCCAGCCTTTCCCCATGAGGAAGATGCTCCAGGTGCTTTATCATCTTTATGGCCCTCTGCTGGACTCCTTCTAGGAGATCCCTGTCTTTTTAAAACTGGGGAGTCCAGAATGGGACACAGTATTCCAGATGTGGCCTCACCAGGACAGAGTTAGAGGAGGAGGATCATTTCTCTTGACCCGCTGGCCATGCTCTTTTTAATGCAAGGCTGGTGGACAAGGTGATGGTTTCTCTCTGAAAAGAATGCATGGGAAATAAAACATCTGATTTGCAGAGTGCTGTTACGCTGCTAATACAACATTTCATCCTTGCAGATGATGAAATGTTGTTTCCTTCTTTGGGATATCTAAGTCCCCTAACTACGCAAATCCAGCTCAGGTGCATGATTCCTAATTGTTTTAGCATGCAGAGAAGGTTATTCTGAAGCGCTCAAGGGAAAGGAAGCATGAGACTGACAGCTTTTGTCTAGCTTTCCAGAAATTGCCATCATCTTCTATTTCACTTCTTCATGTTTAAGGCATCAGTTGAGAATAGAATATACTCAGCATGGAAGCAAAAGCTGATCTTGGAAATAGCTCCAGACACCATGCAGATATGGGGATTCTCTGCTTTCTATAAACAGGTACAAATGTTTCTTCTTATGCAGCTTTTGGTTCAGTGTTTAGCTTACTGTTGAAGTTGTTTTCTAAAGGTTAGAGAGAGAAATCTGTATCAGTAATGTAACATCAGCAGTCATCATGACGAATGAGTTTGTGTTCATTAAATGTTTATGGGAGGAGTGAATAGGACTTCTAACACAGAGCTAAGGCCTTTGCAAGATGAAACTTCGTTCAGTTCTTCTCTGCAGTCCAGGCTGTACTTGTGGAGTCTTAGGATGATAGTAGCACAGCTGATTTTGTGCTTTAAAGAGGAACTGGGATTACAAATAGAACAGACTGTATCAGCTGGCCTTCTATCTTCATACAGGTACTTTTCATCTTGTACCTGTAGCTGGAGTGCTGCCTCCAACTTAGACTAGCAGTAAGAGCATGTAGAGCTTTTAATGTCTTCTGTTTATAATGAAACTGTGAGAAATCTGTGATTTTACAGATCCTCTTGCCTTGTACTCTCAGAAATAAACATTTGCTCTACTGTAGCAGAAGGGTCTTGAATTTTCTTCCAAAAGGAGGTCCTTCCTAGAGCCTGTTTCTGTCTCCAGCCATTTCCTAGACTGCATCAGCATGCCACTTGTAAAAGCAATGGCTTGCCGCTAGTGTCCATTAAACCTGTGTTATACCAAAACTTTTTGCTGGAGTGCTGCTGAATATTTTTGATTGTATTTCTTAACGGAATACAACATTTTAAAAAAAGCTTTCACCAATGTAAATCCACCTACATGTCTTTTTATCCCTCACAGAAGTTACTTCTGTACAGCTGTCAGTCATTGCCTCCATACGGTGATTGAGAGCCATCTATTTACAGTATAGGCAGATCATGGAACCATAGAATGGCTTGGGGTGGGAGGGACCTCAAGGATCATCAGATTGCAACCCCCCTGCTGCAGGTAGAGTTGTCAACCACTAGATCAGGCTGCTCATCCAACCTGGCCTTGATGATCTTGGTGAGACTGCATCTGGAGTACTGTACTGTGGCCTGTTCTGGCCTCCTCAGCTCAAGACAGGGAACTTATAGAGTGTGGCAGAGAGCAATGAGGATGAGGAGTGGTGTGGAACATCTCCCTTATGAGGAAAGGCTGAGAGAGATGGGACTGTTCAGCCTGGAGAAGATTGAGAGGGAGGTCTTATCAATACTTATAAATATCTAATTGGCAGTAGTTGAGCGGATAGGGACAGGCTTTTGTCAGTAGTGCCCAGAGGCAGAACAAGGGGCAATGGGCACAAATTAGAACACAGGAAATTCCAAATAAACATGAGGAAGAACTTTACTGTGAGGGTTAACAGAGCCTTGAAACAACCTAGTGAGGTTGTGGAGTCTCTGCTGGAGATACTCAAGATCTGCCTGGACATTTTCTTGTGCAACCTACTGTAGGGAACTCACTTCAGCAGGGGACGTTTTGGGCTGGATAATCTCCAGAGGTTCCTTCCAATCCCTACAAGACTGTGATTCTATTAATTCTGCATCTTTCCCTTCAGTACACTGTTGTGATTCACTGTCCTCCATCAAGCTGCTAATATTCAGCTCACACAGACATCTTTGTGATATTTGTCTCTTTCAAGCTTTATTAGAGCTGATGAAGAGTCAAATCTTGTAATAGAAGACATATAAACAGACAACTGAAAAAAGGAATTGCCTAAGATTCACTTTCTTAGGAAATCCAGGTAAAAATATAGTTCTCAGACCCACTCATCAGTCTTGCATCCCACTGAATTGTGGCTTGTTAAGCGTGACAGATATCAAGATTTGGAAGCACAGAATGTTTTGATTAAATTTATCTCCTTTGTTGCTGAAGGTACATTCTGAGTATTCTTGAAACATAAATCTTGCTGCTAATTAAGTTGTTCACTCTTTGAGAAGGCAGCCTTAAAAAAATATAGCTCACCAAAGGGACTCCCAGAAAGTAAAAATGCCTATGCACAGGATTGTAATTTACCCAGAATAACTACTGTCTGTCCATTTAGAGGCAACAACTGAAGCTATTTTCACTTTGTGTTTATTCTTCTCGCTTTGCAGAAGTTATTTCTATTCTCAAACTGAAAAAGTTATCACTCTGAAAAAGTCATATCAACGATTTGGAGTGAATAATCTGAATATAATCTGAATAATGCAGAATAAAATTGTTCAAGTCAAACTCTTTGCTTCATGCTTCATTTTTAACTTCTAAGTAGAGGATGATTAGATCTGTTCGTCATAACTATGCAGGAGCAATATGCTCAAAGGTTTAGTGCAAAGTATAGGTCTTACATAATGAGTTTGAATTTCATATCTGAAGGAAAATCCAATAGAAGCATCTTGTTTCATGAACAAATGAATTTGTCTCTCTTCTGGTTTTACTGTGTCTATCCCTACCCTCAATATCAGCTCCTTGTGCATCTCCTCTGGTATGACCACATCACAGCAGTTGCTGGCTATCAAGGTAAAGCCAGGTTCTTCCCAGTGGATACAACTTGAGATGTGAGAGGTTCTGGCTTGACATAAGGAGAAGCTGTTAACCACTGGGACAGATGAACAACAAGATCAGGGTGCCCAAACAGGCTGTATAGTTTCTATCATTAGAAGTTCTCAAGGTCAGGGCAGATATATCCTGAAGTAATGTGGTTTTAGCTTCTAGCTGACGCTGCTCTGAGCTGGAGATTGCATTAGATGACCTTCTGATTTCCCTTCCAGTTCCAGCTCTCCTATGATTCTGCTTTTCTATCCAATTTGTCTGACCTCATGAGATAGGTTCATGAAATACTACAAAGGGAATTGCATATTGAATATAAGCCAGAATTTGTCACATTTTTATCCCTCCTTTTTCCTTCGAAAAAGTTTTTTTTTTTTTTTTTTTAAAAATGATAAATATAGTTACAAGTTTTGTTGATTTCCATCATGACAAACTAGCAATATTTGTGGGGGAAGGGGTTTCTGCACCCATTGCAGATCAAGGGAAGTGAGGAAAACCCTCCTGTTATCACAGAACCAATGTGCAAGATGAAGGAAGGAGTTTGTGCTCTGGCTTTTAGTTTCACTTTCAAGGGACTTAGGCATCTCTACATCACACCCATTTGATATTTATTAATATAATTCATCATTAGGTTTTTAATTAAAATATTCGTAAAGTAGCTATTGGCTTAAGGTTTGAATCTCTTATAATGAATTCTCTTAGTACAACTGTTTAGTATCTTGTAGAATAACATCTTAAATAGCCTTCCTTTTACATCCATTCTTGAAAATGCTCCCTGCGTTGTGAAAGAATCAGCCTAAATAATCAGAAATAATCCCTGTGTTACTTGCCAATGTGCTTCGCTTAATTATGGACAAGCCTGGGAGAGAGTCTTGGATTTCTACTCAAGATTATCTTTTTCTATATGAACCTGCTATATCTGTCAGAAGCATTCTGAGATGTAATTACAATTGTATCCCATCTCTCTGTGCTGCTCTGTTTTAATTTTTATTATATTTTATATCCTGAAATGCTTATTTTGGATAGAAAACTGTTGACAGATCTTTGTTTTTTTAAATCCAGATAGTTTGTAAAGACAGCTTGTTACATCTGTGATATGATTGAAATATTTCTTTTATATCATTAATGGGTGGAATCTTTTGCCTTGAGCTATGCTATGAAGAAGAGAGCCATAACAGGTTCAGAGAACAACTGGCTGTCTGTATTATTGATAAGGACTTCTACTGCAACATTAGATTAGACTGGAAGAAACACAGCAAATAAGGAAGATTATTTGTTTAGACAATATGTAGGCACCAAAAGAATTTCAGGGAAAGGAAGCTGGGGGGGGGGAGGAAGGAAGGGTGGGACCTGCCCACTGTATTTTTGAGGTTTAGGCCAGACATAAGATATCCTTCAAAAGTGGAAAATTTATATTTTCAATTCAACTCTGCTTGTTATATATTTGACTAGACAGAATTGATAGAGAATGTATCGAATGGCTAAAAAACATTTTTCTTTTTGAAAGGAACAATAATTGACAAACAAGAAGCTAATTAATATCGGTCCCATTCAGATCCAACCTTAAAGGAGAGAAAAGACACTGTGGTAATTGCTTCTGCTAATGCCAACAGGAAAGATGTTCTTTTCATAAACTGCTTTTAGTTATTAGGTTAGCGTGATTAATTTACCACTCATACCTCTTCCCTAGAATTTAAATCATAGATGACATACATATTCCTTATGAGAGATAGTTTTGCTAGCCCCACAATAAGATGGCATATGGGAGCACTTAGGTCTCTGCTCAGGTGCAGCAACAGCTCCAGAGGAAAAGTTAAGAAGTTTGAAAGTTAAGAAGAAATTCTTGACTCAGAGAGCAGGTTGAGGCATTGGCACAGCTGCCCATAGAAGCTGTGGTGCCCCATCCCTGGAGATGCTCAAGGCCAGGTTGGGTGGGGCCCTGGGCAGCTGAACTAGTGGGTGGCAGCCCTGCCCACAGCATGGATTTGGGTGGGCTTCATGCTGTAACAACTGTTTATGGCTACAAAAAAACTGCATCTATAGCACAAGCTCCTTAGGTAGCAAATGTTGTCCTTGGGTTTCAGTGGTACTTCCTGTACTTATAACGCATAATCACCTTTAAGTGCTTTTAGTTGAGCCTCTTCTTCACTGTAGGCTGAAGAATATCTCAGATTCCTGTCTATTGAGGGAAGCTACTGGCCTTACTGCTTTTGAGACCATGGGTTTATAGTACTAGTAGTGTCATTACATTCAAATAATGTGTGCTCTCTTGTCACTTTGCCCCTTTTTATGCAGCAGGTTAAAGTAATTGTAGCTGAGCTACTGTCCTGGTTTGGGCTAGAACAGAGTCAAGTCTCTTCCTAGTATATGGTATGGTGCTGCATTTCAGACTTGGGATGAAAATAATGTTGATAACACAGATGTTTTAGTTGTTGCTGAGCAGCACGCACAGTAAATCAGACATTTCTGATCACTGCCCTAGCAGAAAGGGGAATGGGGGTGCACAAGGAGTTGGGAGGGGGCAGAACCAGGACAGCTGACCTGAACTGACCAAAGGGACATTCCATACCAATATTACTTCCCTATCCTTTTCAGTCCTATTTAAATTACCCTTTTCTCAACTCACATTTTTTACCATTTCCCCCCCAATCTTCTCCCCCATCTCACTGTGGGAAAGTGATAGTGTGGTGCTTGGCTGCAACTAGGTAAAACCACAACATCTATTTAATGTTCATGCTTCTGTTGCCTTAAGTGTGCTCTTCAGCCTCTGCATATTTACCCTTCATTTTGTCTACAGGAAGAATTATTCCCATGGTGTAATGCTATTCTGTGATTCTATAATGTGATGGACCTTATCACACTAATAACAGGGTACAAAAGTCTTTGGCTGCAGCAAATGAGGACAAGCCCAAATGCAACAGCCATTAGACACAGAAACAAAGGAAAAGAGCTGCTTACCATTAGAAAGCCTTAGGTATGCAGGGATCTCCAGCAAGAGACTCTCACCTCCACTGCCAACCCTTAAATGAGTTCTGGGAATAAGGGGCTCCTGGCTCCACCCTTTCTGATCACTCAGTTGCATTGCATGCAGCTGAGCTCCCTTGGGTTGGCCCTGCCTTCCCACCAGCTGCTCAATCACTGCTGCAGACCATGACTTAGCATTCCTGCTATGCACAGGTACACTTCAATAGGCTTTGAATATTTCAGTAAGATGTCAGTCTGTTGTTATTACACAATTAACCTACCTTCAGGAGGCTCTGCAGGGAAGACCTCAGATTGCCTGCTGGATCTAGCTGTGGACCTGAATATCTGTCAGTAAAGAGCAGGGATGAGGCTGGCTAGGGATAGAAAACTATCCCTAGTAATTGTTTAAGATACAGTTAATACAAACATAGTTATGGACGTCTATAAATAAAATGAAAACTTTGGATAATATGATAGTTAATATGATAGTTAAATTAGTTAAATAATAGTGATAGTTAAATGTATAGCTTTTTCTTTTTTTAACTCAAACATTTTCTAATTTCTAGTTTTGTAGGGTTCTTTCATTCACTGAGTCACAAAGGCCATTCTTGTGGGTTTAAATCCTTTCATTTTCAACTTTGAGTGACTTGTAGATAGGAAAAAAAGGGCACATAATATGCTTAAGGTTCTGTCCAAAGAGTGTTTGCTGCTATTCAGTGGAACTTAGGAACAAACTCTGGGTGGCCAAGTTTGTCCAGATGTATAGCAAGCAGGAACTGACTAAGAGAAGAATTCTGATCCTACTCTTCTCAAAAGACAGTCTCAGAACATGACTGCTTTAATGGCCTAAATATCCTCATTTCAAATGGATATTTATTCATGGCTCATTAATAGCCATTTCTTCTCTTGCATAATCGTTCATTTTCTTCCCTAATGTTAACTCACATATCTGCTATTATGTGTGTAGGTATACACACATAGAACAATCTTTCTCGTGTAGAGGAGGACTGCTTGGAAACAAACAGCAAGTGTTTTTCAATACTTTCTCTTAGAACAGGCTTCCCACTCTGTCATCTCTCAGGCAGGCATTCTCCATATACACTGTAAGAATACTCTTTCTGGAATATGGGTCATAAAACTTGGATCCACCACTAAAATGATCATCAGAGCATTTTGCCATCTACCAGAAATACTTCTACTGATATTTTGACTTTGTATATTGATTGATTTTAATACTGTATCACACTAGCAATTTATGCAGGCATAGCTAAGCAAATGTCCCAGTTCCCAGCACTATCTGTACAAAGTAAATTTGACACAACTTTGGCTCTCTGGCTATAAAACCAGAACAGTTCTAGCTCTGCCTGACTTCATGTATTGTGATATGCACTGATCAGCTTTACTTGCTGCTTCTTCACAGCACTGGTAGCAACAACAAAAAGTTCTTCCAAAATCTCCTTCAGCCTTTCAAAAGAGAGGGAAAGAGAAATGAAAAATCTTACTTAAAGCATCTTGTTAGCAATACTGTGTATCTTCTCTTGCACTAATATGTTCAGAACAAAGGTCAGGTTTCTGAAGCTTATTTTACATTTCTGAATCTGAGGAGATTCTTGATTCAGTATTTGTGGCAATGCGGTATTTCCACCTTTATGTGTTCTCAAGAGTCTATTTACATTTTGGTTGGTCTGTTTCTATACAGCATCTGTCAGCCTTATTCCACTGCATACAGTGTATTGCTATTCTTCAGGAAAGTAGACTTAAAATGCAAAATGCAAGTTAGTGGAAAACTTGCTTCCAAACTCCTATTTAGTAAAACTACATGATTGGAGTTGCACCATTAAACCAGTTCATTCCAATGAATTGCTTTTTCTTCAAGAGATTTTTTCTTTCTTTCTTTCTTTTGCCCCCCCTCTTCTCTCCTCTCCCCTCACCCCTGTACCCCCATCCCCTCATCCCCCCAGTTACAAATTGTGAGGATATGGGTAATTTCCTACAATGAAAAGCTTTTCCTTTCTGTTTTTTCCCATCACATCCATCACTGTTGTGATTGTGACAGCCCCAAACTCCAAATTCTGGGAACTTTGAGGAAGTTGGATTTAGATGATATAACAAATTATTGTCTTGAGTTTGCTGGATTTGGTCATACCTGACAAGAAACTGTTTCCAAGTTTTCCTGCATCATCATCTGCAATCTTTGTGACATATCCTACAGGTGTCAAAGCTGAAGAAGAAAGTACGGAGGTTTGTGACAGATTTAAAAAAGAAAGAATGCTGCCAGGCTGCTCCGGGCCCCATCCAACCCAGCCTTGAGAGCCTCCAGGGATGGGGCACCACAGCTTCTCTGAGTGACCTATTTCCATGAAATCTATCTACAGCATTGGTTTACAAATTCTGTAAAAGAAATGGTACCAGAGGATTAAAATGGACACTTGCAGAATTATGAAACCTAGCTTGTGCATTTTAACAAATACTAATTATTCCCCAAGAAATCCTTCAGAATCCTATGTGTTATTGAAAGGCAAAAGTGGGAGGGAGATTGTCTCTCTGTCTTCCGGAACATACACAGACATAAAAAATGATATTGGAACTGAATATTAAGGCAAACATTTTCAAATGCTCAAGCGATTCACAGTATCTCTTTGTACAAATATTAGAAGCATTATCACCTAAAGTAAATGACAACAGCATGAACAAATATCTTTGAGTTACTGTCTAGAAAGAAATAAAAGCAGCAGAAATGAGTATGCCAGGTGCTTAGCTGAATGTCTTGTTTATCTTTTTCGATATATTTGTTATCTCTACTCCCTCTTTTTTGGTGTTCTGGGAAATGAAGTTCTGTGTCTTTTTCAAGAGAGAGATTCTTCCCTCAGCATTCTACATATGCGTACATCCAACCTTTATAAATATAAATTGTACTAGAAATGGAGCTTCAAAAATGGGACATAACAGCAAGAGAAACAAGGGACAGTAGCTTGTTGGCAAGCATATTTTAAATCATTCAACCGGACTGCAGGAGTTCAGTAAACTTGTGAATTATATGCACACATATATATATTTAAACTAAGCAATTAATGACTGCTCAGAGCAACCAGATTTTATCAATGATATTTTATTGGATAAGCTAACTTCTGAAAGTAGTCATTCTTGTAAGCTGTCTATTGTTTTAATTCAGCTTAACTTCTGAGCAAAGTATATACCTTGACTAGAAACATTTCTTAGTTGATTATCTTTCATTCTACTGGTTTATCGTCTACTTTTAATTATTTTTATTTTTGAATTTATTGGAGATAAATCTTGGTTACATCTATGCTCAGCAAGTTACACAGACCAATACGAGCAGATTTTTGCACTAGTATGGACAAAACGCTTCATGCTGATGTCCTCGCTACATTACAGTGATTTTAAGAGGTCTAAACTGGTCCCAGTGATGGAACTCCTGCCTGTGGATGGAGTACCTGAAGGATGTTTGCAAGATGTGTCTTCTAGCTTTCTTCTATTCTAGAATGGAATCACAGAATCATCTAGGTTAGAGAAGACTTTCAAGATCACTAAATCAGTCCTCAATCAAACCCCATTATGATTTCGTGAGAGGCTGTGTCGTGGGATAAATGAAAGCCCAGTAAAGTGGGAACTATTTGCTGCAGATATGTGCCCATGATCTAAACTGTAACACTGATAGAGCAGCATCTACAGACTACATAATGACGGCGAATGCAAACAGCTTGCATTCAGCTTCACCCACCATATTCAGGTTAGAATATCTTTATTTACTGCATTTTGTATTTTCACATCCCTAAATGCAGATTACTTTGTATACTGCTTCTCATTTTAATCACACAGTATATTTCTAAATAATAAATACCAGATTTACTCCTACAGGCAATTAACATCAGACAGACAGCAATTTACTAATTCTTGCAAAAGTAAAATGGAAGAACTTGATCTACAGACACAAAATGTTATGACTAATATACATGAAAACAATAGTTCAGTATATAATGCATATATATGTATATATATGCATTTATATGTATACAAATGGGTGTTTTTAAGGAAAAAAAAATAAGTTGTTTCATTTCATAAATGCATTCACCAACTATGCAAGCTGGGTCAATATGATATGGATCTACCAATCTGTAAGAACCAGTAAACAGTTACAGCTAGTAGGAATTAGGTTCAAAATAAAAAGCAGGGTTTTTTTTGTTTGTTTGTTTTTGTTTTTTTGCAACAATTGTGTTTGAAGTGGATAGTCACGATTTGCTGCAGAGCTTCTACATGAATAACTTCTACTCTTTCTGTTTTGCTGTTTTTCTTCATTGCTTGATCTGCTGTTCACACCTGGTTCTTGCCCTGCTTGCTGCTCTATACAAAACTGAAGCATCGCAGACATTTTAGTTTCTTTTGCACCTAATTAGTGAGTCTATGGTACTGCAAAAAGGAAATGCTTGAACACAAACTGTTTTGTCTCTTAAATAATGGCTGAAGTCTCAGTCTTAACTGCTACAATTGTAGACTGCACAACAATCCTAATCACCTTATTGGGTACAGCGCACTTCTAAACCAACCAGCTGCCCTTCTGTTAGGGTATAATTTCTGTATCCCTGAGGCTGGAAAACACTGCCCTAGGATGAGCAGACTTTGGTGAATCTGCTAAGGTCCAGCCTTCTCTTTTTACTTTGTACGAGTCTTTAGTAGACCACATCCCAGGAGGACTGGTTGAAGTGGAATTGCAGATCAAGGGGCCTACAGAATGCTAGTGTGAGTGACCCCTGACTGGAGGAAGAAGAGAGATGCCACAACAATTACCTGTAGTAAGCAGGAGAGTGGATAGTGTAGCAGTTCTCTGTGGAGTGGTAATTCCAGCCTTTTCCTATATACATGAGGAAGTGAGAAGTGTCCATTTCATCCCAAGAGTACCCCAATGGCTTCCTTTTTCCAATTCCACGAAGCTACTGTCACTCTCTAATTAACCTGCCCACAGGCTGAGAAGATATTGTAAAACAACTGGGAATTTTCTTGTATTTACTAGGGAGTGGAAGGGGTAAGAAAAAGAGCACCAGATTTATGATCTGTCTCTGTTGCATCCATGTATGCTGATGTCCAGCTGAATGATTGGTCTCTGTCACCTGCACACATGCTGATATCCATCTGAAACAATGCTGTGCATCTTGTTCTCTAAAGTGCATATAGCCAGCACCTTGTACATAGCCAAACACAATTTGGAATTACAAAGCTCTTTCCTTCCTCTCTTTCTTCCAATGCTTGGGTTAGCCTCATGCACACAGTACTGAGGATCAACTCATAATTCCTTTGAATAATACTGTTATCATAGAGCTCGACAGAATGGAGTTTCCACCTGGTGATGCTAAAGGTACGAGCTTCAAGCAGCAGGAGGAAAAGAAGTTGGTGTGTGGGTGGAGTGAGGCCTGTTAGAGCAGCTTGTTCCTGCCAACCTCTATATTTTCAGTGCAGAGCAGACCATGGAGTGAATACTGAGGCAGAGACATTATATTCCTATGTATATGCAGTGTCTTCCATAACAAAAGTGTGGTATCAAATGAGACCTCTGGGTATCACCAATGAGTAACAAACAGAAATAGAAATTAAAAGAGGATTCCAGACCAGGACAAAGTATACAACAGAGAGACTCCAGTAATAGTTTGCACATGCATCAGTAGTTCTGGGAGTTTATTTCTAGGATAAACTATTAACATACATTTGTCTATCTAGACTAGTCACCTTATAACACATGATTAGATAATGAAGCTTCTTAAATTGCTGACTAAAAGTTGAAGTCTTCAGTCTTGACAGCTACACTAAAAAAGATCCAAATTGTATTTTATGTCACGCAGGTGACCCTTCAAAAATCACTTTTTCTTTCCTCCTAAAATTCAATATATATATGGAGAATATGCAGCTGTATTTAGGGAAATAAGAAAGGAAATTACAAGACTGTTATTTTTCTGTGAATTTTCTGTTAAAAGACTGAAGGGCTGATAAAAATATCTGTAATGAATTGCAACCTGTTCCCAGATTAAACTTGAAGTTTTATGTGAATGTAAAACAGAAATGAACTTATTACGTGTTTATTGACAGTTCAGGAGAATTCAAAGTGGAAGAGTTCAAATTCAGAGTATTTTTTCATTGCTGTTCCACACTGTGTGCATCTCTCAAATCAGTTATGACGGCAAGTTTGACTTTATTAAGCCTTGACTTTATTAGGTCCAGCTGTTCTGTTCAAAACGAGAAAATGCTCGGAAACTGATTTATCTTATCCGTCTTCATTATTTATATGGAAGGGATAAATTATTCCTTATGTCTGACAAAAAAGCTATGGTTCATTTCTAGGATAATGTTTAACAGTGTCTGCTCTGACACTTTCTCCTTAATCGTCCTTAGGGATTCCAAATGTATGCTGTTAGTTATGAAGATGACAGAGATGGAAGAGATTATATATAATAAGCTGGCAAGTATAATAAGCTGGCAAGAAAATAAGATTTTAATGGTCAGTTGAGAGATTGGTTTTTATTTAGAGAGAAATGAAAAACTGTTCAGCAATAAACATTCAAAATAGCAGGATAATGAAAAACTATCATTCCATTTTAAAACAAAATGTTCCATATTTAAAGACCACAGACTGTCGTTTTCACTCTTCAGTGAGGAAATATGACTAGAAGCAACACAAAGAAGAAGCATTCGTTCACTTCTGTTGCTCACCAGTGTACATGCCAGACATCCATGTGTCCACAACTAATTCTCAACCTCTGTGACTGCTGGTGACCCAGAACTTTCCTTTGTCACAACAAGGTGAACAGTACTGTTAATCAGAGTTAAGCTTACACTTATGTGCTTATTTATTACCAAGGTAATGAGAGATTTTAATTTTATACTGTGATTTTTTGTTTATATATGGATTCTGATAAGAAATCTTTATAAATATCAAAAAGCCACAGAACTGGCCACGTGTAAAACTTTGGGATTCCACAGTTTATCCAGGGCTTTACTGATTATGCATCCTGAACGTTTCTTCTGGCAAGCCAGGGCTAAGTGTCCTACTCTTGAGTTCTAGATTTTTTTGCATGCAGGAATGTCAGGTGTTGCCTGAATCAAACAAGACAGTTCTTAACACTGCAGTTACTTCCTTTAAAAGACTATGATGTCCTCAAGTCACTTCAGTGACTGCACCCTCCTTACTGGGGAAATAAAGAAGAAAATCTGTCAGTGACCTATGAGGAGCTAACAAGTGGTAAAATTTTAGTGCTCCTTCTAAGAGGGACGAGTAACAAGAAAAGCTCAGTTCAATTATTGAGGAGGTATCATCCTTAGAAATAAATAACAAGAAAAGTTGCAATATAGGGGAGCTGAATTCCATCACCTGGGCTCCTGTGGTGAGAAACACCTCTGGCAAAACTGAGGAAACCTTGTGGAGAGTGCAAATGGGGAAATAATACATTTGGAGAAGCCAGCAATTAGCAAGTAAATAATACTAAGACAATCATGGTGGCATTAGCCACCCTTGATTTGCCACACAAACACTCAGTTCACTCACTGAGGATTCAAAATGCAGTGCATATGAATCTTTATACTGCACATCTGATGTGGAATAAAGAAGTCCTATCGAAGTCCCTTTTTTGTACAGAGATCTGTGCAACAAGAGCCTAAATAGTCCTGACAGTAGGTAACTATCTCAGGTTGATTCCTACAAGTTCCATCTTATTTTGTACTGCTCCTAGACCACTTTAGCTATCTGCATTCTGGATGTTACTACACTTTAACTCTAAAGAGGAGTCTGTAATACATAGGGTCTACTAAATAAATTCTTGGCCTTAACAGAAAACCTAGAGAAGCTCTGTTGAGAGCCTCTCTACCTAGCCAAGAGAGTGGGATTTTCATTACAAGGTCCTTAGCTCTCAGTATAACCAAAAGGCTCAAACTCAAAACTCCCTCATGTTGTATAAGAAAGCCCTGAACTGAGGTACAACTGAAATTTAAGTAATATCTGACACATGCGATTCCCTTGCAAACCAAAATCTTTCTCATTCAGAGGATGCCTACTTATCTGGAGCCCTCAGGCTGCCCTGATCTGCTCCTCTTCCTCATCACCACAGTGTCTGTAGTGCCTGGGGCTCCAGCTATGGGTGAGTGTTAGTTAAGATGATGGTTTATGAGTAGGTGCTGGGCAGCACCTCCTTTGGGAATCAGGGCTGTATCCACTCTGGTTTTCAATATATAGTCATTAAAAGTGAATTTATTAGTACTCATGACTGAGATGAGTAGAAGTGATGCTTTCCCCAACCAGACTGGAAAGAGAACTCTCTTGTCCTTTAATTGGGGAAATAAGGGAATTTGTACAGTCTGCAAAATCCAGCCAACTAATTATACATTTGGAGATTTAGGGCTTTGTATTTCAAGCATTTGGTGTCCTTAATAATGTTAAGAGCTTTACAAACAAGCAAAAAGCCCAAATCGTTTCAGGTACAGGAGGGTCTGAAAAGAGATGAAAACTTAATTAGGCATTTTGTAGTTCACTGCCTGGATTTTGCATGAGTGTCTTGATTTTCAAGCTTTCCACTGCAGTCCATTGTTCCTAGTCTGGATGTCTGAGTTGTGCCCCCTGTCAATCTTTTCTCTTGTCATTTTATAACAAGGGTGCAGTCAGACTAAGATTGAAATGTTGTGGAAAGACTCAGATAGTTTGGAAAGATGCAGTCTGATATTAGAAAGCAGACAAAACATTGGTGGAGGAAGAAATAAAAGCACTCTGAGATAACAAATTAATGATAGCCAAGCCCAGGTAGCTCTATGAGCCATCATGTGAAACACATGCAGTGTTTGCTATCAAAGTCTATCTAGTGCCTTCTGGTTCCATGTAAAGGATAGATGCCTACACTGACAGTATAGTCCAAGGCTTGAGGATTATTCAAAGCATCTGCATACAGGAGAAGGTGATGTCAGAGATGAAAAAAATGAATAGACACGGAATACCAGAGGAAATACTCACAGTATACTGAGTGATGAACTAGGAGAGAAGTTGCCATCTTGCTAGCCATCTGTTTTGAGAAAGTAAACCTTATTTTGTGCTTAGAATGGGATTGTTCAGCAGAACAAAATTTAATCAAAAATATAAGTGATAATAATCAAGACAAAGACTATGTTTTGTTGATTTTTGAGTATTTTACTGGAAAAAAGTCAAAGAAAATATTCACAGTTTTTAAGCTGTACTGAGCCAAACTGTCTATATCATACAGTCGATCTTGATAGATCATTTTTATTATTCACACACTGGTACATTGTTCTGCAATTTTTAGTACCTCATGGATGGAAATTCCCTATCTATTTCATTTAGTTTGTCAGTAGTAATAAATCATAGTGGATTTGTTTATATATCCCTGAAGGAAGACAAATAACTTAGTCTCAATGCACTTAGCCCCAAGCTTCCTTGTGGGTGATATGTATGGCTGGAAAATTAAGTCAGAAGCAATAGTTGTTTTTTCACGATCCAGTTGCTGTCTGTGCAGCTCTAGAGAATGGAAAATTAATACTTCAATTTTCAAGCAGTTGGGACTGAGCTGCAGAAAATGACCTCCAACTTGGATCCTCATTGAAAAGACTTCACAAACAAGTACACACAACCAGTTCTGAAAAAGAGGAAAGGCTGAAATATAGGGGAAGGAGAAGCACTCACTGATAGCTTTCAGCTTCTAAAGAGTTGTGGTCAAAACACACTGAATTAAAACAAGGTAATTTTGTAATTTTTGTGGTGATTAGCATCACTGAAAGGCTGTCTGTATTTAGGATGGAACCGAGTAGTTTTGATGATTTTAAATAGCTTACTTGCTAAACCATACCTATTGTAGAGACGTAAACATAACAGAAGAATTGGATAGAATGGTTTTGACTGAAAAAGTTACCTAAACTGGAAAGGAGATGGTGCTTTCTGTATACAAGAAGAAATGACCTCTTGGATAGTCAGAGCTATGAGTGCACTAATAAGTCTTAATGCCTCTCACCATCCTCACCTGAGGACTCCACTTCTTCTGTCAACAGTCCAAGAGTTCAGCCTTGGGTCTTTAGTCCTTGCCTGAGCTATGCTGTAGGCATGATGTTTTCTAGCTCCTCTTCTGGACACAAATTCAGCAGGTAAACTTATTTCCACTCCAGCCTTTGGTCTTATCTCCTGCTGTTTCAAAATGGAGCCCCTACATGTAACATCAACCTCATCAATTATTTTACCTTGTCTGAGACTATCAACAGAGCCTGTTACCAGCACCTTGCTCTGCTTGCTATGCACAGATTCTGGGGGACTGTGTCCTGTCAATGAGGCCACTTAGTGGACTAAGGTTGCTTTCACCTCTTGGCTTGTTCCCTCCCTCTGAGCAGCCTCCCTATTCCTGTTCCACATCACTGCTTTTGACAATACAAAGCATCAGTCATTCTTTGCCCTTTTCAGAGAAGGATCCTTAGCAAATCTTTCCATTTTCCAGATCAAATTCCTCCCTTATAGACCCATGGCATGATGTCAAAACTTTATGATGCCCTGGGTTTCAATGTTTTGAACACTGTCTCTGCAAGATGCTTCACTCTGCCAAACTTAATGTGGTTTGGCAGATCATGTGGTACACGCAGTTGCATCCTCTGTGTTGCCTCCTGTAGAGACACTACCTTTAAACAGTTTGGAATAGAGCTGGACATATCCCCTTATGAATTCTGTATTCACCTCTGTACAGAGCCTTTCTTGCCCCTTTATTTGTCCTACTGAGTAGTTACAGAGTTCCTTTAAGGTGGAACAGAATCAGGAGAAGCAAAGCTGTACAGGCTATCTCAGAATACAAGATGCAGAGAGGACTGTACCTACAGTGGTTCATGACAGTACTGTGAGCTTGGGATGAACAGCAATATATAATGAACTTCTGGATGTTGAGCCCTCTGCCTCCAAGCCACTGCCATAGATAGATAGCTATCACTTCTCTACAGCCTCACCACACCAGGGTAAGGTAGAGCCCACTGATCTTTGCCTGAGGGGGAAAAAAGCATTTCTTGGAGTGGCACAAAGCAACCAAGGGGAAATTAACTGACCTGCAAGAGGAGCTGATGTATTGCCAAAAAATGTGAAAATCTTTGTAGGCTACAGGTATGAGAACATGGTGATGACCATCTCCTGTGCTATGAAAGCTGGCGATGATAATGTGCCAGTGGACTGAGGTACAGTTCAATTTTCAGCATGTGATGCTGGGCCCTGCATGCTCACATTCCAGTTTGTGTTTCTGAAGTCTAAGAAGACTTCAGAAGGGCTTAGAGTGCATCGTGAGAATTCTAAATAGAATTTGAGAAGAAAAATAGTCAGTGAGGATATTGTGGCCCCTCACATTTCAAGTGACTTTTGAATATGTTCATTGCTACCAAAGGGCCTGTATAAAAAACGGATTTAGTTTCATGTTAGCTGTCACTGCACTCAATATGATTTAAAATCTTAGCAGGCTCCTGTATTCCCACAATCTTTTCCTAAATTACTTTCCCAAATTCACTGAATGCAAATTACAACAGTTTCTTCAATCAGAGCTTTTTTTTTTTTTTTTCTTTTTTTAATAAATAAGGTATCAACACTGCTGTGGGCTGGCATGTGAAATCCTATCTTGGTTTGATTTTAATGGAAACCCCCTCAGAACACAGTGCTGCAAGAGCCATAAACTATACTTGCTTCATTTCACTGTAGAGTGGCTAAAAATACATTCTCTCTTTTGCCTCGCTGTCTCTAAACAACTTCATCTGCAGATGACAACCATCATATATACAGGCAAGGTAAAAAGTGGAGCTTTGTTTGCTTTAGTAATGAATCTTAACGCTTTATTTCACTTTTGTGCTTTGCATAGAGTTTAAAGTAACTGTAGCAGATCTAAACAGAGGACTTTTATTCATGAGGAAGTTAGTGATCCACAAAACAATTGTTCTAAGCAGGCACGGTTTGTGCTGTGACCAACACGCATAGACAAGGTAACAAGGCAAGTTCAAGACCAAGCCAGGAAAGCTCAACAACAGCTCAGGAACAGAGCCTGGGACAGGCAAGCCCACTGCATAACCCATCAAAAGGCTGAAGTCCCAGCTATGAGCTTAAATGGGGGCTCTGGGCAAAGGTGGATGCTCCAGGTGAGATTGTTAGGAGTGATTATGGCCTGTTAGTGGCATCATGTACCTGATAAATTCTTGTCATTCAGCTGACCAGCAGAATCACAAAGTGGTAGATGTTGGAAGGCACCTCTGGGGATTTTGTCTGTCTGTCCTCCCAGCAAAGTAGGTTGATCTACAGTAAATTATACAGGAAAGTGTCCAGGTGGGTCTTGAATATCACCAGAGAAAGAGGCTCCACAGCATCTCTGGCCTGCCTGTTCCAGGGCAGTGTTACCCTCACAGTATAAAGCGTAATGAAAGTTATGTAAATTGCGATTAAAATTGTATTTCAGGATGCATGAGCTGAAAGCAATATTTTTACCTTACCATTTTGACCAATTGCAGCATATTATTCTAAGTAGGAATAATAGTAAGTTATCTCAGATTTTAGAAGTGTGAATACCACATTGGTATGTGATACATGTCCATGTTTATGCTCCTCAAACCTAAGAAAATAACACTCTTCCATCTGGAGGTTTATCTGAGGAAAGATATTCAACTCTTTGTATTCAGATTTAGGTACACGGCCAAAATACTAAAATCTGTCATGTACTGCAAAGCAGAAAATTTGAAGTGGGAACCTAACTTCTTGGATGGCTATGTAGTTAACAGCAGGGTGCCAACAGCTTCTGAATTTCATGGGTGCTTTTCCCACAGCTGTGTCCATGCTACCATGGAAATAACTGAAACCTGGTGGGAGCCACCTGCAGGTATTTGTGTTATGCAGCAAAAGATAGGCCACCTGAGGAGAGAAGGCTTACACACTGTATCTGGATGGGCTGCTGTGATAAAAACAGACGGGTGCTTTTAGCCAGGAGCAAATCTTCTGATTCCCAGAGATGCACTTATGGGCAGCAGGACAAATGCTCTCCTCCTCACCAGGGGAGGTTTAGGTTGGATATCAGGAAAAACTTTACAGAAAGGGTTGTTAAGCACTGGAATAGGCTCCCCATGGAGCATGGACCCTGAATGGGGTTAAAATCCATTTGGATGTGGTGCTCAGGGACATGATCTAGCAGAGTTACAGTTAGGCTGTAGTTAGACTTGATGATCTTTAAGGTATTTTTCAACTGATCATTTCTATGATCCTGTGAAATGCCTTGTCTGTGTTATAGAGCAAGTCCTGATTAAATGATATGCCACCACGATTTTACTAATCGTTATCACTTCTACAACAAAACAATATCATTTTGGTCATCCCAAAGCTGAAAGCTCTGACAATCTGATTCAGCTGGGCCTGGTCAAAATAAGTACTACCCATCAGTACTCAAGCGAGAGAACCAGAGAAGCTGTATGGCTATCACTCTTTCCTCGTTTACAGTACCTCTCTCTTTTGTTGTTTCTCCCTCAATCTCTCTCTCTCTTTTTTTTTTGGTCAGTGAGGATGTGGCCACTACCTCAAGGAAGCACATCCAATGGAAATGTGATGCTGGAACATAGCCCTAATCTTGCACAACTTGCTTCACACTGCGCTATATTTACATAAATCTGAGGTTCCCTGTAATACCATTCGCTTTATCACAAAACAATCAGATTTCATCAGTTGTTCAGAAGACTAGAGCAACCCATGCTCAGTGACTGGTTAGGCAACTCAACAAGTGAACACATTACCAGGTTTGTATTGTCAGGACTCAAGTCTTATGGTTACCTGCAGTTGAAGTCAGCGCTTCGACTACAATGAAACAAAAAACATAAATTCTGACTACAGCATAACTCTAGACAGTTACATATCTGTAAGGGAAACTGTTGATCACAGCCTGAACCTCTGATTAACCACCTGAGGCAAGTGATGAGTCAGCTGCGGGAGCAAAGGTGACGGTAATTTAGCTGTGCTACTGGAAGGGGTGGAGCTTGGTCCTACCTCTCCTAGATCCCATTTAAGAGCTGACCACCACTAATGTAGCATCTCTTTCTGGAGATTGCTTCTTTGTGGAGTTTTTGTGGCAAGTCACAAGACATTTCCAAAAGACTCATGACAGAGCAGTGCTGTGTTGTCAGGGTCAAGGAGAAGTGCATGATGAAAACAGGGCACCTCCAGAAAATGCAGAGCTGCCCTATAACAAAAGAGTACTGACTAAAAATATTATCAGCTAGTTTTGTATAGTTGGTTTGGCAGTTATTGTTAGTAACATCCCTTTTTTGCTATTCTGGCAAAGCACAGCCACTGTGAGCAAAATCACTTTGCGTGTCAGAGAATGCCAACTGCTTGCTTTCTGCTATCCCCGTGAGTGCCATGCTCACTTAATGGTGTTGGTAACTGTTGCATCAGAACCTGCTCTGAATGTTTTTCTTTTGTTTGTTTGTTTTGTTTTTGTTTTGTTTTTAAAGTAATTTTTGTGGAGAACTTAGCTGAAGATTTTAGTGTTTCTCTGTTTTCATATTTCCTATTTTAATTGAATTAATAGTGATTGGTGTGTTTCTGATCTGGAGATGGGCCAAAAGCAAAGTTGGATATAGCTGTGGGTGAATTCTTCCCTTTGGTTGTCAGCATATGTGACCTTTGACATGGCTGCTGATCCTCTGGATGAGCTGTAAATATCATTTTACACAGCAGCCAATCTTAAAAATCAAGCTGCAGTGGTATTGCTAGGGTTTGATCATCATCCATGTATAGATTCTCAAAATGTTTATCTTGTGTTTAAAGTTGAAAGGCTTCTAAGCATAATTGCTTCTAAAAGCATTGTTATCTACAAACACAATAACACAAAGCTTAGGCTGCTGTCCCATAAACACATTTTCCTGGTTGCTGACATGGCTGCTTGCCAGCGATGTTGAATGCTTCCATGATCTCCCAGTCAACCATGTATTAAGCATTGTCACATATAAAGGCTCATTCTGTCCCAAATACAGTCAGAGTGTCACCCACAGTCTCTTCACAGGCAGCAGGACACAGGCAATAATAGGCTTGCAGGCCCATGTTGCCAGGAAGCCCATCAAACAAATGCTGTCTTTGTTATGCATCAGCTTAATGGTTACATCTGCACTATTCAAGAGAAGTTTGTTTTGAAATAATGGAGCAGCAAAGTGGTCCCAGGCATTCAGTCCTCCCACTCTGGCCCTGTCAGACCAGAGAGCTGCCTGAACTGCTTTCCTTTTCTTTTTCTCAGCCAGATGGATGTCTGGTTCTTCCTCTACTTTTGCTTTAGAAAGACTGGCACAGGGTATCTCTGTGGACTGGTCAGTCTTACTCTTTTCTTATTTTTCTCCATCATTTTCTGATGTCACCAGCATGCATATAGAAAGAAACATATCCAAACACTTTATTCATTTCTTTTTTCAGTGTCTTAAGTGGTGTTTTCAGCACTTGGCTTAACAATTTCCAGCTCCTATTTTGAAAGTGGTATGACCTATATGCAGTTAAAGTGTAAGTAATGTTCCTCTTGCATGCACAGAATGTATGGTATGTCCTGTACATCAGTGGAAGGACTTGAAAACCCAGGAGGCTATTGCTAACCTGGACTGCATAATTCATTTGTAAGGCTGAGTCCCACTAACAATTTGTTGATTTTAATTAATCAGGATCTTGCAGGGCTGCTGCTGATTCTTAAATTGCCTTTCCAAAGCAAAGTCGGTCTTTATATCAACCTTGATTGTGTCAACACGTATGCAGTTTACTGGTACACAGTTCAGCTTTCCATCCTTTGCAGAGATGATCTCATTGTTACTACTGCTGGTTGGATCATGGTACAATAACTCAACCAGAAAGTTCTCAGCAACCTGATGCATGTAGATACCAAGATAAATTGACGATATTTGCCAAAAAGTGCATTTTCTTTGGCAGCAACCACTAGTTGAAGCCCTCTCCAGATATGAGCTAGTATCCTAGCTTCATAAAGAGTGCAAAAATGTTACTCTGTCTTAAGCTTGTTTACCTCATGACAGGACTGCAGAGAAGGCCTGTGTCTGGAGAGATGAAGGCTGACATTCTGTTGTGAGGATTCATAGGATGTTACACGTCACCAAAATGCATCATCCTTCTGCAAAATATACTGCGTATACATGTGTACTCCCCAGCTGTGCTATTCTGCAGGTAATGTTTTCACTGATGTTACTCCCGCTGTGTAGGCACTGTTTTGCCTTTAGGTTCACCTCCTGCTTAAATGAGCTCCAAGAACCTTGTCAGTTGTGAAGTCTAAGACTGTGCTCTGTGGGAAAAATCTGGCACTGGTGTTGCTGAGTACTGAGGGGTAGAAAGGGTCCAGAGGAGGGCCACGAAGATGATCAGGGGGCTGGAGCACCTCCCCTATGAGGACAGGCTGAGGGAGTTGGGTTTGTTCAGCCTGGAGAAGAGAAGGTTGCGGGGTGACCTCATTGCAGCCTTTCAATACCTGAAGGGAACTTACTCCCAGGAGGGGAGCAAACTCTTTGAAAGGGCTGATAATAGCAGGAATAGGGGAAATGGTTTTAAGTTAAAAGAGGGAAGATTTAGGTTGGATGTTAGGGGGAAGTTCTTTACTAGGAGAGTGGTTAGGTCCTGGAACAGGCTGCCCAGGGAGGTTGTGGATGCCCCGTCCTTGGAGGTGTTCAAGACCAGGTTGGACAGGGCTCTGGGTAACCTGATCTAGTAAAGGTGTATGTTTGGTGGCCCTGCTAGGCAGGGGGGTTGGAACTACATGATCATTGAGGTCCCTTCCAACCCGGGTCATTCTGTGATTCTGTGATTCTGTGTAGAAACCACTGGACATCATCTTTCTTTTACCATCACTCCAACCCAATCATTGGGTATTCTGGTATAGGAAGGTTTCTATGCAGCTGTAAAATATTTGGAGCGAGTCACGCAACACATAGCACCTGCTTTTTCCTTCCTGTCCCTTTTATACTAATAATCTTCTCAATTTTGTAGTCTGTCCTTATCTAGATTCACTTTGTGATGTACCTCTGATTCTTTTGTGACTGCAGTCTATCGAGTAGCATACAACTATTTCCTTTCTCACAGTTTTAGCTACAGCTTCTAAGTTTACTGAAATCTTTCTTTTCTTGCAGACCGTGGTCTCTCTTTTTGAGGAAAGATGCAGATTCTGTCGTTTAAATTAAATTTAAAGCTTTAACTGTAAATTTTAATTCATTCCCCCATAGATTTTAAAGGTTTTACTTTTGTGGGCTCTGTGGCTGTGGTAGTTCTGTGGAAGCTGTAGTTGTAACTCTTTATAAATGGTGAGAATATATCAGTGTAGCAAAAAGCATTGTGTGCTATAAAATATCTCCACATCTTGGTTTTGAGCGTCCTGCTAAAATGTTCTTTATTAGTAGTAGCATTATTATACAGCTGTAAAAGCTTTTTTAAAGGCTGCTTTAAAAAAATCTTTTCCTTGAGCAGTCATTTCTGAGGTTATGTGTCTCTGATAAAAATGACTCATAACCCCCCAACTATTTCAGAACCCATTTTCTGTTTTAAACCAGCAGCCCAGGCATGCTTCAGTAATACACCCACCACCACAAAGCTCTACTTACCACTGCCATTTTGTTTGTAAAACCATTGCGCATCCACCGATTGTGGCTGTCTTTGTCCTTTCACCTCTGCCACAATCACCTCTTTCCTTTTACACTGCTTTCTTTCTGCCTTTCCTAAGCAAAATGCGTCTTGGTTTGCAAGCCATATTGCCACTTGGCTCCTATTCAGACAGGGATTTTGCTTTGCTGCTGCTTCCAACAGGTGATAGCTCTCCATCCTCCCTGGAGAACAATGGAAGTCTTCCAACAGAAACCTGTGGTGTAGACATGCCTATCAACTGATGCACTGACAAGTTATACTGACTGGGAGAGAAGAGTAATTCTTGGCGGCCAGACTTCTCTGACTCCAGAACTGATGAAATTTCTCCATTATGTCCCTTGTAATCTTTTCCTACTAGATAATCTACATTAGAACTAATTTCATATATGGCTGAGAGATAGCTTCTCCTATTTCTTGAAGCTGAAGCAAAGTAGCAGGTGCAGTAAGATGGACTTTTCTTCTCCCTTGTGGTTGTTTGGGATGAGTTTTCTTCCTTTTATGGCTGACAACATACTTTCACATAATAAGTGGAGTTTGCATGCAGCATTGTGATAGTTAATGCTGATTCACGAGAAAGTTAGGTGCTAATTTTGGAGAAGAAAAAGGCGAGGCATTCTCAAGTTGCATACCAGAGCAGAGAATGAATGTGCACAGAGGGAAATTAGATTTTGAATTAAATTGAAATCCAACCTCTTGCTTGTTTTCAGATTCCCCCACTGTCACCACCAGTCATTCTAAGGACTTCATAATCGACACTGCAACTGAATTTATACCGTACCTCATTGGAGTGCTCTGTTTTGCTCTTCTGATGCAGTGCTATCCGACACTTTAAAATCATACTTCTATTTTTCCATTCCTTCTCCCAAGTCAGCAGCTTAAAATCTTGGATACCGAAACACTTAAATCCTATATTTGGCTCAGTAAATGTTTTAAAGCATGGCAACAAAAAGAAGTGGAGCCAACCAAAAGCTTGAATTCTGTGTTTTGATTTTTTAATGTTAATATCAATTTGGTGATAGTATAGAGTTAATATAGATTGATCTTTTAAAAAGGCTAGTCTTCCGAATAGCTGTGATTTTAGTTTACGTAATTAACACATCTCCAGACCACGTTTATTTAGTCAGACCATTTGTGGTTAGAATTAAAATCTTTGCAATCATTGAGGCAAAAGCATCTCTAAAATTTAGGTGCATTTTGGACTGTTAAATTCAGAGAGAGCTTTTCAGCGCAGCAAAGTGTTTCGTTCTCTTTTCTTAAACTTGCCGTCTGACATAATCTCTGTCACTCCAGAATGATGAAAATAACTTCTGACTGAAAAATACAATTTGTCAAATGAAAAATGAGATTGATTTTTCACCTGCCAGCTGCAATATTAAACTCAGTTAAGATCAAGAGTGAGAGGACATTGCTACAGTTACGTATCTGCTTTTTAGTGAACACAATTTAGTAAAAGGGCAATAGATTCAATAGATCTGTAAGCAGGACTTTACTTCTTCACTTTCTTGCTATGAATAGTTCACCCAAATCTGTGGTGGAATAATGAAAAGGTGTACCAATTGCTGGCAATGTATGTTATCCACCTGGAGGAAGTGCCATTCTGAGAGCTTATCATTTTGTGATCTTTCACAAGCACCCAGTTAACATGTGTTTTGTGATGTAGTCACAGTGGTCGAAAAGCTGTTATGACACTTTGGGGATTTTTATTCAAATTCGTTTTATTATGAGTGGATCCCATTATAAGTTCTTTTATATATATATGTGTGTATATATATATTTATATATATATATATTAAGTTCCATATAACTTATTGCTTACTGAACTTCATTTTAATAAACAATATGTACTCTAACTTGAATCCAAGGCATAAATCATGTTACGTTTGCAGTTTTGCTGTTGGCCAGAGGAAGAGACTGGAAAACTTTCATTTATGTTCCCATCAACTGAATTCTTTAAAGTCTAAAATATTAATTAAAATATCTATAAAGGACAAGATAATAAGCAATAGAATTATAAAGCACTGCTAAAGCAGCTGGAAAATGAAAAATGAACTAATAAAAAATGAATAGGGGATTGCATGGGAAGTTCTGGTAACTATTAAGAACGTTCATTTTGCAAAAAGAGCAAGGGCGCGTAGACTTTAGGAAGAGAGAATGACTTATGAACAGAGTAAGAGAGCACTCAGAAAAATTTATCTTCTCAGGATGATCTCAGAAAGCATTCAGAAGTGATTAGAAAGTCACAGAGGAGCTGAATGAGACAGGCCTAACTCTAGATGTCAGTGCTTTAGTTATTAGATAAAAGGAGAAAATATGTTCTTTTCTGGCAGTAAGCAGAGCAGAGGCACTTTGTTTAGCCCTGCACCAGGCAAAGTGCTATGATCTGTGTATCTCTACTGGGTTGCGTGTTGGTGAGATATACAACAAGCACCATCTTTATCAAGGGCTGAGGTAAACGGATTCAGATCCTCGATTCCATACATTAGTAATCATTTGTGGAAACTGGTATGAAGTGGCTGGTGTTCCTGAATTACACATCCTCTGTTGACTTCTTGCTTCTCAACCATGTTCCTCACCCAAACTGCAAGACAGTCTCCTCCCAGAGCTGAAATATTACTGCTAAGCATAAGGACTACTCCAAAAGTAATGCTTTCCATTTTATGATGTTTGCCCACAACCTCAGAGGCTCTCTCATGACTAAAACAATAACTCTTGTCTAACTCATTGTGGTTTTTTTTGTGCTCCTGCTTGTGTTTGTTGCATCTCATCCAATTAGTGTACAACTCTGAAAGAGTCTGTCTCTGTCTTCTTCATCCTGTGATCAAGTAACTATAGACAGCAGTAAGGTCTCCCTTCACCTTTCTCTCCTTAAGCCTGAATAAGCTCAGTTAGATAACTGTTTTTACGTCATGTCTTCTAGATGCTTTGCTGTCTTCATGGCTCCCCGTTATACCTACCCACTATGTCCATATCTGTATTGGAATGCTGAGCCTAGAACAAAACAAAGTACTTCACATGTGACCTTACAAAAGTAGAAGGGAAGAACCACTTTCCTAAACCTTCTTGTGGCATCCTTGTTGGTACAGTTCAGGATGTGTTAGGCCTTCTTTGCTGCAAGGATGCACTGTCAATTTGTGCTGACAAATGCACATATTTACTTTCCCAACAAATTACAGTTGTCGCTTGTTCTTTGTGACCTGTTCAGATTTAGTAAAATAAAAACTGAAACCAGGTTTTAGTGGCAGAAATTGGAAAGACTGAAATAGCATTCAAACACCTTTCCCTTCCCACTAAATCTGCTCCTTTTCTATGGCTTATTTATATAGAATGAAAGAAAATTGTGGTGTTCTTGAATGTCGTGATGAATAATGATTTTTTTTTTTTTTTCCCCTCATAGGGAATTCAGCTTTTTAAAACTAACGAATGTGAGTCAGTACAGTACATTTAATCATGAAGCAACTTAATCATCCACAGTAGTAATTTTTTCTTGATTAAGGATTGTAGGGTGTGGTTGTTCATGTGATGTGTGGTAGTCTTCTCTGTAGAGGTTTATGTCACTATGAATCAGGAATATTGACATGCTACTTAAATGTTTCACCTATTCTCAAGAATTACAACTCAATACTTCATTCTTGGATAACTGAGACATTGGAATGGCAGAAACAGGGCTGATTAAGGTCTATCTTGGATGTAGTGGAAATATTTCTTATTACAAAATACTGGTATAAATCAAAGGAAGCAGGAGCTACTCCATACAAAAGGCTATTAATCATTTCAAATGTTTTTGAATGTTTTAAACTGCAGTAGTACCTATGCAGCATAAAAGGCAATCATGTGTGCCTTCGATCTCTCTGTGAAAGACAGCCAAAATATTCAGTATGTGAAGAATTGTTTACTGTTAAAATAACTTGACATAGGTCAAAGATATTTTCATTGACACATAAATGGACTTTAGATCAGGATTTTGGCTTCAGGTATACAAATAAAGAAAGCAAGAATTTTAAGCTAACAAATAGAACCATATGAAAACCGCAGATAGATAATTAATACTTCCTCATAATAACTTACTCTGTCTTTGATAAAATCCACCAAAAATATTGCCTGTATGGATAATTTTTCACTATTAATATTTTCTCCTGGAGCTATAAAACCCAAGGTCTTTGCAAATATCTTACATTTCCCAGAAATAATAAAGAGGAAACATATACTGACTCACCACTTCCCTTTGTATGCCACTCTTATCTATTTATTGATTTATTTATACTAAATCTGCAGGAACAAATGGACACAAGTAGTCTTCAAAGACAGCCCAAGCTTCCACAAAAACTGTAATGAAATAGATTTTCTGAGCCTGGTAACTAGCAGGTAGAACTGGGCTTCCTGGGCCATCCTTGCTTTCAGAAGACTGCCAAATCAAGTGAGCCCTGTGACCTGAGGCACTCCTGGACAAGGCCTTTGTATTGGAGGCTACTATGGTTCTTCAGGCTCTGAGATCTTCAGGATCTTTCCATCCTGATGTCCTGAGGAGAGATGGTCCATCTACAGCTGCTGGGTACTCGCTTCTTCCACTGTTAGGTAAATACATATGTGCACTTTGGGTCTCCTCAGGAGAATCTTATACACTGATCTGGATGATGTCCCAGAGACAGCCTGGGAATCATCAAGAAGAGATGAGCCAGGTCCAACCGAGGCTCCAAATCACCAGGCAAACTCATAGTGGTGTGGCGGGTCCAAAGTCAAGACAGGAAGCCAATTTGTAGATCACAGACAGGATCAGGTAGATATATAGTGACATGACAGGTCTGAAGACATGCATGCATTTTTCGCATTTATGAATGTGTACCTTCTGGAAATAAATGCTCAGCTTTGCTAGTGGTTGACCTGGAGAGGTGGGGCTGCAGCAGTCTTGCTTCTTTAGCTAATTTCAGTCCATGATCAGAACTTTCATGGCTTAGTTTCTCAAGCTGTGCTTTGGTCTGTACCTGTATTACTTAGAGTTGTTTAAGATAGACCAGGGAACAATATATCTGTCTGAGTGGAAGAAACTGTGCACACCATCATTTCCAGTCAAGAAAAACAAGCTTAGTGTCTAAGCCAGTGACAGAACTTATTTCTTTTACTGGATGTATTACAGACATCCTGATGTGAACAATGTTTTAAAGAGCTCAAGTTACCACGTTCCAATATTTGGCAGTAAAGACTTTCATTAGATTTTGATGTAAGGATTTTTGCTAATTCCTTATATGTTTCTGCGTCCTTCATCAGTACTGCCACAAACGAAACTCTACTTTCTATGATATTATGGTTAATCTAGTGCCCAAAGTGATTTCATATCTTTCTCCTCAAAAGCAATCTACTTACTATAAACTTCTATACCACCTCCCCATTCCTCATCAATATTTTCACTCATCTAAATGAATAAGAAAAGAATGGGAAGTTACCACAAGGAAAACTGAAAAGCAGCTGCCTGTGGAATCTTTCATCCATATAGACCTGTGTGGAGCACCCACTGGTCCAGTCTGCTCAAAGAATGCAGTTATAGTTGTTGTACCCTACCATGAGACCTAAAGATCCTATTACACAAAGGATAGATTGTGTGTCAAATCCACACGATATTTTAGATGCTTCTAGAGAACACAGAGGACAGAAACTGTACTAATGTTAGTAAAATATCTGTTCATTTGTGGAAATGTGTTGGGAGTTTCTTTCCCATTTTTTCTGGAAATGAGAGTTCATCATTGCTCTATTTTCTAGAGTTTCATTTTTCCACATCAAATAAGCATATCATTATTTCTGAAATACTTAGCAATCCTCTGAATGTATTTGAAGCTCAGCTCTTTGTGAAGTTATTCACAAACTGAACTGATTCTATTTTATGTTTATAAATGTTAATTTTAATCCTCTGTTAATAGAGAAATCTTTTTGAGAAGAAACCCTTTCATACAAAGCCTTTACTAATTTTCCCCTACATTGTTACCAGCCTAAGGAATGTGTTGGTGCAATCTATGCACAATTTTAACATAGATATTAGGGACATCAAAATAAGTTCAAGTGAGTAAACCAGACGGAGCTCACAAAATAGTCATGCTATTTGAATTATTGCCTAAATGATTGTTCTGGCAACAAACATTTTACTTGTTCATCTTAAAGCAGATGCAAATCTGTAGACCTGATTTCAAAGCTTCCCCTATGCTGCTTATGAGCGTATCCAATATCCAGCTACAGCCTACTAGCACTAAAATCACCAGTGAAATTAGGGGTCAGGTTATAAGAGTGAAATGTTCTTTTTCTAAGTGCTTTGTCTGCTCTAGTACTCTGCCACCAAAGAAGGCTATTCTTTGTCTGAGAAGTAAATCCTTCTGAGTTCCCATCTGCACTTATCACGTCCATATGGTTATAATGAACAGAACAGCAACAGAGAAACAAAATCTCATTTTAAGGATTGCAGGAAACCAATACTGAACATTTTAGTTATTGGATAAAGACAACACGTATGTGCAAAATCTCTTCACATATCTTTATGTGTTAAGCTATACTGTATGTCATGCTGCCATGCGCATTTTTTCTCCAGTGAACAGCTAACTCACTGAAAAAAAGAAGCATGAGAACAAATTTTTTGGGGGAAAATAGCAAGGTTTAAAACATTTCTTTCAAACATTTCACCAGTGCTTAAAATATTTGCTATACATGAAAAGAAGGAATAAATCTATGGAGTTTGTTACAGTTGGTGTTACAGCTGGAAAGATTATTGTGGTGAAAAAGGGAAAAGAAACAAACAGGGAAGGTGCAAAGGAAAGACTCTACAGAGGAGCTATCACCAGAGACAGGTCCTTCCCCAGTGGCAGTCAGCCCTTGAATGGGATCTAGGAGAGGTGCAGCCAGGCTCAACCCCTTCTTGTCACACAGCTGAATTGCCTTTACCTGTGCTCCTAGGGCTAACTCTGCTTGCCTCAGGTGATCAGCCAGTGGTTCAGGTTGTGACTCAACAGTTCCCATACAGAGTTCCGTTTCCACAGTGTTTTGTCAGTATTGTTTACATTGAGGAGATAGACAGGAAGTCTGCAGAGCAAATGAAAACATGCATAGGCTTATTTGAACTAATTCTGACCTACCTAATGAAGAAAATGAGAGCAATGAAAACATGATAGCTTCTAGAGCAAAAAATAATTTACCTGAACCTATAGGTAGTGGTGTAGACGTGACTTTCCTTTATTCACGCCAGTTGTTCTACAGGGTGACCACTTCTATGATGAGAAATCCTCAAAAAAAAACTCAGCACACCTACCAGGTGAAAGCACAGCTTTAGTGAGCTGCAGGGCAAACCTCTCACTATTCTGTCTTCTGTCCTTAGTCTTATTGCTCACAAAATAATGAAGGGGCAGAAACAGAGAGTCAGCAGGAAGCCCTGGAGAGACTTATTTTCCAGCTGTGGAGCTGCGCATTTAAATGGGAGCTCAAATGCACTGATGGTGGTGAAGAGTATGGTAGCAGGAAGAGAACCATCTGAAAGAAGAGGAAACAGAAGCAGGACTGACAGCTTCTTCAGGGGTGTCTGGGCCACTTTTGTACCCGATCATTCCACTGCAGCCATCCCAGGAACTGTCTGAGAGGCTGGCACCAATTCCCTGCTAGCACCAATCATGGGAGGAACAGATACATCTCTTTCTGACACTCAGGTACTCAGTACCTATGTGATAAGCATTGATCCTGAGTTCTTAATACCTACAGACCACATCTGCTCCTGCAGATAGGAAAGATTGGCACAATTTATTTATTTATTTATTTATTTATTTATTTATTTATTTATTTATTTATTTTTCTTGCCTGACACTGTCAGCAGAAGGGTTGGGGAGATAGGTGGTGGCTGGCTGACAGTGGAACCTTCCCTGCCCTGAAAGCCGTATCAGAGATACCTGGATTCAGCCTTTCAGCCTTGAAGGTGCTCCAGCCTCCAAGCAGGGACTCAGATCCTTGTTTTTCCAGTTTCAGATAAGATATTTGTTTTTCCGGTTTCCTGCTGTGAAACTGCATTAAAAGAAACTAAAAATACACTTCCTATTACTGCTTTTTCATGCAGTCAGATGCTGTACTTACTACAGGGATGTTATTTACCTGTCATGATAAAGACAAGTTAAGGCTTGTAGTAGGAAGTCCCAGAGACATTCCTTCTGCTCCTCTGAACTCCGCATGATGATGCAGAGGGGCTCCAGTGTGACAGTGCTTTGTAATTGGGATTGAGAAACTGACAAAATTGGAAAAAAAATAAATGTTTTGAAGACCAGCATCTAATGACTTAATAACAGAAAGAAAGTGCTGGAAGTTTCTCTGGTTGTTCGTGTTTAGAACTAGAATAGAAACCACTAAAAAGGAATAGTGGGAGAAGCAGTCTTGTCCTTTCATAGTTTCTTCAGATATCGACAATCTAAAAAAAGCCTCCTTTCCCCAGTTATATAATTAGAGGAATTCGTACATTTGCATTTAGGGAAGCAGTCTCTTTCAAATGTGCTCTACAAAGCCACTCTGTGAAAAGAGCCATTTCCAAATCATGCTGTTCTTCTAAGTGTGCTAAAGCATAAAGAGTAATTAGACTTCTTGCCTTAGAGTTTAGTGGGAAATGTTTAAAAAGAATCCAGCCCTCCCTAAAGTGTGAGTCATCAGCTGATTGGAGCCTGGGAAGCCACAGCACAGTCCTCTGTCTCTTTGTTTAAAAAGATGGTTGTGCATGAATTTGCTTTTACAAAAAAAAAAAGGGGGGGGAAAAAAAAAAGAAGCAAAGAAGCATATGTTTTTCTGGTGGTATCCCCATATGGTTGCAGAGAAATGTCACTATCTATACATACATATTCTGTGTCTGCCTCTGCTTCGAGGACTCCCATTGCCAGTCAAAAAGGACAAGCAGAGAAAGAGTGCCTCTTCCCCCCATCCATCCCATGCTCTTTGCTGTCAGAGGAAACACTGGGAACCTCAGAGTGCCTTTCTCTTTTATCAAAAGAAGTCCTGCAGCCCAAGCACTGAAGTGGGATAGATACAGCCCTGCTCTGTGGCTCATGGAGCATGTACTCTTTGCTTCATATGTGAAATGGTGAGGAGGTGGACTATACTTGGTGAAGGCCACAGCTGCAAAAATACAGAAGCATTTCAAAGAAATATCTATGAAAAGGATTCATTTATATTTTCCCCTTACTATTTTCAGCATGGGGGAAATTGTAATTCAGTGCATTTGTCATGGAGATGGCTGCACTATGTAAACTAAAAATTAAAGAGAACAGTCAACTGAAGCAAGATAACAGATGAAGGAATTCAGACCCAACCTGCTTCAGAGTCACAAAGCTGTAATTAACAGAAAACAAGATTTCTAATAAAAATTAGTTCAAATATGCTCTTTGTAATGTTGCTGTCAATATTCCACATCATAACATCATGTGCAGTATGGATCATTAAGAGGTTCATACTCCAGTTCCGTGGAATAACAACATCCCGAATACTCAGCTCTCAGAAGAAAACCACGTATCCCAGAGGACTTCACGGCCAGAGATAAGTCATGGAAGGAGGACATACATAATCTCGCTCCCAGGCTGGAGCTCTCTCTCTCTCAGACTCTCAGAGAGTGGGAAGTGTTCCAGCCATGTTGCCTAGAGTTCACAGTAGGCCTCTGGGTTTTTGGGGACTCTCTCTCTGTTTTGTTCGATTTATTAGCCTCAATCATATTGTATTATATTGTGTTATCTTGTATTCCGATATCATATTTAGTAAAATAAGTTTTCCTCCTTAGCTGTCCTTTTTTCCCATTCCCCTTTTCCCTTCCTTTCTGGGCCGGGGGCCCTATGGGGCGGCTGCCCTCTGTCACGGGCACAGGTAAATCTAGGTAACCCGTGACAGATTTATAAGTATGAAAAATTTGAAAGTCAGCTTGCCCCACTTCCAATAAACTGCTAGTGGATGCATTTATATGCAGAATGAGAGCTACGACTTCTAATAGGAACTCTAATTTTTACTTGTGTTGCTCAGTGAGACCTCTAGAGAATTCTTTATACTCATTGCAAATCAGATTAAAATTGTCTTTATCAGCCAGTCTAAGCTCCCTTGGAACTCTATTATCTCATGTATCAGAACTATTTAATACTAAACTCCTCCTATCCACATCCTTTGGTTAAGGTAACATGGCAGAAGAAATTAAGAGCATATTCCACATGTTTCAGCCAGGAACAGTCAAAACCACTCCAGATTACTTTGAAACATCTAATTCCAGTGTAACTTTCTCTTGAGACCTATTGCGGTGTTGCAATATGTCACCCAAAGAATGTCCTACAGGAGAAATACAGAAGATGTGGAGCACTGTTCCTAAGAAAGACTGAGAAAGTTGGGGATTATAAAGCCTACAGAAAAGAAGGTTCTGGGGAGATCTTCTAGAGGTCTTCTATATTTGAAGGATAGCTATAGGAAGGATGGGACAAACTCTTTTTTAAAGAATGTAGTGATCGGACAAGATATTTTTAAACTAAAAGGGGAGATTTAGATCAGCATGGTTAGCTGACTGAGCTTGTTTTTAATAGTGTTTTACTTAACAGCATAAAAGAAGGGTGCCTGGAAATATAGAAAGGAAGCATACAACAGTATGATAAGGGAATCATGCGCATTCAGTATCTATATACTGTTCAGCTATTAACTTTATTATCTTTTCTATCAGAATCTCTATTTTTGTGTTATTTCTAATCCCAAACAGCACCAGCATTTTTTAAAGTGCTCTGCCTTTCAGTGAGTAATTTGGATTGATTCTACAGCATGAGACAAGTTACCAGCTGCTTCTGGCAACAGATTGTATTCTAATTCATTATGGTCTTAATGCATGCAATATATACTAATCACAGTATTACTTTTGCTTTTGAATGAGTCTAATGAGCTTAATGCCATTGAGGGTTTCGCCTCCTGTCAGAACAAATTTTAGAAGCTATTCTACTGGAAGCAGAATTATTGGTGAAATCCTTATTTTCTTGCAGTCAGTTTTCTCTGATGTTTAGCTTATAGACTGCTCTCTGTGAGGAGTTTCCCTTTTCTGGGTAACAGATCTAAGAAGAGAGGGCTTGGATTTTTAAAATCCAGTGTTGATCTTTTCAAGAATTCAGGTTGCGCTTGTGTGGACACTGAGAAAAGAAGCATCTGGATTAAGACAGAAGATATACACTTCTTCCTATTAGAAAACTCTCTCTGACCATTCCCCTCCAGAGAGACTCCTGAACCACTTGCGCAGAAACATTTGACTGTAATCATTCTGAATCACCACTAAGAAGACCTCTTCGCATTCTTTCATGTTATCCTCTGAACCAAGACTGAATGTTGTCCTGGCTTTACAGCACAAATCATATTTAGAGGGAAATGCAAAATAAGATCAGGTTGCTCACACACACTTGTCTCTAGTAGATACCTTTTCTCAGTCACCATTTCTAGAAGCTAAGGCTTCTTATCCTGTTTTTGACTGGAGCTGAGGCAGAGATGGCTTTGGAAGAAGGTCTGAGGAAGGACTGTAAAGCTCATTTCCTTGACATATGTATGTTGAGGATATAATAAACTGCTTCAGTTACACTCTGACCCCCTGATCCAAAGTGACTGCGAGGAATAAAGGTGTACTAGTTATTTCCATCCCTTTCAGTAACTCTAGCCATAGCATTTATTATATACAGCAATATATATTGCTGTGTATGACAACATGTGTCATCTCCCTAGCATGAGTCTCCCACAATCCAAGTCTTGCTCCTCTCTGGGATTCAGAGGTTCTTCTCTTTGTAGGAAGCTTTTGCAGGGGTGATGAGCCTCCTGTATGAGCACTACCTGCTTCCTGCACACACCATGGAATCTTTGAAAAAACGACAGGGACAGAAATATCCTGGTGGCATGAAATGATGCAGATGTCATATTGCCTTTTGGGTACATGCTGGAGAGCATTAAATTTGCACATATGAAGAAGGCCAAGGCAGCAGCCTACAGGCTGGAGACATCATGACACCGTCAGGGCCAAGCAGACCACTCGTTTCAAAGAAGCATTCTCACCAGGCTTGCAGCTCCACTTCAAGGCCAGATATACTGTTGCGACTTGGGGAATTTAGCCTTATATATGCTGTCTAGCATGAATAAGGCTATAAGCAGTAAAAATGTAGTGCAATTGTCTGTCTCCGTCTTTAAGCATTTTAAACCATTACGTATGTATGCTGTTAACTTGCACAAAATCACTGTGCAGCTGCTGTTCAATTCTTTGTAGATCTGTACATAACAAAGTCATCCGTATTTCTGCTGGGGTGTCTGGGCACAAACGCTGTAATGCTGCTCTGTGTTTAATAAGCTGCTCAGTGGCCTTGACATGCCTGAGGCAGAATTCCTGAGGCTGCTTCTCCTACCTAATCTGCCCATGGACTTGATTGCTGTGACATGATAAGAGTATATAACTGGCACATTATGATATGGTCTCACTGGCTGTCAAGAGCTCATGTGTGAATAGAGGTTCCTATTACTCCTGTGTTTGCCTAGAAGTAAGTAGGACAAACACAAGCAAAAATAAAAATATTATTAATAATAATAAAATTAGAATAAGCCCACAGCAGCCAGAGACATGGCAATTAACCCTATCATTCAAATATTGGTATAAAATTCATGCTTGGAATGCTCCCCCACATTTCAGTTTTGACAGTTCAATACTTATACTGTTCCATTTCATTCTGCTTTATGTGCTTCAGTTCTTGTAAGTCAACAACTGCTATGCTCGTTTCATTATCAGCAGTTTTCTATGTTAGTATGTTTTCTTTTTCACACTTCATTATATGTTTCTGTTTCCATATCCCATTATGCATTTCAGCTGTTGTATCTCCTTTGGCACTTTACATGTCATGCTGCATTAGCATTTCAGTTCTTGTTTTTGCTTGTCATTATGAATGATCATTATCACAAATCATTATATTTCTGATTTCACATCTAATTACTCATTTTCTAGACCATCACTGTGGATTTCAATTCATATTGCACCATACGCTGGGGGAGGTTTACTTCACTTTTAATGGACTTTTCATGACTTTTTATGGATTTCACTTCTGCATTTTATCCTGCATTTAATTTTTCATAATTCCTTATACATTTTCCCTACTGCATTACATGATTCAGCACTTAACTTTGAATCTTATTTTATTTTGCCTCTTTGATCTTAAGGTGCAGTTCTGATTTTGCCTGTGATAACTTATTCAGATTTTGTATTTCATTGCTTATTACGAATGTTCAACTTATTTTGCATTTCTGATGTCAAATCCTATTATGAGTTTTCTTTTTCACATCTCATTACCCACTTTTTGATTTTGTATCTCAATATGAGACCCTTTATACATCTCATTTCCAGTTTCCAGTTTTGGCTTTTGCTGTGGATGTTCATTTTTATTTCACTGCTTGGTTTTGTTTTGATATCTCATTATGTACTTTTGGATCTAATTATGAATTTCATGTATCATTACTTATTACTCAATTTCCTTTTTGTTGCCCATTATGGATTATGCACAGCATTTTGAATAAAAGGTTTCAGATTTCTCCATGCATGTTCATTTCCTCATGTTTTTCAATTAACTTCTAACATCTTAGTATACATTTCATATTTTCCTGCTACCATCTTTTTCAAATCTCTTTTTTTTTTTTTACACCTGAGTAGACTGTCTTCTTTTGCACCTCAATAAACATATTCTTTTCATGTCTCATTACTCATTTAAATGACTTCATCTCACTGCAAATTTAATTTCTTTGTCTCATGCTAAGTTTTTATTTACAGATGCCTAATGAACTTTCCTTTTTGTAATTTTCCTTTTACACAACCTATTTAGATACATAAAATTATACATTTCAAACTTTGCATCTCTCTTAATGTTTAGAGATGTTCTGCATTTCATTATGTAGCTCCATTATTTACATCTTGTCTTTGGAGTTATCATAATATATTGCCATTTCCCCAGTCCTCATGCTCTGTTTATGTCGCATTTTTCAACTTTTGAGTACCTTTTTGTGCTTTTGAGCAGCAGCATATCCAGCAGGCATGACCTTGCTCAACTCATCATCCATTTGTCTATAATCTTATATTTTTTTCAAGTTTTCCTTTTGTTAATTACGTTCTTATAGCAGGTTGCAGTTTTTTTCTTTTTTTCTTCCTTATATAAGTAGTTAGCTTCAAAAGTAATGCCTCCTACTTATTTCCATGAAAACCACAACAAATACAAAGAACAATAACACTATTTGATAGAGCAAAATCTCAGCTACAAAATATTACTTTACCTTTCAACTTAGTCATCATCATTAGCTGTATATTGTTGTCAGCAATGAACAAGAGCCTACATGCAGTGCTAATAAAAATCTGCACCAGTGTAGGTAACCCCACTGCACCTGTCTTGTGGACTGACTTTGTGGTTCAGCCTCAGGCCAGTCTCATCAACACAAAGCAGCTCAATGATCTGGACTCCTGGCAGGTCCTGGTTGCCCAGCCTGGGCCTGTCCAAATCTCCTTTCTGGGGAACTATGGGACTGGGAGCTGGCAGCCTAGTGAACCCCTGTACTGCTAGCTAGTCCCACTGCTAGAGTGGATTTGGTTGCTTCCCCTCAGAAGAGACAGCACTAGATTGTGTTAACCTGAGTTTTGTTCAGTCATAGAACTGAGAGTGTCTAACAGTGAATATTACATCTCTTCCTGGGCAACCAGTTCAGGGGATGCATTGCCCTCCCAGTGAAATCAATAAGATACTGGTTGTGGCTATCATGATTTGTTATATTGCCTGGAATTATGGTGAGATGTTTTGTTCCCGTGACATTGTCTAAGTATTGCCTTAGTGTGCAAATAACTGTAAAGTTTTTTTTACAGGAGTGGAAACAAAAGATATGATTCAGAAATAAACTTGCCTGCTGAAGATAAATGGCATTTGAATCTGAAAAGTGAAACAAGCAGGAAACAAGTGTTGCTCTGATTTCTCAGTTTCAGTAAAATGAAGATCTTACATTGTTTCATCTAGTGAGAAAAGTACCTAGGTACAGGAACAATTCTCTTGTTTCATTTCATTGGCATGTAGAGTAAATACGTCCATCTAAGTGAACAGTATTTGTTAAACAACATAAGCTCAACACATTTTTGTGTCATTCTTGAACTCCTAGAGAGGAACAGAGATCTTTGAGTATTTCTTTGATTCTGTCCTTAACTTCTGTCTCCTTAAATGCTTAAGAGCAACATAGAACTTGTTCATGTTGCTGTGAACATCTAAAGTCTTCAAATGTTTTAATAATATAAATGGCCACAAATAAACTAGATTATAAGGTAATTTTAATGTAGAAATACCACTTATATTGATATATCTTGTGACTGTTCATTTATTTTCAGTCTATGCTAGGAAGTTTGTATTTTCCTGGCCAGTTTTGCCAGTTTTCTTTGAATCTGGAAGGCTGAACATTGTATGGTTGAAGGCTGTATTGTTGCTGAACATAATCTACTTCCTCACCAATTCACATAGCATTAATGTGTAACCTGGGACATGACTGTGGTTACTTATTCAGATTTACTCCAAGAGAAGGCAGACATTAAAAATGTCTTCTGATATCCTTCAAAAGTGCATGCAGCTTCAACATCCTTTGCATCGTATGTTCCTTTTCTGTGCGTAAGTAAGTAGAGAAGACTCCAAAATTACGTTTAGTTTTTAGGGAGCTGCAACCAGTTCCCACTTGTCCCTTTGTGTCAATAAAGGAGATGAAGGATGGATGCAGTATAGCTGGAAGAATGTTAGGAGTTCAAGGGTAGACTAAGAAGGCATAGTCTTGGAGTACTGTCTGAAACCACACAGTACACTGAGCTATTGACCAGCATAAGGCAATCTGGGAAATATCAGGGCAGAGCTCAAGACTGGAATTCTGACATTCCAGCTGCGTTCCCTCTAAGTGTTAAAGAAATAAACATTAAGCAGGCAATCCTTTCTCCAGGAGCATAGGTTTCAGGCATAATTGTGAATTCAGGACACTTGCAATGAAGCTAGCTACTTTTTTGATTTCCTTTGAAAGAAAAAGGATCTGGATTCTTCAGAGTAGGTAGCATATATTAATGCACAGGGAGGAGAAGTAGGGAGAGAGTATTCCATGAAGCACAGGGAAAGTATCTATATTGAATCAAGGTTTTTGATGTCCTAGTACTACACATTCTCAGGTGCACCTGTATACGGTGCTTTGCGACAGTCCCTTGAGGATGAAGGCAGAGATGAAGTGATTGTCTTGCACAAAGCGTTTCCTTGCCAGCGGCTGGAAGCTTTGTCCTTTACACATTGCTGCAGGATTTCATTCCTGCTCATAGTGGCTACTTTCACCTTCACAGTATCTGAAAGCTTTCTATAATGTGATGCAACAACTCCTGATACAATAAGCACGCATGTTCTATTCAGGGGAAGTGACTGAACAGGATGACCTTCTAAGGTCCCTTCCAACCTTCAGTGCTCTATAATTCTTTGAATGTGATCTTGTGAACCAAAGGCGTCTGTAAATATTTGTTTTGTAGAATGTTATCATATAATACCTCACAGCCCTCCTTAAGACTTTTTTTTTTTTTTTTTGGAAGACAGCTGAAAGAAACTCTAAATATTACATAAATGCTAGATAAATATTATTAGATGCTATTTTTACTTTGAATGGAAGGGTATGTCATTGTAAACTGAGAAATGATGCGCCAATGTGCTGTTCACAGTAAAGAATCCTATGCCTCTAGGTACTGCCTTTACAGGCTGCACAGATAGAAACCACCTTATTTTCTTCAGCAAAATTTTCATCATTCTTACTACTGCTATTTTGCTTTTTAAAAGAGGAAGTTGGGATAATAGAATAACTAAATTATTTTCTTCCTCAGTCAAGAATCGATTTTTTTATAAGGAAAGATCCTTATGGATTGCATAGAGGTAAGAAAGAAGATTCCATTTATAGGAAATTGAAATCTGTTTTGCATTCTGTTGTTATCATAGCCAGTTTTCTGCAAGGAGTACTAAACTCAACCATTTCAGATACTTGATTAGAGCAAGGTTACCCATCAAAGAGTGAAAGAAACATAAAGCCTGTGCAGGCTGAAGTACAGACTTCCTGTTAACAGGATCTTAAGCTATTGTGAACTGTGAATGACTATAAGGAATAACTGCTTTACATATAAGTAAATAAGAAGCCCATCTATGTATTGTAACTAGATTCTGTAAGGATTGAGACAGCTTTTGTTTGATACTGGTGATTACATCATCTGTAGGTCTTTGCCTTTATCAGAAAGCATAGAAAGAAGTTCTTATGTGGACATTTTCTTTTGACAGCAGAATTGCTGAGCTGAAATGTTTTTTTGCATAATCTCATAGTGGTTCAAAATATTAAAATGTTGAGTAATCACAGAATCATATAATTGTAGGGGTTGAAAGGGACCTCTAGAGATCATTGAGTCCAACCCCCCTGCCAAAGCAGGTTCCCTACACCACGTTGCACAGGCATTCAGGTGGGTCTTGAATATCTCCAGAGAAGGAGACTCCACCACCTCCCTGGGCAGCCTGTTTCAGTGCTTCGTCACCCTCACCGTAAAGAAGTTCTTGAGTACATTTGTGCAGAACTTCCTATGCTGAAGTTTCAGCCCATTTCCCCTAGTCCTTTCCCCATGCATTACTGAAAAGAGACCAGCCTTGCCACTATGGCTCCCACACCTCAGGTATTTATAAACCTGGACCAAATCTCTCTGTGGATGAGATCTTCATGGCATGCAGTGGCCTGATTGGCTTATTTGATGCTGATGCTACGTAAAATGGTGCTTCAAAGCATCTGAAGGGACTCAGGTTATCAATACTATTCTTTTTTTTTTTTTTTAAATAGTGTTAGACCAAAGGAAGAATACTTCCAGAGTCTGAGTTCCTCTTACTGAGATCATAGTAAAACTGCAACTCCTGGTGCAAAAGAGAGGGCAAGAGAGGAGTTTGTATTGTACTAGTGATAACATGAGCAGATAATTTTTTTTCATGCATTTTTGTCTCTTAATGGCAGCAGCTTACCTCTTCAAAACTATAAGAGCCCAGTTTGTATTGGAGGTGATTCAGACAGGAGATATTCACTCAGAATTGCAGGGAATTATGAATATGCATGGGCTGTGATCACTAACATTACACGGACTGTGGCTTTAGGAACAGAAAATAATGGAATTCTGAACCCTGAAGTTGACCCAGTCCACTGTGAGCCTTATTCATTTGGTTTCTCCTTTAGTCATCATACATATTTCAATGTATAGATCAGCAGGAGATAATTTAAGCAGGTACCTCTTCAGTGTCCCATTTTGATTATTTTTCTCCTTATTTTTTATGAGAACTTTTTTGCTGTACACCATTCAGAAGGAAACAATATTTTCCACATCCACACAAGCTTTTGTCTGGAAACTCATCACAATATTATGAACATTAATAAGCAAGGGACACTGCTATTTTATCTTCACAGTACCCTGAGGAGAAAGATACTCACAGGTTCAGAGAAACTGCATTATTGATTTCATTTGAAGTGCAGGTACATTGCACAGTTGAAAATGAAAGAAAATGAATTCAAGTTAAGGAATTCAAAAATATAGATATCTCCTTCAGGTAATTTTATCTAGTAATTTGACAGACATCCTTACATGACCACTGAATAGTCAAGGTTGCATATGAAATCTACTAATTAGCATTTAATTTCATCAATCAGGAAATCAACTTGATTCTCATATGGTCCCTTCCTTGATCACACTGTTCCTTCAAAATCCGGCACTTCTACTGACTCTGTGATACTGTCCTTTTATCCACGGGACAGATATATCTAGTCCAATGAATCAGGCATTTAAGAGGGGGGAAAAATGATTTGATTTCTCAGGGAATATTAACATTGTACTTTAACTTTTTGTGTTTTGCTCTATTCACAACATTTCATTGTATGATGTTTATAAACTTTCCTTCTATTTTATGCTTAAAAATGCAAAAGTCTGATCACAGAGGGGCTAGTCACAGAATTCATCATAAGTAGCTCTCTTGCACACCTGCTTGTCACTAAAGGTAATGAAAAACTAACACCAACAGCTGGTGTTATCTTCTATTTAAATCAGTTCTTGTTTCACAGATGTTTTTTGACAGCAGAGGAATGATAAAAGTTGAGAACTCTAGATCCCATTAGATTTGCCAGAGTAGAAAGACACCCTAATTATCATAGACTGTCATCTCATCACCATCTCTTCTCCAATATATACTCCTCTTGTATGTTTTTCTCTGTCTTAGCTTCTCCAAGAGAAGCAGAACAGAAATACTTCTCCACTGGAGTCTTGTGGAAGATACTGTGCTTGTGGAGTCAGCAGGCCCTGATGTCTGTACTAAGCTGTGTGCTTAAAATACCACCATGTTCATGTGAATGGCTGCAGCATAACCCCAGCTATATGACAATAGAAGGCAAGTGCTGGAAGGCTCCACATGTATGCTGCTTCTGGATAAAGGTCGTATATGTTTAGATAAGTATGTTCTGGTGGTGGGCATAAAGAAAGACTTTTCAAAAAAGGCTTTTTATTTTATTTTTATTTTTTTTAATGGTTAGGTAAGAGGAGCAATGTAATGGGTGGGAGTGGACCTTACCATAGATGGTATCTGCACAGCGTGATGTGGCTGTATGTCTGGTGCTATGCATTCAGTGGAATACAAGAGCAGGTTACCCAGCATCTGAAAGGATGTAAGATTTACTCAGTACCTGTATTTTTCTTTCTATTTCTATTGCATTATTATTAATTGCATTATTATTACAGTCTGTTTCTTTTTTACATCATTTCTTGCTGTGCCTTTTTTGACTGAGATTGGAAAGAATGCTGCATCTATCCCAATGCAGAACATCTGTGCAATTGGATGAAGAGAAGGAGAGATTATACTTTATGAAGTAAATTGTACTGTTTACATTAGGGACTTTGGCCATCACATGCCATTTATGGCTAGTAGGAATAGAATGCTTCTTATGGTTTGAAACTGTTGCACTGCACAGAGAAGGAATGACATTACAGGTAATTAGAATGAAAAACGTTGTCATATATATATATATACATATATATATATATGTGGTATATATATATATATATATGACAATATATATATATACACCATATAGCAGTGGTATAAGCTGCTGCTTGCAGCACTGAAGGGCCCAGGTTCGAATCCCCCCTGTGGCGCAGGGGTAGAAGTGCCGCTTCGCTACACAGGGGGCTCGAAACCCGGGAGTTGGACTCGATGATCTCTAAGGTCCCTTCCAACTCGCACGATACTATGATACTATGATATATGTTATATGTTATATGTTGTCATATCACTCCCTTATGACACTTTCCATCCTTTTGCATACTGAAGGGAATAGCTCTAGGACCTTGTGGAGATGTTCTAGAATTCATCAGTTCATGGAGAAAGCATGTCAGTATTTTGCATCTGAGATGGACATTTTGTGTAACTCCTTTATTAAAACAACTACAATGCAATGCAAGAGCAAAACATTTTTGCCACATTGCTTGTTTGTCTGTTTTGCTCTTCCTATTACATAAGAAGCACTTTCAGGATGGATAACCTGAATACAAAGCAAGTAAGGCATTTCACTGCAATCCATTGTTCTATTACCAGGGATGCTATCAGCAGAATTTATTAATACTTTTTATTTCTGTTCCACTGAAGGCTATCTTTGCCTTCTAATCTGGAGGCAACAGTATATTCCTCAGCCTGCTAGGTAATACAAACAGGAAAGGAAAAAAATCCCAAGGAGACTAAATTGTCACTTAAAGGAACTTTCTTTTCAGTCAGAAGATACACTAATGCAATATGGTGCTATGTCCAAATCTCAGCTCATAATTCTCAGTCTTAACACTTGCAATCAGGTTTTGTTTTCCCTATATCTGAGGAAAAAAAAAAACAAATCTACCTTAGAACTTCACTTGTCTTACTATTTCTCTTCAATAAAGAAGTTTAAAAAAAAAAAAAAGTCAAGGAATTCAAATCTTAGTTCAATCATCTGAGAGTAGACTACTGTTACATACTCTGCAAAGTAGTCCTGTAATTAGCAGTCCAAAAGAGAAACCATCTAGCATCTTGTATTCAAAAAAAATCACAAAGCCTTTTCAAAAATAAATATCAGGGGCTAGAAAATATACTTTAGAGAAATTGTCTTGGATAGGTTCATGCATATTTGTGATTAAATATCTTTCTAACATTTGAATAGTCAAATACTGTGCATTCAAATATACATTCTGAAATAATTTAATCACATGAGAAGGCACTATCAGAATGCAAAGCTTAAGAATTAATTTTTCCAGCTTCCATTTTTGTAGACCTTGGTGAAAAAATGAATCTGGAAGAGTAATTTGCTTAGGGATCTGCAGTAAGATTAAGGGTATAGGGAGACAAGAGATATTAATGAAAAAGATAAAGAGGCAATAGTTTGAATTAAATATTTTCCTGACCAAAAATGTCTCAAGCAGAACAACTGTAAAATCAGGACTAATGATGCTTGCAGTTAATCTTTCTATCAATTACCTCTTTTTCTGTATTTGTTTTCTTTCTGCATGAATGATCAATTCTTCTACCACCTAAAGAAGAATTACAGGCAATGGGGAGCATGACTTCTCACAAACATTACAGAGAAAAGGCAAGAGGAAGCACTTGCAAGGAAAATTTTGAATGAGTTTAAGGAAAAAATTGTTCACCATAAAAGCATATAATCACTGGAACAAGTAAAGTAGCTCAGGGAAGTTATGGAGTCAGCAACCTATGGGATGTTCAGAACTCAGTTGTACAAGGCCCTGGCAACCTGAGCTGGCCTTGAAGACAATTTTGCTTGGAATAGTGCTTGAACAAGATAACTGCAGAATTCCACTTTATTTCTGTTATCCTACAATCTCAGTTATGCCAATGAGTGATAAGTAAATAATACTAACCGGGGCTAATAACCAACTTTGCGAAGAAGCATGGGACTACATGAGTTAGAAGCAGATGGCTTCTTACTTGTAACTTGTTTTATATTTGTGACACTAAACACTAGGCCAGATGCTTCTAGATAAAAAGGTAATTAAATATTTCAATTTCACAGAGATTTGTAGTAGAGTCAAACATGAAAAACAGAACACAAAGGTGAATAAAATGGTGGTAAAATCCTAGCAACAATATTAATTTCTCTATCACTTTGCTTCTCTTTGAAGATTGGATGCCTGTATGTGAATTTTTGAGAATTCCAGGAAAGCATTCCCTGCACCCTGCCATGAAACAGTCAGTTTTGCTGCTATTCAAAATTAAAAAGGAGCATACTCTCCTTTTTCTTCTACTCTTGCAGCATGGCCAATGCAGCAAAAGGACTGTTACAGGGTGAGATGCAAGCAACGTGTTGAAATTGCAGAGGTGTCCCTTTGTTTTTCTGAGTGAGTCATGTAGTTACTACTTTTTGCTGTAGAACCGACAGTTTCCTAGGTGAGCAATGCCAGCAGGCAAAGCACTCTCCTTCTAAGAGAGTGTCTTATTTGGTTTCTGGTATAGAGGGTTGCATTAAGATGTAAGCGAACATGATTTTATAATAGACATCATTGATTCATGTCATCAGAATGTAACTTGCATTCTGGGTGGATCACAAGGCCATTCAAAGTAACAAAAGCATAAACATCAAAAAGACTCTTTAACTTCTTTAAAAACCTGGAAATGTATATTGAGGAAAAACCTCTGTCAGTTTCCTTTTAAACTCCTACATATTCTCAACCTCATTTCTAAATTGTTATCATTTTCATTATCAATAAGATTGGGTTACATTTGGAACAGCACTATTATAAATGGCTTTGATCTTATGGAACTCTTCAAAACTTTGTAAAATATAATTATGATAATTCCATCCACTGCATTTCTAAATCTATTACTTTTTACAGATGAATATTAAGAGCCAATAAAACTAGTATAAAATTTAGTCTAGATTCTATTTGAAGAATTAAAATATTTTTGCCAGTATGTTTTATGACAAAACAATATCAATAGCTTTGGATACAAACTGGCTATTCCTGTCTATAGTTATTTGCTAAAACAGTGTTTTCATCTATGAGAAATTCGGTCAATTTCTTATCTGAACATAACTTAAAAGAACAGAGATAATATGCCTTCTATTACTTGTTTTTAGATATTATCTAATGTGTAGAGATCATAGAATGGAAAGTCTTAGATTGGAAGGGATCTTAAAGCTCACCCAGTCCCAAGCCTGTGCTGTAGACAGGGCTGCCCCCCAACAGCTCAAGCTGCCTAGGGCCCCATCCAACCGGGCCTTGAGTGCCTCTGGGGATGGGGCACCACAGCTTCTATTGGCAGCTGTGCCAGTGCCTCACTGCCCTCTGAGAAATGAAAGATTTTTTTATAAATTCATACAGAGGTATGAGGGCCCTTATTTTTCCAGGACCCTTATCACTCTCCATTAGCTTAAACTGTAAAGAAGGTTTCAAGAACAAAGATGAGAATGATAAGATGATTTAAAATATATGATAGCATTATTGCCTTCTCCTATCAGCTCCAGCTTTTAATGTCAGCTTCAGTGTGAAGATAACAGGATAGTGAGCTAGTAATCTTAGGAATGGATGGGTAATATGTCTGTGTTCTATAAAGTATGTCACTGATGCCAGTGCTCTGTTAGCAACTTGTTTCTCCTTTCTTCTTTCCTATTCTCCTGTAATATTTGAGTAAAAGCTTTGTGCTTGGAAATTACAGCATGGAAGTTGTAATTTTCTCTGATGCTGTGGTTTTCTGGCAATGTGAGCACTGATGCAGGGCTGGCTACCTACCTGCAGGGAAAATAGGCCTCCACATAGCAACAAATTATGGTCAGATAAGCACTGCAGGGTATAATGGGAATAAGCGCACTTTCATAACATTTCCATTGCCAAGATCAGAGAGGGAAAGGAAGGTGCTTGGGATACATACTAATGTTGAACAGAGCAGTTCAAAGAGCAGCTGTGAATACGTGTTCAGATCCACTCCCAGCCTAACTATCACATGAGACTCACAAGTAGACTGCTGAAAAAAGATTAGCTACAACTTTCAGGAAGTAGTTGTCAGCTGCTGGATTCTCACTTTTCTCTTATACAGAACTTATCTATATAGTTTCTTATCTGGTCTAGGCCCTCTCTGTTCATAGTCTTAGTCTGAAAGGTACTTGAATCTTCTCTATCCACGCTAGAGACAAAGGTTAAGAGGTTTGTATTGTGAAGCCTTAGCTGTTCTGTCTATGCTCAATGGCAGAAATAATAAAGAAAAAGAAGCAATGTGACTATGCCTTAAAAGCTTAACAACAGTTTTTGAGGATTAAGGCTTGCTTCCATACTGTAAGTGCTGATTATGTGAAACATCTCTTATGGTGTTTCTTTTCTGGTGTTGCAGCATTTTGTTAGGTGTCAGTGGACACGATATTCTCCCTCTTTTTTCCTCTAGCTTGTTCAGAATTGTCATATTTGAAAGTGGTGTCTGAAAATGCTCTTGTGGTGTTGGGAGATGTTTTTATTTCCAATCCTGTGATAACATTTCTGGAAACAAATTCTGCCAGAAGCAGTAATTAAAAGAGACCTTCCAATAGAGCCTTAAGCCGCCCCTTCATGTTAGTTTTCTGCACAGGCAATAAAAATAGTCAGGACAGTAAAATACCTATCTTGAAGGCATATGTTCACCAAAAAGCATTGTGCGGTTTCTACATTACTAACAGTATTTTCTATTGAGCTAGAAGGGACTGAAACTTTTCATTCTGCTTCAGATGTTTAAGCATATATGTTACACAAGGGAGTGAAGTACATCCAAGTCTACTACAACACTTTGCCAAAGAATGCCATTTTCCCCCCATCTCTGCCAGATCGATGTAACTATCTTCACTGGCTAAGGATAACATTTTAAAGAAGTTGCTAAGCTTCAAGAGTGGGAGTGAGCACTGTGCCTTTCCTGCACTGTCAAGAAATAGATATCTTCTGCTCATCACTGCACTCCCTTGTCCTTACCCTTCCCATATCCTGTATTCTAGTTGTTACCCCTATTTCTAAGAGCTTCCCTTGGTTCTCCCAGTGCTGCCTGGTGGCAAGTCTAAACCCTACTAGGGAAAAGCAAAGCAGCTGATGCTCATTAAGATTTCATGATTTCAACCTCAACTGCCATGAGGAACAAACAAACAACATTAGAAAAAAATATGGTTTTAATACTGGGTAGGGAAGTTCAGGCTAGAACATAATGAATACCATTTTCATCAAAGAAATCTGAACAATAAAATTTTTCCACGCTTCTTGATATTCCCTTTGTACCCCATGAACACGATGGGAGAATGCCACAGAATCAAGTGCCAACTCTTCAAGTGTATTCTTTCAATGGCCTTTGTGAGCTTTTAAAGTAATCTGAAGTATTAGCAGTAGAATAAATACATTTTGGTCTTCATTTTGAGTAATCAGTTTCACTAAGGGTAGGTTTTTAACTGATTGAAAACCACGCACATAACAGCCAATGTCATGTTTAGCTGAACAGTTCAAAAACTATTTGGATAAAGTCAGTGTGAAGTATAAGAAGTATCATATACAGCCTACAACAAAATTGTGAGGGCTGAAGTAATCTCTTAAACAGACATTAATTGAAGTAAAGCAGGAAAACAAGTTCAGAGCAAAGTGTTTTTCAGTAACCAGAAACACAAGGCAATTTGCATAATGTTTGACTGATTTCTGTAAAATGTAGCAGAAAATGTATCTAAAAGATGATGCATGCTGCAGGGTCAGCACTGATAGCAACTGTTTTCTTTAATATATTTAGAGCTATTTAAATAAATTAGCATGACTGGGAACACATAGAGATAAATAGTAACATAATTTCACCTTCCATAATGCAGGAAGAAAATGACTAATGAGTTATCTGCCAAATGCAGTTGCCTTACTATGGGGATTTATGCAACAAATATCATTAATTTAAAACTTTTAAAAAATTCTACTGTTCTACTCTTCCCTTCTGGAAGACCAATTTTCATTAACAAAAATAATAGAAATAAATATAAATACAGAAATAGAAATGCAGTCTAAAAGTTAACTTAGAAGGTTAGTTGAACTTACTGCTTGATGAGGGGTCATCTATATAAGATTATGTCAGGTTAACTGGGCTGTAGTCAAGTCTGGTCTTGAAATTCTCAAGGGACTGCTTAAGCTCTATGGGCAACCTGTTCTGCTATATGGTCATTCTCATAGTGAAAACAGGCTATTTTTATATACAGTTTGAAAGTCTTTCACTTTAATTTATATACACTGTCACTGGCCCTCCTACAAAGAAAAACCTGTCTCCATCTTCTTGTTAGCCTCCTCGTCATAATCTGTGCCAGCTGTCACTGAAAAATTCATCCCAGTCAACAACACTTCCTTGTTAATGAACAGCAACCGTGCATCACCCTTGTATGGACCACTGAGTCCTTCAGTCAAGAAGTTATCTTTGACAAATACCCAAAATGACCCAAAATCTCCTTCACTGCTTGCATCTCATCATGACACTCTTTCGATGAAGATCTACAATTCAACTAGAGCTTAAGGAACCATTCTCTGCAAAGCTGATTTTCAGCCAAGTAAACTCCAGCATGGACCGGTTATTCCCATGTGGATTTATTCCTATTGTACATGGGTTTATTCTTACCGAGATGCAGGGCTCTAATTTCCCTATATTGGACTGTGTGAGGTACTTGTCTGCTGATCTCTCCAGCCTCTCAAGATCCCTCTGAAAGGCAGCACAACTATCTGGTGTATCAGGCACTCCTCTAGGTCTGTAGCATCTGTGGTGCATTCACAAGGGTTCATTCTGCCCCATCACAATATCAGTGCCCAGGTCACACCAGTAATGACTGATCTCCAGCAGGATTTCAAGCCCTAGATCACAACTTGTTTGACCTTGACAGTTCTACCAGTTCTCAAACCACTTTGTTGTAGACTTACTTAGCCTATTCTTCACCAGCTTGTTGGTGAGGATGTTATGAAAGATAGCACTGAAAGCCTTAAAAAAGTCAGATAAACTATATCAATTGCTTGCCTTTCACCTACCAAGTTTTTGAACTCAGCATAGTGGGTTGATTAAGTGTGATTCCTTTTTCATAAATCTATGTTTACTGTACCTGAGCACTTTCTTGTTCTTGATGTGTTTGGAAATAGTTTTCAGGATTAGATGCTCCATACCTTTCTTATGGATCAAAGTGAGACTAATTGAGCTCCTTCTTTCCCTTTCTTAAAGACAGAGAAGATGTTTGCTCTCTTCTAATCCTCGGGAACTTGCCCATATCATCATGACCTGGTAGTCTCGGCTGGGGAGCTAACCCCCCTGTGATTCTGGAAGAAATAGTGAGAGACTTACTACTCCAACTGGACTGCCACAAGTCCATGAGGCCAGATGAGATCCACCCGAGAGTGCTGAGGGAACTGGCAGAGGTGGTAGCTGAGCCGCTTTCCATCATCTATCAGCGCTCCTTGTTGACTGGTGAGGTCCCAGAAGACTGAAGGCTTGCCGACGCGACTCCCATTTACAAGAAAGGTTGTAAGGAGGATCCAGGGAACTACAGGCCTGTTAGCCTGACCTTTGTTCCAGGGAAGGAACAGATTGTTTTGAGGGAGATCATGCAGCATGTGCGGGATGACCAGGGGATCAGGCCCAGCCAGCATGGGTTCATGAAGGGCAGATCCTGTTTGACCAACCTGATCTCCTTTTATGATCTAGTGACCCATATGCTGGATGAAGAAAAGGCTGTCAACGTGGTCTACCTAGACTTCAGCAAAGCCTTTGACACTGTCTCCCACAGTATTCTCCTGCAGAAGCTGGCAGCCCATGACTTGGATGGGTACACTCTTGGTTGGGTAAGGAGCTGGCTGGAGGGCCGGGCTCAGAGAGTGGTGGTGAATGGAGTTAAATCCAGCTGGCGACCGGTCACAAGTGGTATTCCCCAGGGGTTGGTGCTGGGGCCTGTCCTCTTCAATATCTTTATTGATGACCTGGATGAGGGCATTGAGTGCACCCTCAGTAAGTTTGCAGATGACACCAAGTTGGTTGGGAGTGTGGATCTGCCTGGGGGTAGCGAGGCCCTACAGAGGGATCTGGACAGGCTGGAGAGCTGGGCTGAAGCCAATGGAATGAGGTTCTACAAGACCAAATACCGGGTCCTGCACTTCAGCTACAACAACCCTGGTCTATGCTATTGGCTTGAGGCGGAGTGGCTGGAAGACTGCATAGAGGAAATGGACCTGGGGATATTGATTAACGCTCAGCTGAACATGAGCCCACAGTGTGCCCAGATGGCCACGAAGGCCAATGGCATCCTGGCTTGCATCAAAAACAGTGTTGCCAGCAGGAGCAGAGAGGTGATTGTTCCCTTGTACTCAGCACTGGTGAGGCCGCACCTCGAGTACTGTGTCCAGTTTTGGGCCCCTCACTGCAAGAAAGACATTGAGGCCCTGGAATGTGTTCAGAGGAGGGCAACAAAGCTGGTGAGGGGTCTGGAGCACAGGCCTTATGAGGAGCGGCTGAAGGAGCTGGGAATGTTCAGCCTGGAGAAGAGGAGGCTCAGGGGAGACCTCATTGCTCTCTATAACTTCCTGAAGGGAGGTTGTAGTGAGCTGGGGGTCGGCCTCTTCTCTTGAGTCATTAGTGATAGAACCAGGGGGAATGGTTTCAAGCTATGGCAGGGGAGATTCAGGCTGGACATTAGGAAGAATTACTTCTCAGAATAGGGTGGTCAGGCACTGGAATGCACTGCCCAGGGAGGTGGTGGAGTCACCAACCACGGGGGTGTTCAAGGAAAGACTGGGAATGTATGTATGTATACATTTATTGCATGAAACTCTGTTTTAGACCTAAATGTGTGCTTATATTTTGGTAGAGGCTGTACTCCCACAATGTTAAAATAGGCAAGCAATCTGAAATAAAAAATCAGGTTTCACAAAATAATCAGTCTTAAAAATCACGTGATTAAAAGTAATAAAAATACTGCCTCTTGTATTTGTTGTTAGAGCTTGTTAGAGAACATTATTTATTTATTTATTTATTATGGTTCTAGGATCTGGAAATTAATTTACTTCAAAACTCAAATAAAAAACAAACTCGTAATAGTACGTTTTCAAGAGAAAGGAGCTTCAAGCTCTCTGTCATTAATTATAATACATTTGATGAAAGTCTAAGTTATAACGTTACTACTGCTGCAAAAAGAAATTATAAAGCGTCTCAGTCACCTAAAAGTGGAAATTAATCTTTAGTACTTCCAATATCTTTTTTCATTATTAGAACATCTGTTATTCGGGCATAATATTTAATAAGTTCACACTAAAAATTGCATTCTAAATACTTTGTGGTACAGTCCTTAGACACTGCCTTTTACTCAGATATTTCTGAATAGTTTAAAAAGTAATCACATTTTATTCTGCTAACTGCTCGCTTTGAGCTCATCTAAATGGTAATAAGGAGAAAAATGAATAAATTATTTGATTAATTTTTCATATTTTCCATATATATTGAACCATTTCCTTAACACTTCAGTTTCTATTGATTTGTGTACTTGTAGCCATTGCTAATCACTACCCATATATTGAAATAATTATCTTTGAAAAGTACTTTTTTTTTTCTTAGGGGACATCCTTAAGACTTTCTGGACTTTTTGTATCAGTGATGAATATTTGGATATCACTTTAAGATCAGTTCCCTTTAATACCTGCTTTCTCAGATTTCAGATGGAACAGTCCCTACACTTCACTTGGCACCGGTACGCTTACAATTCCAGTAGGAATGCTTTTAATTTATTATATCTCCAAAAAACCCCAGTCCATTTAAATATTAACATCTCATTAAACTTTGCTTGCTGAGTTAGAACCATGGAGCAATCTGTGGCAATGCCCATTTGTTTCAGAAAGCTCATATTCAGAAGCAGTATGACATGCTATCTCAGAGAGGTGGCTAGTCTCTTTCTGACATAACAACAGCTAGTATACCAATTTATATTTGCAAACTCCCTTGCTATCCACTTACTGAGGAGACAATGTTAGCTTACACAAAAGAAGCAGAAAGGCTTGCTTCAGAGCTGAGCTCTCTTTCTGAGATGAGATGACATGGCACACAGAGAAGCACTGGTGTTATGGAGTCTCAGCATGGGTTTGCAGAAACTTTCAGAGCTGACAAGGTACCTGAGAGACAAGAAAATAGTAAACTGCTGTATCTGCACATAGATCTGACCCCGGGAATGCTGTAAGATCCCATCCGTAGATAGAAGAGAATAGCTAGAAGAGCTATTTCTTTCTGAAAGGCTTCTGTTGAATGTTGAAATGACAAACTATTGTACACAGAGCCCAGAGCACTGGAACAATCTATGCAGAGAGGTTGTGGAGTCTCTTTAGAGATATTCAGAACCCACTTTCCTGTGTAATCTACTGAAGTGAAGCTGCTTTAGCAGGGAGCTGGACTAGATGATTTCCAGTGGGCCCTTTAAACCCCTACAAATCTGTGATTCCATGTAAGGCAATGCAACACAGAGCAAATTTTCTTTATCTCAGCAAATCCACTATGCATCATCTGAGAGGCAGTAATTGGCTGTTCACAAACCCAGACTTTTCTTATTTCTCATTCAATTCATAACCTTATGCAACCATAATGATTTAAGATCATCTGTTGAGCTCCACAGCTGTAAGAAGCTAAGAGTGCATTGAAAGTCTGTTATGAAGTCTTGGATGACAGGCAATGAATTACTGAGCAAGTGGACTTGTTCAGTTTCTGGAAGGTAGCATGCCCTTGATGAAGTGTTGTGAAAGATCAGTTTAAAATAAATAATTCTATTTAAAACTTTAAATAAAAATATTGTTGCGGTCTTTCCAAATTCTTTTTTGACCTTATGGAAGAACTTCTTTGCGGACTGTGCAGCTGCACTGAAACCTGAGGGATTTATTAATGTAGAAATTGAGTTAGGCAGAAATATCTTAGAATATCTTTTCGATTCTTTGTTATTCTAGACAATTTGGAACCTGATAGATTAAATTAATGATGAAGGATGACAGTTGGAAACATCTGTCTTAACTCATGATGGAAATTCAGTTACTAAAATGATGTAGCAGTATTACAAAAATGTGTATATTCATGGAAAGCATCTCTTAGACAGTTACATGTAGTTTTAGGGCTGTGATTTGTGTTTCACCGTTTAACTTCTAAATATTTGATTTACCATTTGAGTTAGTTCACATTTGAAATGTGTTTTGCCTACAGTTTCAGGTTATGAATGTAATCTATTTGAAAGTTATTTAGAAAAAAGCATTTGTATAAATGTGAGATCCAAAGTTAATTCAGTGTTTTAGTATTTTCTATCGTGGCTGTTAAGTAATCAAGAAACCAAGGAGTCTTAGAAGTATGAAAAAGATGTGCTTAAATCTATTTATACCTTTCTATCATGCTTCAGTCAATCCAATCCTAAATTTCTAAAAATAAGTTAAGGTTTTCTGATTCCTTCTATAGGAGCAGACATGGGAATCTAATGTAATCAATGGGAAATTATGAAATAGAGAAGCATTACATGAAGGTATGTCTCACAGATTCATTGCATAAATTAGGTGGCTGGGTAGAAAGAATCTTTATGGTATATTACAAGGAGAAATTATGCTACAATAAATATATTTACATATAACCCTACATATATAGCCATATTTTTCTAATGAAACAAGAACCACATTTTAAGCAATGTCTGACATTTGGATATTGAAAGTTAACAAGAACTAAGCAGATCTGTGGTGTATCTTCAGTATACATGGCACCATTCACTGCCTGGAAGTTAAGTTGAAACTTCCAGACTATACTTATAAAGTTGCCACTGATCCCTGAGCTAAATGGTATAGACTTTCTCATGTCCTTTTCACAAGCTAGAGAGCCCTTTGCCATGACCACTGAATCCTTTGCACTTTTTTAGTAGAGCATCTGATAAATATACGCTTCTATTTTAAACCGTCTTGGAAAAGTACTGATGCAGCTCATTGAAAGGGGTGCAGACTTACAGCTAGCTAATGGTTTTGCCTTTTCAGTGATTCTGTACTTTTAAATAGGCCATTTTAATTACTTATATTAAAAAACAACATTGCTTGGTGTGAAGCTGAGGATGAGGAACCAGCAGTGCTGAACTGCCCAGCAGGCTCTTCACAGGACTACCAGCACATTCCCACACTACAGCACAGTTCTGGCTGAGAGCAAGTTCTTCACAACTGTGGTCTCTGTCTCTCATCCCTTCTGCACTACAAGTTGCTTTCCTCTGATCCTAAGTCATCAGAATTAATAAGCATGAAAATACATATAACAGGAGTACAATGTACAGCCTGCCAGACTTGATTTTATACATCATGATGCAACACACAAGACATACATGTGAGGCTATGGCAGAGCCTGTGATCACAGGAGAGATATCCTTAGGTATCCTAGAAGATTACATTAGGGGGAAGAACAAACATATGGATGTTATTTGAAACCAAACATCCTTTAATGCAAAGACCTTGGCAAAAAGCATCATCTTTTCCATGCCCTTGTTTACCTGTCAATAAGATTAATCAGCTGTCAAACCAGAGCAACGAGGGCAACTGAAAGATTAAGGGCACAAATTGAAATAGGAAATGAATAACTTGACAAATAGACTTAACAGTAATGCGCATAGTCTTAAATTTGAATCCTTGCATTCCTAAGCTATGTAAGCTTGGACTTCTCAGCCTACCTCAGGCTGGAGAGATGAAATGCGTGCACACCTGAGACTATTTGAAACCAAACACTTCTGCTCAAAAGTGGGCTCAAGAGTAGGTTTTCAGATCACTTAAAAATAGCTGCAAGTGCCCGCTGTTTACAGAATTATGTAATGTCATTCAGGAAGGTGGAACATTTGGGTTCAGTTATTTCCTTGTCTAAAGATGTTTGAGCACAGATTTATCCCATGGAAGATCTATGAAGATCTTGAAATACTCACCATCTACTGTGTATGAAGTGACTGCTTCAGAGTTATGAATACCAGATCTGTGGAATTAAAAAGAAATGAATATTATTAAACTGGGACATAGCTCAGGTAAAATGGTAGTTTTTTTTGATGGAGGAAGTGAGGAGTATGTTAAACTATTAGGGAATATGGTTCTGAAAAACCTTATCTCTTAGGATAAGATCATCCCAAGAGAAAATGAAAAGCACAGATTAACGTGAGAAAGAATTTTGAGAAAGCTAAGGTCTTATTGAACATCCCTGCTTCAAGAACTGTAGATGTTTGCAGTGACTTGAGAGGGCTATTAACAACAGCAGGGCTTTGTTTTAATTCTAACCATCGATATGTGAGTTTTTGTCACAGCTTTCTGAAGTTTTATTCTTCTCTCATAGTTACTTCAGCCCCTAAATTGGAATTTCTTTCTATTTCTTAAGCACAGTGTATGTTTAATTGGATTACTTCCACAGTGAGCCAGCCATGAGAAACCTCATTGTCAGAAGTTTTAAAGGACAGTATGACTTAGGTTATAAGAACAATTTTTTTTTTTTTTCCTTTAATGAATGTGAAAGTGAGATGAAATTTATTTACTTGCTGCATAAGACAATTCTGATAATAACAATAAAGATTTTAAGATTCTTTATTTGCATGCATATATTTTTCCTCATCTTGAAATATTGTAGTGTATTGATTAAGTATAAAAATCTAATCTTGATCAGGGATCAGAACGCTGCTGTACTTTTGTCATATGAGCTATTTAATCTCTCATGCTTAAGAATTTACTTGAGAATTCAGTTATGAATATAGCAAATATCCTTGTCAATTTATGCATTTTGTGTTTGATTTAGCACACCATAGTATGTATCTGTACATGGATCATAGAATCGTAGAATGGCTTGAGTTGGAAGGGACCTCAAGGATTATGAAGCTCCAATGCCCCTGCTGCATCCAGGGCCACCAGCCTCCACAAGTAATACTAGACCAGGCTGCCCAGGGCCCCATCCAACCTGGCCTTGAACACCTCCAAGAACAGGGTATCCACAAGTTCTCTGGGCAGCCTGTGCCAGTACCTCACCAGTCTCATAGTAAAGAACTTCCCCCTGATATCCAAAACAAGAAAACCCCTCTGAAAACAAAAAATGAAAAACAAAAGCCTTTAAAATAGAAATGTTCTGAGTTTTGTCTTGCTAGAAACAAGCACATCACCAGATAAGATAAAAGAATTATTCAATTAATTAAAAAAACCTGGATATTTATACCTAAGTATATGGAGGAAAGATTGTGAATAGCTCTCTATATAGAAGTAAAAGACCCCCAAAATATGATTTACTGCTTTCAGTATAAAGCTAGATAAATCTGAACTCAGAACTACAAATTTTAGCAGTAATTTATTAATCATAGGAGAAATGTACAGAGCATGTAATGGTACTCTGGAATTTGAAGTCTTCATATCAGTCTCCAGTAAAAAAAGAAACTCTTGTTGAAATCATTTGGCTTGAGTTGTTCAGGAGATCAAAACAGACAGATACAACACTGGATTTTATTAAATTTAAAACTAGCCTATGAAATGCAATTAGTTTGGAAAGCAGATAGTTCAAGTCAGCCAACTTTATTTGTATGGGTTTCCCTTGAAGTTTCACATTCCATCTTCATCCATTTATAATTTTTGCCAAACTAAGTTAATCTCATTCTACAGCTCAACCTCAAGACAAAAGATCATACAGATCATTCCAGATGTTTCTGAAGACAAGAATGAGACAAAAATGTGTATTTTTGCATTAGGATGATCTAACAATCCTTCTGAGACACTGCTGAATTTTTATACAAAGATCTTGGCAGAAAAATTACTTTAATCAGGAAGGTAGTTTATGCTGCTACAGAAATTAACTAAACAGATTCAGATAAAGGATTTTGAAAAACCCAGCCTGCAAATATATATTAAAGACTATTGAGAATTGATTTGTTGAAATCTTTGGAGACACTGATGAAGTTCTCCTTGAACAAGGTCAAGGACTTTGGAGCTGTCCATGATAACTGCCTGTCTCTATGCACTTCTTACTCTGAAGCTGCATTCCCCATCTCTCCACCACTCCTAAAGCTTATATGCCTGTACATATTACAGTCACTCAGAGAATTCAATATCCTACTGTCCAGAATGGCAGGAGTGAAGCTGAAATTTCTCTAAATGGTGTACTAGCTCAGAATAACAGCTGAGTTACTGCAACCTTATAGACCTGATTTGCATTTGACCAGTTCAAAGTACTGAAGATGAAATTTATACAGACGTGTTCCAAAATGTTCTATGAGGGCTGCTCCAAAGCAATGCCTCTTATATGAAATGCTGTCCAGAAAACAGCACACATAAAGCTGTTGTTTTCTGATGACACTAAAATTTCATACAGTAATGACACTAACTGAAGTATTGAAAAATTTCAAATTACAGAAATAGGTATTTCAAGGAGAAGATAATATTAGAGTGTGTGTTTCACTAAACCATAGTGATTTGCTCCCAGTTTGGCTCCAGAGCCTTTGTCCAGCTTATAGTTTGTCTTAGATCACTCTTAAACTATTTCCTATAGTGAACAGATTAGCTGACTTGGTTTAGATCCATAAGCATGGTAGGATGTAAGCAAGCTTCCTTAGGTATTTCCATCTGAAATAGCATTTCAGTCTGAAAAACAGCATAAAAAATGTACTTTGGTTTGCAGGCCAATAAAGAATGCATAAATAACAAAAAAGGAACACTGCCATCTGAATTTATTAAAACTCCTTGAATTCAGTAATCAGAATATAAACTTTAACATACAGATCTGAAGACATTAAGAAATTTGTCACTATATGAAAAGATAGTTGATCAGAATTTTTCATTCAGCAAATTACTTTCAAATTTACAGGAAAATGAAGAACTGTCACCAAAGAAGAGCTAACTCCTTTTACTATTGTTTGCTGGTCATTGTTTTAGTAACTATAAGAATAAATTAGGGCAGAAAGAACTGAACGTTGGAACAGTCAGTACAAATTGTTCCCACTGCAATGGGAAAACTGTAGGGTAGTGGGTGGAACCAACTACTGCAGGGATGTACAAGAAGCAGTCTCAAAAGTGCCTCAAGGCAGAGCAGTTTTTCCTTAGGTTCTTCATAAGAGCAGTGAACAATTTATTTGCTGAAATTTTGTGCTTTCATTAGGACTTGGATGGCCCTGTCATGTGAGCCTATATACCAGCACCCCCTAACAGGGATCTGTTCATTTTCCACATACAGGATCAGCTGCATAGTAATAATGTTACTGTATTAACAATTAATTTTCAGATATCAAACTGATACATGACAGATCCCGAGGAGCCAGTTAGAGACTCTTATTAAGTTATAGAATTTGTCTTCCTCTGATGCCATACTAATTCTTTGGAAGAATGCATCTATTTTCAAGGGCAAAGACCTTGGTAGAACTAATACATCTGATGTAAGAATCAGATTAAGAAAAACATACATTACATTGGGTGTGAATACAAGAGAGTTCTATAACTGAGAAATTTTACTCAAATTGAACCATGCAAATATAAGTCTTATGCACCTTTTGGAGGAAAAAATATCCTTAAATTTCCTCTTGAGATGCCTAGGCAGGTAATTTTTTGGGTATTCTATCTGTAATGAGTTCGACATTGAGGTAGAGAGCAGAAATTTACCACTGGCTCCTACCCCATCTTTTTGGTTTCTTCTCTGTGTAGGAAGGTAATAGCTGTCCTGCAATTGCACTGCTCCTCCTTCTGGTCGCCAGGAGACATGAGGAGAGAAATAGCTGAGCTAGGGACAGTGGGAGTGACTATATACTGCTGTTTCAAGAGCAAAATATCATGTAATCATCAGGAGTTGACTGGGGAAAATTGCCTGATTGGGGAGAGTGGGAATGAGATGAAAAGGAGCTGGGAAGAGATGCGAGAGGAGAACCTAGAATAAGTAGTAAGTCATAGTGAGCCTCAGTGTGCTAAGACCAAAGAATATTTGCTAAGGACAAAGGTGCAGAAAGGTGAAAGGTTGTACAGAACTTAGGGTCTCCACTCTGCAAATAAAGTAAGTCTACTCTGGTAGACTGTGTCTCAGCAGTGGTTAGTCAACAAAGAAATGATGCCTGTCATCCTTGTCTGTCTCTCTTTTGAGAAAATGGAAAGAAAATTTAAAATTTCAAATCTTTGCTCAGAAGATTTAAAAATGAGGTAGCTCAGATTCTATTAAAAAAAAAAAAAAAGAAGAAGGATAGAAGGAAAGAAGGAAAGAAGAAGGAAAGAAAAGGTCACAATGGAGCTGGTTAAGCAAGCAGAGTGTCAAGAGAGATGGTGAAATTTCTGTACTGATGACCATCACTGGAGAAATTTCTGTCACTCAAGACAAAGAGATGTCTGGACATGAATTTGGGCACCTGATTTAGCTTTAGTGCTGCACTGGCTAGGAGGAGATGGCTGAACTTGAAGGCTGGCAGGAGTCCCTTCAAATCTATGTCTCTCCATGATTATAGAATGGATTTTCTGGGGAGATTACAGTTTCTGTTTGAAGAGATGAAAATATAGAGTTTGTACACAACACAGACAAGCAGATCACAGTTTATTTTAATCTTGACATTCCTTATCTCTGCAACCTTGATCTGCTCGCTTCCAGTAAGAATTATCTTGGGCACAGACCTATGTTTCAACTACATAATCTGTGATTTATTTAGATGATGGGCTCTTTTGAGGCTATGCAGCAGGGAAGGAAGCATTTTGAAGGCCACAATCTGATTCACTGTGGCTGTGGAAGTCAGTGAACAGCGATTTGTGGGAAGAAAATAAGTTTCATTCAGGAAAATCTGAATAGACATGGAAAATAGAGGTTATTCCTTCTTGTGTCACTGATCTTAACAGACTGGCTATTCAAGATGATGGTGAAGATTTTCTTATTTTTCACATGTGCCAACTTCCCTTTCAGAATATATTTTGTGGAAATAGTAGGCACAGGGCAACAAGGTAAACACATGAAAGAGATTCTGTACAAGCAGGGATTAGGTGAATCTAGGGCCTTTCAGTATGGAAAATATGTAATTGAGGAAGGCAATGTGACAAGGGCTGTAAAGTCATGAATAGGGAATAATTCACTGCTTCTTACAAGAGCTACAGGAAACATCAAAAGAAATTACTAAGCTGCAGATCAAGAGCAAACAAAGGACTTCTACACAAAGTGTAATTAAACTGTAGAATTCATTGCTTCAGAAAGCCATACATACAAAAAATATAAATCATTTATAAAAGTGACTAGATGAATCTGCAGAAGATTATCCATCAAAGGTTGTAACAATGGAAAAGGCAGATGTAACCTTTGACTGGGGAAGTCCCTTGAAGAAGTGACTTAGTATGAGGGCATCCATTTTGTTTGTTGACATAAGCACACCCACGCTAAGTTTTTCTCATCCATTCACAAATGACTGAGTAAACAGTCTGGCAGATAGCAAATGACATGCCTAAGAAATAGCAGTGTTATCTCCTTTGAACAGATGCAAAGATAGGGCCTATGATTTAAGTGCCTATTTGCTTTACACAAAGGATGTGATGTTGAAAATCACATTTATTGTATTGACATGAATCCAGTCATATTGAAAACAAAGCCCTGGGATCCTGAAATAGAAAACAAAGCTCTGGGATCCTGAAATAGAGCAAGCTGTAGGATTTAAGATTTAAAAAAAGTAAAAATAAAATAATAATAATAAAAAATATATACATACAGGTATAATAATAATAATAATAATAATAATAATAATAATAATAAAAAGCAATGCATGAGGAAATGTGTTATCAGAATAGAAATACTGAGTCTGTGAGGTAAGACTTATAACCATATCCAAAGAGTTTCCTACTCTTTCTTTTACTGGAGTTAAAATTTGGATGCACAATCCTTGTGCACAGTTTTCATATCAGGTCAAGATCATTGTGCACCTGATTGCCTCTGAACCAGCACAGTTAAATACGAAATGTCATAGTTTTCAAATTTACATTTGCAGTCATACAGCTATGAGTAATGCAAGTGAACAAAAAACACGTAAAATATCTTCCTTCCATGTCTGTATAAAGGAAAACAAAGGACAAAAGTAGGCCAATTTAGAAAGAAATGGAACTGGATGGGACATTTTCTGATGATATAGAAAAAGAAAATGTATTTGTTTTCACCTTTTTGTGTTATCCTACTGAATGCCACCATGGGCCTTTGTAACACAACAATTCAAAGAGAGTACTTTCAGGAAGTTTCATTCATTCTTTTTCCTCAAACTAGGCCAAGGATTTGTCTAGGTAAAAGTTTAGTTTGACCATTGTTTATGAGTTATTCTATGGTTGACCATGCTTACAGTCATCAGTAAATCTACCAAAACTGTAGGCAGTTCTGATTATGACAGCATATTTTCTCTAATTTTAAAAGGGAAACAAAGACACTCTCCAGGATCTTTCTGTTCTGTAGCTGTTCGGTCCAAGCCATTCCAGTTTCATGGTCCAGCTGCCCTTCAAGGATTTCAAGGGGGAGCACTGCTGCTGAGCTAGGAAGTCAGCGCCATGCAATGGTTTAGAGTAGAAGCCAGAACAATGATGCTTTATAAAACCATCAAGTAGGTTATGCCAAGTACAGGAGTTTTTATAATTTTATTATATCAAATTTGAGAGGTCATATGTAGAATACTGTGGTTGTTTATCCAAAAGAATACTCCTTTCTCCTCTAGGTTTGAGAAGAAATGCTAGTGGAAGATCACAAGCTATTCTCTGAAGAGTATTTCTCACACTAGCCCTGCATTTTGGATATTTAATTAATCTGTAATTAATCCAGACAGTAAACAAGAGAATGATGTTAACATGTGGGAATGACAGAAAAACTAGCTCCTTAAGACCATGGTAAATACAATAGAGAGCAGATATTCTTCTTAGTAGACCATAGTCTAGGCAGAAATCTGTTGGTTGTATCAGTTTTTTTCTATGAATCTGTAAGTTTACTGAATTTAAGATATTAATGTGGTTCTCTAGTCAGTGAGTAGAGGCTCTTGACTTAGAAGCTCAATTAGAGTCCAGTTACTTGTTCAATGAATACTTGATGTAAAATATTTAAACTTTTATCGGAGTAGCTATTTGAGTCCAGGTAAGCAATCTCACAGAGTAATTGCTATTCTCTGTAGACTAACAGTAATTTCATTTACTCATCTTTTGATGTGTTCAGAGGTCCTCCTGCAATAATGCCATTCTCTCCAGACAAGCAAACCCAATTCTTCCTCCAGGACGAACAGGGGAAGTTGGAACTTCTGATTTCAGTGCACTGCTGAGGACTGAGTTCCCTGTGCTTCGTGAAGTCATTCTGAGTGAACCACCTCTTAGATTACACTTGTTTCTGGAGCATACTGGGTATCTGGCAGGAAAATTCCCTCATGAATGGCATTGACTCCAACCTAAGCTTCCTTGAGCCCCAGTGAGTCCTTTGGAATGCTCCAAGTTAGAGTCAAATGTTGAGGTAACCTGTCATTGTTAAAATGTTGCATAAATTTGGAACTTGATGTAATTCAAGTACTTGCTCAGTTCATCTTATTGTCTGATATGTAGCAGGATTTCCTGAAGAGTTGGTCAGAACTATGCTTAATGCCTTGTGTCACACATTTCCAGAAGCTAATTCCTTATCAATCAGAGAAAAAAAAAAAAAGAAGAGATATCAAAAAGAGCTATTTAGAGAAGAACAAAAAATAGCCACAGCCTCAGGAAGAGAATAACTGTACCATTCTGAGAAATCACTGTCCCTGGAGCTCCAAATCTGTCAGAAAATAAACTAAATAAGAACCTTTATAGTGTGAGAAAATGAAAGTATGAGTCATTTTGAAAGATTCTTTTGTAAAATGACCATGCTGCCTTCCATCGTTATTTTCTGTCCAAGCCAACAAAATCAGAGTGCAGAGACACAAGTATTGGCTAAGTGCTTTAAGTCTAATAAAGTTAATATTATGGACCAAATATTTTCACTTAATGTAATTATGACACCTGACGGCTGGATGTTCACAGATCAATGAAATGTTATAGTGTTTCAAAGCTGCAAACCAAAATATTCTCTAGGGAAGACTTAACTTTGAGAATAATATACTGAGATACTATTTTCCTTCACACGAAGGAAAGGAAAAAAATACTTTTCTTGGGTGTGACTATTCAGAGCTCATTCTGTATTTCCACAGGATGTTGTATGTAGAGTAGTTTATATAGAAATGTGAAATATATAATGTATGTAAACAGAAGATTAAATGCAACAGCTTTATATGTAACTTCCCCTTTTGCAAATAGACCTGAATCTACAAGTTCTGTCATATCTACCTAATAAATGCTCTTCCAAAGAAACTGATGAAAAATCCATGTAAATCAAGATTTTAAAGGCTGTAAGCAATATCAAAACAGAGAACATAGAACTGAAAAATGTTTTACATTGATGCATTGTTCTACAGCATACTAATTAGACAAACTAATTAAAAAGATGGCCCGACCTTTTTTAAAGACTTTTTGGTCACCGTTGCTGATATCTCAGACTAATTGAGCATTTATGCTATGGACAATTAAGACCTTGTCTGTTTCTAAAGACCTTTAGTCAGGCACCCTGAAAACATACAAGTGTTTTTAAAAAGAAAACACACACTGCTAAAACAAACAAATCCTGTGGTGATCTTGTTTTGACACTTAGAAACACCTAAAAAGCAAGTGTCAAGAGAATGTCTTCTGCTTTAAGTTAACTCTCTGTGTATGGCTGGACTGCAGCTGTTGTGTGCTTCAGTTTCCTTTCGATTTTTAAGCTTCAGAGCTACTTCAGCTTCTAGAACTGCTAAGCTTCAGCTACACTTGCAGCAGAAATCACCATGACCAAGTGGCTTCCAATTGCACTCAAGTGGCTACCTCACATATATGCAGTACTGTTGGTGTACTAGTTTCACACTGGGGATGTATGACTCTCCAAAGATTTTGTTGTTGCCAGTAACAGGCAGTGTAAGAGAGGCCATTCTGCCTGTGTGACATTCTAGAGAAGGCAGTAACAGCTCTGCGTTTTCTGAACAGGAGCGCATGTCTCAAAGCAGGTAGGAAGGACTTGCCAGTGTATTTGCTGCAGGTTTTGGTAGCTGCTTCTTTCTTTAGAACTCATATGGCCAAAAAGGTGGAACAGAGTAAGAAACACCTGGACTGTGCTGTGGCACCACATCAGAAAACCTAGCAAGGCAGTCTGAAGTAAGACAAGAAATGAATATGTTACTTCCACATTGTCAGCAGTCAAAGAATAGAGTGGAAAACACAACTAGTTTCTTCTTCTCATTGCAGAATGAGCACTCTGAATTCATCAACTATACAAGGCTGTGAGTGCTGAGCAACTGTGGTCACCCAGAGCACACCTGTGTGTATCAATTCAGGCTCCGCAGTGATCCAGCCCATGACAGTAACAGTGGGGGAAAGCCACCTAGTTTACCCAGGCATAAGTTACTTCAACTTTTCCCAAGTTGAGTCTCTCACATCCATCAGGTTATCTGTTTAGAAATCTTGTGTTATTTGTCTTGACCCAAAGATTTTTCACCCCATTTTCTTCTGCCCTCCTGTTAGGGAGGAGTGAGTGAGTGGCTGGATGGGAGTTTGGCTCTAGTTTAAGGCTAAGCCAGCACAGTTACATATTAGGCTGAAACCTGCGCAGGAGCTGAATCAGAGTTATTTCTGAGAGTGTTATGGTCAAGTAGTTATGTTATGGACAAATAGTTATGTTAGACCATGCATTTGTACTTGTTCTTGTTGTCTCCAGGCTTCAGGAGAATCAAAGGTTGCAAGAAGAATCATTTAGGTTGCAAAAAACCTTCATGATCACCAGGATTTTTTTATTAATAGAATGTATTAATGCATGTTTGTTACTTAGTAAGTGGCCAACCTGGTCTTGTGTGTGCAGCCATTTACTAAAGTCATTCAGTATTCCAAGAAGAGTACTGGGGTACTAAATCCTGCCCCACTTACAGTGGCTAGGTGTTCAGCAAAATGGAATAAGATGTCTGACTGGCAGAGGTCAGAGGGCTTTGATCAGCAGTGTAGAGTCTAGTTGGAAGCCTGTAGCTAGTGGTGTTCCCCAGGGATTGGTACCAGGTCCGATCTTGCTCAATATCTTCATCAGTGACCTAGATGAAGAAACAGATTGTGCCCTCTGTAAGTTTGCTGAATTTGACATGAATTTGGGAGTTGCATCTGACACACCAGAAACCTATGTTGCCATCCAGTGAGATCTGATTAGACTGGAGAGTGGGGGCAGAGAAAAACCTGATGAAGTTCAGCAAGGGCAAGTGTAGAGTTCTACACCTGGGGAGGAATAACTGCATGCATCAGTACAGGTGAGGGGCTGACCTGCTGGAGAGGAGCACTGCAGAGAAAGACCTTGGTGTCCTGGAATTAATTAAAACTTTAAAAATGTAGGAGTCTTACTTTGACTTCTATTATTTGGCACTGAACTGAAGCTTTAGTCTCTAATTTTTTTTTTTTTTTAATTATTATTTTATTAACCTGTAATATTCTGGTTCTACTCCCTTTTGCAGCCAGCTACTCAACATTCACTCAGATTCTGTCAGTTCCACAAGATGTGGCTTACATGAAACACAAGAAAAAAAAGTTTTACTATAAGATGGTAGAAAGAGATTCACCAATATATTAGGAAAATATTTGTTTTAATAGCAGGTAAAGACAGTAGTTGTTTCAGTGTTTGTGTCAGTTAATAGGAGTGTCTGTGATCTGTCTTGACATCTCTACATCTCTGTAACCAGAGGTTCAGTTCAGAGCTGGTAGACCTTACTACTAGTAAGTGGCTAATAGAAAAAAGATATGTTTGGCAATTGGAAAAGCTCCATATGTATACCAAATCACAGAATAATTGCTGTAGGCTAAACAAATGTGTACTGCTGCTTTACTCCCAGATTGTCTTATTTTCCTTCATGGCTCTCTGCTTGAAACAATTGTTTTCTATTCCTGCCAGACCTAGCTTTCAGTGGAGAAGCAGCACTGCATAGAATAAAAGCGTTTGTGGTCAAATTTCTGTAGTGAATACAGTTTGAAAGAAGGATGCAGGATTGAATGGACCTCAAGACTCCTTGGGTTCTGTGTTCTGCTGCAGGAAGGACTGACATCAAAGCTAGAACAAGATGCTCAGATGTTTATCTAGGCATGTTTTGGAAGTCTTCAGGGATAGTGATTCCTTGTTCTCTGCTGGCAAGCAATTCCAGTGTGCAGACATCCTTATGGTGCTGTATTTTTTCCCTCCATCCACTTGAATTTCCTTTGTTCCAGCCTGTGAGTATTGTCTCTGCTTCTTTTTTCTCCATTCACTTCTGGGAAGTCTGACTCCTTTTTCTCTACAATAACCTTTTGTGTAGAAGATGATGGCAATTACCTCCCTCAAACCATTTCTTCTTTAAGCCAAACAAATGAATTCTCAACTTCTCCTTGTAAGTCATGTGTTCCAGCCCCATAACCGTCTTGATGGCTCCCTGTTAGCCTCACTACAGTTGTTTTTCTTGCAGTTGTGCTACATAGTTTATAGCAGCCATCATCTTTTGATCTATTCCTTCTTCTCTACCCTGCTGTGTAATTCTGAGAAGACTAAACCACAAACATGTTTCTTTTTCTACTTTATGTCCCTTTAGAATACGAATACTTAGAAGCAGGAATTGCTTCTACTGCTTGTACATGGAGTTCTAAATATGTGAGGACTCTAATCTCTGTTGGTTTCTGAGCATTGCTCTGATAGAAAGAGCAATAATTCTTTTCTACATTAAGCATATGGGAAAAGTAATGTGATAGTACAAAAAACCCCAGCAAAAACAATGGAAGAAAATTCAAATATAAAATGAAGAATGATGGTGCCTACTATGATTTGATTTGCTAAGTTCAGCCTGGTTCTTAATGGTTGGTCATGGGGGTGTTGGGAGTGATAGTGCTGGCAGCAGCAGTGGTGCCATGTGTATTACACATGCAAGCACTAGCCCTGGGCACCCTGCCCAGAACAGCAACTACCACTTGCCAGGCCAGTGCCACAGATATAAATTAATATTCCAGATTTTTGTTATCAGTGTGATACAAAGTCTGAAGTGACGCTAACAAGTCTCCATCCATCTGGAGACAAAGTTGTAGATTCATAGAACAATATTGATGGTTGTCTTGTACAACACATTTCTCAATGCAGAGCCAGTTTAAAGCAGTCTGACCAAGACCTTCTTGAGTTCTGAGTATGTCCAAGAATGGAGATTCCACCACCTCTCTGCACAACTTGTTTCAGTGTTTGTCCATCCTCAAATGGTTAAGAAGTTCTACCTCTTCTTCATCTGGAATTTCCAACTGGATATAGATTGCTTATTGTTTTTCTTCTCATACAGATTTGTACTTTCTAGAATTGGCAATGCTTCATTTTTTTTCTCTACTTTCTCATCAAGGAATGATTAACTGAGATCGTAACTTGGACAAGTAATGGTGTGTCTGATTTATTACCACCTGAAAGAAAAAAGTAGTTCAGCTGAGTGGCCTGCAAAGTTGTGAGAGGTTTCCCTGCTCACATCACCAGGGTGAAATGCAGTACTAAGAACTTCATAGAAGTAGTAAGAACTGTATAAAAGAAGCTAAGCGAAGAAAGCTGCCTGCAGGATGCCACTTGCTTTTCCTGCTGCACCTATGCTGTGTATGGAGCCACAGAACTGTGGTGGGCAAGTCAGTAAAACAGGCCTGCAGAATAGATACCGAGACAATGATTGCTTCAACAGCAGAAATCTTTTCTGCCAAACTACTTTGGTCTTGATACTGATGGATTTCAGACATCTGAACCTTCTCTGTTCTGTATAATTCTGAAAGAAAAGCCTTTAAAATTCAGAAACCAGTGTTAGCTATCTTGTAGTTGGGTTCTAGGGCCTCACCGTTCTCTCTGGGATTTCTTGCTGGCTGTGAACATTGTTCATCTGATAAATTAAAACACTAAGCTGCCTGTAAATTACATGGCTAATCTCAGGTTTGAGAATACCCTTAGATGATTTGGCACTCAAAGAGTTACTGACATTAAGAAGATGAGTGGTTGCAAACTGGCAAATGCAGGGAACATAATGCCTGCAAGGAGATAGGCTCCCATCCAAGCAGAAAGAGCTATTAAATCACTTTAGCACAACAGCATTTGTAACTATGAAAGGAATAAAATATTTATCAAAATACTAATTTTAGAATAAGAAGCCAGAAAGAATTCTGACTAGGTTCTGTATAAGAAAAATATAATAATTTTATTTTATAAATGTACTTTAAAGAGGTAAATTAGGTCACATCCTATGTGATCTAATGTCAGTCTTTACAGGCTATCAATTCTTCTCAGTCACATTTCCAAAAAAGAATTTTTCACCATGTTTAGTTATTTCTATCTATGTCCTTTCCATGCTACCTTTTTTACCTTCTTTCTGATGGTTCATCTGGTGAAATTTGTACTTTTAATATGTGTTATTTCAAATGAATGTTGCCAATGACTAATTCCATGTCATTTGGCACTTTTCTATGCCACTGAACTAGACCAAATAGAATATATGTAAATATAGATTATCCAATTAATTTCTGCTCCCATGTGTTGTGTGTGAAAAGATATGTTACATGCAGGAAGGATCGTAATGATGAATTGCTGATATTCAGATATGACAGATGTACTTGGGTTCCAGTATAAATGGAAAGGACAGCCCTAAATTCTTCAGGCAGTACTGGGTCTTAATTTTGCACAGCATTTATCATTTTCTGAAGGAGAAAGTGAGATTTCATCATTACAGTTGTATAAGATTGCAAGGAATTGAAAAATTCCTTTCAACCATTCTGACTATAATGGTATAAATATATGGGGATTTGATCTCACAGAAAAAGAATAATTAGTAGTTCTTGCTAACTAACATCTCCAGGGATGTGGCTTCTACCATCTCTCTGGGCAACCTGTGCCAGTGTCTCATCACCCCTACTGTAAAAAACTTACTTGTATAGCAATGAGATTTGTGTATGTTTTATTTAGCCAAGATCTTTCCCTTCTCCTCCAGTACCTGAAAGGTTCTTACAGTGAGAGTGGGGCAGGTCATTTCTCACTGGTGACATGTGACAGGACGAGGGGAAATGGCCTCAAGTTGCGCCAAGGCAAGTTTAGGTTGGATATTAGGAAGAACTTCTTTACAGAAAGAGTAGTTAAGTACTGGAATAGGGTCCCCAGGGAGGTGGTTGAATCTCCGTCCCTGGATGTGTTTAAGAGCTGTTTGGATGTAGTACTCAGGGATACGATTTAGTGGAGGGTTTTTAGAGTTAGGGTACTGGTTAGGCTGTGGTTGGACTTGATGATCTTCAAGGTCTTTTCCAACCTGGGTAATTCTATGATTCCCTTCAATGTATTTTTCTCCCTTGAGTAATTAACTATATTATCAGGATGCCGTTTGCTGAACTTATCACTGGCATTTTATCAGTTTCTATTTCAACTTTAGGTTTCTTTGATATATATACACATATATATATTTTACTGTATCCTCATTTTATCTGAACTATTTCCATTTCAGTAGCTTCAAAATTCTGTCCATAAGAATCATATTACACAAATATAATCATGGTTCAGAGACACTTCTGTGTATCTATGACCATGATCATCACTTGCAAATCTGCAGATCCTCTGGCATGTCAGACTTCAGCAGCAAGCATCTGAGCTTTATGGACTACAGATTTTTAATTTTTTTTAGAATGTAAATGCATTGCCTAGAAAGTCCGTCATAAAATGAAAGCCTACATCGATGCTAGAATTAATGGAGTCTGATTCTTGTCCATTTGTCACTCTGTCATTTCTGTCATATTAATACCCTGTTCAAGGGAAAGTGATTTGATCAGCAGATACCATTTGGAACTTGTTAACAATTTTCAACTATTTCCACCCAATATATGCCACTCCTCTCAGAAGTTTGATTACACTTGCTCCTCTCTTGTTTGATGCAGGAACCAACAATAAATTTCTTTGAATCCTCCAAGTAAGAAATAATCTTTATCATATAGATTGTAAATTTTTGATAAATGTTGTTAATGTTTTCATGAGTACTGAAGATATTACAATAAGTTATCTCATTACAAGCTTTTCTGTATATTCCTTGCTTACAAATGTATGATTTCACAAACAGATGCTAGTAATTTTAATGAATGATCATTATTTACCTACTTGTTTTATTGCTCAGTGACTTCAGGACCTGTGATTTCCTGGAGTTCTCTCTTTTGATGGCACAGATGTGAGGGTATGAAATTTTCCACATTGAGGCATGAAGAGTTAAAAGGTCTTGTATGGAGTGCAGTTACCCGCAGGAAAGCCATGCTGCTTCAGGAATTTAGTTCTGCTTGTAACTGAGCAATTTTACATTCTTAGTTTTGCATTTATTGTGCCAAGAGAAGAGAGTTTAACTGCTCACTTCAGCGAAGCATGTGTTTGTTCCATGTTTTTTATTTCAGATATGCACTTTCCTTTTCCTGTTATGACATTGTTTATTTTCCATTTTTATACACTTCCACCACAAATAGCATCAACAGGAAATAAAATCATTAGCTTTAATACCTTGGGATCTGTACTTGAGAAGGTGATATCATCCAGCATCCTTGATATGTTTGAGGGGAGGGCTGCCATTCAGAAGACCTTTGAGAGGGTGCAAGGGAAGGCTGGCAGGAACCTTATTATGTTCAGCAAGTCCTGCAGCTGGGACAAAGGAACCAATGCAGGCTGGAGATGTTTGGGCAGGGGAGCAATGTCTCAGGAAGTGTCCTTGTAGTCTTGGTAGGCAGCAAGTTGAATCATCAGTGGGCTATGACAACCAAGCAGATGAACAGTACCAAGCAAGGACTATATTAATAGGAATATGTATAGTAGGTGGAAGAGAATAATTATTTTCTTCCACTTAAAATTTGTTAGACTGTACCTTGAACAGAACAGAAGGCTTGGGAAAGAAGGGACATCAAATATCAGCCTTCCAGTACTCACAGAGAGGTAATAAGAAAGGTGGAACCAAACTTTTGATGTTTATGTGTAATATAAGGACAAAAGACAATGGGCAAAATATGAAACAGTGATTCAGACTGGGTAGAGGGAAACACTTTCACCATGAGAGCAGTCATGCAGTGAGTCATATTGCCTAGAGAGGTTGTGCAGTTGGAGTTCACGAAGCCCTGAAAAGCCTGATCTGATGTCACAGATGATCCTGCTAGATTGGACTGTGTTACTACACAGATTGGACTGGCTGACTCCCTGAGTATTTCTATAACCATATGGTTAACTTAAAAACCATCCAGAATCTGCAAAACTGACAAGAAGCAATTATTTTCAGTACTAGTACTGATCTAAATATGGTTATTAGCACTATGCAGATAGGTAATTTCCTTTGGTACAAAAACTTTCACTATATAATTAACTTCACAGACTTTGTGCCTCAATCCATACTAAACAAATTATATGCAGTGATGTCTCCATTTGCATCCAGCAACAGTATGGAAAAAACTATATATATAAAAAAAAATACTGTGAATTTAATTTAACAAAATACTGCTGTTTCAGTCCTCCCAGAATGATCCACAATTTTTAATTATATTTGGTAAGAGAAAAATTGATTTGTATTTACAGGCATTCTGTGGAAAACAAAATGTGCTGTTCAATTCAGCAGCTAGTGCTTAGTGACTGAACAGAAAGGTCTGATTTGTTTCTGGTTGTTTTTTCTTTTGGTTCTTTTTTGAAAGGACTTGAATGTCTATGTGTGTCTCTAAAATGTGTTTCTATCCCAGATCTTATTGGATATGGAGTACATGGTATTAGGGAGAAAACTGTATTTTCAATCTATTGTACTGACTTGCAAGTCAAGATAAAGACAGGTTAGTAAATGAAGAAGGAAAAGAGAGAAGAAAGCAAATGATACAAAGGCAATCACTCACCATCTCCCATCAGCTTACTGATGGCCAGTCAGACTCTGATCAGTGTCTCTTTTGACAAAACTACACCCCTGCACACCACCCTGTATTCATGCTGATCATGATGCTACATGGTATGGAATATCTCTTTGGTCACTTTGGGTGGACTCTACTAGCTGTGTATCTTCCCAGTTTCTTGCCTGCTCCCAAACTACTCATTAGGATGGGAGAGTGAGAAACAGAAAAAGCTTTGATGCTGTGTAAGAACCATTGAGAAGCAGCTAAAATAATGGTGCATTATCAGCATTGTTTTGGTCACAGATCCATAATGCAGCACTATACAGGATGCTACGAAGAAAACTAACTTCATCCCAGTCAAATCCAGTGCAGTGAGAATAGAGCACAACCCCATTAAGACTTTTGTATCTTAAGGCATGCTGATCATTATCAGGTGAAAGATGAGTACTAGGGATCATTTGGACTAGATCCTTCAAGCACATGGGTCAGACAATCAGTTCTTGAAGAGGCTAATCTTTATGGTCCAGTATTGTAGTAAAAAATACTCAGAACACTATGTAAAATGTTTGCAATAATAAATGAAGTGAAACACAGTATCATGCACAATCTATGCTTAACAGAGAATACCTTAATACAGAAGGAAACTATGGGTTTTGTGTAAATAAATATCAGCCCTTGGTGAATGAACTGTAACTGTGAATCCTCACTGGATAATTAGTTGTACAGCAGCAAGATAACATTCAAAAATGGATACTATCTTGTGAGGTATTAATAACTTGCTATCAAATAGCAAAAGGGAACTTGATATAAGCCAAGTAATTATTTGTTCTTTGAAGAACTATGTAATTCTGATCTGGAATTTATTTATTTATTTATTTATTTTGGTGGTATTTATGTCATTCCTTCTGGGATGACAATGGCAGAGATATAGTGTCTCCCACAGCTGACACTCCCTATATTCACAAGTGGTAGAATTCTGGGACAGGTTTTATTTAATATTCTTCTCTTGTTCAACAAAACACTTCAAAATCCTGCTTGTGAAGTGGTGTGACTCGAAAAACAACATCAAAAGCAAACCCATTAGCAAAAGCAATCAGCCATTACTTGATAATAACTAAGCAGCACTATGCAATTCTCAAGTGGCTATAGTGCACACTCCCTTGCTGTAGATGATGAAAGGCAATCATAATTTCCCTGAACAAAGTAGCTGGTTATGTAGTAGTACCTGCCTAGAACTCTCCAACATAAGAGAGTATATGTTCTTTCTTCTGTGTATGTTTTTTTTTCTTTTTTTTAAATAATATTTTGGAGCCTCAAATAAGCAAAAACCTGGACAATTAAATTGCTACATGAAAATATAATCTTCTTTATTGCTTTTACAGGCAAGAATAGATTCTACTTTGAATTGCCCTCCGTACTTGCACATAAATCAAATTCTTAAATAAGCAGTCTGATAAATTACCTTAAAAACATCTACTTTTTTTCTTAGTAAATACACAGAAGACAGTTATCTTCTAGTGTAAGAAAATTAAATATGTTCCATTTCTTCAAGTGCATTTGTATGCAAACAGTCATGATTTCCTCATCTACTTCAATTGTTTCATATAAATTAACTCAGAATCTTTTAAATGCGAGTGAACAGAGGGAAAATAATCGTCATCACAGGAGTGTTTGTGCACTAGCACAGCTTGCCTAGAGAGGATGGGCAATCTCCATCCTTGGAGATTTTCATATCGTATTATCATGCCTGGATGAGTTCCTGAGCAGCTTTTCCTAGCTATGATATGAGCCCTGCCTGAAGCAGGGGATGGACTAGAGATGGTTAGTATTTACTGTAGGATTTTGACCAGCAGCACATTTATACTCCTCCCCTGAATTCTAAATCTGCTAGGAAGGAAAAAAGATTATTGAAGCAGAGAGCAAAGAGAGAAGATGAGATGTTTTGGGTGCAAAGCAAGTCTACACATTTGTTTACTCTCCACTCTCTTCTGTTATCATTGTGTTTCAACTCATTACAAACATGAATGCTTTTACCTCCTGCTGCAATATATAACATTACCTCAGTTTCACAGATAGCGAATTAAACAGAGCAAAGCTCTGTTTTGTCCAAAGGTCAAATACAGAAACCATGGAATTTCAAGAGCAGAAACAAATCTTCTAAATACTAGTCCTGAACTTTATTTTAAGCAATTACTGTTTCAGTGGGAATTACTCTACAAAAGAGAAAATGCAAGAACTGGCGTTCTAAGGCATCCACTGAGCTCTTTGCTTCCTGCTTTATGCCTTGCAGCATACAAATGTGTTATTAGTACTTGTTATGTGATTTAGAATATGAATGCTAATACACTTTAACAAGCTCTGACCTGGATCTAAACAATCCTGCTGATTATATTCCAGATCAGGCACTGGGTAAGAATTAGACACAGTGTTTACAATATTCGAATACTGATGTCATTGGCAAGGCACCTCTGCATGAAGTTCAGTACTGAACAGTGGACCAATCAGCAAAGCATTTTATTAACACACCTGCTTTCAAGCAAATTTGGAAGCAGAAATTAACTCCCTTTTACTTGGTCAGAACTGATATAAAACACAGAGTGTCAGACACCCTGTAGTAATTGTTTTTCAGCAGTATGTCACAAATGAAACAACAAACAAAACAAATTTTTTATTATTTTTTTTTAATTTTTATTTATTTATTTAGGAGAAAGGAAGTAATCCAGAGAGTTAGGAATATTTATTCAGAGAAAATCACAACTTTCCACAAAGTTGTGGAAATTCAAGCTTCTGGTTATGCTTCTATTCTGATTACTGAAAGAATCCTAAATAAATAATAGCAGCAATAAAAAAAATAAACAAACAAGGAAAAATGATGTTATTTATGTCTTCATTGATTTCAGTAACAATAAAATGTAATTGTAATGTTTTTATTTATTTATTTATTTATTTTTAATTTTTGAAGTGTATTTGTCCCTTATGTGATCCTGTATCCGAAGCTGATCTCCATGCAGAAATGCATTGCCTATCTTGTGACATTTCATAGCTTCAATGCTGTGTTCCTCTTGTGTCCTGCAGGATGGCACCAACCATGCTTGCCATCATCTCCCCTTCCTCTGCTGCAGTCCCATCACCTATGGCCATGACAATGCTTTTTCTCAATCTGCCCCATAGCCAACTGATGTCTTTCTTCTGCTTTTGGTCAAGTTAAAACAGGAATCAAAAGCTTTTTGGGCTGAATGCTTAACAAATATCTAAATAACTTGAATAAATTTCTTTTGGAAATTAACATTACAATACTAATATTTGTGTGAAACTAGTAACAATGAAAAGATATAAAGGGAATGTGGGGTTCCAGCCAGCTACTGTGTAAATTTTAATGTGAAGTTGCTCATGGCTGCCTGGACAAGGCAGAAAATAAGTTTCAGAACTGCAGTCACTGGGAACCTAATTTAATATGAACAGAGAAGAAGTACTGCTGAATCTAAAATAACACCAGGACATACAAATTTTATGAAATTTGAAAAGCAGATGAACAGATAATATGATTAAACCTTCTCTGGCATACCTGATGGAAAAGAGGCAAACACATTTACTGCTTATTACAGTGATAAATTCATGGAGGACAAGACAGATGTGTGATTCATAGTAGTCTTGTTGCAAGCTTACACTTTAGAGCTAGTCTCCTAATCCCCTTGCTGCTGTGCATCCTCACATTAATATTTAGGAGCATTTCAATGGCCTCTTGCCGACTGCTTTCCGTAAGATACCAGAGGTCTTTCAGGAAAATGCTGCTCACAGATGACTGGCCATACTCTATTTCCATCTGATCCTCTTCCTGCCTTTAGTCAACACATTTATTTTCTTTCATATTTGTTCTCAGTAGAATAAATGTCACTAAGAATAAGTTATATTTTCAGAAAAAACAGCAACATAGAAGTCTAGCAAAGGGACTTTTATTAAAAATCAGTATTGTTATTTGACTGAATTGTACTGTAGCAGAAATTTATATTATCAATAATAAAAAACAAGAGTCTACAGAAGAAAACATTCTTTGTCTCCAAAGCCAATTGGAGAGAAGGGAAATGAATATATTATTTCAGGTGCTTATTGTTGGGTATTGGGTAGGTGGTGCCTGCGTGCACCTGGGGTGGAGTCAGGGAGGTCACGAGTGTCACACAGGGGCGGTCACCTGTACCACTATATAGGGTTTGTTGTGAGGCATTAAACTTGTACTTTCGGCGTTACGCACTGTGTGTGAGTCCCGTCTGTTCCCCGTGCGCTGAGGCACGGTACTTTCACACGGCAGCCTTAACTTGTCGCCGGATCGGGAGGCGACACTTATGATTAACTTATTTCTACAAAATGTTTTTAAAACCTTTGTAGAGCAAAATACTGTTTGGAAGCTGAAGACGCGGGCCTACAGCTATATTTTGTTTTATAGTCTCTGTTCTTCCATTAGTATGATTTCAGAGTATGTAATACTAATCAATCAGTTATGATTTCAGTTTCATATGACATGCTGATTGATAAATATGGGATATCTTAACTCCCCTTATTTCTCCATTTTTCTTATTTGAGCAACTGTTTCTGCCCAAAATCCCAGATAGCAACAACCCTTTGTTTTATATGCACTGCAATCGTGCACTGTTATATGTCTTCCACTCACTTTTCCAGTGATGACATCTGCATACATAGACTTTGCTCATGAGAGCCTCCAGTTAGTACTGAATGCTAATTGTGAATGGCAGTATTTGTAAAATTTGTACTCATGGGACTGGTGCGTTTTGCATTAGTTCTGACCTGCACCCAAATGAGACAAGGAAAAGATCAGGAAAGTAGGTTGTGAGGTCATCTGTTCTTGCAGGCATGGAATAATGACTTTAGTAAGAAGACCAAATCAGAACAGATTTTCCAATTCCATATCAACCCCCAGTCTTTCCCTGAGTACTTGTCCCTAGATCTGATGGTCACTGTCAATGTCTGTTTTCTGCTATAAGCTCCTGTCCGCACATCTTTTCTGCCCTAGTGCCTATTTACAAACCCAGGACCTTACTGCCCAACTGGTCCCAGGCTCTTCATGGAGAGAGGCTCTTCGTTTGTAGTGAGAGCCCTCCATATCGCACAGTTGTCTGTTTTGCTTCTGTATGCACTGCATTGCATGCTTTTATAGATGTATGCCCAACAATCCTGTGAAACACCTATGAAAGAATAAATATTTTTAGCTTAAAGAGAAAGAGCAATATTGATAGTACTGACTCTAAGGATTGTCACACTGCTTTTCCAAGTGTACAATTAAAACAGTTTCAAATTTCAGCATAATTAAGGATTAAGTCTTGTCTGTACGGTCATCCTGTGTTTTGCTATCCTGTATGTGCTCCACTAGAGTGACAAAAGCTTTCCAACACTTTTTAGGCCTTTCTTACACTTTTTATTCTATGTACACTCCTCTAGAAAAGCAGAGGTCTAAGAAGAAGGAACTGCCAATCCTATTTTGCATGCAAAAGGCTATTACCAAGTATCTCAAAGACCTCTTTGTCAATCATTAAATGTTATGCACAAGCGGGTAATTAACTGCGGTGATACAAAATCACATGGGAATATGGGACCATAAGCACTGCTATAATGTTAAAGTTTGTGTTGGTGTTTATGTTTTTTTTTTGCCTTGTGTATGAGGAGGGCAGAGAATTTACTGGGTACAGCACAATTTCATTCTCAGTTTAAAACCTCTTTCACCTTTTGTTCCTAGGTCCATCACTTGAAATTTTAAAGCTAATGTGGGGAAAGGGTGTTGCTTAAGTGTAGCAATATTCACCTATGATGTGCTAGGGAAAAGCCATTGGTTTGTAGAACAAAATTTTATGCTTATTTTTACAACACACTGTATGTATGCCCAATGAATGCAGATTTTTATCACCAGGAAAATGAGGATCTGTCAAATGTAACTGTATATAATGTTCCATGTGGAAAAACAAAGTACAGAGCATAAACCTAACTTTGGCATCTATTTCTCTGGCATCAAAAACTGACTTCTATCTCTGTTCTTCCCTCCTCCTAGAGGGAATCCATTTATTGGTCTCCTAATTACCCAGTGCAAGCATGCTTCACCTTTTAGTATGTAAAGGAGAAAAAGAAGTGTAACCTGAGCTTGAAAAGGTAAAGATCTATAATGGTTTTGGATACTGATAGTTGGAACTTGTTTTTCATACACAGCTCTGCTCCATGACATCCCGTTGTAGTAGAATGAAGTAGCAGTTTATTGGATCATAAGGAAAAGTGTATTAAACTGTCCTTCTACCAGGCGTATTCCCCAGGCTCATAAGCATCACTGTCTAAAAGTAGCTCTGGATAATACTATATAACGATTTTATTTCAAAGCATGTTAATGGCTGTCTCAGTCCCAGGTCAGCTACGGCCATGCAACGGCAATAACCATTGCACTGCTGTAATGTCATTGACCACCAACATCACTTTCCCAGTGAATGCTCTGAAGTAAAAAATGATAGCAATATACTAAATCAATATTTGCACATCATTCTTTATTGCTGTGTTTAGATATAGAAAAAACATCCTTTCTGCTAGAGTCCATAGCTTTGATTCCTCTGTACTTTAAGCAGTATGATTCAAGTTTCCAAGCTACACAAGCAGTAAAAAATCACACACACACACAAAAAAAAAAACAAAACCAGCATTAAAAAAATTCAAGTAAAACATAAGCTGGGATTATGCACCCTTTCTCTGCACTCTCAATTTCTGATATGAAACACATCTATGCCTGATCCTGGGGCTGTACACAAAGAGACAGCCAGTCCTGATAAATTGCATATGTGTTATGTAGAAAACTCTTGTGATGTGCTCTATCAAAATCATCTGCAGAAATGTCTTTGATTTCTTCAGCCCATGACTCTCTAGCAGCATCGATACTGCACTGTAAGCAATAATTAATTGTGAAGTTCGGTTCTGGCAGGCACTGAAAAAGTGGAAGTGAAAATGTGAGAGAAAGACTCCAGTCTCCCTAAAAGTCATCTCTTCTCTCTAGTTTCTAGTAAGTTATGACAGACAGGAATTCTTATATGAGCAAGAGGGAATGCACAGAAATGAAGATAATGAGAAATGGAGACAATGGATATGGACAGGACAAGAAGAATGAGAAAGAAAACACTATTTTAAAAAATGAATTAAAAAAATGAGAAGTTACTAGGATGCAGAGACAAGTGGAGGCCAGGACTAAAGAGAGGGAGCACAAAGGGACTGGCGCAACAAAGATGTTGCTTTGAATGAAAAACAAATAGAAGAGTACAAATTAAGAAGCAGTGGAGAGGAGAGTGGGAATAGGAGGAATAATATGAAGCCTGAAGTATACGCAGAGTAATTCTACATCAATTATGTCCTTATGATTTGCTTGAGGGAGAAATTCTTTTAGCAGTTGGCTCAAATGGCTCATATTTATCCTACTAATACCTAATTCCAATTGGTATAAACTGACTACCCTCATGCTGCAGAGCACTCGGAATAATCCCTAACTTGATATCCACGCCACAGGCCTTTGCACCTATTTGTTGACAGGTCTATTTACAAAGCTGTGTACTTTGTGTTGAATATTTGCATGTTTTACACAATCTGCGTGACCAAATTAATATTAGCTGACCTGTTCAGGATTGTGCTCAAAAAACACCCATGAAAAGCTTCCCTGCTGCTGTCATGTACACTGTGAGATATTCATGCTTTTAGTTTGCTGCAGTATAATGCAATGCCAGCAGCTATGTAAGCTCCCATTCTGCCCAAATTTCAGCTTGAGACATTTTTAAGGTCATCAACATTCAGTTTATCTTTATAAAACACTCAATATAATGACAGAAATGAACTTTGCATCAGTTACCCTGGGCTCTTAGAATATTATGCTGGGAGTATAGTTTGAATGAAAATGTGTTGTGTGCAGAGGGGCATAGTATCAATAATTAATAATATGTACACTTAACATATTGCTTGTTACCTTGTTCTTTGTCTCAACTCTTAATTTCAGTCTGATCATTTTTCGTATCTTTACTGCTGAGGCTGTATGTTCCTTGGGATATCAAGAGTGTGCAAATCTCACCTGGAGGTTATCCCATAAAATCATTTAGCGAGCCTTGCTCCAATTACTTACGCTCCCAGTCCTAATTATGAACAGACAAGAAATAACAGGCAATCCTTATACAATGCTTCTAGAACAAAAAGAGAATCATGGGAGTTATAAAGACTATACAATTTGTATATCTTCTAATAGGGTAGGTGAAGATTTCTGGAAGGTCTTCATGAAGCTCAAGTTGAAAGAGGCACACGGAAGAGAGGATAGTGCTAATAAAATTGTACAATATAGACTTCAAAGTGATGAAGAAGTAACAAAAATTCCCCATTCAAATCTTCTGATCAAGAAGGAAATTCAAGAAAAATAGGGAACAAGTAAGATAGACTTTAAGTGGGAAATAACTTTATATGCTGATAGTTTGCAATAGCATGAAAGGAAATCTTTAGGTTTTAATGTTTCATAATCCACTTCCTCAAGGCAAATCTTTCATTATCCACACAATATGACAGTTTCATAATATTTCTTATATCCCTGCTCCTAACAATACACTCTATCTCATGATAATAAATCCTCCTTTATATACCTACTGCAAAATTGAGGAGATAGATACATGTTCAGCTCATAAGCCCACAGGCAGCCATCTGGAATGGAACAGGCATTACTGTCATATTATCTTCTTTCTAAGTACTTCTGACTTTAGGAACTCTTGCATCTTGATCAAAGACTTCTGCCTTCAGAAGATCTTTTGTTAGGCTGTTCTGATCAAGCTTTCAGCTGTCTGAGCTGACAAAGTCTGGATCCATATTAGCACTTTGGATCAGGACAGAAACGTTGTCTAAGCAAATCACCCAGCAAACCAACCTCAATTGCCTCAGTATACACTGTGGTTTTCATAGAACCGTGCTAGATGCCTTTCAGAGGAAATTAAACTGGACCCCCATCTCCAAATGCTTTAGGCAGTCTTTACCTCTTAAGGAAGACTGAACAACCGATTGATGGTGTTGATCACACTAAGCTGAACAGCTCCACAGCACACCAAATATTTAATTGTGTTCTCATGTAACACTCTGAAAAGATTTTCAGATAATATAAAAAGCCAAGTATTATGTGTGTTCTCATATGTATTGATGAGTTCCAGCCTTCATTTCTTTGCAAATTCACTGCTCCTTTATCACCTACTTGCTCATCTTCTGGTTCAAAATCCTTTTTCGTCTTTAACTTATCTACCTTCTTTCCATGCCTTTCTGAATGTTTCTTCACCTTCCATTTGTTGTGGTAGTTGTACCAAGAAGTTGTAAGAGTAGTAAAACTAGTGTTTTCACCATTTTTATTGTCATTTATTGCAGTGGTGACATCTACCCTACAAAAACCACAAGTACTACAAATCTGGATATGAATGAATGTGGCAAAACTGGGATCCCTAGGAAAAAGGCCACCAGGGACAAGCTATTAATTTGGAATGAATTTGGATAGAGAAAAAGAGATGCAAGGGCCATCTAATGTAAAAAAAAAAAAAAAAAAAAAAAGGATAAGAGGGTACAATAACATGAGAAGACCAAAACAGAACAACTATCTGGCAGTGTGGATTTTGTGTTGTGTAGATACACTTAACAGTACACAACAACAAGTGTATCTTGTCTTCTGGACAATAGTCTAGATAGTTAGTACAACTAGCTTCTGTGCAAGACTGTAGTAAAATGTTGGAGTCGCATTCACTGTGTGTTATTAAGAAAAGGTTAGAGAACTATCCATAAAAATTATATTTAATCTGCTAAAGGTCAGGGAGTTGTTGATTCTGTGACATTTTGAGATCTCCTCAGCATGTTTGCAATTTCAATATTGTCAGTAAAGCTTTGATTCTTGAGTCATAATTAATCAAAATATAATCATCTTGTAAAAGAAATTCCATTTCTCATCTGAAATTTGGTAGAAATCTGATAGATATAGTAACAGAAAAAGAAGACATTAAACAAGTACTTTGCTGTACTTCTTGCTGGAGTGATGTCTTTCCTTAGTTTCTGTTTAGCAGCTTAACCTCCTTTAAAGTTTCTTTTAAAATAAATGAATGAACTGATGTAACAGATGAGAAAAATAATGTCTTTCTGTAAATGTACAGCCCAGCTTCCAAAATTCTTAACCTTACCCATTAAAATCAAATCATTTAAATAAAAATGGAAGAATGTCCTTCTTACAGTTGTGCCAACGTGAGCCTAAAAACCTATACACAGAAACTTTTCAGCAAATATTGTTCTGCTATGTAGTGTTTAAGTACAAGGAACAGTGGAGGAAATGATAGATGATTTTATTTAACTCTCCTTAGTGCCTCTTCACTCTCATACTGTAATATTAATGTGAATGTATGGATGATCTCCATTGCTAATACAGAAATGTTATGTGACTTGGAATATGAAAGTCCAAGAGAAACCTAAGAACTCAATAAACAGAGTAGCACATAGTCAGTGCAGAAAAACATTTCAATGAGACTACTTAGTTTATTGAATTAAATTCTATAAATATATGCGGTATCTGTTCTGAGATCACATGTAATAAATAAAAACAGAACAGACGAGCTCTTTGAGTCTACTAAGCTCATTTTCTTTCTAATGCTTAAATATTTCATTGGTGACAACATTTCTTGGTTTTCCAACAAAATGATGTAAAAATAGACTGGAAAGTCAGAATGTGCAATATTTTCGTCTCACATCAGTGCTTCTTCCAAGTGGTCTTTCTCTGAGTGAACATACATAACCTTTGAGACAAGTAGTCAAAAATATTTTGTGTAGGAAAAAGGCTTCATTATGCTAGTCATTATCTGTTTGTTACTAGCAGTTGGGACACTGATTTTTTCTGAAGCAGTCTCTTTATCTGGTGACATTTCCAAATAAGTAATTGATTTCTTGTTATTTGACATTTTAAGCATTGAAATTCTGTTTGCATATATCCTTCTGAGTACTTAAAATATTAAAAATGATTGCTGGAAAGAGGTGTAAACCTGCTTTCTCATATTGTAAGTGCATAATAATTATCATTCAGCTATCAGTTACCTTGATACTCTATTTCACATCTGTACAGAATGAGATTTCCCGCCCCCCCCCACATCCCCCTTAAATAACAAACCAAATTAAACCACAAAAATGCACACACAAAAAAAACCAGACAAATTTCTTACTGTTTCTTTTCTTTCATGTTTTCTAAATCTTCGATTTGTTTTCAGAGTCAGTTTTGCTAAACAAGATGTTTTGAAAGCTTCATAAAAAAACCTGAAGATTCTAAACCAGAACTTTCCTGCTGCAGATTGGTCATTGCAGATTTCAGGCTTAGGACCAATGTTAGCCAGTGTATGTCTGTTTGGGAAAAAAAGTCCTCAGTTAACTCTACCTTGGCACTTTGATCCCAAATTTTGTTAATTACAATGAATGCTTGATCCTCAGGCCACTAAAGAGAGGTATCATCAATTGCCAAAGTTGTTAAAATATGGCTACACATAGCTATTAGGCATTACCTGTAACAGTGCCAAACCAGGAAAAAAGCCAGAACAGAACAAAAACCCACATACCTCCTGCAAGTTGTATGTCTCCCTCATTAAGGCACTAGCCAAAATGGTGTTATATATTTGTGATTCTGGAAAACCCTGAGTACCTTTTGAAGAGACACTTAATCAGAAGTTTGTGTGGCCACACCTTAATTTGTGATAAATATTTTAGTATATATACTAGCTAAACGTAAATGTTGAGAACTTGTAGAAAATTTGTCTTGTCAGAACAGTGTATAAACATCTTCCAGACAGTGCTGTGTAGAAAATAAGAATACAGCTCAGGGCTAGAGAGAAGGCTAAGGCAGTAGGTTTTTTCAAAGTATCTGTAATACCTCCAGTATCACAAGATGTCCTAATTCTGAGCATCACTTATTAAATTCTACTGTTAGATTCTAACCAAAGTAATGAAAACTAAAAAACATGATTCATAACACTGAGGAATGAGTGAAACAATGAGTGAAAATTAATCTGTGTTTCTGCGTAAAGGCAGTCTGGGATGATGTCAAACTAAGGGTGTCATAGGATTATTGAAATCATTTGAACAGGAGACAAGCAATTCTTCTAAATTGTAAGATAAATCATTCGAACTCTGAGTTTGAACATAAGAGACGTAAAAGGTACTTTGATAAAGACAAGGAAGAAAATAGCCTTTGCTGTTCATTTCTGCATTCTGTGATGATATTCTAAAATACAGAGCTCTTCTAAAATGAAATCTGTTTGTTTCCATTTTATTTCTTTTTAAAAAAGTTTGCTGTTAGGAAATTCCTGGGTTTCCATTGAGGCCAGAGACTGGTTTTCAATGAGATCCTGGAGTGCCTGTGTAGCAGTTGTTGCAACAGATATTTCACCAGAATAGTGCCATTACAGTCTAATTCTTTTCTCACTTGGTTTGCTGTTGACCATCAACCATCGCTGTCAGTTGTGAAGATTTGAGCCTCAGGAGTTTTTACAGCAAGAAATAAAATGAATCGAATTATTAAAGATAAGAAGAAGGAAAAAGGAGAAAGGATTACGAACTGAGTCAGAAAAGCTAAGGCAGAGATAGATAAAAAATAAAAGGAAAGTGAGATGCTAATACAAAATAACATTAAAAAGGCCAGTGCATTTATGGTCCTTTCTACATTAGTCTCCAATGAATAGTTTAACTTTGGTTTATATAAATAACAAAGACTCAGGCTGGAGAAGAAAGATAACAGGCTGGAAAGTGCTTAGGTTATTTCAACCAGGCATTAAAAAAATGAAATTCTTCTGCTGATACTTTGAAGATTTGACTCAAGAATAAAAGTACTGTTACCTATGAGAGATACTGTATAGATGAATGAGATAAATATGAAACATACTAAATGCTTAGTTTTTCTGGGGGAGGTAAATAGGTAAGCTGTCACCATACAATCTAAGCTTGGATGTCAAAAACTGCTGGAGATGAAAAACAGACAGTTTTACAATATTTTAAGCCGCTAGAAGGTGGCACAGAGAAAAACAGTAACAGGACATGTTCAATTAAAAAAATCAGAATAAATTAGTTGTTCTAGCATATGGTTATGTATGTTATAACTTTATTAAAAATCTTCCACAGCATTGTGAAGATGAAGTAAAGGAAAAATATGTAGACGGTATGCTGGAAAGATATATTCATAGTTACCATTAAGTTGGAAGAAATGTTTTGTTTAAAGTGTTACATGAATATCTCTTCAGGTAGGAATATAGGGAGGATGTTCACAAATAACTTGTCTGATACAATTTGATATTTGTAGAAATATCACACTGAAATCCATTTCAAATAGTTTGGTTGACAAGATCTACTTCTGAAGTTGACAGTGATATGGTAAGTAAGTGGCTTGGAATCAGCAAGGCAAAAACCATGAACTGCTATCAAAGAGCATTGTATCAGGGTGATGCAAGTAAGAAGTACAAAATAATCATTCTGTCTTTCAAGGAGTAACAAAAGCCAGCTGCTTCTTCAGAAACATGACCAGAAAAGCAGGAGCCAGTTCAACTACTGCCCTGTCCCATAATACTCAGCAAAGTGACCAGAGAAAACAAATCGTTGACAAGTTTTTTTCCCTACAAGGTGTGTCCTCACACCTCATAGAGGTCTGGGTTAGCAGGGCCTTGACGTATAGTGTATTAATTGATGTGGATATCAGTGGGCTGTTCAGGGCTGAGTTTCATGTGGAGCTTGGACAGGGAACTGTGAAAATTGTATGAAACATGGCAAGAGAGACTTGAATTTGGATGAGGAGGACACAGGGTGACTATGGAGGTCGAAGACACCGCTAGTATAGTTAAAAAGATGAAATGCCCCAAACACCCTTGATGGGTCCGGTTTGGAGGCCATAACACTCCTGCAAACTCTATTGTGTACAAGTAACCTCAGGTTTTCATAGGGATAAGAGCTACTTTAACCTCTCATCAAGTGTTTTAAATCACTTTTCTTTTGGTGAAAGAGAATCACAGAGAGTACTGAGAACACAAATTTTTCAGTTACCAGTGTTAGTGTTTCTTCAGTTTTACCTGATATTGCAAACGAAGGTGCAAGAGAATAATTCCTTCTGGAATATCACATACTGAACCTCCTGCATTAAAACAAGATCTTTTAAAGATTATGTGTCATATATGATTCCATTATTCTGTATATAAGTAACTTATTGATTCTGTGAAAACATGGCTTTGGTAAGGGTCAGAATTGGCATGAAGTGCTGCCTACACAGAACTCTCAAGCACCACTGTAAGAAATATGGATGTTTGATAAAAGCATAAGAGCTTCTGCTTTTCTTGTGAAGAACTATTGAAGGGCCATGATCACCACATATGAGCCTAGCTGAAAACCGAGGAAAGTGGCATGAATTTAGTACCCATTTTAAGGTACACATTTGATCTATCACTCTTTTTATTTTTCTGTGGATATGGTTTTTGAAATGTGGATTAAACTTCTTAATTAGAACATTGACCATTATACGATACTCATTCCATATGTTAATCCTAACTCATGTGAGAGCTCAAAGGAAACAACATGCTTCAAATTTTTTTGTACTTAGAAATTTATAACGGTTCCATTTTGAACATGGCAGTGTCGAAGTAACCATTCTGTAATCATACTAGTTCAATTTTGGAAGTATCTGAGTTGCATAATGTACGTTCAATTCATTCTGCCAAAAAATAAAGTACAGTCATGTGGAGCTTCTCTTTGCTTGCTGATAAAAGAAAACTGACACTAATGAGGTCCCTTGACAAGCAAATGCAGAGCTAAAAGCATCCTAACTTCAAAAGGATTTTGAGTTTCAAATATTGAAGTGATGCAGCAGAGAGAAAGGGCTCACAGTTGTGGAATCCCATGAGTTAAGTCTAACTGCTTGAAGATTAAGAATTGTATCTGACCTTGTATCACAGATATATAAATGATGGAAAATCTGTTCAGGGGAGATTATTGTCCCAATTTCTGTACAGTTTCTAGAGGAATTTCCCACAGAGGACTGTGTGGCTGAAGTTTGATAAGGCTTGGCATTGCTGGGAATCACGTGAATGATACGCATGACTTTGCCAGCATTAGATGGGAGTTTTTCCCACCCATTCATGACTGGTAACAACCGATAGGGAAAAATACTGGTCATGCTTAACTAAAAACTTCTGGAAAGTTAGTGAAACTGTGATAATATCCTAAAAATAAAGCCTTGAGAAGATTTAAAATATAATTAAAATAAAATAGAATAGGAAAAAAAAAAAGTCATTTCAGGATTGGGCATAATTCAGGATTTCAGGATTGGGAAGGTTATGGAAAGGATAATCTCAGGTATCATCATGGACGAACTAAAGGTCAGCCATGGGATCGGGCCTAGTCAGCATGGGTTTATGAATGGTAGATCCTGCCTGACTAACCTGATTTCATTCTATGACAAGGTGACCCGCTTAGTAGATGAGGGAAAGGCTGTCGATGTGGTCTACCTGGACTTCAGTAAGGCCTTTGACACTGTCCCCCATAACATTCTGGTAGAGAAGCTGGCTGCCCGTAGTTTGGATGGGTGCACGCTCCGCTGGGTGAAGAACTGGCTGGATGGCCGGGCCCAGAGAGTTGTGGTCAATGGAGTGGAATCCAGTTGGCGGCCGGTCACAAGTGGCGTCCCCCAGGGCTCGGTGCTTGGGCCGCTTCTGTTTAACATCTTCATTGATGATTTGGATGAGGGGATTGAGTGCACCCTCAGTAAGTTCGCAGATGACACTAAGCTGGGAGGGAGTGTTGATCTGCCTGAGGGGAGAAGGGCACTACAGAGAGACCTGGATAGACTTGATCGATGGGCCAAGGTTAATGGAATGAGTTTCAACAGGGCCAAGTGTCGGGTCCTGCATTTTGGTCATAACAACCCCAGGCAACCCTACAGGCCTGGGGAGGTGTGGCTGGAAAGCTCCCAGACGGAAAGGGACCTTGGTGTGCTGATGGACAGTCGGCTGAATATGAGCCAGCAGTGTGCCCAGGTGGCCAAGAAGGCCAATGGCATCCTGGCTTGTATCAGGAATGGTGTGGTGAGCAGGACTAAGGAAGTCATCCTGCCCCTGTACTCAGCATTGGTGAGGCCTCACCTCGAGTACTGTGTCCAGTTTTGGGCACCTCAGCACAAGAAGGACATGGAGGTACTGGAGCAGGTCCAGAGAAGGGCAACGAGGCTTGTTAAGGGCTTGGAGAATCAGCCCTATGAGGAGAGACTAAGGAAGCTGGGGCTGTTTAGTCTGAGGAAGAGGAGGCTGAGGGGAGACCTTATTGCTGTCTTCCAGTACCTGAAACGTTCTTACAGTGAGAGTGGGGCAGGTCTCTTCTCACTACCGACTTGTGACAGGACGAGAGGAAATGGCCTCAAGTTGCGCCAGGGCAAGTTTAGGCTGGATATTAGAAAGAACTTCTTTACAGAAAGGGTGGTTAGGTACTGGAATGGGCTCCCCAAGGAGGTGGTTGAATCGCCATCCCTGGATGTGTTTAAGAGCCGCTTGGATGTGGTACTCAGGGATATGATTTAGCAGAGGTTTGTTGTTGTGGTATTGTTTTGTGGTTGTTTTTTAAGAGATAGGCTACTGGTTAGGCTGCGGTTGGACTTGATGATCTTCAAGGTCTTTTCCAACCTGAGTAATTCTATGATTCTATGATTCTATGATAATCACAGAACTGTAGAATGGCTTGGACCTCAAGGATCAACAAACTCCAGACTCCCTGTCCACAGTCAGGACCACCAACCTCCACATTTAATACTAGACCAGGCTGCCCAGGGCCCCATCCAACCTGGCTTTAATGTCTAAACTCATTAAAAGGTGAAGGCCTCTGGTGTTACTGAGAGTTGGTGATGGTGCTGTGTATTCTTGAAGGGAAGCTTTTTTTTTTCACATTTTGAAGCTAGTTCTCTGATGCAGTGCTTGACTAGATTTGAGGGCCACTGCAGGACTGTTATTTTCAGTCATTTTATGTTACCATTTTTACAGATGTTCATTCTTCATTTCAAAAGAAAAATAAGAATCTTAAATCTTTGTGTTTGGAAGAAATTAATAACATTTTCAATAATTTGAAAGTGCTTTTAATAGTGCCTCTTTTTTAGTTTAGGAAATCTCAATAACAAATAATTCAGTTTCCAGGAATGTATGTACTAAACAATATGAACAAAGAAAACATATATCTAAATGAACAAAGAGCTTGAGTGTAGTGAAAGATTTAACTCCCATATGATAATACATTTTCTTAAGCAAAAGTAAAAACACTGGGTGAAGAAAATTGAATAGCACAACAAGGAATTCAAACTGATATGAAGAATTGTGATTTACTGTACCTCTAAGTTGCAATGAAATTTGCTTCTCCTAACCTCTTCCAGCTCTTCCCATTTCTATATCAATTCTAAGTTACTGTTCCAGATACCAAAATATATATGATGTCCTCCTAGAAGTGTCAATGAATTCATATGTCTGTTTAGACAACCCATATATAATACAGTGAGAACTTTTGCTTTGCATAGCTAATGCTGGCAAGCAGACACAACGCCTGTGAACCTTGCAAAGACACAGACCTGAACACTAATGGGCTTCAGACCACTCTTTCCTAGAACACACATCTGAATCTGGTAATCACAGAATCACAGGATTGCAGGTGTTGGAAGGAACCCCAAGAGTTCAGTTCCCCAACAAGAGCAGAGTTTTCCAGCTCTGGGCAGGCAGCTTTGGAACTGGGCCATCAGAACCACACTCTGCACCTTCTGCCCCATTTGGTCCTCCAGAACACACCAGACATGACGAATCACAGAACTGTAGGGGCTGCAAGGGACCTTAAGAGATCACGTCCAACACCCATGTTAAAGCAACTACTCTCGAGGCAAGAAGAGAGGGGAAACAGAACTACACGCAAGTAAAGGAAACTCTTTCCTCTGATTTGGTATTTATCTCTTGCAAGATTCCATGCAAATACTAGCTGGGATTCTTCTGCTTCCACAGCAGACAAGAGAGGCTTTAAGATTTTCATGCTGAACTATGAGTATGCAATCCTTACGAGACATTGCATGGCATAACTACATAGCTTCCTCCTTGATCTGAAATACTTGTTTCATTAGTACACTACTATTTCGCAAACCAGAATATTATTATCCATAATCCTTGATACTCAAATTAAAAACAAATGAAAATCTAGATATGCCTATCCTTGAATAAACTTTTAAAATGTGTTTTCAGTAAAAGAAGAGTTTTTTTAGTAACAGCCTTCCCAGCATTTTCAAGCGGATATTTAGATTTATGGTGAAATTTATTCTGACCACATTTATTAACAAAACTTCCTTTGTTAAAAGCCTTGTAAGATAATAATAAAATTTTTACACTTTGGTTTCAATTACTTGATAAAGCCAAAACCAGGCACATTATTTTCAGATGCATTCTCTTTCTTTCTTAGTGTTAAAAATGGTATATGTATTGCAATAGTTTGCTTTTCTAAACTGTATTATTGTCTTGAATTGAGACCATAAAGATGTACTTTGGCAAATGAACTCATTGTTAATGTAAGAATAGGATGTATTTACTACATAGGGATACTAAAGTGTTATTTCTGTCTTCATAAGAAACACTCCTGAAGGCATTAAACCTTCATTATATTTTTATTTTCTATTCTGAGTGGAATTGGTCATAAACAGGAGGAATTAAAAGAAAAAAGACATAGAAAAATGGTCTTGTTACATCTGTGATACTAGAAAGGAATTCATTTGCAAAGTCTGAACTGAATTTCAGCATCCTCCTTTGCTGCTTGCATTCAGCATTCAAGGTTATAAATCCTCGTTGCTAAAAGTTACAATCTAATAATCATAGTAATAACACTAGTACTAGCACCATAAGCTTCAAACGATGATGTGTTATCTTTGTGTTAAGTATTAAACAAACACAGTTGAAACGTAAAGATCAAGGGAAAAACAGATGCTATTTTTCCCCCCCATTCCACTTCAAGAAGTCACAATACATTCAAGCAAATTTCCAGCGTTCTCCTGAACTGGGGTTTGATTCTGAAGTGAGAAAGCACACCAGCTACATCTAAATTAATCTTTGCTTGCCTGCTGCACTTTCTTCCATCTGGTGTTGTTTGATTGTCCATATTAAGCACCTCTGTTAGCACTCATAGAACAAGTGCCTAGACTTCTTCATGACATGTGAAAATGAGCATGCAGGGAAGGGAAGAGCAAGTTGTCTGCTCTTCAGCATAAGATACTGAATCTTCAGCATTTCTTCTAAAATGGAACAGTATCACAACAGCAGATCTGTTAAGAACTGAGATCTGGGCCAAATAACATAACTGTATTTGGTCAGGAGTCCATCTCACACAGTATCCCACCCTTAACAGTAAAGAGTGGAAGATGATAAAACATCAGACATGCACATTCCAAATACTCAACTAGCATTCCTCATTCTTACACAATTAACATCCTTTGTGCTGTGAAGGCATTGGTGTATCTTCTTCTTCCACACCATAAATCTTCAATATCTTTTTAAGCCTATAGGAACTTTAAAATCTTACCAATTCTTATGGCAAAAAGCTACAAGTATATAATGTATTCTTAGTTAACATGAGTTAACATTTAGTTATCACATTTTCTCCCCGGTCATTTTTCTTCACAGGCTAAATGATTGTATTTTCTTAGCTATTAATGGAGAAAACCTACACAATATTCTAATATTCCTTTATCACGATCTTTATAACTTTACTTTTCTCTATTTTCCTTCAAAATCAGGAGTGAAAACAAAGAATTCAAGATACAGGTTCAACATGGATTCATATGATTTCCTGTTCCTCTCTCTCTCCCATCAGGTCTTAATATCTTTGATCTTTTAACTTTTAATCTTCTTTTAATCAAAATCACTGAACTGATGTTTTTATGAAATAGTTGTATAACTCCAAAAGCTATTCCATAAGAGTAATAAGGGTCCATAAGGGTTCAAGGACTAGAAGGAATGACTTCAAGTTTCTCCAGGGGAGATTCATGCTGGACATTAGGAAATACTACTTTTCTGAAAGAGTGGTCAGGCAGTGGAATTGGCTGCCCAGTGAGGTGGTGAAGTCAATGATCTTGGAGGTGTACGAGGAATGTTTAGACACTGTGTTGAGGGACGTGGTCTAGTGATAACTATCGGTGATTGGTGGATGGTTGGACTGGATGATCTTGTAGGTCTTTTCCAACCTTGGTGATTCTATTATTCTATAATCCATGAGTGTGTAAACAAATTTAGGATTTTTTTTTCTTTCCTTACTCCTCTCCAAACAATTTGAACTTCACAAGTTTCATGTTTGCTTACTTTTCCAGTAGCCATAAGGGTTCCTCTGAATGACAGCCCTGTCTCTTGCAGAAGAAATATTGATTGCCTAAGTAGATCCATCCCAGTATAATTTGCAAGCTTGTTGAGTATGCGCCATGTTATATCATACAGACTGATCACTGATACATTAAACAGAAGATTAAAGATACTCAGACCCTTATCCTTCTCTCCTAATGATTTTCAGAGTTTTAAAAGGTGTTTTTATCATTCTTAAATATATAGAAATATCAAGATATTTCCTCTTGTGGTTCTCTCCACAGCCTGCAGTAGAAGGCATATTAGAAAGTTTAAGTTGTTTTAAGATTAGTACTCATTTGCAATTTTTTGTAATAAAGTTGGAGAATATAGAGAAGCACTTCTGTTCGTGAAGGGTTTGGATATGGTTTGTCTTTCTGAAGAATACTGTCTGAGAAATGCTGTGAAATGCAATATTTTAAATCCTATACTATGAGTGGACTGATAACCCATTTTCAATAATGTGCCTCTCTGCTTTAAAATGTGTTGTATCTGTTATATCTATTTATCTCTGGGAAGGATTATGGACTGAAGAAAAGTAAAGGTACATTGAACTAGGAAGATTAGATCATTGAATTAAAGCAATTGATGCATGTGAAAAATGAATTATGAAAATGAGAAAAAAAATATATTGATGGATGTGATATTTCCTTAAAATGTCCTTTTAATGTAATGTAGCCTTTTAGTGCTCACCCATTTGTTCTGCAGTATAAAAGGGTCTTCTAACATTGAACTAAATGTACTGATAGCTACTTGATATTCAGCCGACCTTGCACCTGCAGCATCAAATTCTGGCACAAATACATTCTATCTCTTTTTGCTTACTGCCCTATTACATTTTAATTTTCCATTAGCCAGTGTCTTATTAGGTTTCAACCATTTAAATCACTTTATTTTCTCAAAAAAGGGAATAGAATAGAATAGAATAGAATAGAATAGAATAGAATAGAATAGAATAGAATTGGAGATACTCTAATGTTACTGTGTCTTATTCAAAAAAGATGAATCTCAAGTGTGTGATCAGATAAGATCTTATGTAATAGCATTTGAAGTGGAAAAACGGATATACTTTTCCTGATATGTCTTAGCATTATATTTGCCTCTCATATAACTTCTTCACAGTGGCAGTTCACAGTCCGACTAGCTCCAGGTGTTACTTCCACCTCTTGTCTTGCAGCTGGTTTAAGCTGAGATTCTTACTGTTCTGCAAATGGTGGGAAACTTCCATACTTTCACACATTGCTGCATTTTTGTTTTGTTCTGTTTCTTCTGTGATTTGAAAAGATATTCCTGGGGACTCTCAGGTCTTTCTTGAAGCTTCTGTTATCCTGGCACATCTGGGCAGAAAATTGCTGAGTCCCTTGAGCACCAGCAGGTGCCCTGAATGCTCCCCTCTGTTCTTAAAATCTACTTCTCATCATTATTCCCTCTGGTTCTTACCTCTTTTTCCTTTCTCCTTTGGTTTCTTCACAAATTCAGTACTTCTTCCCAAACCTCTTCCCTCTGCCTCTTGCATCTCCAACCTGAAGCTCCTGGCTTCAGGACAAATGCAGACCTCTTATTTCCCTTGAGAATTGCAGCAAGGCCAGCACTGTGTGTTAGTTGCCAACAGAATATATGAACAAATCTACATTCTTCTAGTATGCTCTCCCAACAAAAGTGAAGCTGAAAGGCAACATGAACCTGAACAATAGAATGGATATGCATCGTTTTTCTTAAAAGCCCAAGTTGTACTTTCTGCCCAACTACAGTTCCTTTTGGAAACCACACTGCATTCATTACCTGTAATTTGTTCACCAGAGTTAAAGCTCACATGCTTCACTACTGTATGTTCATTTTCAAGCAGAGACAGTTTGATCATCCAGAAAAAACAATGCCAAAATTCTGTCATGAGTCAGGAAGTTTTGTTTCCCAATGCTGATATTTAAAAAAGACACTTTTTTTTTTTTTTTTTTTTTTTAATTATTATTGCTTTGCAGCAACATTTAGTAAAGATGGAGCTTATTTTCACATCAAACATTCCTGTCCCGTCTCTGAATTCTGTTAACTAATTTTTTCTTACTCATTAACATGTTCAAATTACTTATATTTCAGTTTTGTTAATTCCCTCTGTAACAGTTACAACTGGGGTTAGCTTTAAAGCAATGTTTAGAAACTATTACATTTGCTGCCAGTCCACAAATCAAGGTTAAAACTAAACATACTCGAAAGTATTTCAAGCTTTCTGTGAGTTGTGCTGTGACTACAGTTGACAGGGAATTGAATTATAGGAACATGGCAAGTTTAGTAAATGTTCACTGTCTACAGCAACATGGGCAGCTTTACTGTTCTTCACTGAGGAAAAACCGCAGCAGAACAGCCCTCAAAGGAGGAACAGTCATACCAAAAGGTGAATGTAGCGCAGGTAGAGACTCTCCCCACATGGGGTGCAATCCCTCCACATCTGAGTAGGGTGAGTAACTGCAGAGACATGAGCATGATGTGATTCATCAGGTCCACCCCAGGGGTTCCAGTTGGAGGAGGAGGATGAAGTGCAACCAGAGACAAACCAAGAAAAGGAGGCAGGAATTAAGGTCTGAGGTCCATCCCAGTGACACAAAGGACACAAAAATCCAAAACTGTTACAGACAAGAGAGAGTATGCAGCAGCCCATGGTGCATCTGGGATTTATTTAAGAAACAAAATATTCTATTTGATGACTATATCATCACTTGTTTCTGCTGCAGATCCGCATTTGCAAGCTCCTTACTCCCCTCCCCACCAGAAAGACTGCTGCTGGTTGAGGAAGGTTGGGCAGAAAGTCACGTCAATTTCTGCTGCTTAGTTGTCTTCTCTCTCTGTTAAATTTAACTAATCTATGCATAGGTGGTTTGATCTCACATCTCTTCATTAATTAGAGGATACAGGACCTACCAATTCAGTTTAGTTAATAGAATTTTGAACGCGTGCTTACTTGTTGCAATGAATAGTCTTCTGTCCGAGAGTTCATAAACCCAATTTCAAACACCTGCATCTACTTATCTGCTGACTGTAAGCAACAGCAATTAAAAACAGACTTTTCACCTACAAAAACAGTGTAGCTCAGAATAGGAGTGAAGGACCAAGCCTAAGAATAAATGACATTCATGACCAATTGCAGAAGTCCAAGGTGAGGCTGGTCAAGGCAATTCAGGCCTATTAGTGTACTCATTGTCCAGACAAGTATGGAGATGAAGCCGTTTATCAGAAAGATCTGCCTTCTGAAGCTCTTCAAGCAACCAACTCAAAATGATGCTGATAGGCTAAAATATTCTATTCCATTTTATCATTGCTTTTATTTTGGTTCTCTTCTTATGCAAATTTCTTCTTGGATTTTCTGCACCAGTCATGAGATCTAAAAGCAAGCATTAATCTATATATACTCTAGTGTACCTGAATCTGGGAACTGACACCACTAACTTCTTGTGTTTTCCATTTGGTGTATATTCAAAGTATGTTATAATAAGGGATTCCAAAGCACAATCAATTATGTTAGCCAAGAGGGCTTTAGACAGCCTGTCTCACTCAGTAGTAAAAACAGCTGATCTCACATGATCCATCTTATCCTGAGTTTATTTTTATCTGATCAGTTGCAGTTCATCTGTAGTTGCACTGAGCTGGGAATACAGTAATCTCTGCATGCAAGTGTAGTTTAGAAATAATACTAATAAAAATTTTCTTCCCAAAATGTTCTTTTCTCTAGATTAAGCTGATACTAGATCTCTTAATCTAGTAAACAAAGACAAGATGCTCACTGGAACTAATGTGCCTATACCTTGGCTATAAGCTTCTCAGAAGCAATTGTAAATGCAATAATTCCAGTAAGAACTGTAGATCCTTAGAGAAACATTACTGTGAAAATACAGTCCATATGTGTCTGTGACACTGACAATCACTGCTGTCACTATCATAGATCTACCCATAAACTATCTCTCAGCATAATTTTTATTGTATTAGTCTATCTCCAACAGGGGATAAACTTGTATTTTATATTTGTCTAAAAGAAAATAAAACAAAGCATCAGTGTCTCTTAAAAAGAAACATTTCTTTTCAAAGATGAATGAAGTCAGGAGAGGGCTATGAGAGCTTTACCAGACAGAGCTTTACCAGACAGCTGACTGAATTATTTCTGTATGATACACGGTGTATGTACAGAATACGATTCAGGAAGCGATGCCTCAGGGTGACAGGTAATTTATGCCATTTGACTTATCATCACCTGGGAGAGAAAGTGTGATTGTCACCTGGCTGACCAGTAAACAAATCTCTGATTGCTGACTGAAAAAGTAGGTGCCTGCTCATGCTTTCCAGATAGGAGCTATGCCACTTTTTCAGCATTCCAAGAAACTTGTGTCCTGCTGCCTAAGGAAGTGTGCTCATGGGGTCTTGGCTCTACATGAGTCTGCTGTAGCTTTGCAGGCAAGCAAGTTTGTCATTGCACAACTGTATTACAATACTGTCTTCAACATCTTTGTTTTTTGAGTAGGAAAAGGATACAGCAGATCTTGGGGAAAGAGAAGGAAAAAAAAAAAAAAAGAGCTGTGTGACAAATGGGCACTTTTCTTATAATAAATGTATGTGTATATATTTTTAAGATAAAGTGAGAAAACAGAATGTGTCTTGTCCTGCTTTTCTGAAGGATTTTGGCTATGTCATTTAGAATATTAAAAGGTCATTTCTCTTTCCCACTACAGAGCTTTCATCATGAATCACCTTTTTTTCTTCTTGTGAAGAAAGCACTTCTGTATGTTGAAATGGTAAGGAAATTATAGTTTTGTCATTTTTCTGTGTTTAAATGAAAGCACTGCATGACTGCCACTGACCTAAGCAGACATGTTTTTGCAATTTAGCTCAGTTGCTTTTACTTCTTTAAGAAATACTTTAAGAAATCAGCGGGCCAACAAAATTCTTGTGCATGGAGACAAAAGAGTTCCATTCTAGGACTACATGTGGAAAAGTAATAGCTGGTAAGAAGACATCCTCTAGTTGCCCTCTCTTACAGATTTAATTTCCTCAGTTAATACTTGAGTATACACATTCACATATTTGCTTTTAATATTAATTAATGGCAGAGATCTCTGACAAGTCAAGAAAGAGGTAACATGTATGTAGGTGTTAGTAAAAGACATATCTAAGAAGAGAAATGAAACGGTGGTGGAATTATCATAATGAAAGTGGTTAAGCAATGGAACAAACTGACCAGATAGCTGTTGGAATCTCTGTCCTTGGAGTGTTTCAAGACCCAACAGGATTAGGCTCTAAACAATTTACCTTAAGAAGTAGATCTGCTTTGTGCTGGGGGTTGGACTGAATGACCTCTGCATGTCACTTGCAACCTAAACTTTTCTGTGATTCTCTGAGTCAGCATTAACCAAAAAGTGACTTTCTGCAGAAATGAACTGTCTACTGTAGAAGACTCTCTAGCTACTTGTTTTTTTCTCACTAGCTCTGAATGTGGTTCCTCAATTATGACAACTCAGGAAAACATACCTTCATTTGCACACTAAATCAACCTTGCTTATAATGTTATAATTACTTTTGGCTTATTCTGGGGACACTTTGGATGTGTGAGATTCATAGGTGTCAGGGAAGATAGCTGTTTCTTGTTAGTCCTCAAATCTCTATTTTCCTTCAACTCCTTTTCTGTGACATTTTCAGCTGCAGAATTTGAATCACTTCCTAAGCTGTTCTCTGTTTTCCTACAAGTTCTTAATTTTTTTCATAGCTGGGGCTCACTGTTCTCTGCACAATACATTTTCCACACATGACAAGAAAAAGCACGAAAATACACAACGATTAAATTAGTTTTGAAGGAATAGATCCTATTTCAGCCAAGAATTTCCTGGGTAAAGAATAATGTCAGTCCTCATATGTAGCAATGCCCAAACTCTTGTTCATTTTTCAAGAAATTACTTTTTTCCTGTGAGATTCTGGATGTTTTTTTCCTCCACAGTTTACATCTCTATACATTCACTCTCCATCAGTCTATGCAATTCCTGGAAATATCCACTTTCTATATCTCATTGGGCTAAACAGAGAATTCGGGGGAAAGCTCTCAATCTTGACAGTATGGATAATGTTTCCTCCAACTATTGGACTCAAATTATAATCCATTAGAATCACAAATTCAGTGTCACGGAGTGTTTTCTTAATGGAGGTTACATTTTTTCACTGGTTTCCCATGCTTAGAAACTCTACCAAAATCTTTCTGTATTGTACAATTATATGACAACTTCACCACCGACCTCTTTCTAAACTGTACAGGTTGAACATCCTGGTGGGCTGCTCCTCAAATCTGCTCCTTTTGTGGGAATCAATACCAGTGTTCTTTTGTGAGTGACTGCTGGGTGAAATCACTCCGAAAGCTCTTAACAGCACACATTCATAAGAAGACGTTTCACAGGCTTGCAAAGCCTACATTCCTATTGGAAATTCCAACTTTGTTAGCTCTCCATTTTCAATTTCATTTCACAGCTGATACAGACTTTCTCAATGAAAACTCAGATGCTCCAAAAATGCTGCACCTTAGCTCCCACACGTGGACTTTTATTCTTCACTAGGTTGATGTTGCTTTGTGGAATAAATAGGGTCATCATATCTGCCCACTTTCATTAGCAATTAGCAGTGTCATAGCCCAGAGCATGCTGCTCCTGTTGCGGGAGTTTAGCCAACTGCATTCATGCCCAGCTCACTGACAGGAACTGCACCAAGGAAATAGATAACATGACTAAGCAGAGAGCCCTCTTTTTGACTTGTGTTTTTTTTTTTTTCTATGCAATGATTAGTAAGGGTGAGTTCAGAGTCCTATATGTACTAATGTGTAGAATCACAGAATCACAAAATCACCAAGGTTGGAAAAGACCTCCAAAATCATCCCATCCAACCACCCACCTATCACCAATATTTCCCACTAAGCCATGTCTCGGCAGACCATTCTAGTGTCTAATCACTCTCTTGGAGTAGAAGTATTTCCTAACTTCCAACCTGAAGATCCCCTGGCACAACTTGAAGCCATGAGTGTTAAGAGGCTCTAGGTCCCAGAACTAGTAAGACTGCCTTTGCCTTTAGCATGAAGAGTCAAGTATAGCTAGTCTAAGTTACATCAGACATAAAAATTAAAAAGGAGATTGCAACTGTAACATGCTAAGTCTTTCTTCTTTCAGAGAGATGAGCTTTAAAAGACCTCGAAGACAAAAATGACACTCAAACGATCTGCAAACTAAATACAAGCATGCTACGCTGTTATGTAGTTTGACTACATGAAAACTAGCCTTTTGTGCCAGTCATTATTTGTATATTTGACTCTACGTCCCAGTGGTTTTGTTTCTTTTAGTGTCTGTAAGTTTTAATTCTTGTGCACCCACTGGAAAATTTAGTAGTTATATAAGACATTCAAAAAGCTTCTGTTTGAACTCTTCTTAACTGTCTTATTTTATCTGTTTGTAACTGGTAATTATGAGTTCGTGCTGAACTACAATTTCAGTTTCTGCAGTAGTGCTGTTAAAAAGTTGTTTGGTTTTAGTCTGTCTTATTCTTCTCCAATAATGCATTTTTAGGTTTGAGTATAATACTGAAATATTCATTAAGTTCCAAACCAGCTGCAATTATTTGCACTGCGTTATAATAATGGCAGCTGCCCTGAATGAAAGAGGGGAAAAGATGGGTGGGAATGGGGTAAGTGGAAAATTACAAAAAAAAAAAAAAAAGAAACAAAAATAAGAGAAACGTAGAGTATTACAAAAAATATCTGGAATGAAGAATGGTAAGACCAGTGAGAAGAAATATGAAGATAATCATTAAAATAGAGTCCAGCAAATTGACTAGCAAAATATCAGTTTTTATCCAGTCTTACATCCAAACACTTGACATGCTGTGGCTCATGAAAGACTAACAAGCCACTGTGGCATTAAAGTTTCAGAGAGAACAAAATACATGAGGTCAAACACAGGATAATAAAATGGAAAAGTTGTTGCTGAGAAACCACTTTTAGATAATTAGAGGTATTATAGAGACTAGAGATCAGACAGAACTGCTCAATTTTAAGAAATGTTGGAAACAGTACTTTTGTGCTGTTTTTGTTGGTAACCATCCCAAAATGGATGACTTTGAAAACCAGGCTTTAATGAGATTATCTGTTACACTGGCTGTATCAAAAAATCAATCAGCTGTATCTGATAAGATCTGTCTTTCATCCCAATCTGTACAACAGTATTAATTTTGTTTCAATTACTTTATTTAACCTACGGAAAAAGAACTGTTATTTCTTAAACTGCTCAACTGGAGCAAGAATAGAGCATCTTGTGATGACTCCAAATAAAATGGGAGGCAGATCCCAGCTTGTAGGCAAATGTCTCTTCAGGACTTTCCTTCATATTTAGATTAATGGATTGTAATGGTGTTATTATGTAATTTTACAATCCAAAATTATGTATGCCTTCATAAAATGTTAACATGTTTATACAGCCTATAACCTAGAGACTTAGATTATCTGTCAGAGTTCTGAAACAACTGCTATGAGAAATTACTGATCTGCTTGTAAGGCATGTGGGGAGGTATGTTTTTAAATCGCTTGCTCTAGAAATGATGATGAACAGCAAAGCATTTTGAATTTCCATCTTGTCTTGTTCCCCATCCAGTGATGTAATATTCTTCTCCAGCAGGATATGAATATCAGAGAATAGAACAGATTTTGTGATTCTGATTTGAAGACGAGTTTCAAAATATGGGCATTGCTGCTACTGAGGACAGCGTTGCAACAACTACCTTCTAGCTGGCAGTGTGGCAGGACTCAAAACTATATTCTCCCTAGGCAGCATGTGGGAGAACCAGCCATCATAAGAAGAGCTCCACTTTACACGATTGCACCTCAGTAACAATCAGCTGGAAAATACTATAAAATAAGGAAATGTCATGAATTCCATCTTCTCTGTTGCCTTGGTGAGTAACACATAAAGGTCTTGACCATTGTGCCATGTCCTCTTTTCCTTGAAATAGATCCCTACATCTTGAAATAAGCAGGGACCAGTCCTTTGATTTATAGATAATCTGTTGGAAGATGAGAAGTTACATTAATCCTGGCCCCTCTTCCCTACTCTCTTTGGAGTGCAGTAGATTATATATATGAGAGATAAACTGGTTTCCTTCCTCTTTTTCATTTTACCCTCATATTTCTGCCTAGGTTTTATTTGCATGTGTGTTGAGTGAAGAAGGTTCAGGGTTGTTTTCCCCTTCTGTTGGCACTAGTCCACCATGAAGTCTGAACTGTTCACAGTTCAAAGAGAAAAGGAACTTCTCCTGTTATGCATCTAGGAAGCGCTCTGTAAAAAGGACTCCCTTGCAGTCCTTTCAATAAGGACAGCATGTAAAAACTGTTCACAAAATAAAATACTGCCCTGGAAACACTTGAGACCAGGTTCTCTTCTCATATCGTTACTGAACATTAGCTTAGAAGACCAGTTCTTAAGCTGAGAAATACTGAATATTTCTGCAAAATGGGACAGTTTTAACAATACTAGTTATCATTATGCTACACAGGGGAAGGAAATTGATCTAGGTACCCTAAAACCTGCTCTAAAAACAAAAATAATTATAAAAAGCATAGACCTTTAGATGAACATTAATTGGTCCACTATGCTAGCTACATTTTGATCTATATATATCTGTTAGTGCTGATACAATTCTGGACATGCTCAGAAGCAGAGATGTGCAGAATTGGGAACAATTAAAAGAAAAATGAGCACAAGCACTGGCAGAATTTGTGTATTTTCCATAGGACAAAGCAAATAGGGAGAATCTGTACAATTGCAATTGCTACCTATGCCACAATTCACTGCATTTTTCCAAGCTGTTTACATGGGTTTTAATCTGAAGCTATATCTATGTGAGATGAGGTTCTTTAGATACTGATACTTATAAATATTTCTATAATGAGTAATTTTTAAAAAGGGACTTAGTGTAAGATCTGTAGTATGAGACATTGGACTACAACTTCTGAGATTTTTGCAGATCTTTCAGTATGCTCAGCACGTTTCTTAGTTTGTTCTGAAAGGTGAATTACTCTATGAAAATCTTCCATGAAACAAAAAGACTATCTGTTTCCATGGCAAAATCATAGTTTCTTTTCCAGTAATCAGTTTGCATCTTTGTACTCATGACACAAACAATCTGTTTAAAGGCATAAGAAGGAAAGCATGTCGGCCATAATAAAATTGGAGGGCAATAAAACTACAACAGATTGGTTACATAAAATATAGAGGAAAAGGTACAAAGGCTTAACATTTCAAAAAAGTCTTAAGAGGAATTGTTAGTTTTGTTTCTTTTAGCAAAACTGTGGTTCTCAGATAAAGTCAAAAATGGTGACAAAGAATTGAAGATCTCTTTGTGTGGTTGTACCGTTTGAATTTGTCCACACTTTGAAACTTCAGAGCAATCATAATAAAAAATCTAAGAGAACTTCCTGCAACACCTGTGAAAGTTAACAAACTAACACATTTTATTTTCAAGTAGAATGTTCCTTTAGGCACTTCTTCATTTACCTGAAGTGCTTTAGCTGTCTTTCAAGATTAATACATTTTGAAAGCATAAAAAGCAGTGAAAGTTACAGTCATTTAACCCTCCTAAATCTTTAGCAGATCATCTGACAGCCAAACAGAACCACTAGGTACTTGCCACTGTCTTCTTATAATAAACATCTGAGAAATCAAAATGATGGTTCTAGGTTACAGGTGGTCTATGAGAGATTGTTTCTGTAATTTGCTTCCATAGTGGACATGCTAAGTCATGGCCTGCAGCAGTGATTGAGCACCTGGTGGGAAGGCAGAGCCAACCCAAGGGAGCTCAGCTGCATGCAGTTCACCTGGGTGACCGGAAGGGGGGGGGGAAAGAACAGGAGACCTCATTTAAGGGCTGCCCGTGGAGGTGAGGTTCTCTTGCTGGAGCTCCATTCTACTTGAGGCCTTCTGAGGGTAAGCAGCTTGTTTTTCTTTGTTTCTGTGTTCCCCAGCATTTGGACTTGTTCTCATTAGCTTCTGCCAAAGGCTTTGCCATCTTGCAATTTTTTCTGTGCTTTCCGTTGCATTATTGTGTTACAATTTCAGTCACAGAAAAAGTGGATTGCGATTGGTGCTGTTGGGCAGAATCCACTGTTTACTATTACAATGTGAGAGGCTGATCAGAGAAAAAAAAAAAAAAAAAAAGCATGGTGCAAGAATATCAACTGGCACAGCACAGCCTTGATGCTTGCAGCTGTGGGTAATACAGGCAGCCTGTTGCAGCTTCTGAAGCCAACAGGCTAATTTGCTAATTTCAGGCTAAATTTACTGCAAAGTTGGTTTGGGTCTGGTTTTTGAAGACCACCTGCCTTGTAAAAAGAGAAAGCACGAGTTCAAGCTATTGTGCTGTATTTTAAATTATATTGTAATACATGTAGGCAGTGACTGAGATGAAGCTTCTGTTTTAGAGAACCTGATTAAGAGATCTTTTAAAAATATGTTTCTGTGTGTTGCAAAAGAGAGTTTGTGAGGGTGGGAGACTGAGCTGGAGCCTCAGCCAGACAGCTGATATCTGCTCACACAAACTATAATCAGTCATTCCCTCAGGCTTTTGCAGGTGCAATTGCTTTCTTAATTGTCACATGTGTATGTGGCTGTGTATGTAAATAAGAAAACATGGGAGGGACCTGCTGAAGGTAAAGAGGCAACACTGTTTTATTTATGACTAAATTCTATGTATTGAAGGGTTACAAACTCAGAGCTGGAGCGGATCTTAAGGGATTTTCTAGTCCGCACTGTTTGACAACTAAAGTTAGCTTTCCCAAACAGCATTTTCCTAAGCTGCTCACAAAGGATACCTGTCCTCCACAAATGACAAAGCTGTTCCCATGCCACCTATCCCAGTTGCTCCATTATCATGATCAACACAAGATTTTTCATGAGACCCTATCCTGAATAGTCCTTGATTAGTTGTTTCCCAGTCTGTATTTATGCAATTAATAATTTCTACCTCAAAAGCCTAGTTTATATTCACTGGTACCTCACTGTCCTTAGCATTTGGCAGCTGATGAATTTGGGCCAAAATATTATAAGAGTTCCCAGTCTCCTTGATGCTGAGAACTCGAGTTGCACTGCTACAATTTACACAAGAGTTACTTCAAGTAACATGTGTGACCCTCATCTTCCTATAACTATGCTTTTACAGTTAAAAAGGCTTCTATTTGATTTGTGCAGCTGCAGGAATAAGACCCAGCTACATGAGTAAAGAAAGGAAGTGGAACAGAGGAAATAATTTCAGGCCTGTTAGAAAGCATCAAAACACTGAAAGCAGGAGAACATTTCATAAAAATGTAGGGTTTTTTTGTGTGTGTGCGTGTATTTCATCACATGACAGTTGTATTTCCATCCTATCACTCAATTTAAGTCTCTGCATAGTTAATACACAGTTTCTTGTCATGTGGGCAGGCATGATGGAGCTGCTGGCACTCTGTTTTATAAATAGAATCATAGAATGCCTTAGGTTAGGAGAAATCTCAAGGATCAGAAATTTCCAACCCCCTGCTGTAGGCAGTGTTTCCAACCACTAGATCATGTACTAGACCAGGTTGCCCAGGGCCTCATCGAACCTGGCCTTGTGTGGCCCAAGAATGGGACATCAAGAACTTCTCTGGGCAATGTGTTCCAGCACTTCACCACTCTCTCTGTGGAAAACTTATCCCTGGCATCTAATCTAAATTTCTCCTTTAGTTTAAATAACTTTTCTTTGTCGTATTACTACCCAACAATGTAAAAGTTGAAAAAGGATAAATCTTGATAATATTTGTAGGGTAGTGGAGGACCATTACCAGCCTGGTATAAGGTGATGCTGTTCACCCATGCCCAAAAACTGCTTTAGGCAACCAAGATCTTCTTAGATCAATTGGAAGCTTTTAGTGCAACACCCTAGCAGAATGGACTGTTTTGATGTAATAGATCTTGCCTACCATGTATTCCCAGGTACACATAGCTATGTAATGTAATGCGTGATACCGAAGATTTGTTTCCTCATATATACATATTCCACAGTGGGAATAGATTTCATATATGACAATCAATTTCTCATGATTTTTCTCCAACAGATACAAAACTGTTGGCCTCTTTTCCGTTAAAATTCTCAAGAAGTTTAAAATTACGGACTTAAATAAATTCTCCTATTTCTTATAAGGTCAGCATTATTTGAAAATGCAGGATGTACTTAAAAAAAAGATGTAGGGTCAAAAGAGGTCTTTAAAACCTGACCTCTTTCTTTTTAGTTTTCACATGCTATGCATTGGTATGGTAATAGGTCTTGTATGGAGGGATTCAGATAAATGGTTTCAATCATGTCTGTCTAGAAGTGCTGGAAGACTTTTGAGAAATGAATAATTCAGCATTTTTTTGTTGTTGTTGATAGTACAGTTATTAATGGCCCTCATTTTTAAATGTGGACTTTTTTTCTGACATTTGACACAAGACGAGCCAAAGAATTTCTTCTGTTCTATATCTCAAAAATAAGAAACATTTGGAAAATAGTATTTTTCAGTTTTTCTGCAGCTCTTTATGGAAGTACTCATTTTCATGTCTGTTTTACAGTTGGCAAGGAGGCATGCAGAGGGTACCGTTTCTTAACAGAAAAGGTAGTCTATCTGTCATTTTGAGTTCTTAACTCCTCAAACCCACACCTCTTACTCTGGAGGTAATAAGTCAATAGATGCTTTTATTTATTTATTTATTTATTTTCTGTCAGTGCATAGATTCAGCAAGTCCTGGCAGCACTGCATTATTTAGCACCTAAAATCGTCAGGAGCACTCCAACAACTTTGTCTGGTTCACTCCATTCCTGTTCTTGCTTTCCTTCATATCCAGTACTTGTAGGGTGAAGAACAGCCTACACTTATCTATGCAGCTTTTTCAAACAGTATGTTTGTTAGAAAACTTGCCTGACTTGTGACACCCGATTTCATAAACTACGTGGGACTATTTGGAAGCTAGGATTTGATTCTGCATCCACTGCTTCTTAGGGTGGTCTGTGTTGTGCTGAGAGAGAAGTCTTGGAGGTCACTCTACCTCTGAACTTGTGTAAGCCAGAAAGGGAAGGATGGAAAATACCTTTTTTTTACCACACAGTCTAAATAAGGGACTAGGAGCATAAATACTCACAAATACATTTCTCTACTGTGTAAGATATTTTCTTTGTTGTCTAGTAGCATTGTGTAAGTAATCAGGTGGCAATAGTATCTTTCAGACTGGCATACACAAACATAAGAATTTAGGTTCTGACAAATCTGTCAAAGGTCTTCCTGCTGACTTGACAAAACAAATGATGCACAAAGCAATTGCTCACCACTCTATAAAAGATGCTGAGCCAGTCCCTGAGCAGTGGCTGATCTACCCCCCCCCCCTCCCAGAACCCCCCGAGTTTTTGTAGCTTTTTTACATGACATCATATGGTATGGAATATCCCTTTTCCTGGTTTAGGCCAGCTGTCCTGGTTCAGTACCCTCCCAACTCCCTGTTCACCCCTCAGTCTCTTTCTCACAGTGCGGAGTAAGAAGCTGAAATGACCTTGGCTCTGTGCAGCACTGAAACCATCATTACCATGCCTACTAACGATGTCTCTCACTGTCACATCTACAAGTTTCCTGAATGCCTCTAGGGATGGCAACTCTACCACGTCTGTTCCAGTGTTTCACCACTCTTTTCAAGAAGAAATTTTTCCTGATAATCCAACCTGATCCTACCCCCTGATGCAACTTGAAGCCGTTCTGTGTTGTCCTACTGTTAGCTACCTGGGAGAAGAAGCCTGCTTCCCCTGCACCCCACCCCCACCACACTACAGCCTCCCTTCAGGTAGTTTTAGGGAGTAATGAGGTATTATCAACATTATTTTTTTCCTTAAACAAAAACAGCATCATACCAGACAGCTCAGAAAATAACTGTCCTGGTTTCAGCTGGGAAAATGTGTGATAGCTTTTGCAGACAGTATCATTGTAGCGGGAACATTCAGATGTCAAGAGCAGCTTCTGGTGACAGAACAGTAGCTATGAATGTAATCTGCCAATTTGGTAATTGCTTGTGGGAGGTTCTCAAGATTATAGTGAATTTACAAATACTGTAGTCCTAAAGGGTATGTGTTACCTCTCTCGGCCCAACTCAAGACAAGAAGATGATGCAAGCAAAGGGTAGTATGTAATTTCTTCATTCAAGGCATATAGAAGTCTTGGATTTTATTGTTAAAAGCAAACTGAGAAGAACAGACATTAAATTTTCTGTTAGCTTTTAATGAACTTCAAGTTATTCAAAATATTTTGCAACTCTTAATCTTTCAAGAGTTAAGATAATCTGTTTCAAGGCCAGCAACTTATTTTATAGTACTGAACTGATATAGATCCCTCACCTCATAACCAGCAAATCAGTTTTCTTCTAAACAGTGTATGTGTATGCTGTCTATTTACTGTTGCCTAAATCAGGTTTCTACCCTGAAGGAGCTGTCTACATCACAAACAATCTGAAGTTATCACTAACACCCTGGCTGTCTTGGCTTTAAAGAGATATTGCTGAGCTCAAGCACAAGCAATATCAGCAGTCAGTATGGAAGATATGACTTTCTCCGTGGAGGTTAATCATTGAGTAGCTTACTGACAGCAGGTGGTTAATTTTCCATTAAAGAATCTCCATGTGAAATAACAACCTTTACTTTCAGGTTTTTTTGATGGTAAAAGGGGTTGACTTAACTGACTTAGTCATCTCTTAACCAGACATCAGATCACAAAAGCTTTTAGAGAAAAAGTGACATGGCTTGAAAATGCCCAACAACCAACCAAAGAAATCCAAACAATAATTAATTAATTCTTACATAAATGAGTCTCCTGGTTATTTCCTATTAATTACATGGTCATCAGGATTGGTGCTGGGGAGTTCACAGAAGAGTGCCTACCAGTAGAGGGAGAGGGCAGGACAGTACTACGTCACTCTGTGTTTTGGCGTCTTTAAATAACCCTGGCATTTCTTCAGGTTAAGTTCAGTTTAGCTGGCTAGTGATGTATAAAAAAATTATATTATTTCACTGGAAAATAACTTCTGAAATGGGAGTGTTCTTATTATGACAATGCAAACAAATTATTAAATATGTGGGAAAAGGAAGCATCTCAATGTTTTCCTTGCAAAAGTCAGCAAAAAGATAACTCAGTGTTCAGTTTGACAAAATGCTCTGAGTTCCATAACTCTCTGCTGTAAGGTCTATGATCTTTCAACAGTGTTTGTCAAGTATGGAGTCTCCATATCAGTTTAATGTCTGGAGCTCAGCAGTTCTGTTTTAGTGGCAATGCTTAAAGCAGTTTGTGGAGATTAATGCTTATTAGGAAAAACAGAACCCCTTTTACAGACCCGAGAAGAAGAAGATGTTAATAACTGTATCCAAGGGCTCTTAAAGCTTCTTGATATAAGTGAGATCATGTAACACAATCTGTGCCTTTTTTTTCTTTTTCTTTCTTACAGGGTCAAATTTCAAAATAGTTCGAATAAGGTATCTACTATTATTGCTGATGGCAAAGCACACTAGTATTTGAAGACTTCCAGCTGGCTACACTGTGTGTGAAAATGCAGGCTTGCAGATTCTAATAGGAATGGAATTTGCTTACTAATGATTTAGCTCTTATTTGCTACTCCTAGTAGATGAATGACTAAAAAAACATGATTCACGAAACTCCAGGTGCTGAAATGTGTTTATATTAGCAGCTTTGCCTAATTAGTTTCATTTAAAGTCTCTCTATGTGTGAGAGAGAATTAGGGAATACTAAAGTAGTGTTTTATTGCCATTCTTTGTTTTACTAACCCTCAGATTAATTATTTCAAACATGAGCTGGTTGTTTAACTTTATTTAGCATAACACAAAGTTAAACCTCAAGGAAATTGCATGTAAAATACAATTATAAATAGGTGTTGATAGCTCTCAATCAAGTGCAGAGAGAGCTTGCCACAGACTCTCTCTGTTACATGTTGTAAATAGTATTGATAGGTGGGGAATACATTATAAATTGTATAAAGTATAACTGGAATCAGAGTACTATGAATAACTGAAACAAACTCTTAGAAAGCTCAACAATCTTTAGCAAAAATCTATACCATAGAGATTTCAATAACAGGCTTCAAAATAATGTTTACACAGGAACTTAAGACAGAGAAATGCATATTCTTTAAAACTCCCAGGAAAATATATTGCTTTTTTTTACTCTGTTTTCCACTTCTATTTTCTTGTTATTAGCAAACTGCATATATTTATTCTTGATTGTATTTCAAGTGGCAAACACCCCAAGTATCTTTGGCAGCATTGGTGTTGAATTAGTATATTTGGGAGCAGTAATTCCTTGCAGGGCAAAAAAAACAACAACAAACAAACAAAAAAACTAACAACAAAAACACTAGAATTGTTTTATCTTCTGAACCTACTGAAGGAAGGTTTCTGAGAAGGAATTTTTTCTAATACCCAACCTGGACCTCCCTCAGTGCAACTTATGGCCATTCCATCTTGCCCTATTGTTAGTTAGGGAGAAGAGGCTGATTTCCCCTCCACCTCACTACAACCTCCTTTCATGTAGTTTTAGGTAGTAATAAGGTCTCCCCTGAGCCTCCTCTTCTCCAGACTGACCAGTCCCAGGCCCCTTGGCTGCTTCCCATAGTCTTGAGCTCCAGACTTCTCACCAGCATCATTGCTATTCTCTGGACATGCTCTAGGGCCTCAGGAACCATTAGAATTTGCATTATGGAATTGGATTTTATGGAACTGCATATACTTTTTACCTGGAAAGTGAGGTTGCTAACATCAAGCTTCTCTGGTTTTTAGGCTTCAAGGGAGAAATACAGATCTTGTGAATTAATTCATCTTGTACTAATTATTTTCATACTGCTGATTCTCCATTAGCTTTAATTAATCTCCAAGGTTTATGGTCTAGAAATAACATTCATACACATGTAAATATCTTATAATTGCGCACAAAAATGTGCCTGGTTCCCTATCAAATTTTATTTATCATCATATCATAGTATCATAGTATCATGCGAGTTGGAAGGGACCTTAGAGATCATCGAGTCCAACTCCCGGGTTTCGAGCCCCCTGTGTAGCGAAGCGGCACTTCTACCCCTGCGCCACAGGGGGGGGATTCGAACCCGGGCCCTCCAGTGCTGCAGGCAGCAGCTTAAACCACTGCGCCACTGGGGGCACACTTTTACTAACATTATGTCTCATAGTTCTAAGTATTTCCACCTGTGCTACTGTTTATCTTTTAAATGAGAACCAGCCTATATATTTTTTTAGCTAAAACACGTTTAGAATTGCCTACATGTTTACATTTGCACTTGTTTTCCACAGCCCTCCCTCTCCCTTTCCAGGGATGCTTAGCTAGACATATTTGGAATACTAAATCCAGTACAAAAATTGCGTTGTTTTATTTGCGGTTGGCATCCCACTACAATTGGGTTTCATTTTGTTATTTTAATTGCATGCTCTGATTCTACTAACTTTCTGATGCTGAAGCCACTGATAAACAACATTTTAAAAGCTTGTTTTATTTAGTTGGTGCTTTTGCCTTTGCTAAGCCGAAATCTGGGTGTACCTCTGTGTCCACAAACCTTCGAAAATCCATTTTAAACATAGACTGGAGGTGAAATGATTTTGTCTTCTTCCCTCAGAATTCATAGGACAGTATTGTATTCTTTTTGCCTGGGGGTATTTTTATCTTACCACTATTTTTCAAAACCTTAGGGCCCAGTTTAAATTTAAGTACAGAATGTCTAATCATGGAAACTAAAAAAAAAGAAATAAAACATAGTGTACCGAGGCAGGGATTTCTCTGGCCTGCAGCTTTTACCTCAGTTCCTTCTTAGACTTTCATCTTTGTTTAAATTTATATACCAAAGATAAATCTATTTCCATTACTATTTGAACATTCTTATAAGGGAAACTTGGTCCATATTCTGAACTCGGAAATAACAGCAGTCACCTCGGTAGAAGTCCCATCTCTTCATTTCAGAGAGTCTATCTTGAAATAGGCTTCAGTTAAGTCCAGCATCTCTTCAAAAGCTTCAGATATAATTAGTGTTTAAGAAAATAGTATGGGCTGGGCCTGTCCCTTTCAAATTACTCATCTTGCACACACTGGATAGAATACTTTTTGAAAATGAATTTTTAACAAAGCAGTAAAAAGGCTCCCATTACAAGATCTGTAACAACAGGACTTGTAACAGCAGGATTTGCATTCATTTTTACTAGCAAAGATCACATCTATTTTTGTTAGGTGATACAATCTCAACTGTTTAAATTAAATTAAAAAAAAAAAAAAACAAACCCAAGCTGACTAGTTGAGGCTGCATTGTTTGAGAAATAATGTTCAGGTTATTCACAGTTTTGAGCAGATTACTGCTATGTAGGAGCAGGTGAAATTGACAGAATCATAAACTCCCAAATGTAGACCATTATCCCTGCTTTTTGACCAAATATATCCTCTGTGACCATGACAACACAGTACATATGTAGCTGAGGAAACACTGTTTTCTCATTATCTGCAAAAGGCCATAGACCTTACAGTGCAGTCTCTGGGTTTTCATAGGCCTTGCTGGTTTCAGCCAACTTTAGCCATAGTAGCAATTGCTTGGTGTCCAATTGTGTGGACAAGCAATTGCTCCTTCCCCACTTCTTCCAGAGAAGGTTTTCCATTTTCTTGGAAATGAGATTGTGCCTATGCTATAGGCTTCCTTCAAGCTTCCTTCCCCATTCAGCTGGGAGAAGCATTCTGTCAGAATGTTAGTAACTGTAGCATGAAATGTTGAACATTGTATGTTCTTACCCTATACTGTTATCACTTTCAGCCCTAGATGTCATATCAGTGCTGTCCATTTGTATACATATTCTAGAAATGAAAGCAACTGTCCTGACCCATTTAAAAATCACCAAAATTACCTGAGAAAATACTTCATTGTGAACCACTCATGTCAGTCACAGCTTTGTAAGTGAAGGGTCAGCATCTAGAATGTATCTTAAACCATCTAATGATTTTGAATGTTCCCAGTGAAACACGGGAAAAGGAAACAAAGAAAAATCTTAGTAGAGGCAGAATTGCCTGGGCTAGAAAAAGCATGAGTTGAAACTGATATATTATAGATGTGTACTTACTATCTAGACCCCAAAATCATGTGACTCCAAACAACAAACTTGTTTTCAGACTGTAAAAATATACATTTGTAGCTCTGAAGAAAATGTTGACAATCTGAGTTGCTCCACAGAACGTATGCCATGCCACTCAAAATAAATTTGATACTTTTCCACCACTTTCTGTATATGATATGCAGGTATGTAGTCTCTAACTGATGTCAGTACAGCTAGATGAAATTTTTGGTTGCTCTCTTTTTATTCCCAAGACAAGGGATGTCACTGATCTCCTTATTTTTGTGACTAGAAATGACTGGGATTAAGAGAACTCTGCCACTATTATTTGTGTCTTTGAAAAGAGTGAATAACCAGAAGTTCAATTCCATTTCTTGCTTTGTATCCAGCATTTCTTTTAACTTGATGGGGATGATGAATATCTTTGAATAAAGTGAGAAATACAGAATTGTTGTGTAAAAGTATTAACACTATCAAATATTCCAAGTTTAGAGGGTTGAACATATTTTATCTGGACTCACCTAAAATGTGATTTTTGGACATGATGAGCAAAACAGTGCTAAGTAAGAACATTGTACCTAAAGAACTCAACAAGCAACCATCAGCCTTTCCTTAGTTTCTCTTTTGGGGTTATTCCTTGAGGAAATATTTCATCAGTGTAGTGAAAAAGTTCTTTATAGATGTCTTGTTATAAGGTTTAATGGATAATGCCATAGCAGATGGTAGGGCTCTTTCCATCACTGGGACAGATGGTTCCAAGGGTATTGCATGCTGTTCTGGGAGAAGACAAATGTGAATCTTTCTTCTTTGGCCAGAGGCTTTATAAAAAGGCAATTGCAACACTAACAGCGTTATAATTGATATATTCTTTGTCCTCCATCTCCAACAATACCTTTCCCATGTAATGAAGTATAGCATCTTATGGGGTGTGATCGAACTGGAAGTTAATAATTAAGCACCACTCTGCAATGTTCTTCCGATCAGGACAAACAGTACTATTGTAAAGTATACTCACTTTGGACAACCCCTCTGTTTTCTGAGAGAAGCAGCTGAATTTTAAGTTTTGCTGCCAGTCCTTCAATTGCTTTTATCTGCTTTTGGTATATCACTTAGTCCATTGACAGTGAGGAAATCTAGGCTGGATGTACGTGTGCCTGCTCTTAAGACTCAATCTTCTGGCCCTATCAGTCCCTACATCAGTTAAGCATACCCAATGATGGCAGGAGTACCAGGGCCAGTGGCTGTAGGAAGGAGGTACCAGTTTCACCTATTAAAACCAAAGCTTTCATTTTCAGAATCAGACACTTCCCCCTGAGCCTGTCTTGGTGTGTGTTCTCCTAGGACCACAGTCCTTGAGAGGCATAGGTGCCTGCCTCTGGTACCTACCAGTTTGTTTCTGAATTGTCCTTTAGTAGGAGCACTGTGTGCCTCTTTGGATAAACAGGCTCATTACATAGGTGCACACGTGCACCTCCCACTCTTCCACCTTAAGAAAAATATCACTTCCCTTTTCTATTCTGGCTAATCACACATAGATGCTTTGTGTATGAGGTATAATTTACTGATTTTCAAATCTATCTTGACCATTTAGGAAAATGCATACAATCCTACTTTTCAGCAAAATGGCTTCTTTAATGTTGACATATTTGTCTTCTTCACTTAGAGTCATCAATCAGCTCTCAGTTTTAAGGAACACATTGGAAGTGATTTTCTGTAATGTTTGCTTGGGCAAGAGAGGGATCTTGTACCAGCTTAAAAGTGACTCAGTGTTTGGTAAAGATTTTTATAGCTGTAGCTTCTGGCAGTATTAATTAGAACAAATTATAATGTGATAGACAGGTTTTGCCAGTTGAAAAAGCTTAACAGAACTCCCTCTGTCTCCTTCAAAAACCAACTGGAATTTTTGGTGGTATGTGCATGGCTGGCCTCCTTGTATTCGTAAATATAATAGGCTATGTGCAACTTATCTGTTCAGAAGTTTACTTTGATAAGCACATGTCCCTGTGGTTACATAACATTACAAATGGTACAGTAATAAGCATAATAAATATTCTGGGGCTGCTTTTCATCGCATTATTAATAACAGGGATTTTTAAACTCAGCTTAAGGTTTCCCAATCAGACTTCATTATTTATGCTTAAGTCATTTTTCAATGATCACAAGTGGTAATTTTAGGTTTCTATTTGACTGGAGTTTGTGCTAAGCTATTAATTGGAAAAATGAGTATATTTTAATGAAGTATTTTCTGTCATTATCTGCTCCAGCAGCTTCCTAGATCCCAAACAAAGGCACTTAATTAGTTGTTCAGTCTTTCTCTGGTCCAGTAAATGTTCTATGCAAATACCAGTAATGAGAGCCAATAAGAACAATCCAAAAGTCAGTCAGTGTTCATTCTTAGCATCACTACTTTGGTTTCTTTCTCCACACACAGCTTCTTCATGAAAATCTAGCACTGCAGTTTTTGTGAAATGATTTTCAAAAACTACTTCTCTTTTTCTCAGCCCTAACACCAAATATCTGCCTTCAAAATTCAGCCTCTTAACATAAAATAATCTTCAACAGTCCTAGCCCAATGCTGCTCAGCAAGAAGCAGTTTGAGTTAATTATTCAATGTATGTTAATTTACTTTTCTAGAAAAATGCAAACTTTTTACATGCAGAGACTTATTCTTTACCCATGCAGGACATGCTACCGAGGCCACAAAGTTGCACATACAGAATGTTAAATATATCTTCTTGTCTTAAATGAAACAGCTGAAAAATGAAAACAAACCTCTGTCAGGTATCATTCATGGAAATTACGTGAATACCTCTAAATCAATTTTCCACTAGCAGCCAGTGAAACTGAGCTGACCAAAAACGGCTCATAAATTTTCCTATATTAAATATTCAATTAATATTCAATTGACATATCTACTGCTAACTATTAGGTCTTCTTACCCATGATTAGTCTGCTGGTTTGACTTTGAATTTCCTACATACTGACCCTTGCAATTTCTGGGTTGGCAAACCATGTTGTTATTTTAGTGTGGTTATTGCTCCCACTTGACTTCATGCTGAACTTTCTCACCACAATACAATACACTTGATCCTCCTTGATACCGTTTACAGAAGCCTCAGAATGCATAGACTGTAGCTGGAATCACCAGCCCTGTTCTTGTTCCATACTTTTCAACATCCCAGGGCAGATTTATCTCTCTGCTTCTTATGGCAAGTGCAGAGGCAACCATATGTATCAGTTCTTTGTGATTTCTAAACAACACATTCCCTCCACTGTCATTGGTTTTAAATGTGAACCATTACTTAGGTAAATAGGTTGATGCTAGTACTGATTATTGCTTTTCATTGTTAAATTTTTTGCTTTGTGTCATCAATAAACATAGAATTTTGCTCTCTAAGATCTTAACAAGTAGGCCACATCAAAACATTTAATCTATTTGAAATTCAGTTCTTTAAAAAAATATCTTTGAGATGATTGTTTTGGTGGTAGAGAGAAGGGGAAAAGAAAGATATTCCCTCCAAGGGTTTTGATAAGCTGACTTTGTTCTTTTTTCCCATCTGTCAGCAGCAATGCAGCAACAGAGGAGAAACTACAAACTTCTTTCCTAGTGAACACATGTGAACGTACTTGGAAAAGTCAGATCCAAGTTCTGACCTCGATAAGGCACTCAAATGGCTTCTGTGAATGCCTGCAGAAGTACAGTCCCATGTGACTGATCCACTTGGTGCCCTATACTTGAGGTATATCATAGTGAGAAGGGCTACTACTAGTAACAGAGGATTTTCTTGCAAATAATTTCTAGAGTTCATATAGAGCATTATTTAGTTGTGTCAACTACATGGTGAAAGTACTCCAAATGATATGTATGCAGTGGATACGTCAAAAATAAGTTTTGGATCAAGCAGCCATACAAATTCTGTAGTTACAAAAAGTTTTATGGAATTCCCTGCAAAGAGACAAGGGCTAACACAGGGCTAGAAATTGACAAGTAATCAGATTGGAACTGGAAAAACAAAACACCAACCCAACCAACTGAACAGAAACCAACACCAAAAGAGACATAAAAATAGTGCTTAATTTACTGTTGTTTCCCCCATCCCTTAGGCTGCTTTTATTTTAGGTGCTTTTGTGCTGTATTTGACTAGAAATCCTAGATCTGAAGAACTTTCAGTTGTACATAGTTCAGTTCTGTAGGTGGCTGTTGGTGTGAAATATAGAGCTTTCCTCTTCCAGATTAATACCCTAGACTTGAGCCCAGTTATGCTTCAATGTTTTGAAAACTGAATCTGTTCCCTTGTTGGTGTTATCAGTACACAACTCAGTGTGAGTTCTGGGCACTGGGAACTCCTATTACTCCCTCTCATACACTCTAGAGAATGCACAATGTGGCTAGACATTCAGCATCCATATCAGGTACACTTCTTCCAAGAAACAGTCAAAATTCTACAGGACTCTAACTCAGTCTGTAATCCAAGTGTGGTTTTTACTATTGCCATGTACCCTTCTTCCAAACATTTGCATGAATTATTCCAACCCCATCTGCCAATGGACTTGAACCAAGAAGGGTAAAATACTGTTTTGCACCAGAATTCCTTTTTGAAAATCTGTTATTAAAGCTCATGAATCCTGACTGAAAAGGCCACTCAGGGCTGAGGGAGCAGATTGTTACCCTAGTGGAGCATTGCTTCAACATTTTGTGGTTTTACTCCAAACAATCTATGTGCTTTTCCTAAAGTGAGACTGTGTTAATTCACCATACCTATTACTACACTGACTAAGAAAGAATCAGACTTTCTCCTGGTTAGGCTGCTATCTGATAACCAATATAAAGTAAACACAATGGAGAATTTTTGTCCTTTGTAAAGATATTTTCATTTTTTCTTCTTCCCTCTGCTTTCTTTTACTGCACAGACAAACCCCTTTAAGTAGTACAGAGGTATCACTTGCAAAAACTTCCACAAATGAAAGGGCCTTTTATCATCTTCCCTCGTAATTAAGAGAAGTGTCACCTCAGACAACAATCAGCAGCAACAGCTGCATGAGAAGAACCATTCTGAGTGACAAAAGCAGTGCCACAGTGATCAGTACATCATTCCTACTAGGCCTCTCTTCCTTACCTCAGCAAGTTAAGAATTGACCAAGTAGGTCAGGAAATTTGCCATGCTATTTGCTATTCTTAAACAATCTTTTGAGGTGTGTCTGGCAGCACTACAAAGAATAGTGAGATCTGAAGTCTGTTTCATGAATTATTGGGTGATAAGTTAAAAGAACTCCTTACTTCTAAAACTAGGTTGGCTTCTTATTAAGAAAACCTGTCATAATAATGCCACAGCTGCAGCAGTTATGTACCCTGAATATAAGAACTTATTTTTGATGCATTTTGTAGAGCTTCTTTACTCTTCCAATGCATGTTTCCCTACTCTTTTCCTTGCAGATCACTGAGCTCTCTGGAAGGTTTTTGTTTTTGTTTTTTGTTTTAGTTGCCAAGTCACTGGAGGTGTTCAAGAAACATTTAGTTGTTGTTCTGAGGGATATGGTTTAGTGGGAACATTGGTGAAAGGTGGATGGTTGGACCGGATGATCTCAGAGGTCTTTGATTCTATACCTCCCATGGATTATTCTTCACAGCTTTAAGAGGATGAACCATACTGTTTTCTACTAGAAATACTAGGATTCTCCTGCCACCACCATAGCCTAGAATTGAGGTCTTATGTACGGGAATGCACCACTGCTTTTATCTCACTGTGGTTGTTTTCCATGAAGACCCACCAATCCCATTGTTTTGAGTCAGGATTTGGTTGTCTTCCTGCACTAAGACATCGCATGCTAGATGGAATTCAGGAAAGTGAAAAGAAGCACTGCAGAAGCATAGGACATCTGGCTTTTGGAATGCCATCCAGCTTGTCATATCCTGACCAGATGAGAAATTTTTCTGTAAGTCTGTCAGAATTAGAGAAAAACAAAGCTCATCCTTTTTATTTTGGCTATTAGGTAGGCTTCTCCTTTCACATACATGTCCGCAATAGTTAGCCCACTGGAGGCTGATACTGCATGGAAAATTTTAAAATAATTTAATAATCAAATATTAATTGTGTGCCCCCGGTGGTGCACGGTGTTAGAACCGCTGCTTGCAACACCAGAGGGCCCGGGTTCGAATCCCCCCTGTGGCGCAAGGGGTAAAACTGCCGCTCTGCTACACTAGAGGGCTCGAATCCCGGGAGTTGGACTCGATGATCTCTAAGGTCCCTTCCAACTCGCACGATACTATGATACTATGATATTAATGCTAATTGAAAACTGTGGAAAATTAGGGCACAGAGTAAAGGGGTACAAATTTTCCAGTAAAAGAAAAAGAGTAACCAACTTTTTTGTTTTTGTTGAACCAGACATATGATTCTCAGGAAAAAAAATAATAATCATCATTTGTTCCATTTACAAAACAGTTTATCACAAGGGATCACTGTGGTAATAAATCCCTGCCTCTCAAAGGAGATGAAATATATCTATCTGCCTCACAAATAATAATGCAAGTTCAAGTAACCACAGGTTAAAAAGGATAAATGAAACTGAGGCAAAACTTTAACAATACCAGTAGAAATGGTGAATCAGTGTTGGAAGACCCAATCACGTGTCTTTTCTTTTCAATGTCTCCAATGGGGGAGACACCACAACCTCTCTGGGCAACCTGTGCCAGTGCATGGCCACCCTCACAATGAAAAAGAATTTTCTGATGTTCAGAGGGAATGTTTTGTGCTTCAGTTTGTGCCCATTGCCTCTTGTCCTGGCATTGGGTATCACTGAAAAGAGCCTGGATCTATCCTCTCTGTCCCTCAGGCAGTCACAAGTATTGATAAGACCCTTCCAAACCTCCTTTACTCCAGACTGTACAGTTTCATCTCTCTCAGCCTCTCCTCATAGGAAAGATACTCCAATTCCTTCACCATTTTCATGTCCATTTGTTGGACTTGCTCCAGTAATTTCACGTGTCTTGAATTGGGGAGCCCAGAAGGTGAGGTGTGACCTCTGCAAGGCTCAGTAGTAGGGAAGGATCACCTTACCTGACCCGCTGGCAACACTCTTCCTAATGCAGCCCAGGATACTATTGATTCTCTCTGAAGCAAGTGTACACTGAAGGTTCATATTCAGTGTGTTGTCCACTAGGACCCCCATGTCTTTTCCTGCAAAACTGCTTTCCCACTGGTCAGCCTCCAGTACATATTAATGCATGTCTTTCTGACCACAGGATTGCTCCTTCCTTACCACAGTCCCCACTCTCATCTCTCATCTCCTCCCACCCCACTCAACTTCTCCCACTTAGCCCTCCCTCCACACTTTAGATCTGCACCCCCTTCTTCAGCCCACGTGTCTACAGTCTGCAATTGCTCTGCAACTCCTTTTCTTTCTATTTTTAAATCTGCTGATTATTCTTACTTCCTCCTCCAACCTGGCACTCAAATTATTCTCCAGTACCCATTTGTTACTGATTCCACCTTCTTTCCTGACTTTTCCCACAGGAAAAACAAAAGTTGGCTCCAGGCTGCAGATATGAAAACTTGCCTGTATGTATTCAAAGAAAAAAAAAGAGCAGATGACTGGGAGGAAAAAAAAAAAAAAAAAAAAGTAAAAAAAAAAAAGTAAAAAAAAAAAAGTATGATAGCCTATATTATACAAGTGGGCATTTTCTTGTGAGCCAATAATTATTATGATCAAGACAGAAGCTGTACAAGGCTGACTGGAACTCTTTCAATTAAGAATGAATGCCAGCTCAAAGTCTGAAACACTCACAGATTTAATGCAATTTATTTCTTTTGTCTTGTACCTATTCCTACAAACAAGAATTAATGCTCTTGGACAAAAGAGGGAAATATTGCAGTATTTTCAATGAGCTGTTATTTTGATATGCAGCAAATCTTGTCAAGCCTCCTAGGTGGGGTAAGCAGATATACTGCGTTACTTGCCACTTTGCCAAATGTTCTTTTCTCTTTCATCCCTGCAATTCACTTCATCTCCAGCAGTCTACCCAAGAATACAGCATTTAGCAAAAAATTGAAGTGTGCATAAAAGAAATCCAAACTCCACCAAACTGTAGAACTCTTCAGTTTCATTACATTCTCCAAAAATATACCAATCCTTTTCATTTGGTTGGTGTGTTGCTTCCATTTCAATTTGAAAACAGAATGGCTTTCCAGAGAAAAATAACTTATTTTGTGCCAATTGGCTCATTAGTTTTAAATACAGAATTTGAAGAAGTATATTGCATATGGTTTTGATTAGAAAAGAGCTTTTTCATTGAATTCTGTTAAAACACGAAATGGTGGATGCAAGACTGTTGAGGATAAAGCAGAAGGGAAATTCCTCAGAAAACCATCAAGTTTCTCAGATTAGTGAAATCAGATCACAAGGCTGTGAGTGAATTGCACTGTATAATGAAAGGGTTGTTTGAGTCTTTCTCTGTTTGTGCTTTTCTTCTCTTGTTTAGGCCTAGGAAAGAAAAATGGAGAGTAAAGTAGCAGAACTAGGAGAAATGTTTATGATAAGGTTGAAAATATGTGGAGATCAAGTTCATAGCAAACTTTCAGTGAAGGGTGAAAGAGACAATCACAGAGAAAAGGCTGAAAATATGCTTGTAGCACACTGTTGTCTACTTTCATATGCATATATATATCTGTTGTTAGGTATATGTGCTTACTGAAATTATGTTAATAGATAAAATCAACAGTGGATGATAGGTAGACGACCAAAAGGTTAAGAATAGAGTTTGGGAAGTCTCGTTAGCATACAGAAAATAATACAAAGATTGAGGCCTGGCTGCAGGCACAAAAGATTATTTCCAAAAGACAGACACCAAATAGAAATTAATTAATGCAGCTTTCCCAGTGTATTCACTGAAAAAAAAGGAGATAGATTGATTCTTATGGGAGACTGAAGCTCCTTCATCTGATGATGAAAATATATTGTGTTTTTTTTTAATATTAGTGTATGCTTTTCTGTCTATTTCTAGATTTTTACTGAAAATGGATATGTGCTGCTTGATATTCCGTAATTTCATATCTTTTTCTTTTTTTAATGTGATCTCTGCTGAAATGAGGCAACAATAAAAATAATGTTGCCTATTTGAAATAAAATAGTTATGGAAGCAAATGAGATATAGTTTGTGAATCATTCTTAATCAGTAGGTCACTGCTTGTGTGTTTAATGTTTTTCATTTGACGATACTCTCTACGTTCCTGGGCTTTATTTAGATGAATATCTTTAACATGGACTAAAATTTCCAGTAGAAGTTCCTGCCATCTTTCTGAATGACTCTCTCTCCTTAACCTACATTCTGTTTTTAATAGAGGATGTGGTGGGTGGGAAGAAGTAAACAATTCCATTAATTGTGGTCTCAGGCAATTTAACATTACACAGTCAGTGTAATTAGAACCAACAAATCAGTATAATCAGCACAATGACTATACATGACTGCTTTTAACTGTGAAGATTTGTGTATGTTTGTGAAAAGTAGCACATTGACAGGGTCAGAATCTCCTGTCTTCCTCTTTTCTGCAGAGGAGTTACATGGAGAGGGTGGACTACACACAGTCCACTCTTCCTTAACAATGACATGACCCTTTCTTGGGAGCTGATCTCCCACTGCCTTCAGAATATAAAGACATGGGTCTTCTGTTTTTGCCAGTCTTGGGTTTCTGGGCTTCTTTAATGCAACATGAACATCTCCAGAGCTGCAGACATTCTGCCATGGGGATATGAACACGTGCGGTAAAGAAGCCATCTAGAATCTATCAGGAGTACTAACTCCTGAACATAAAGATATATATGTATATATATAATATATATTATCTTATATTTTGTTTAGCACAGAACTGGTTAAATTTACAAGTGTGATACTGATTTGGAATAAATGCTGTGTATCTGATGCTTATGGGGTTCATGCAGATGAAGACTAGTATAAACTTCACTGGGTGTTGACTTTCAATCTCTGCATGATTTTGTTCACAAAGAGAGAGACAAACATTTAGGCCCTTGGATGCTTCTGTCATCTTGCTGCATGGGGAGGCATAATCTGACCCTTCAGCGATAGAAGTACCATGCTCATTTCAGGAGTCATCCCACCAGCTGCTAGTTGGAGATTGGTACTCTCTATGGTTGGCGCACAGACTAGAAGCTGCACTGCAGAAATTAATCATAAACACACTGACAGCCTCTAAAGGCTTTGAAAACTAAACTGCTTCTTCCTCCTCATGGAAGGGTATAAGGCACAGGTAATAAATCACAAAAAGGAATAATGAAGGAGGGTAACATATGTATGTATTTTAAGAAGTTTAAGAGAGTACTTTTCTCAGAATATCTATTTTGATACCTAGCTGCAGGAGCTTAATTCAGCACATCTCTTTGCTGCTCTCTGCATCATTTTGCAAAATGGGAGTGTTCTGCTGAAGCGGCCCTGGATTATGCTGTATTTTTCTAATCACTTATATGAGGAGAAATTAAAAATATTAATTTGAATGTGAAAATGCTCACAAGAGAGTGAATTTTCTGTTTCTCAATAAGCAGAACTGAGGGAAGCAGTCCCACAGCCTTTCGTTCATTTCTTTCAACGCTGTCAGCTGTGATTCAAGATTCCAGAACTTGTAACAGAGAAAACATTTAATTCTGGGTTTCAGAACCACCAAAAATCCCATTCAACAATCTCAACAATCAAAAGTAGGCATATCTGGAAAGCTGTCCTAAATTGTTTGACAAAATATATTATTAGCCTACTGATCTTTTAGTAGCATCCAGAAATTCTCATTTCATGGTTTCAGATTCTTTCTTCTTTTGTAACTAGGTTTTCTAATGCCTGTTCAATGGTCTGTATGATTATGAAATGCGGTAGCACAATGTGATGGGTTTGCTCATGGTTGATGACAACATGGTAGTGTTGTCTGTGATACTCTAAAATGAGTGATTGTGCTTCAAGGCAAGAGGGCATCTCTTAGCTTTTAGTGGCTGCCATGGTCCACATTAAGTAGTGGTCATTGAATAAGACAAGAGTTTGTTTCCCTTGGAGCCACCCAGCACACAAGCTGGGAAGGATTTGACCAACAGCAACAGAAAGAGTTGGGAGGCTTGAGAAAGTGGAGAAAACTGAAGTGTTTCTTGCAGCATACTGCAGGCCCAGGCCAAGCTTTAGAGCTGACTCCAAAGAAGAGACATTCTGAGAAGTGCTGACATAGTTGTGCCTCATGTGATCAGCCTGGGAAGCTACTGAAGAGGAGCGGAACTGAAAAACAAATCAGGGAGGACTGCTCCACCCTACAAAGAACTGGACAGAACAAATTGGGTTCTGTGCCAAGAGATGGAGTAGAGTAGTGTTAAATATTTTTGTCTGCTAATGCCATCCAACTTAAAAGTTCAGAGGAATTTGACTTCTAGGTAACTTCTTTAAGGGAATGCTGCTTCTTCAAATTGATACTTCATCACAGTTAATTTACTTTCTACTCCTGGTATATGTAGTCATGGAATTGTATCCATATTATCAAAAATACAATAATAGGAACACTTGTCAGTTGAACAAAGGCAAAGGACTCAATGATTGTGAAAACTAAGCATGTTGTAAATGTAAATAAGACAAAGACTGGCAAGGTTTGATGTACTGCTGGCATTCTTTGCCTGGCCAGCTGCAACTACCAAGAGAATTTTTGGGCTATACTCACAATATGAAATCGAATCTGAATGCATTTGTTCTAAAAAATAAAACAGACTTCTCTTATTTTCTTTGCCAGAAATTCATATGACAAACAATTCTGTCTCAGAGGAGCTGGGCTTCTATAAATGGGAGAAAGTCAGCCTAATTGAAGTCAGGAAGTATTTGCTCTTTTACCAGTGGGGAGAAAGGAGAGAAGGCAGAAATGATAAGCAGCAGGAAAAGATTGTCATGTTACTGAGAGGGAAGATTTTATGCACATGCATATTCATAGACTAGGAGAGGTGTGCATATATGCTCATTCATAGGTGCCAGAAACAGGTGTGTGAGTAGTGGTGGGATGGCAGTTGTGTGGCACCTGTGTGCTTGGAACACAGTAAGGTATCACAGCTGGTAATGGCTTCATTTAAACTTTAATTCTGTTGCAGGAATTGCTAAAAATATAAATAAATAATTTGCATGCACACACACACACAAAACCAACCAACCAACAAACAAAAAACACCAAAAGAAAAAAACCAACCAACCAAACAGGTAAATGGAGTTCAACACAAAGAATTATTGAAGAGAATTCTCCCAGAGGCTGTCAGGAAGTAAATCACAGCAGTAACTCACCAAAACTCAGGCAAGGTAGTAAAAAAGCATGTCTTTGCAAGTGTTTTCCCCAGGACAGTAAAGCCAAACAATTGCTTTTGACTATTCAGATTCTCAGCACTTTTGTCTCTGTCAGAGAACTTTTACATCACATTGAGCCTAGGCACAAAATGAACTAAGACAGCAAGCTCTGTATGACAACACCTCCTCCTTTAAGAGCATGAAATACAGATCTCATGGCATGTTATCAAGTGGAGGCCTACTGCTGCTCTGAGCATGCCAAACTTCAAAAGTATACAGGGTAGCTCAGTGCCTTGCTCAAGTAAGTTTTCAAACTTTAAGAAATGAATAATTGAAAACATTTCTGGACAACCTGACATTTACAAAGATGCAAAAATGTTTTGAGACACTTTTGCACCTGGAACTCCCAAAAATCAGGCCTCAGCTGGGCATACCCTATAACTACTGATAAATAACTTCATAGAGTCATCAGACATTGGAATGGCCTGCCCAGAAGGTGGTGGAGTTGCCATCCCTAGCGGTGTTCAAGAGGCATCTGGATGAGGTGCTATGAGAGATGGTTTAGTGGCTTGTGGTAGCAATGGTAATGGGACAGTGGTTGGACTACATGATCTTGTAAGTCCTTTCCAGCCTTGTGATTCTATGATTCTATGATTTTTGTTGCAAAGAAAGTTACCATACAGTGTTATATACCTCTGTGATTTTTCACAGAGGTAATCTTGAAAGAATTCAGTGATCATGATGGAGTGATTGCAAACTGACCTTAGATGCACCTGTTGTAATTGGGTACAGGGTGGCTGTACTTTGCAGGTTGTTAGACTGCAAATTCAGGCACTTTTCACCACGTCTATTATGTACTAAACGTCCTACAGTGCATATTCTCTACTGTGAGGTTTTAAAAGGCCCTCAGAACTGTCAGTTCCAGACACCTCAAAAGAACAGGAAATTCAAGTCAGTGCTTTGCATCTATAAAGATCAGTCTGCTAATGAAAGAGTTGTGTGAAAATACATTTTGCTGAAGTTAATATTTTTTACTGTGTTTCATGTGGCCCCAAATAGGATTGCTAATCCACTGAATACTGTGGCTTTTTGTCATCTGATATCTATACGTCACTGAGGCCACTATGTTCTCTTTTCTTGGAATTAAAACAAATTATTCTATTTATGGACATTTGCACTCTTTTATTGCTACTGGTGCACATTCTTTATCTTCAGACACTGAATTAATCTTCAAGTGTAGTTTCTATCTCATCCATTTATAACTATTTTCTGTTCTTATGAGAGCTATGTTTTCTTTCTCAGTCCTTGTCAACATTTAAATTTTGAACATTCAGATTCTGTTAGTGCATCAGGTTAGAAAACTACTTGAAGTTTTAGCTTTTCTATTTTGACAGCTTAATCAAGTTGTATGTTTTAGAAGATGACATGAATGCTGTACCAATCATTTACAATTTGGCAGAAATCCTGATGTCAAACAGCCACTTTGATTTGTGTCAAGACAATTATCTGTTTGCACCATTTGGACAAAATTCCAAAAGTTTTACTTTGTAATCATTTGACAATTCTTGCACATTACGTAATATTAAAGTCAATCATATTCAAATGCTTAAGTTATATTTTAAGGGGAGAAGCTAAAAAATTGAGTTCTATACTTTGTTATCAAACAAATTTAATAACAATTCCTTTCCTTTCTTTCCTTTCCTTTCCTTTCCTTTCCTTTCCTTTCCTTTCCTTTCCTTTCCTTTCCTTTCCTTTCCTTTCCTTTCCTTTCCTTTCCTTTCCTTATCCTTTCCTTTCCTTTCCTTTCCTTTCCTTTCCTTTCCTTTCCTTTCCTTTCCTTTCCTTTCCTTTTCCTTTCCTTTCCTTTCCTATTCCTTTCCTTTCCTTTCCTTTCCTTTCCTTTCCTTCCTTTCCTTTCCTTTCCTTTCCTTTCCTTTCCTTTCCTTTCCTTTCCTTTCCTTTCCTTTCCTTTCCTTTCCTTTCCTTTCCTTTCCTTTCCCTTCCCTCCCTTCCTTCCCTTCCTTCCCTTCCCTTCCCTTCCCTTCCCTTCCCTTCCCTTCCCTTCCCTTCCCTTCCCTTCCTCCTTCCTTCCCTCCTTCCCTTCCCTTCCCTTCCCTTCCCTTCCCTTCCCTTCCCTTCCCTCCCTTCCCTTCCCTTCCCTTCCCTTCCCTTCCCTTCGTAGAAGGACTATGAAAAAAAACTACAATCAGAGCTGGTGAGATTACATTTTCCTGGCATATGTTCTAAATATGCATTATGGCTATTATCATCAGTCTTCAATTAGATTAAAAGAAACGAATCAATGGGAACTGACTAAAAAAAGTTCTACAGTACTTCATTTCGCAGAATGTGAAGAACAATTTTCATTTCCAATTCATGTCATATTAAAATGCTTTTAATTTCCTTATCTCTCACAAGGAAGAAAAAAATGCATAAGCTAGATTTATCAATATGATATGATCAATATGATAATTCTTTTTTCCTTAAAAAATATCCTAAATCACAGTAAAATAAAGCAAAGAAGAATTTGCTGAATAACAAATTGAATCTTTTAGGCAAAGGCTTAAAATCAAATCAATTGGACAGTGTACAATCTACTCTGCCCTGGTGAGATTGCATCTGGTATATTGTGTCTAGTTCTGGGCCCCTCAGTTCAAGAAGGTGAGGGAACTACTTGAGAGAGTGCAATGCAGAGCCGCAAAAATGGTGAAGGGAGTGGAGCATCTCCCTTACCAGGAGAGGCTGAAGGAGCTGGGTTTCTTTAGCTTGGAGGATACTGAGGAGTGACCTCATTAATGTTTATAAATATGTAAAGGGTGTGTGTCAGGAGGATGAAGCCAGGCTCTTCTCAGTGTCATCCAATAAGAGGACAAGAGGCAGTGAGTGCAAGCTTGAACATAGGAGGTACAACATAAATACTAGAAAAAAACTTCTTCACAGTGAGGGTAACAGAACACTGGGACAGGCTGCTCAGACAGGCTGTGGGCTCACTTCTCTGGAGACATTCAAAGCCTAGACGTGTTTGTGTGTGACCAAATCTAGGTGTTAATACTCCATCAGGAGGGTTGGACTAAATGATCTTTCAAGGTCCCTTCCAATCCCTGACACTGTTATTCTGTGGAAATTTGTGTATATCAGACTTCTGGAATTCTCAAGACAAATACTTGATATCAAATTCTACTATTTGATTTTTCTTATTCTAATAATTTGTGAAAACCTTCTTCCTGTAATATACTGATTTCAGCCAAGGGTACTATAGGATTAGGACAGATGCCCAGTTACAAGATGCATGCAGTTTTGTTTTGTTCAGCCATCCTTTCATGGTAGTGGAGTCGTGCTCTGGTCAGACACTGTAAGTATGCTAAACTAAACTAGTGCCTTAGAGCTCTTCTGTTTTTCAGTGGCAGTCCTGGTTCATAGGTATGGCTGTGCCCATTAGGGCTGCTTAAGCATTGTTCATATCAGCCATAATTTTCTTACTCTCCCTGCCCCCCTTGCTGTGTTTTCTCTGAAGTGTTGATGGAGGAAAGCGAGGCCAAAAGCTGATGGTACAGAGCCATCACACTTCTCATATAGAACATCTGGAGGTGTTCCCTTTGTGGAGTATTCAGTTGTTGACTGTTTAAACCAATTTTAACTCCATTCATATCCTGCTGAGCATATGAAGTACAACTGAGGTAGAACAAACCCTAAACCATGGCCTGTTATTAATGTAACTATCGGAAGGGTTCTTGCTTTGCATTACAAAGAGGATAAATAAATCAGTACTTGAGAACAGATATTTTCATTAAATGGCTGTTACTAGTACAAGCTGAAGGACAATAAAATAAGAAAGCCATTCCTCCAGTAAGTGAGCAGCCTAACACAAACCTTACTTTTTCTGCCTTAATATTCTTTCCCATTCCACCTTCTATTTCTCTCCTTCCTTCTGCTCATCTAATATCTAACACAGTGCTTTACAGGCAGCTCTTCCCATGGCTTTCCCTGCACATAAACATTGAATTACAGGCTGGTAGAGGTTGGAAGGGACCTCTGGAGATCATTGAGTTCAAATCCCCTTGCTAAAGCAGGCTCCCCACAGGAAAGCATCCAGTCAGGTTTTGAATACCTCTAGAGAAGGAGACTCCATAAACTCTCTGGGTAGATTATGTTCTTCGCATATGTTGCCCCTTGTTTCATTGCTGGACACTGCTGAAAAGAGCCTGGCCCCACTCACTCAACTATTGCCCATTTGGTATTTATAAATATTAATAAGATCTGATCTCAGCCTTCTCTTCTCCAGGCTGAACAGTCCCAGCTCTCAGCCTTTCCTCATAAGGGACATGCTCAACACTGCTCCTCATCCTTGTGGCCATCTGCTGCACCCTCTCTAGAAGTTCCCTGTCTTTCTTGAGCTGAGGAGCCCAGAATGGGGCACAGTACTCCAGATGCGGTCTCAGCAGGGCACGGGAAAGGGAGAGGATCACTTCCCTTTACCTGTTAGTCATACTTTTATGACTTATATCTCTGAGATTTTCCTGGAGTTAAGCTGACCTGTAAGATCTATTCCTAGTGTTATTTATTTCATACAGCTAGATCACATCACACTACCCCAAAATTCATAGTCATCTTTCCTCAATGGGAAACCATCTTCAATCCCTTCCTGAGGACTGCTGAAGAACCTGGCACATCTTTGAATTCTGTTAATCTATGGAATCTCCAGAGGTCCTTTTCTGCTGTAATTTTTCTATGATTTATACAGAGAAGTTTTAACCTAGAGGTTTGAAACTGAGTATACATAATATTAACAGCATCTTGAAAAAAAAGCAATACAGAGGGGGAGGACTGTTAATGGGCTTTGACAACTGCATAGAGATTGCACCAATGGTGCAGTCCTCTCGTTTTCAGTGTATTCAAAAACAGTTTAATTTTCCTAATACTACTGTGCTCCCAGCACTGACATAATGATCTGCAGGCTTGTAGTTAGGAAACTGAAGGAGAATAGTGAAAATCTTTGCAGCTGTGGCATTCAGAAACATTTATCAGTTTATAATTACTGAAGCAAGCAATGCGCCTTTTATCAAAGTATTTTCAGCAGCCTTGAAAGACACAAAACCAAAAGAAAAGAGTTTAAGCTTTGAAGTAATTTTCCTCAGTTGGCCCCTGTGTACAGCAGTTGTTCAATGCAAGGAAACATACTGTTTCTCTAAAGCAGATGCTATCAAAACCAAATGAGGATAAAAATATACTCAGACCAGAGACAGGAAAATGCTAGAACTCCATGTGTTAGAGGCAGGAATTATCCCTACAAAGATCTCCTTAATGTTGTTTTCTTGCATAACTCATTACAAATATGTATAGAACTTTATTTTTGTTTTATATAATCATAGGAACGGCTGAGGCAGGCTCAAACTCATCTCAGTGGTGCTAATAATTAACAGACATCTCATTTCTGCTTGAAGACTAATTGTATAACTCTGTAACAGGTAGCTGAAGTTTACAGATGCAATATATTACACTCTTTTAAAAGGACAGTGGGAGGGCTGCAGGAGAAGTGTGATTTCTGTGTCTGGATTATGTTGAGATGGGGGGGAGAGGGGGGAGAGTGGAATATTCATCTATTCCCATGAGCTAGTGAGCAGGCGGATTTAGGAAATGTTTTTTGGTCTTGAAACTGATAGGAGGAGGTGTGAAGCAAGAATCTGAGAGTCTGTAGCATAGTTGTATGCTAAGATATGTCAGGTAAAAGCTGGGACTTGGCACAAGCTCCCTACAGATGCAGAGGGTTAACACAGTACTTGCTTCGACTTGAAATCTGATGAAACCTGTTAGACTGAGAGCAGGGCTGGAAGGGCTGAGAAAGGATGCAGCAGGAAAAAGGAGATGTGCTTGTAAATCTTTCTGTCTAAAGATCTTTTGCTTGAGTTCTTGTATGAGTGTAGCACCCACAAGGACTTTTGGTGGTCATATTAAGGAACTACTGCAGGCAGAATTGTGTCAGAACCACTAAAGGTAAGAAAAAGTGTAAGTCTCTAAGTTAACCATATTCCAGTGGGTATGTTTGGAGGGCTGTGTTGTGCCCTGCAAGCTGTACTGTGCTATGCCATATCCATGGAAACAAGTCAGCATGTTACTTTTCCCACAAGTTAAGGAGCAACTGAAATTTGTGAGCAGGAATGTTGTCTTTGTCTGACTTTGTCCATGCCTTCAGACTTCACCCATGCCCTCGGAGAATATTATTGAAACTTGCCTGAAGAACAGAATAAATCAATTTTCACAGGAAAATACACACCTTTGAATCATCCTGCCATTTTGAACTGAATGTAAGTATTTGTTGTTCACATCAGTTAACTCTGAGTTGTACTGAGTGGGGTGAGCATCCAAGGGGTGTTCTCTCTCCAAACTCCTGTCTCCAGTGCACATGTGAGAAAAGTTATTGCATTTGCATCATCACTTGATAAATAACTAATTTCTCTGTGTAGACAAGTGAAAAGAACAAACAAAGATTAGATCACTGCTCTATTACAAAGCCACATTATTTAACCTAGCTTTTTTTCCTCATCTGTCTCTCAGAAGAAGGAAAAAAACCCACACCCTGAAGACGTCACTAGTCTTTGAGTTATTCACAGTCTGCATCCTCTGAGCAACCGTCTGAGTATGGGATGTGCTACAATAAATCACAGAGAGCATACTAAAAACATTTTGGTAGTTCTAATTTCTCATATCCACTTTAGATTTCTGAAGAAGGCTTCTCTGTGGTCTGAAACTGTGGTTGTTTTACAGACTTGTTTTGGAAAGCTTCAGCCTGCTTCACCTGACAGTCCAGCACTTGGCTGTGCTTCATTCCAGAACATGACACCCTCTGAATGTGCACACACTGGGACCTGAATTTCATGTCAGTGTAGTGAGCTATTGCAGCAGGAATTGCTCTGTACTGTCTTAAAATGTTCAGAAATGTAAGAAATTGACAGTTTTATCATGAGATCTAATTCTCCAGAGGCAAGTTAGTGTAGGTGCTGCCCTCAAAAAAGTTTCAGGGACTATAATATAGAGGCGGTCAAATTAGTATTCCTTGAATAGAAAGAGAATTTGCTACCCTTGTTATATTGTGATTGAAATCTCTTTTGTGGGTAGATGCACTCCAACATGAATTACGGATGTGAAATAGAAGCCTCTAACTTTGTTTAAATAAACAGCAACCTTGTGGCATACATGTGATGGGGAAAAAAAAATACTGCTCTATAGGGTGACTCTTGAAAGAATGAAGTCCCAATATTTATCTTGACTGTTCTATGTAGCAGCTTTTTTTTTTTTTTTTTTTTTTTTTTTTTTTTTTTTTTCATCTTCCACATGCAACTATGTGGTGGGGTAGCCTTGGCTAACAGACTACAATTTGGTGGCTCTTAAACTGCCACCACCACTCCAGCTGGATGGGAAAATAACAGGTGTGAGAAGCTCTTGGTTCAAGATAAATACACTAACATAACTTAACAGTTACTGTTGTATGCAAAACAAGCTCAGTTTGGTGATACTCCTTTATTGCATGTTTAAAAAGATTTGTCAGTGAGAAACAAAGAAACACACATTTAAAAAACAAACAAACAAACAAAAAAGCTTTTCCTCTCTCCTTTCGCAGGCTCAGCTTCACTAATTCATCCTTCTTTACCCCTGCAGGAGACAGAGGAAGGGTGGAGAATGTAAAGACAGTACGTAGTGGTATACTCTTCTCCTCACATCCTTGATCCAGAATGTGGAGCCAGGATTTTTTCTTCCGGAACATCTGCTTGTTCTTGTGTGGATTTCTGCATGGGTTGCAGTGTGGGTATCTGCTCCAGCAAGGAATAGTGCCACACAAGTGTGCATTACTTTTAGCTGCCTTGCAGGCGTGGAATCTACACCTGCAGGTTACTCGCCTAATGCCAGGTCAGAGTCCCAAGATGCTTGAATACCAGGGAATGAATCTGTTACTGTGTCACAGACTACTTCTGCAAATGCCTTCTGTAGGTCTGAAAAAAAGATGGAAGAAAAATAGTGTATGTTATGGCAAAGAATAAAAGACTGTTTCTGATCTGCTTAATAGCAAAGTGTTTTGGGTGCTGCTGGATGCTTGTAGATTTTAGTTATCAGTGGACTTGAACCAGTAAGAAAGGGCAAATCTTAAAAGTTCAAGTGTTAAATACTTCCTCCTAATGAGGCAGTTTGCTGCTCATGATCTAGCCTCTGGAACGCAAAATATGTAATGATTGTGTAGTTATAAATGAGAAATTTGGAAGATGACCTATATCTACATAGTTAAAGATGACACAAGATGTATGTCATAGTCAAGTATTTATTGTGATCTCAAATAATCATTGGTGATTAATGCACCGTAATGGCAAACACTGTGTAACAAACATAGTATTTCTTTACTGGAACAAAGGTTTGTTTGATGTAGGTAAAATTGTTGGTGTAACATGCTTAAATAAATTCAAATGATTTAATGCAATCTCACCAGTTTTTGTGCTAAAGCAATGCTGTCAGCTGTCAGCCTGTGTAATGAAAGCATTTAAATAAAAATTCATAATAGATGATAAACAACCATGTAACAATCATTGAGGTGAAATCTTGCAAAGGAACTCTCAGTAGGTTTTGTTGAGTCCCAGCCTCTGCTTTCCCAAGCACAAAATCTGACAATCCTCTTCCTGGGCACTTGAAATTCCATCTGTAAAAGCAATAATGCTTGAGAACTGCAAGGTCTCCTTTTGAAATATTGCCCATCATTTCACTGCTTTGATATTTGCTGTGAACCCAGCTAAACACGGATATAGGCTGCTTTTATCCATTTGCTTTTATCATTGTTTTATCATCTAGATCTTCTCTCTTCCTGGTATTAATGCTCTTCTCTATTTATAGATAGCAATTGTTCCAGATAAGACTTCATTTTGCAACATTAGGAAAGAAAAAGCTTTTTTTTTTTTTTTTTTTTTTTTTTTTTTTTTTTTTTTTCAGAGATGATACTTAAGAAACTCCACTTATCACCTTATACTGACATTATTTCAAGTGTACCTGCACCCTATCTGTCCTGCAAATCCTTACTGTCTGATAGTAATTTATATTGCTTTTGAGTCCCACAAATGAGACACATATCCATCCTGTATTTACTGTTTCTGAAAAACAGAAGGGAAAGCATTCCTATGAACGTGAAAGGTAGACAGAGGTCTGCCAGCCATTAAGTTGAAATCAGTTGTTTAAGTATGTAATCTTTGAAATCCTCTTAACTTTTGTCTAAATTGCTTCTATTTTATCTGACAGTGAATCAATTCCATATCTTAAATTCTACTCTGTATTCTAAGATACATTTTTTTGTGTGTGTGTGTGCTAACTGTGCTACCTGTTATATTAACATTTCATTTTCAGCTTTTAATGAACATTTTTCTCTACTACTTTTTGATACAACAGGTTGTTTGTATCACATCTAAACTGTCACCCAACGTTGTGAAATTCTGAATCCAGAAACTCACAACAAATTCTACAACTCCTTCTTGAAGAAAGGGCACACAAAAGAGATAGGTAGTAATAACTATTTTTGTTACTGTTTCTTAAGAAATCACCTGTAATTTGTGTCTTTTGACAGTTCAGAGTTATGATCCTCTTAACTTGCATATAGACAGTGGCCCTTATAACACTGGAGCCTGTTAGGTCAACTAAATTGGAAAATATTTTGAGTTCCTTACAATTTTGTTTGCTTTTCTCAGAGGTGTAGAAAGTGATGAAAGGAACAGAGATTATAATCAACATGTGGAGCCTGCTGTCAAGACAAAAAATATGAAGAAAAAAACAAAAGTCTTTGGTAAGGAGAGAGCTTGACTGAAATCCAAGACTGTTACTTATCTGTGAATTCATCTTGGCCATGCTCTGATTGCCATTTCATGAAGTCAAAGTAGCTTGTGCCACTAATGCTTGACAAGCACTCTGAGCTGCTCAACCAAGCAGAAATAATCCCCTAGGGGTTTTTCTCACTGCCCTTTCTACCTCCCAGCTATGCAACAGGAACTTTAGGCAGCTTAAAATTTCAAAATTACTTCTAAACCAATGAATAAAGCAGGCATTTGGATGCTTGGCTCTCTCACACCTCTTTCTCTAGTGGGTAACCAATTTCTTTTGCAATTAACATCACCTCCACAAGAGAAAAAAAACCTCTCAAAATGATGTCAGTTTTTAGTAGAAATGTCTGAAAACAGAAAATGCACATAGAAAATGATATTTGAAAAATTTCCCCCCAGCACTTAGTTTGTCTGGCATAACCAGACAAAATGTGGTCATTTTTGCTTGCCAGTGACCCACCTCAAATATTGTTGGTAATAATGATTTCTCATTGCCATAGGTGAATTTTAGATTAGGTTCAAAATGGCATTATTTTTGCAGCAACAGTCCTTTGCATGAGCCAGTTCCAGATACCAGCAAAAGTAGAAAACCCTTCTCCCTCACGTAGATGAAGGATTTGAGTTTGCTTAATCTGGAGAAGATGAGGCTCAGGAGAAACATTGTTGCTCTCTTCAGCTCCCTGAAAGGAGGCTGTAGCAGAGTGGGACTGGCTTTTTTTCCCAGCTAACAGTGATGGGATGAGAGGGAATGACCTCAAGTTGCACTGAGGAGGTTCAGGTTGGATATTAGGAAAACTTTCGTCTCAGAAGAGTGGTGAGGTGTTGGGATGTAGTGGAGTCATTGTCCCTGGAGGTGTTCAAGGAATGTGCAGATGTGGCACTGAGGGACATGGTTAGTGTGCGTGGTGGTGACGGGTTGTTGGCTGGACTGGATGATCTTAGAGGTCTTTTCCAATCTTGACGATTCTATGATTCTCTATTCTCAACGTGTAATGAGGCAGCAAAACTCACCACTGTTTCGGAATTGTGGTGTCTCCAATAAACATTGCATTCAGTAACAGAAGTAAAACTGCTTTTAGAGAATGCATGAAATGAAAATGGATCTGGAAATTCTTTCCAACCAGTTTCAGTAGCTACAAGGGTTTTACTATACCAAGTAGTCACTAAAATTCAAAATCTTCTATTGAATTTACCTACCGTCTGCATTGGTTGGATTAGCAGTGCTTTCTGGGTGGGTTATGGCAGATGATCATACCCACAGGCACTGAAAAGATATCCCAGAGTTCTGTCTCTTGAAGTAAAATGCATGCATCCTCATTCACTTGGATTGCAATGCATTTAAATTCAAAATGCACCAGCTTTATTTTTTTAGCAGTGTGCATAAAGACAATTTCAGATTGTGTTTCTTCCAAAACATAGCCATCACATCTAGCATATTAAATTTAATCTATTGTCATTGATTTTGGTTCTGTGCCACACAGGTGAAGACATTAGTATCAAGTTCTGAAAGTTTGAGACAACTGCTTGGTATTGTTTAAAGAGTTTATCTGAAACCATATTTTTAACTTTATCGATATTATTTTTCTTGCTTCATTTTGCAACTGCTATACATGAGACTAGGGTAAATCTATAAGTAAACATACATTTTTATCTTAGACTAATACATATAAAGGAGACAGGCAGCCATTTGTCAGCAAAGCAGGAAAGGAATTATTTTATTTTCTTTAAACTGTATGTCAATGCAAAGTAAAATATGCATTCAACAGGTACTTTCATCTTTTCACTCTCTTGTGTTTCTTCCACATTGTCCATTGCTCTTATTCTCTCTGATCTCCATCTAAGCTTCAGCATTGCCTGTGTAAGACAGACACCACTAAAAGAAATAGGAAAGGGTTCTGTTCTGAGAAGCCATGCACCTCTGCAGCAGGTAGAACTTTAGAAAACAATTTAGTGCTTAAAAAATACTGGAAATTGTGTATGAAGTCTACAGTGCCGTCATTACGCTTCTAACAAACAGGCACTGCAGAGCTCAGAGGAGAAAAAAAAAAAAAGGAAAATTGATGGTGTTTTTCCAACTGTATTTTAGAAGCCTGTATTGTAAGGTCTTTTAAATGTTGAATATGGAAGGAGCCTGGAAGTATAGCTGAGCACTGGGAAGAAAAGCGCTGTACTCAAAACCCAAAGTAGAATTTCTGATATTACATGTTAGCTTCCCTGAAGAACAGGCAGCCTTTTCTATTTCAGAAGGCCATTTTTAGGGAATGAAAACGTCCCTCATCTCGCATTGATTTTTTGACCATTCTGGCCAAATAAACAAGGGTGATAGTTTGAAAATATCAAGGCATTCCAGAGAAATTAGATGTCGTGATTTTCAGGGTATGAACCATGTTCCTGTTCTGTTTGTATGGTATCTTACAAGAGGAACCCTCGTTCCTATGCTTGGAAGGAGTATTTGTTAATTAAATAAATATACCCTGTTGTTTAGGTATTATAATTTCTTTAAAAGTTCAGGGCATACATTTGGCAAGAAGTAATTAAGTTAGAAGGATTTGCAGTTTAGCTGTTTTACATTTCTGAGCACTCAGTAAACACAGTATCACTTTCGTAGATATAGAATTGCTTAGTTGCTCCAGGATTGCTTAGTAGATCCTGCTAGACTTGGGATCCCAGAAGTAAAAGAAAGGGACAGAAATAGCAACTGTGATCTCTTTGTAAAATATGTTTGCTGGACTTCTTTCTCAAAGTCATGCACTGAATTTGAATACTGAATCTAACAGAGATGTTGTCTGAGATTGGTAATCATTCCTGGTGACAACTACACTGCAATCCTGCTTCCCAGAGAGCTAGTTGTGTAATGCAGCAGATAACTTGCCTTAAATTGTAACCCTGGCTCTTTTACATGTAAAATAAATAAAGTGATTAAAAAAAAAAATCCCATTACAGCACATTCTTATTGGTCTGAGGACAAAATATACGCTTTAAAAAAATCCATTTGCTTTCTCTGTTCACTACAAGTACCGTTTGTTCTTTACCAAACCCAGCAGCAGGAAAAATCCAAGCACTATACTTTTCACTGCAGGGTGGCTCCAGGAAGGTCATCACTATTGAACTCTAGTCTGAGTTCCTTTATCCAATCTAGCAGCACCACGTGCACACTTCTTAGAGCATTTTCAGCAGATAATCTGAAGAAGGGAGAACCACAGGCACGTCAGCACTGCTGTCAGTGATTTAGAGCAACAAACACATCTGTGTTCCAGAAATACACACTGAGATAAATGTGTGGATAAATAGTGAAAGACAGACATCTCTACATACGTGTTCATGACACGGGCCAAGAATGGTAATATGACTGTTTTACTACAGAACTAGAAGAAAGAAATTGAATGCTGTTACCTACTCTCGATTATTTCTTTGTTCACGAAAAAAAGGTTAAACTTCTTCCATTGTGCAACAAGGATACCAGCTCTCTCACAAAGATTCTGTTCTTAAGTCGGCTGACTGACCAGATGGGCAATGTATGCTCTAGAAAATAGTCTTAGTCTTCCCTGTCTGTATCTTGATTGGATGTACAAAGTGAATATGGAATGCTGAAACATCTTGAATCATCCAGGTTATTTCTGAGGTGTCCAATGACATTGACTGGCAATATTTTTGCTCTTTTTAATGTTGTTATCATCTTCAGTCCTATCCTGTGCCTATTCCTGCCCCGGGTGCAGTTCTGTATCCTTTCAGTGATATTCTAATACAGCACAACACACTATTCAGCTGAACTTGGTGATCTTGCTTAATACGAGAGTGTCTGAAGTCATCATCAGCTGTCTTGAATAATGCTCTGTAGCTGCAGTCTTCCAGGATTAGTTGGGCCTTCAGTCAGATAGGAAGACTCTCAGCTGTTTTGGTTAAGGGAAACTGCTAGATATCTGAACTTGCTGCCTTTGTTGTTTGCTAAATCTCATGGTACATGCCATCTTCAGAAGTAGGTAGCAAAAATGTTTGCATTACCCTTTGGAAACTCCAAGCTGTGAAGAGCAAATAGCTGAACAGGGAATCCGGGGGTGCAATGAATCATATATGACCTTGAGCCACAGCACAGGTGCTGACATATTCAAATGACATTGATGAGACTTTCACTTTAAATGTGCCTCTGGATATTAAGTTACTCAGATGAATATTTGAGGGAATTTGCTGTCCTTCTGAGGGTAGCTTCACAGCATCCTGCTATAGGAATCCCTATATCTGAGCAACGCAAAGGGAGCTTATTTTAATATGCTCTTTCAGTTTTATCCTTGTCACATATACCAGATGTATTTTGGTAGTTAGATGGATACCATTACGAATGTGAAGACTTTGCTCAGTGTAATCAGTTCGTACATTGCTATTAAATTGAATGTTTTGCTTTAAGTAGCAGAAAGAAAGCATATTTTTAAGCAGAAATACTAAATACCCTCATTGTGTTTTCTGCCTTCTGTGCTTCCTTGGTACTAAGTCCTCCTGTTTTATGTTCTAGATACCTGTTGAGAAATAAGAAATCAGTGGAAGCTGTAAAACTAATAAGCAAGAAAATTGAGACAGGAAAAAATCCTGGAATGATTCCACTCAGAGGAATTCATTTTCATCCTATTTTAAATGTTCAGAACTTCAAAGTGGAAATATCAAATAGTCTGCAGTTCTAATGTGAAAATTCTAGTCTTACCTCTGGTATTTATTGGAGGGTTGGAGCATCATGATCCTCGAGGTCCCTTCCAACCCAGGTCATTATGTGATTCTGTGATCCTATTTTTTTTTTTTTAAATGTGAAGACACCTTCAATGTCTAAAATCCAAGAACAATTTCCTTTAAAAGGACCGAGCTGCACTCCTTGCAAAGCAAACAGATGATTATAGTGCAAATTACACTAAGTGGGAATACCAGCTAGCAAAGTTGGACAAGGATGTAGTAGATACTTTCTGATTTATCCTTTCCTTTTGCTCCTATTTTTGAGTTGGATGTATTGCAGTTCAATTTATTTTACATTTCACGCCCAATTTACCTTCAATCTATCCCTCTGAATTTTTTTGCTAAACTTTCAGATTCCAATAGAAAGTTTCATTTTGAAGACATTTGTTGAGGTAGGAATTTCCAGCTATAGTTTTGTCATCTTAGTTCCAGCTCTTGGCCACTCATATTGTTGACATAGTGACATGAATGCAACCACAGAGAGTTCTCTAATATGTAAATGGTATTTCTCAGGGAAAAAGATCATTCCAGCAGAAAACACTATTCATCAGTTCTGAAGGAAAGAAGGAAGCAACAACAAAAACATAAAAACCAGACATGAAAACCAGACATGCAAGTTTGAAAAATTTATTAAATTACAGGCATATTTCCTATGTATTGTAGATACTTAGTTGAATTCTAAGGAAACAGAGATATGAGATTCTATAGGAAGACATACATATCAAGTTTTGATTTTGGCAATGTGAAAAGTGTGGAAAGTCTTCTCCTAACCAAGATTCTCATATTCTGCATTCCTTTTTTTTTTTTTTTTTTTTTTTTTTTTTTTCTCTGCGTGGCCAGATGCCTAGTAATCTCCATTCAAGGATATCAGTTGAATTATCCTAGATGGTCTTTGAGACTGGGATACTCTGTAGTCTCCCAGGCACATCCCTCCTGAGATCAGAGAAGTCAGTTGTCTCAAGTCATATGTCTGTGCTACCAGATAGGGAAAAAATTAAAAGACAGTCAGTAAGTCATATCTAATCAAGTATGGTCACCGGAGCACCTTCCAAATGCTTTTGCTTAAGCATATTTTGTACTTGTCCATTACTTTACACCATGGAGAGGTTTTATGGGCATTTTCAGCCAATCCTTGGGTCTAGATCATGACAGAGTGGCTTTATCATACAAAGAGTTTTTAATATTTAGAATACTTCTGAAGAGTTTCAAAACTTCTCAACTTGACCACATAATAGTTTTGAGGGGCAAAGTGAGAAAGAATTACGTTTCTTTTTCTGATAAAAGAAATATATAAAACAATAGATACATTGTGATGTTCAAGTTGCAATGACAAAAAACAGCTTTTTAAAGTAAACAAGCATTTTTCAAGGTAATAAAGCTTCACAATTTTCTTAGACCTCCCTGATAACCAGTTTAATAAAAAATATATCCTACAGTGTGACAGTGGGACTGCCAGGTCACCACCTGAAGCAATGTTTGAGCACCAGGTGAGAAGGTGAAGGGAGCTCAGGTGCTAGCAATGCACCTGAGTGACTGGAAGAGATGGAACCTGTGTCCACCCATCCTCACCATCGTTTAAGGGTTAGCAACTGAGGGAGCGGCATATTTTTTGATAGAGATTGTGTTCTTTTTGAGCTATCACCAGTTGTGGGAAAGGGTGAACTAACTTTTCTTTTTTCTTCTTTGTCATCTTCTGTTTCTCTCTAGTGCTTTTATCTCTGTAGAAGGTATTGTCATCACCTTCTTTTGTTATACAAGTGTAACATGGTGGTTATTCACTGATACATTTGGATGGTTCTGTTTGCACAAGTCTAAGCAGAGTCCACAAGAGCACTATTGGTAAGGCACAATAATTCAAAGCTAACAATGTTCCTGAATACAGTTGCAGGTACCTAATTTAGCAGTTACAGTGAATGTGTTAAAGGTTCAGCACTTTTGAAAATCAAGTCAAGTAAGTGCCTGATCATTGCATACAGCAGTACTTGTCCTGCTAGGAAAGCTTAACAGATTTAGGTGAAGTTATGTTTCCAGGAAATGCATTTGCTACTAATTGAACTCTCTTAGTCAAAAGTGCTGTTCATTCTGTAATGGTTATCACATTACTGAGACTAAGCCTTTACTTCATAGAAGAAAAATTCTACTGTTGGTGGCGTCATGTTGTCATAGAAACATTTTTAATTGTTAGGTATGATTATTATATAGGTGGGTATGATTCATTATATAAGGGTGACTGCTTCACAGCTATTTGTTTTGTTCATTGAAATCTAAGTTTCAAATCAGTATGCCAGATCAAACCCTAGGTATCTTTTACTTACCACTCTTACCAAAGCAAACATTTCTTCCTCCTCCTTTGAATGCGAATGCCGTGTTTTCTCCTGAAGTTTTCATTTTCTGTACCTTCTCTGTTTCTTGAAGTCACATCTAGCAAGGTTGGGAACAGGAAATACTCCCTGGTGTTACATGAAATAAAAATGATATTAGTGTAGCGTACACATTCTCCTACTCCCCAAGTAGGATCTTCTTAACATAGAATGGGAAAGAATGCCTCCTCCTAGGCAGCTTAGTATTAAATGTATTGGATCTGAAACTGTAGCTGTTCCAGTACTAAAGAAATAACAATTAAAAATTGGTTTAATTGGTTTTGAAAGTCTTCCATTATCTCTTTAGATAACTGTATCTAGTAACACTGGAAACCAGTTTGGTAGGAAGGACACTCAAAAAAGCTCTCACAAATTACTTCTGAAAAATTAAAGAAAAATTCAGACAGATTAACTTGATACAGATACATCCAAATAAACATTCAAAATTCCTGACTATTACTGTCATACATCTAATATTGCTTGTATCAGAATCAAGTAATTGCAGTAAGGGATCAGCCAGTTGTGCTATGCATGTTATTTGCACACAAACATATTTAGTACTGCTGAAAATCATCTTTGCTGTACCTTTTTTATATTCTTCTAGTTCACATTTACAATCAGATTACAAGAAAAAAAAAAAAGAGGAAAAAACCCACACAGACAAAAAAACCATGCATGCATTAAATCTATTTCAACGCTTGTTGGTACATGTTAGGAATCATAGCTTCATTTGTCTTTTCAGAAATACGAATTTGTTGACTCAAATGTAATATAGCACGTGCTACCATTCCAAAGGTGTGAATTCCATTATCTTGGGATTTTCACATTTCTATCTCTCAATATTCTGTGTATCTTTGTTATGCCTATTAATGGCAGGTACATTTTTACATATTTATTCTGTGTATATTTACTTAATAAGAAACAGGGTATATTTGTGATGATTTCTGTATAATGTTTGTGGTGCAAGCAGTCATCTACCCAGAATTATTGTTACATAGCTCAGCAAATTTAACACAAAATTACAACTTTTTGGAAAAAAAATAAAAATCTTTCACAGTTAAAATCGTTTTATAAAAAAAAAATTACTTGAAGTATATGAAACAAGTATTTTACTCAAAAAGATCATAAAAAGATCATTCTCTCATGCACAGCACTTCTGCTAGGAGCATGGCAAACTATTACAAAATAAAACACTGCTAGATACAGTGATTAAGGAATCAATAACACATGCACAAAATGTACATGACCTTGGTATAAATTAGGACTGATTAGGAAGATGTGACATGATGCTTTTATTTCAATGGTTATAATCCATCTACCACCATATATAGTTTTCAAATACATATCCGTTTTCATTAATAGGTTCAGATTTGTGGTATTTTGTCCAACCAAACCTGGTAGAAAACTTCAAGACACAAAGACGAGTTATACTGCAGTAGTTTACATAAAGTAATCAAAGACTATTTATTTATTTATTTATTTATTTTTAATGGGGAAAAGGGACAAAAAGGGACCTTTAAAGTTCATCTAGTTCAACTCCCTTGCAATGAAAAGGGACAGCTACAACTAGATCAGCTTGCTCAGGACCCCATTCAACCTGATCTTGAATGTTTTCTACTGCCTGTGCCCTTCTGCCTCTTCTTGCCCTTCAGTTCAACCAGCAGGTCTTGGTTCTTGGTTCAGCTATGCTGGCTTCCTACGCCTGGGAATGGAGAGTTCTTAAACCCTAAGGAGATTTTCCTTAAATTTCTTCCAGCTCTGCTCCTCTCCCTTGTCCTTGAGAACAGATTCCCATGGTAATTTTTGCCTAACTCCCTCCTTGTCATAAGATTTCAAGTGTACTACAGTGTTGCAAACACATCTCAGGATACCAGGTTGAAGGCCCCTCCTAGCACCCTGTCCGTGTAACCAAGCTATGCCACCTCACACCTTATCATGGGCAGGATCTCTATTACCTTGCTTCCCCTTCAAACCCAGTTTAAAGTCCTGCCAATGAGCCCTGCCAGCTTTTCCCCACAGTCTCTCTTCCCACTTAGAGAAAAGTGAAAGCCATCTGGTGCTGACAATCCCAGAGCAATGTAGGCCTTTTCATTGTCAAAACTCCAATGTAGTACCAACCATGAAGACAAGTGTTTACAGATTAGACCCTTCTGGTTTTTTTTTTGTTTGTTTGTTTTTTTTTTTTGTTGTTGTTGTTTTGTTTTTTTTTTCCACTTTCTTTAGCCAGTACAATATGCAGAGAAGATGACCAGTGTCCTTGATAATTTATTCAATCTATATGCTGAAATACTACTTTGACATTTCAGTCCAGAAAGTGTAAATGGGTACAAGAGAGTGGCTGGGAAAGAAAACTTGGTAAGGATCTTTCACTCTTCCTCCAAATTCCATTAAAAATGTTGCATTTGTGAAGGAGACATTGATGTATTTAATAGCCTTTAATAATGAAATACATAGTCATTACTCATTAAGATAAGGTCTACTTCTCTTTACTGTAAGCTGTCCTAATAATTAATAACTTGTTTTCTCAGGGCAATATTGCTTATTTTTACAGGGAAGATAAGAAAGGAACAGAGGGAACTGAATATTGTTAAGAGTTGTGGATATTTACTGTGTCTGTCTACAGTGAACACTAGGTAGAATTGAACAGTAGTGTATATTCACATCTGTAGCACTAAAATATGTATTTTTCTTTCAAAAATTTTTGGGCAGAGTAGTTTTTTTGTTGATCGTCTCTTTCCAATTCAAAACAGAGTTGCTTTTTTTTTTTTTTTTTTTTTTTTTCCCTTCACTTTCTTATTAAAAATATGAAGTAACCAACCATATTTTACAAAGCCTTACATAACCAGACACATCCTTTTGAGTGATTGTAGAATGGGAAGAAAAAATACAGAGAATGGTCAGATTTGATGCATCTACAAGATGTTCAATGATCGTTCTATTCAGAGGTATAATAGGACCATATATTTGCAAAATTTTGACATTGTACCTGAGCTCATGTTGTTTGCAAGCAAAATGATTTCATGAGAGGAAGAGAATATTTTAGATATTACTATTGGAATGATCTTGTGAATCTTTTGCCCGTTTTAGTGGTTGTTGTTTTACTTGGCCTGTGTATGCTTTGAAAAAAATCTGTCATTTCCTGATGTGTGTGGGATACAAGTGACAGAACAGAGTTAGACAAGTCAGGTAGCAGCCAAAAGTGAGAGAAAAAAACTATTTAGAAATTAACCAAGTTCCTGTAGCTTCATTCTGTGTGGGAAATGAGCTTCTGTAGTGTTTTTCTGTAACAATAATATGATTAAATGCTTATAATTACTCAGGTTTCGTTGATTTTCATCAGTATGAATGTTGGGCAACATGTTGTTCAATGTACTATCTTGTATTCTAGCATTTAGATGACATTTTTATTTTGTAACCAATAAACTGCAAGAGGAACAACCATGAGATCACATAGATATCAATGCAAATATAGGAAGTAGTATGTACTTCAGTTGTTCTCCTGCATCTCTGACACCCAAAGCCCACACCATAGAGACAATTCACATCCACTCTTGCTTTCAGGCCATCTCACCCAGTCATGAGGTTGATCTTTGCACCAACCAGTGCATGGCCAGCCCTTTCTTATTCCCTTACACTTATTCCTCACTTGTTCCTCTCCAAACCACTTGGATACGTGGTCTGAGGCTCTCCTGAGACAGTGCTCGGTGGAAGTCAGGCAGGGCATTCTTTCCTCTGAGTCCTTTATTCTGATTTCCATCTTCCGCTATGCTCATCATGGTTTGTGAAAATGAGTCTCTAGTGGGTTACTGGCTTTTGGAGAGGGTTTGCGAGGCTCTGGTGCAGGAATTACTTGCCCCCCTGCCCTTATCATTGTCTCTCTGTATACCTCTGTGGGTGGGAAAATGATTTTCATCATGTAACCTAACATTCCAGATTTGCATCAATGTGTAGTGCTCCTTTTCTTCCAGCATATTAAATTATGTTTCAGAATAATCATCATCAGGTTGTTACACTGAATTTGATAACATTCTTACTATTTGAAAATGGAGCAAAAGAGCAAAATAAATAAATAAATAAATCTTGTTTCTTTAAATGCTCATTTAGAATAACAAAACAAAAACATCCATTAAAAAATTGCAATGTCTTTTCTTCTTGACTTGTCTAGCCCTTTTTCTTTTGAATTAGATTCACAATGCTAAAAAAATAACAAAACCCACCAACTTTTCCCGAAGTACATTCCTTTTTCATTTCATCAATTTTGAAAGTTTTCATTGTGTTTCAACCTTATCAGCAACTTGCTTTCTAACATCTTAAAACTGTTAAAAAGAGCTATTTTGTATACTGTAGTATGATTTTGTAGAATAAAGGCACTGTAATAACTTTGATAAAGAAATTGTCCAAAGCTAATTGTCTTTTCAGTTATCAAAGTATAGGAATTAACACCAAATGAAATTACTGCACAACAGCTCTTTTCTTTCCCGGACAGATTCCCAAAAAGAATGTAAGTAATGAATTGTTATATTGTTATTTGTGTGCAAGAGTATCAGAGTGCTGTTAAGGGCCCTAAAAAAAGCTTTGTTTTTTATTCTTTTCAAAATGTGGCATCATACATCAAAGTGCAAAGGCAGTTCCACCAAAAACCTTACTAATGCTCAGAGAAGACTGAGATTGGTGCCTACTGAAGAGAACTTGTAAGACATGGCAAATTTATATATATACTTTTTAAAAATAATAGATACTGGGGCTGTTTGATACAGTAGAGGAAAGCTTTACTAACATTGGACAGCAATTAACTCAAGTGCAAAACTAGATTAACTTTTTAAAGTGCAGTTGCAAGTGAAAAATAACCCTTTATCTGCTATATTTCAGCTCAGTAGGTGTTTACATATCTTCACTGTCTATAGCAGCACAAGATCCATGTAAATTCCATGTTAGTGGGTTAAAATAGTTCACATTTCCTTTTCTGAAAAATAAAAATAAAAAAAACAAAATAGACAGTTTCAATATTTGACATATTAGTTTTGCTTCAAATGTTATTTAGTATTTTTCATTCGTTCAGCTGATGGTCATCTGTATTTCATTATTCTCTGTGAAAGCCTGCATTGATTAAATATTGGTTGGAGCCTTCGGCATGGGCTTAGTAGCACTATTGTGAATAATACGCATAACGTATGTAAAAGTTAATTCAATACAAAGCCATTTAAGGATTCATTTTTGAAATTCCTCAAGGCAATAAGATGGTCACTGACGTTATAATGGATTGTCCCACGCTCATGAACAAGCAAAGATTTCTCAGCCAGATAGAGGCCTCAGGACAATCCATGTAACAACAACGGAATAAAATTCCATATGTAAAAAATATATCAAAATTGATTCTTCAGATCTATAATGGAAACTAAACTCTTTCTTGAAGTTTTGCTAGCTTAATAATTTTGCCATTCCTTGTTTCTTTAACGGTAGTGCACAAATGTTACATATTATTATTATTATTCCACTGTTCTTTCTTTTTTCTGGGTCATGCATTTCATTATTTCCCAGCATTTTAGCTTATTTCTGCCTGCTGTACTTATGTAAGGAAAGAAAACTTGTGCCACACATCAAGGGCAGAACTGAATGCATCCGTTCTCTAGTTGACTAGAGGATTCCCATAATCAAAATGCTTGTGGCTATTTTAGTGTCTGCTTCCATCCCAGCTCCTACGCAAGGGCAAAGTAAACCATATTATACAAGAGCAACAAAATAAATTCTTTGAGTTAAGGGCATATGACTTTTACCAGAAGTATAGCCTGAAGCAGAATAATGTTCACAAGTTCTTAAAACACACAGGATCTAAAAGAGACAAAGCAGACAAGAAGAAAAACAACAGTGTCAAGAAAATGAATACCTTCAGGGAAAACAGGAAAGTTTGTGTGTCTTCTTCCAGTTTCTGAGTGGGCTTGCGCATGTGGACCAGTAGCATGAGCTGTCATGGGACCAGAGGGAGAAATCATGACTGTCAAATTTTATCTTCCCTGTTGGTAAGTCTGTATTCATAAGAGAAGAGACCTAGAGACATCACAGCAGATCTTCCTCAGTATTCAAGAATACCAAATGTTATCTGCCTGTTCACACCATGCAGTGTGCACTTGCTCTTTAGTTGCATGTTTGTGGCAGTGTACAGAGGTTCTGGGCTAGTAAAGGGCAGAGACTCGTTAACATGCAGAAGTAACAGTGATGTAAATCTGCCTCCAGGCCAGACGACTGTGGAGCAGAAGCTTGTCATGCTGCTTCATAGCAACGCCAGTCAGCTTCAGCATAAACAGGGATGGGAATTTTATGTTCAGAAGAGGTTTAATAGGTAGCCTGCTCTCTGCTGTAGCCGGTACATCAGTTCTTCTAGATGGGTCTGAAAAGAGCTAGGAAGAAAGACACATGATTATTTTCATCTTGAACAAAATATTGTTGCAGCAAAAGCAGGTTGTCACATCAATCTGCATATTGGTTACCCTTATGCATCTGCAGTTGGTTATTTCACATGTCAGGTAATTGGATCTCCATGGACACTACTACTCACAATACATGTGATACAGTTTTTCCTGCGGGATATAGAGACAAGCAGGAAAAAGCATTTACTGATACCAGGATTATGTGTGTAAACAGAAAAAGGCTCACAAAGAAAAGAATTAGACTTTCTACCACTAGCTTATCCTCCACAAAGAAGCACAATTCCTGACCCTGACAGGGTCACAAATAACAGGTAAAAGTTGAAAAGCAACCTCAAATGAAGACCCAAGATGCGAGCATGTGTGTAACACTTTACAACTGCACTCCTCATCCTACCACTTCAAAACACTGTATGTACCTCTGCATCTAAAACATTGTCAGGAGTCTCATCTGGTCACAGTCTGGGCAGGCATAACTGCTGCTGTTACATTTTGTGCAAGGTGAATTTGAGCCTCCAGGCTACTCTTTTTAAAATAAGTGCTGATGTTTCTGCTAACCAGTAAAGTTGTCAGTAGCCCAAAGAAGCAAACCAGGATGAAAATTGAGCTATATTTTACTTTGAGAAGTGGCCTTTCCTGTTATGTACAAAATTACACTGCAGAACAGCGTGTGGGACCTTGCACTGCCATGTCCTGTAAAACATTCTTTCTGCAGAGTCCCTACTGCTTTCATAGAATCATAGAATCACCAAGGTTGGAAAAGACAAGATCATCCAGTCCAACTGTCCACCTATCACCAATATTTCCCACTAAACCATTTCCCTCAGTACAACATCTAAATGTTTCTTTAACACCTTCAAGGGATGGTGACTCTACTACCTCCCTGGGCAGCCCATTCCAGTGCCTGACATCTCTCTTGAAGAATAAATTTTCAGGCAGAGTACTAAATCTGATTCACACAAACAGAAAACAGAAAATGATTATATAATACTATTTTAAAATAAACAGAAAATAAACTAAAAAAGTATAACTGAATTGCATACTTGTATGTACAGAAAAACAGTATTTTTCTCTTAGTACATCTCCACTGTCTGTACAGGACAACCACTGCTCGTGCATGTAGGCACTACCACAATGCTAATGTTTTTGAAGATTATCTTGAAATCACATCTCTTACTTGCAGAGCAAGCTTAGGGAGTGATGTCCTTCCTCCAGCCTTCTAAATTGCTTCTCATTTTTGCTTCCTATCTCAGTTATGTTACTGTGACTCTGGGCTGATGGTGTGTTTTCACTATCATCCTTCATTATATGTTCATCATGTTATCTCCTTACTAAAACAATAAGAACAAATCTCAAAGCAATTTTGTTTTTCCTTTTTAAATCAAAGACTGCAACCATCCAATAGGAAAAAAAAGAAAAAGAAAAATAAAAAAAAACAAACATAAACAACACACACAACAAACACGCACAAAGAAATTGGTAAGAAAAGATCCTATTGCAATTGGATTGAATATACTGGTAAACAAAGCTATATATTTATTTCACTATTGGTTTGATAATTAAAAGCTGATAAAAATACAGTAAGCTAGTTCTACAATGGGCTGTTTTAAAAATCCAGATGCCTCTTAACTTCTAAAATTAGAGTAAATCTTTGAAGACACAAACAATGTGTTTTAAGAAAAAAGCTAAGGGATGGAGACTTCAGTGTAAGCACATCGAGCTGCTGTGAGGGATGACAAGGTAATGCAACTGTGCTGATTTTCAGCAGCAGTGTAGTTACTGCTCTGACCAAGATAGTCCCTGCAATGATTTTCTACTGTAGTTTGCTTAGGAAAAGACAGAACTTTGATTTTATCTTGGGACAATGTGGCACAAGCAGTTTGAATCTGTTTAGTTAGTTGGTTATATGCGATGAGCCACATGCTATCATACATTCTAATGTAAAATTATCTAGTTAATTACTTGCTTATATATCGAATAGTATGCAGACAGCCATCAAGAATTTTATTAGACTTCTTTATGGTTATCATCCACATATTAGTCTATAGTTAAAATAATCATTCTTAGATGCACAGACTTTTTGTTTTGCACTGTTTTTCCACAGTGTTTTTCATTTCTCAGTCATCAATTTAAGGGATAATTTTGTTTCCACCCAATTCTAAAATAAGGAAAATTATTTAAATGTTAATTTCTTGTAAATTTTTTAAACTTCCTCAACCATGAATAGAAGGTAATTCCCACAAGAGATTTCTAAGCCATAATTACTGATTGAAGAGGCCTTTTAAAATTAATTGAAGAAACCAAGTATAGAAATGTTATCATTGTTATTAATTATATAGTATATCTAATGCATATTATGCAATCATCTAATTCACTTTCAAAGAAGCAAAGAGATGTTTCTTGCTAATTTGACAATTCTCTTCTGATTAAATACGTCTGGATGTAATGCGATATATCATCTACTAAATTGAGCACTCTTTAGATTCCTTCACAAATGTTTGCAGCTCAACTCCTGTTTCTGGGGTACCCCACAACAGTTTCTAATTCAGCCACAGCTTCATTTCCTTTACCTGTTGGCTCTGTAATAAGATGCCTTCCAGGTATAATGTAAAACAAGAAATGAGAGGAGAAAAAAAGAAGAAAACACTTTTTGAGGAAAACAAACACACTCTTGCCACTGCGGTGAAAGGGGAGATGATAGATGAGACAGGAGAGGAATGGAGCAGTGCAGACCTACTTGTTATGGAGAGTGAGAACTCTCCACAGTTCACACATTCCAAATACAGAAAGAGGGAAGCTGGTGAGTGGAAGGATGTCCATGACCCAGGTGAGACTGTGCAACCTCTTGGTCAGGCTGCCCTTGCATCAAGGGGAGGTGGAGGGTGTGAATTCCATGGTGGGGGCAGCACTGGGTCACATGGAGCTGGAGCAAATTGGTCCAGAAAAGACTGCAGGTTCATGACAATCCTGCTGCACTGCCTGAAGACCTAGGAGTTCATGGGGGTGTTTCAACTGAAAACAAATAGCAATGGACAGGGAATTAATTCTCAAGCTGCAACAAATTAAGAGCTATTCTTAGCACTTTTGCTAATATCTTAATCCACACAATCAAATGCACAAACCATAAAAAAAAATCAAGCTTTGGCCTAGAATGAGAAACTAGTTTCAAAACCTACGTCTAAGTAATAGCTGACTAATCTGTCAAGAACTATGATCTCATTCATTCATATGCCTAAGGATCCCACCAAAGCTCATCAGATTTTAATGATGAACTGGAGCTAATGCCTGTGTCTGTTTAGATATGAAATCCCATGGTAGGTTTCAGAATTCTTATTAGTGTAAAACATGTAAGAGACTGATTTTTTGATTGTATGATAATTTAATATTATGCTTATTATAGTAGTTGCAAGTAAAAATGCAGAGGAGTCTAATTAGAGAATAATATGCTGTTGTAGTGGAAATGCTAAGTCACAGTCCAAAACAGTGATTGAGCACCTGGTAGAAGGCAGGGCCAACCCAAGGTAGCTCAGGTGCATGCAATGTACCTGAATGACCAGAAGGGATGGAAACAGGATCTACCCCTTCCCAGACCTCATTTAATGGTTTCCGATGGAGATGAGAGACTCTTGCTGGGTATCCCTGTGTAGCTGAGGCTAAGGGTAAGCTGGTTTTCTCCTTTTGTTTCTGCATGCTCAGCTGCTTTGCTTGGGCTAATCCTCACTTGCTGCAGCCTAGAACTTTGCCACCCTGCTATTATTGCTGTACTTTCCATCACATTATAGCATTACAGCTGTATATATGTACGTTTGAACTAAAGGTTGTAGAAATTAAGAAAGATTATGCACTGAAAGTTCTTCAGTTTTTCTATATGAGCTGTAACTTGCTAAAAATGTAACAATGCAAAGAGCTTACTCACTTGTGTAAATAATAGATATGTAAAAATATTTCAGAGAATTAAGTCTTGCATTATCAACCGTTGGATTTTGTCTAAGTAACCTGTAAATTAAGAACTTGCTAACTAAATAATTTGAAGTGACTAAAGGAAAAATTAATCCAAGATAGAGAGAGACATTGAAGAGGTATGTATTGAAGGTTATGGAATCAAACTGTTTTAAGAGATGAAGTAATTAAAAGACAAGTTATAAGGCTTATATTAAATAACTACTGAGCTATTTGAATTATGTTTATAGGCACATGCTGAAATTGGAAGGGCTTAAAAACAGGCAGTGATATTGTTAATGCTAAGGGTTACTGAACAGAAGAAAATAATGGAAACATCGTGAACAAATTTAGTGAGTTCAACATGAAACTTGTGAATAATCAAAGGTAAGTTACTTAGTACCTACCCTACTGATTCTATCTATATTATTCATTTTTGTCCTGAACCTGCAAAGAAACAGGAAAGAACCTTTCCTTAAATTTTAGTGACTGTCACAATTATTTATTCCTTGTACAAGAATAAAATCAGGAAATCTCAGTCTAGACTGTTAGCAAAGTTTGTAAGTTTAAAAAAATAAATAAATAAAAACTTATAACATTAATGAGAAAAATAAAACAAGAACAAAAATAACTAGGATCATAGCCCAGATATTCAGAAATCTCAATTGGGTTCTTTCCGCACCACATATTTTACGGGGATTTCTACATCGGGATGTAAGTGCTCTTCCTATGTTTCTCAGGATACCAGCTGTTGAAGTGCCCCACAGATGCTGGGATTTTCCAGTATTTATTCTGGAATTTCCAGCCAAAATAGTAAAGGAAAAATATGACTGCATTTGACATTGGTCTGTGGCAAAGTTAGCGTCATTTAATACCCTCTACTGCACCTCTCCATCATGCCATGAGTGTAACAATGAGAGTATTCTAGATATTATAAAAAAAACATTCATTTTTCTGAAAATGAACCATAAGCATGCCAAAACTCCTAATAGTAAAATCAACCTAAGCTCTTGTAAGAAGGAAGAGAAACAATTAAGAAAATCTACACACGTACTAAAAAGAAAAACAAACAAAAGGGCAAATAACCTGAGACTGGTTCATCCTTATTTTTATGCCCATTTTAAATATGTTCTCCTTGACTGCCATCAGCCAGAGATGTTCTGTATTCATTTCAAGATTTTTGGATGCTTCTCTGATTGATACTGCTGACACAGCCTAAAAAAAACCACCTCATTTTTCATTTTTTGGCTATTTCCAACTAGCAATTGACAGCACTTTGGGACATATCCAAAATTTGTCAAAGCCATGAATAATCCATCTTCCTGCTCAGTTAATAGTTTGTTCCCTTTCTCCTTTCTTTAACCAATTCAAATTCAGACTGCTCTCTGAGCCTTGCTTAGCTTCAGCAACAGCATCAACAGCACCAAGGAGTGGCCCATTCAAGGTCATCTCTGGGAAACATTTCAAAAGAGAACCTTCTGGGATCTACTTCAGTTTGTTTATTCTGCAGTTCATAAGGCCCTAGTGAATCTCCAGACACTGGAACAAGATGCAGGATCATAGAATCATTTAGGTTGGAAAAGACCTCTAAGATCATCTAGTCCAACTATTGGCTCATCACCACCATGCCCACTAACCATGTCCTTTAGTGCCATTTCTATATGGTTTTTTTTTGAACACTTCCAGGGACAGTGATTTTCATCACCTCCCTGGGCATCCTGTTTCAGTGCATCACCACTCTTTTGGAGGACCAATTTTTCCCAAAATCCAGCCTGAACCTCCTCTGGCACAACTGAAAGCCATTACCTCTCACCCTCTTGCTGGTTACTTGTGAGATAAGTCCAATCCCCATCCCAACTCCAGTCAGGTAGTTGTAGAGAGAGATGAGGTCTTCCCTGATCCTCCTCTTCACAATGAGCAATCCCAGATCTCTCAGCTGCTCCCTGTAAGACTTGTGCTCCAGACCCTTCACCACCTTTGTTGCCTTTGTTTGAATGTGCTCCAGGGCCTCCAGAGATGAAGGGAGAAAGCATATAGGTTCTCTCTACCCAACTAGTTCACTGCAGCTGAGGAAAAGCCAAAGATCAAGGAGAAGCAGATAGAAGGATCTCTCAGCAGAGCAATCTGGTTATAGAAAGTGGAGATAAGCATCTCTGCCCAGAAGCCCCAGGGGAATCTGTAGGCAAAATTTCAGATAGCTGAGTCTGAAAGACTTTTTCATAGCTGGAGACTTTAGGACACTTTTCAACAACTTATGTATAATCCTAGCCTACTGCATTTTTAGTGACTGAAATCCTGTTCTCATGATGTGAACTTTTCTTTAAGAGCCTTTGGAATTCAATATTACCATCTGTTTACTGTTGTTAACAGACCTACCAAGTCTTGTGTGCCTCCACATGGGACGCTTCCTTAAACTCACTGAGGCAAGTTACAGATAGATACACTTCAAGTGCCAAGTGTCAGCCTTTAATTAACTCAACCTGCAGTTGCGGTGTTAAAGTGGGATTTAGAGGGTACCCATACATGTGGAGCAGGAAAGCTGATAGCTGACTTCCTTGGAAAACTGAGCAGCCATATGGGGAGTAGATTGGTAGGTGGCTGGTATCATGAATTGCTACAGGTGTGGGATGTGTGTGTGTGTGGGAATAAATCTTTGCTAGGCTTGCTTAGTATCTGTAGGATGAAGATGACTTGGAAGATAACTTAAGTGCTTTGGGAACTGGAAAATCTGCTAGAGGGACTGAGTGCTGCATTCGTTCAGTTTGCCTTCTGGAGAACTTGGAGGTGGCAAGAGAGTTGATTTTGTACCCCATGCGTTATTGCTGCCACGCTCACGGAGACTGCTGTTGCTTCACACTGCTCCTTCACAGCTGGGATTCACAAGAAAAGCACCAACTTTAGAAAGACACCAGTGAGAAAGCAATTCTGCAGGCAAGTGTATGATTTAAGATGTATGGCAGGCCATGTCAGTTGCTTGTGCAGCACTGCAGTAAGAGAGCATTGCTGCCAGTTCCTTTGCTGAGAAAAGTAAGGAGACTGGGAGTCTTGCTGGCACTGGTCCCTCTCTAAGGGCATCAGAGGATGCTTCTTTTACTGCACAGAGGTGAATGCAGATCACAATTTTTTCCCTTTCCCTTGAATCTTTATAAACTGTCTCTGAATGTGAATCTTTGTTTTGTTCCAGGAAAAAAGTGATGTTCTTTCATTTTGAAGCTAGGACATAATTTTCCTTATTATGTGTCAGCTTTTCTTTCTGGATGAATCAAGATAACAGTTTGATATATTACACCATTATTTCTTTTTTCTCCCATCCTTGAGGGCTCCTAACCAGAGCAAACAGTTTGACAGATAGTTCTCTGCTCCTACTTAGCTTGGTTATAGGAAGACTAATAATAGAATTATAGAATCATGGAATCATAGAATTACTCAGGTTGGAAAAGACCTCAAAGATCATCAAGTCTAGCCACAGCCTAACCATAGCACCCTAACTCTAACAACCCTCTGCTAAATCATACCTCTGAGCATCAAATCCAAATGGCTCATAAATGCATCTAGGGATGGTGACTCAACCAGCTCCCTGGGGAGCCTATTCCAGTGTTTAACTACCCTTTCTGTAAAGAAGTGTTTCCTAGCATCCAACCTAAACTTACCCTGGTGCAACTTGAGGCCATTGCCCCTCATCCTGTCACCAATCATAGAATGGCTTGGGATGGAAGGGATGTCAGAGAGCATCTAGTTTCAACCCCTCTGCTACAGGCAAGGTTGCCAACCACTAGATCAAGCGCTAGATCAGTCCAGTGCCCTATCCAATCTGGCAATGAACACCTCCAGGAATGGGATATCCACTGCTTCTTTGGGCAGCCTTTGCCTGTGCCTCACCAATCTCTCTGTGGAAAACTTACTCCTGACATCTAATCTAAATCACAACTCTTTTAGTTTAAAACCATTCCCTCTTATCCTATTGCTATTTGTCCATGTAAAAAGTTGATTTCCCTCCTTTTTATAACCTCCTTTTAAATACTGGAAGACCAAAACAAGGTCTCCTGAAACCTCTTCTCCAGACTGAACAAGCGCTGCTCTTTCAGCCTGTCTTTACAGGAGAGGTGCTCCAATACTCTGATCATCCTTGTAACTCTTCTCTGAACCCTCTCTAAAAGCTCCAAATCTTTCCTGTGTTGGGGGCCTGAGACCTGGATGCAGTACTCCAGATGAGGGCCTCATGAGGGCAGAGTAGAGGGGGACAATCACTTCCATCTCCCTGTTTGTCACCCCTGTTTTGATGCAGCCTATGGTACTGTTGGTCTTCCAGGCTGCAAGAGCACACTGCTGGCTCATGTCTGGCTTTTCATTCATCGGGACCCCTAAGTCCTTTTCAGAAAGGTCTACTCTCAAGAAGTTTTTTTCTCAGCCTGTACACAAATCTGGAATTTCCTTGACCCAAGTGTAATACATGCACCTGTCTTTGTTGAATCTCAGTAGGTTCACAAGGGCCTAACTTTTGAGTTTATCACAGTCCCTTTAGTTGGCATTCCTTTTTTCTGTCATATCAACCACATCACTCAGCTTGGTGTTACCAGCAAATCTACTGATAGTACTCTGAATCCCATCACCTGTGTCACAGACCCCTGAGGGGCACCACTTTTCAACAGCCTCCACCTGGACATAGGGCCATTGATGACAATCATTTGGTGGAGACTTTCCAGCCATTTCCTTATCTGTTGAATTGTTCACCCTTGAAACCCATAATTCAGGGATAAGGATGTGGTGTGGGACCACATCAAAGGCCTTTCTTTGTTGACTAGTTTGGAAGTTTAGGTTCAGTCTTTAAATTCAGAACACTCACATTTGATTGTCCTGGAGTGGCAAGCAGTAATGACCACCACTGATGGTTCATGGTTTCAGCCCTGAAGTTAGATCTGTGAAATAGAAGCAGTCCAGATCATTGCATGCTGTCTTTATGGTCTCAGCTGGCCTGCTGTGCTCTCATCTGTTAGTGCAGGAGCAATGTGAAATGCTTGTTTAAATCTTCTCTTGCATGATAAGAGGCTATAATACCTCATTTTCTATGGTACTTTCTGTTGTGCCAAATTAGACACGATTTATCTGTAGGTGTTATTTCCAGATGGGATAGCTCAACCCTACAGATCAAGTGTGAAATGTAACAACAAAATTTTAAAAAAGAAAACATACCCTTAACCAATTCTCCAGAAACTGTGAGATTTTCTTGCATTTAAAAGAACACGAAGCCAACAAAATAGTGGTGTGTGGATTAATTTCATTGCAATCCTTTTTATGTGGATTAAATGTTTCTCTTTTGAAAAGTCTAACCAAGTTCCTCAAGCGTGAAATTACTTTGACCCTATTAGAAGTGTTCTATTTCTGTAGGCAGTTATTGCTTCTCTCAGTTGTCCAAGTTCAGTAGAAATAATTTTCTGTTGTTAGGATAGGCAGCTACATAACAGGTGTGTATCTGCTTTCCCAGCATGTGCAAAGACTTTTTGCACCCCTTCTTTTCTTCAGACCCAAAGCTGTACAGCTGGCTTAAATAAGAGCATTATTTGGAGGAGCTGGTCATCTCTACCTTCTCCTCCACTACTCAGGTGTTGCCATGTAGCTGATCTCTAGAGTGGCAATAGTGAATAAAGGGGAAAAAATACATACATATAGCAGGTAAAGAAGTTTTGGAAGGCAACTTCTCAGATTGTATCCTTTGACAAATTTGACAGCTTCCTGTGGGGTAGTCTAAAGAACTTGATTTTTATTTACTCTCCCCACTGAAATGGGAACTTCTGAAAAGTTTAAAACAAAAAAAAAAGTAAGTGATTTAATTTCAAGTCTTTTCAAAAACGCTTAAAACTGAACTATTTTTCTCTTGGCTAAGTGAAATGACATGAACTGCTTAATTTCAGGCTAACGTAACATTAATCTTTATCTTCCCTTGTAGCATGTGACCCTTGAGGATCAAGGGTAAAACAGAGATGGCAGATTTCTGAAACATCAGACACTGTGTCCAGACAGCAGTGCCCATTGTGCATCTACAATCTCAAAATTTCTGCAATTCTCTGGAACCTATCTGTGTCTCTGGAGACAGACCAGAGGGTAGAAATCTAGCACAGGAAACATTCTAGCTAGGATCAAAAGAAACTAAAATGAAGTATCTGGCTGTAAGTGTTCTGATGGAAAATCAAGACTTAAAAAATTTTCCCCAAATGAAATGCATTTGGTACAAACCACTCATTGCGTCAGTAAAAAAGTGTTTCAGCAGAAACACTCAGCTAGCTTTCATCACATCTGTTATACACATCCTCTCCTTCATACACACAAACTCAATTGTTTAAAAGGAGGCAGGCTGCTTATTTCAGAGAACTGGAAGGTATTTCAGAAGAGAAATGGGTAACCAGTGGCAGCATTTCTGTCACTCTTAACAGGCAAACTTACCAAAAAGTGGAAGTTGGGCACTGAGTCATTGCTGTGTATTTCAGTTTATAATTGGTCTTTGATTTTATACATTAGTCCACAGTACAATTTTCAGTATAGACTGGTTGGGTACCAGTTAGTATTTACTAAAGCTGCAGGCACAAGTTTCGTTAAAATACTTTTTATCCTTCTTTTTTCTTTTCTGTGGATCACAAAGTATTCCCAGCTTAAAAAATAATAATAAAAAAACCAAACACACATATTTTCAGTCACTGTGCGTAATCGTCTGCTGTTATCCATTCCAGAGAAAGCTACATTTCTATAACTGATGAGTCTTAATAAAGTGAAAAGTGTATTTAAAACCATATGAGTATTCCTTGTTTCAGTGTTGTAAACTTTCTTGAAAAGGGGGAAGAAAGAAGAGGTATTCTTATGAAGTTGCAGTTTTCAGATTCTTTCTGTTTTTTCTTTTTTTGTTTGTTTGTTTTGTTTTTGTTTTTTTGTTTTTTTCTCTGAGTATGGCTTTTAATATAGTTGAAGTAACTGTGTCCAACCTACTTTAAGTGGCCTGAAATAAAAACACCTTCAGATATAATAACTGAAATCTATCAAATATAGAATTTAACACTTCTGTTAGGCCTTTTTATACCTGACTGATGCTATATTTATCTCTTCTGCTCTTTTTCAAATGAAGAACACATCAGAGTTGAACTGTACATTTTCTTATTCAGTTCTCATGGAAGTAATGCATAAATGTGGCTCTATGTCAAATCCCTTTGGTGCCAAGTCATTAGCATTCAGAAAAGGAGAATTGCGTTTTGAAAATAGTTTACTTCTATTGACAAAGCAAGCTGATAAGAAACGTTCTAGTAAAGACAGAAATAAATGAAGGAGGAAAGATCAGATGATGGCATCTCATCCTCAGAAGCAGCTAATTTCCACTGTTGTAGCCATCATCATTAAGTTATGTTCAGATAAGAAAAGGTAGTAATAAAAGCATTGAAAGGTTAACTAAAAGCAGGGGAGAACTTAATTTAGCTAAAGTAATATTAATTTCAGTGATCTGGGAGGGGAAATAATGGGGGAAAGGGGAAGCTATGCAAAATCACCTCTGTTATCAACTTCACTGTAAAAACCACAATACAACAGCTTCTAAAGTGAAGCCACTCAATGACAGTAATGGAAATAACAGAACTGAGAACAAGTTTAGCATTTACTGAAAAGGAAGGATTGCTTTTGTTGTATTTGCCTTGAGTGTTAGAATACTATCTAGAAAAAAAGAGAGACTGGCATTTCCATAGACCCAAGCTTTCCAAGACATGACTGTTTACTCCATCACTTTTGTTGACAGTAAAATGCACAGATGCTTACAGGAGCTAATGTTTCTTCAGCAGTATACGCTGTTGGCAAAATGAATGAAACATGATGGGTAAACACACTGGCAGTCATAAGCTTCTTTATTGTAGCAGTCATATATTTATAGCTTCAGAACAAATAAAACATATTTATATTTATAGCTCATTTTGTTGAGCAGTTTTTCTCTTTTTCTTTCCAATTAGTAGAGTGTATTTCACAGTAACGTAAATTCTGTTCAGACTTAACAGCTAAACTGGTGCCAGGGCACAGTTGCTCTATAAAAAACTGTTTCACATTAGATATGTAATTTTACTAATAAATAAAGAAGCACACCTTAAAATCAGAAAAGGGAAGGTACATTTCAAACTATGGTTTCCTCATACTGTAAAGAAAGTAACTCCAGAGAAAACAAAGATTGTTTTTAATCTTGTGTATTATGTTCCATGTGTTGTTTAAAATGCAAATATTGTAATTAGTTGACCATGACAATTTACATATTGGTTTTACCTTCATTCAACTCTGGGATGAAGGTTTTTAAGAGTTTTTGTGTGTTTATTGCCAACTTTATAACATCTGGCATTTTTCTTAATGTCAGAGTTACACAACTGACTGAGTATTAGCTCTTGGGTTGTTGTGTCTTTCAATTGGAATTCCCGTTCCTTAGATTTTGGAGGATAAGCTTATAATTAAAGCCTTTGTAAACAGAAATATTAGCAAGAAAACAACATCTCTATCTTATTTTCCTTTGGGCTACATTAGTTCCAGCTCAATTCCAGTTCAGGGTGCATTCAAAAGTGAGAGAAAATGGAAAACTTTATCCTTTGAAATATTTATATTCTATTTGTATTCCAAATAGAAGTAGTGAATTTGCAGCCACAGCTAAGAAATATTTTGGTTTAGTATTCTGTGTAGTATGTTCTGTGAAAATTAATAGTCCTAGTCAGATTCAGTCAACATATTTTCATGTAACTCTGAAATGGCACAATCTTTCAGTATACTTCATTTTGATGCATGCAATTATTTTGAAGGAAGATATTATACAAAAGCGAATAAAACATACTCAGTTCTGCACCTCAGCCTCAGCTATCCTGTGAAATTTTTATTGCTGCCAATGATGAGACATTTTGTGAAGCTCTATATGTAGTGGGTAAGGTGTATTATCGTACATTCCTTCAGAGCAACAGCTCTGATTGTTCATCATCGCTTTTTATTTATTCCAACTACAGTTACTCCTAGATTGTTGCAAACAGAAAAATTGTTTTCTGTAGCTCTTTCTATGACAAAGTGTAGTTCCTGCATGACCAGTGGATAACTTTTCTGAAAGTTCTCATTTTGGCAACTAATGCTAAATATCCTAATAGTGACTCACGTGTTCACGGCTGAATTGCTATAAAGAAGTAAACAGAACTAAGAGAACTGACCTGAGGCGACATCATCATACAAATGCAATTTCAGGACAAGCCTAACTTCTCTTTTAAGGTAACTATATGGATTGAAGCAAAAGATTACTTAGGAAGGTCCAGAAATATCAACATATTCACCGAGATATAGAGATGTCACCTCTTACAACATATATAAGCCAGCAAGGCGCTCCAGAACTGTGTCTTGCTTTATTTGTATTGCTATGGTATTCTTTTGTGTTACATTCAAATTCTTAACTAAGGTATTAGGATTATACCTCTCAATTTCAGAGGATAATGATCTAAACATCTAAATGTTTTAATCATTATTTTTAAGAAACATAATATGCTCTCCTCACAATCTTCTTCAAACAGATTTTCCCAATTTTTACGCTATTAGATGGTCTGTTGCATTCTATCATTCCAGATTTATCTTATTTCTTTCTGTATTTGTGTAAACCAGAGTAGCATGAACCACAGCCTGGAGTGGAAATGTATTTTGGTTTGAGGAGCAACCAAGAATAAATAAAATTCAAAATAGATAAATGACAAAATGATGGAAGAAATGCAGCCAAATCTTTCTGCTAAATTTGGAGATCATACAAAAAATTCCAGACAAAAATCTGCAGGTTGATTTGCCTGATACATAGAAAAATGTAGTGGCAAGCAACATACTATATTAGTTGAGTCAGAACAACAAAAGCTGCATTTAAATTTAGCATTTTAGTTCTGTAATGGATAAGCGACAACAGCAGTGTGATACACTATCTTTTGGTTTCTGTTTCTGTGCTAAAATCATGAAATTTTCACTACCATCTTCTTGTTTGTATGTAGCAATTGTGTGGGCTCTGTACAAGGTGCAGAACTTTGACTCCTCTTCCAGCCCTGGCTGCATTCAGCCCAACACCATGCAGCTCAGATATGATGCTTCTGCAACTACAGACTTGTGTGGCCGTCGATTCTGTGGCTGAAGCTGATCTCTGCTTTTGTACATGTTCTTCATTTTTGTATGGTGTGAGACTGCAACTCTTCTAAGTGGGGCAACCATTGCAGCCACCTTGCTGTCATCCTTTACCTACCTCTGATTCACCTTCCCTTTGGGCAGCCGTACTTCTATTGCTCCACAGCCATAAGAGCCAACTGAGAGCCATTGTTTTACCAGTGAAATTAGGGCTGGGGTTTTAATTATGATTGATACAGTCAAACAATAGCCTACATTTCTCAGTGCTGAAAGATTAAAGTTTGTGAAATTTGGGGAAATTTGAGGAAACTTAGAAGTTAGGTGGAAATTCTTCACTTTGAGTATTGTGAGTCCTTGCACAGGCTGCCCAGAGAAGCTGTGGGTGCCCCATCCCTGGAGGAACTCAAGGCCAGCTTGGATAGGGCCCTGGGCAGCCTCATCTGTTGGGTGGCAGCCGTATCCATGACAGGGGGTTGGGAGTGGTGGCCTTTGAGGTCCCTTCCAGCCCAAACCATTTTGTGATTCTGCAGATCTACGAAATCAGTTCTGTTCTTCATCTCAAAAAATAAAGGATTACAGATGGTCAAAGGTATGAAACAGCGTTTATATAAAAAAATGACTAAAAGTGCCAGGCCTCTTCAGCTTAGAAAGGTAATGATTGATGTGAAACAAGACCCTTAGTTGTAAATGTCCTATAGACCAACTGAGAATAGTGCTGGTAGATTAAAAAGAAATGGGAAGGACGTGGTTCTTGCCACAACATGTCACTGACCTGTGGAATTACTTTTCACTAGGCTGTAGACTCTAAAAGCTAATATGTATTCAAAAGAAAATAAGGGATAAAAATCAGGTAAATAACTCTACTAAGACTCTTACTTACTTCCAATACACTTTCTTCAATGAGAAAATTCACTGAGCCACAAATCACCAGATGTTTGAAGCATCGTTATATGCTTGTTCTGTTCTCATATACTTTCTTCGGCATCCGCTAAGCTCCTGCCAGACAGGAAGCTGGGCTAGACGGATGTCTGCTCTGACCTGATACAATTGTTCTAATGTTCTTAGCGCCACTGGCTGACACTAAGGAGTCATTTGGGCTGTCAGTATTTGTCTATGGAACAAGAACTTTGTGTCTTGAGTCTCTAGGGGGAAAATACAAAGTATCATTTCCTGCAAAAGATTCTGTCTAGTTTCTTCATTTCTGCAGTGCCTGAAGGATGAGAGCACAGAAATCTATTTTTTTAAAACCTTACCTACAGATTTTGGCTTTCAGTGATGGTTTAAGATAGATATTTGTAATGCTTTCCTATTCTTCTTTCTTTTTTCTTTTTCTTGTTTTTTTTTTTTTTTTTTTTTTTTTTTTTTTTTTAATTTTATTTATTTATTTATTTATTTATTTTCCCCTCAAGAAATAGTACTATAAGGATACATATATTTGTGCAAAGACACTTACCAAGTCTCTCATCAATAATCTCAGTTCTGTCCAGGGTGCAGGCTTTTTGGAATATTCAAGGTCTGGAAAAAGATATCAGTGTATTTTTTTATACTGAGAGGCAACACTTGATTTTAACCCATTCTTATAAATTCCTGTACTTCATTGGGCAGACTGGAGAAAAAGGAGAGCTAAAACTGCATGTTTGCCAATTAGTCCTTCCAAGTGTCTGTAGCCAAAGAGAAAACAGATGGGTGTCTGTAGAAAGATGAAGATGAAACTGCCACTCTTGTCATCACAACTCCATTTTCCCTTTGAGTAGATTAGAATACAAATTCATATCTTCAACTTTTTTTTTTCTTCCTTTCTTTTTTTCTTTTTTTTTTTTCTGCCTTTTTTTTTTTTTTTTTTTTTTTTTTTTTTTTTTTTTTTTTTTTTTCCCAGCTGAATCATCCATGCCCCATGGGAAATGAAATAAGCATTTAAAATATGGGTGGGGGGAACACATTCGAGGAGACTATTAGAGACCAGGTGCCAGAAACACATCTGGGAAGATGAAGGGGGAATGTATAAAAATAGACAGAGGAAACTATTCAGGTAGCAATGGTGAATATAATGCATGGAAAAGGGCTGAGCAGAGGAAGAAAGTAAAAGGATAGTTTGGGTCCTTTAGAATGAGCTTCTTAGATAATTGAACCACGTCGTCCAATGCACTGGCGCATCTGAAGTAAATTTTAAATAATTATTTGTGAATAATTATTAATAAATCTATTCACACAAATTTGTGCAAATTGTCATGTACTTTGATGTATGTGTAGCATCAACAGAGGAAGATTAAAAGCATATACAACACTTTTCTGTCACTAACTAAAAAGATGAACCTTTATTTATCCAGTGTAAGAAAAACAAGCAGCTCCTGATGAGAGAAATTAAGGAAAAAGGTTTCAAAGAGTCTCAAGCTACACAGCAAATTAGACTCACACACCAATGTAAGCTTTGACAAGTGCTTATATCATGGAGCAGGTAGAAAGAATCTTGATAAATATCTATTTAATTAGGTTTAAAAGACTGCTAGGAATACACTGAATTGGGACATAAACTGCTAAGACCTGTATTAAAAGCAGTGTGTCACTTCAGTTGTGTTCTTGCACTGAAGTCACCAGGAGCATGACATTGCCATAGCGGCATTTACCGTCTTCTTTTGTATATCAATAACCATGAGGGGAGTGTCAGCCTTTGGATTATTGTTTGGGCACTTCCTTGTATGACAGAAACAAGAAACAAACTCTTGGTGTTTTGAGACATACCTGTTAATTTGCAGGGGATGGCATGAACTTGCAACAGAGGAGGGTTGGACTGAGTATTTGGAAATGGTTCTTCACCAGGAGAACTGGAACAGGATCCCCAGAGAAGTAGCCCTCCTCTTACTGGGCAATGAGATGCTACTGCTCTCTGTCATTCACTTACTGCAGAAAGTAAAATGAATGAGAATTTTTCTTTTCATAATCTCTTATTCCTTCTCACATGCATACTATTTTATTATACGGAGCTAGAAGACAAAATGTAATAAATTCACATTTGATATAAATTGCAATCAGGACTGCTACTTCAGAAAAAGAAAAGAAAAAAGAAAAAAAAAAAAAAAAAAAGAGCTGCCTCTCAATGAGATGTAAGAATTGAACCATTCAGAAAACTTTTATTTTCTCTAACTTTTTACAGTTGAGAAGAAAGCTTATCCATCTCTGACAAAAGAAAAGTCAATTACTCAGTATTTCTTCATATACTTATGAGATAGTTTCTCTTTGCATTTACATTACTGAGATCAGAATATAGATTTATATGCATAATCTACAAGTTTTCAGTTTACTTAGAAATGTCACAAAGGCTGCAAGTAGTTCTTAGGATTTTCATATTTGGTAGAATTAATGCTTCTGGAGGCCATTCTAACCCATTCTTCTACAGCCTTTGGAAGTCTTCTGGGTGACAGTGATTATTATAACATTATCTACAATAGCTGTTAAATCTGATGAAAAATACTGCTAACGTGTTGCATGGATGTTGAAATAAAACATTAGCATGCAATCAACAATAGCACCTTTGAAGAACTGTTGTCTCAGGTGTCTTGGAATTTGCAAGATAAATGTTTTTCACTCTAATGCATATATATGGGTCACTGAAAATAATACCTCCTATTTATTTCCATGGAAACTATAGCAGATACAAAAAGAGCAATGCCACTGTTTGATAGAGCAAATTCTCAGCACAAAACTCTATTTTTCGACATAGTCATCATCACTGGTAAAACATTTTCACCAACAATGAACAAGGGCCTGCATGCTGTGCTTATAAAATTCTTTACCTGCGGAGGTGACCTGCTGTTTTACAGATGCTATGACAGCTTCATTATTGGAATGCACTGCTCTCCACCTCACTATGCTCACATCTACTGTTTGGGCTCCACAGATATTCAGAGGAATGAGTCTTATCTTGAGTTTTGGACTCTCTTAGGAGATGATTAGTGATCAAAAACCAACAATATTGCTTTATGCTAGCATAGTGTTGAGCTCAGAATAAGTTAAATAGATTGCTTTAAATGCATTCATAGCCCTAGAGCTTCTATCAGCTTCATCTACAAATTGAGCCTACCTACTGATACATACAAGCAACAATAAACCTGAACTTAAGGTTGCGTGTCAAGTCCCTTCACTTCTTTCTCTGATAAAATTCTATCCTTATATAGTATAAAGCCACAACTAGTTTAATTAAACTGAAACCCGATATCGATTCTGCAGTAGCAGTGTTTGACTGTGGACCTTTGTAGCTGGAAATTTAATCAGAGTTTCTGTCATCTCCATGTTAAGAAGCGATGTTATGTTAGTCATTCTGGTTAAAAAGAATCTGACAATGAAAGTACTTAACAAGCAGCAAAGCATAAAAATCTTATTAGACACTGTGGAAATGAGACTGCTTGAGAAGATCTGCATGACTCTCTAGTGAGTAAATATGAGGAGTAAGAAAAAAGAGGGGTATGTAAAAGTATGCAAGTAAAAAGTTGTGATGATGAAGAACCTGGAGAATGGAGAAAAGGCCTACACAGTCAAATGTTGTTTAGAAGTAGGTGGCAGCATCAGTATGAAATCCAGTGGGGCATAGCATAGAAATTCTACCACATCTGTGTCAGCTTAATACCTGAAAATTAGCTATAAACTGAGTATGACTCAATTCAGTAGAGTTGCCTCATCCAAGTACTACGCCTCAGTTCTTAGAGAAAGAGTAAGTGGGAAATTGCTCATTTAAAGAGCCATTAAACAGACACATAGGGAGGAAAACAGTATTCAGAAAGTCTAGGCTTTAGATCTGGAATCCCCCTGTGGGAACAGTGTCCACAGCTTTGCATGGGTTAGTCCTGATAACACACCAAACAGTATGTGTGAATGAAATGTCAGGTGTGAAGCATTGGAAGCTACATCACAGACATACACAGCCCACTCTGGGCACGTGATGCCATCTGAGAGCCCATTCTGTTCTATAAAGGAGTTGAAGCTTACTAAGGATTTTTATTTACTTTACATTCATAACTGTGGAGCTGTGGAGAGCAGCACCTGAAGGGTGGGCTCCATGGTATGGAGCTGTGTTGGGGTGGTGCTGACAGAGCTGCAGCCTGTGGGATGCCTGTGCGGGATCAGTTTGTGAAGGATGGCATCCTGTGGGAGAGAGCCCATTGATAAGCCTGTGAGGAAGAGAGTGAAGAGGAATGACAGAGTTGTAGTGTTACGAACTTTTTAGAATCCCCATTCCCCATCCCTCTGCACTGCTGAGATGTGAGGAAGAGGTAGAAGAGCTGGAAATAAAGGAGAGAATTTGAGCCTGGGAAGAATGTAGGGTGAAGGGGGAGTGTTTGATTTTTCTCTGTTTTTCTCCCCATCCTACTTTACTTTTAGTTGTCAAGAAGATAAAATTATTTTTCACAATTAAAGTCTGTTTTGTCCATGATGGTAGTTGGTAGGAGATCTCTACCTCAAGCCACATACTTCTTCACCTTATTTTCTTCCCCTGTCTAGCTGAGGAGGAGGAGGCCTAGCTGTCCACTAAAGTAATAATAAATTAAGTCCAATTTTAATATGGATTTTTTTATCACAGCTATCTCAGTTGATCATAATTCAGACTTTTTTTTTTTTTTTTTTTTTTTTTTTTTTTTTTTTTTCCAAGAGAAGTCTGAAGAACCTTTCTTATTGCTGAACTCAGTTACTGCTGTTCTATTATCTATGAGATACAAAGCAGCAACTTTTGTCTATGAGAAGTTAAACAAAAGAAACCTTTCACCACATCTATTTTCCACTTTTAGGAGCCTGTATATTAAAAAATTCACTGCAGTAGCAAAAGCTGTTTTAAGTTTAGTAGACAGTGTCATTTAACCTCAGTATTGTACAGGACATTAAGTCATTGGTGAATGGATATTTTACAATTTCTGCACTGCCTGGCAGAAGCATGTGTTTATTACTGGGCAGAAGCATTATAATATTTATCATTCTTCAAGCACACTCTTAGTTTCTTTGCTTTTAAGCTTATTTATGACAATATAAAGTTAGCTCAACCCTAACTGCAATCAGAGCAGGAAACAGTTTCCTAAGTAAACATGTATTAGTTTCAATACACTGTTCATGTTTTCCTGTACTGGCACAATCTAGTTGCTCACTCACCATCAGAATGAGTCATGAGCACCAGACAGAACCAAGAGTTAACATTAAAAAGCTTTGGCATTTCCACTTCTACCTCCCATACATTTGCAAAGGAAATGACACATTGCCCATCCCTTTTCAAGTTACATACAAGTCTAGCTTAACTAGACTACATGAATTCGGGTTGCTTGTGGCTACTGACATGCCACACAAGGAAAAGTCTGCTGGTTGACACAGAAGAAATAAATTTCAGGGAGTAGCTTTCTTGAATGTATTTATTTATTTAAAGTTTAGTCAATTTAGATTACAGTATAATCCAGCAAGTCTGCTTCAATAGGACATATAGGTAGATTAGGAATTACTCATATGGTCTATCCTCAAATATCCTCTTGAAGGACCAGGAAATGTATACCTAAAAGATTGACTGAATTTCAGGGGAAAAAAAAAAAAAAAAAATCTGGAAAAAAGAAATACTTACCTGAAAGAGGCACTGTGCAGGCAGCCAGTGTTTTGTGGTAGGTTCAAGGAAGGCGTTGATTTTACACTCTGGTGAGAAACTTGCACCAAGCCCTGATCCTAAAAGCTGTTATTTCAAAACCTCTAGAAAACACTTTGTTTTTCAAATTATCAAGAGAAGCCATGCTAAATAATCAGAAATCTTGAGAACTTTCCAGAAGTCTGTTGATTAGTCTACAAACCCAGCAGTTATGTTTTGAATTTAAGAACAATACTATTCTTAATGTTTATGACAACTTGCAAATAGGTCTTTGTGTAAATCTATGCAATCTGTCACATAACTCTTTCTAAATTTACATGCTCAGAGTTAATTATGTTAAGAAGGATCTTGATTTTTAGAACTGCTAAACATTTCTGGGTCCCAGCTGCTTCAGTATAAGTGATTCTGATTGCCTTTTAGATATTTACAGATATTTTCAAATATTTACAGATGTTTACAGATATTTGCTCTGTGCTTTTAACGCAATTAAAGTCAGATTAAGAGTAGCTTCTAGAATTAATGAAGCTGGACATCCTTTTAGAAAAATACTTAACTCCTCACTGTAACTGACTGTCATGTATTTGCAGATCCCTGTATCATTAAGACCTCCTTCCTTTAATATATTTCTTTCTGACCAATGTGTTTGTCATCACATAGCAGTGCTTCTCTGAATATCATCAGCACAAAGTCCATTAGGAAACATATGGAAAAATGTTTCTATGTTGTGTTTCAATCAAGAAAACGAGTGTTGTTTCTGCATACCAAGTAAATATTTTTCCACTGGGCTTCTGCATCAGCCCAATTTGTCAGTATGATAAAAACAAAATTTTCATTGTCATTAAACTAAGCATACTGGTCCAAAATAAATTTTTATACGGTATCTTTTAAGACTTTGCCATCAAATATTAAAAAATCTAGAAATGTTCTGCAGCATCTCCAAATTGAATGATAAAGTCTGTTTCCTTTGAAAAGTAAGGTTCATTTATTGTAAAGTTGCAACAGATGAGGAAACAGGCTGTGAAAACTTCATGTAATTTAAATTATTCCATATTTCTGTCATTTTAGGGAGGAAGAATATGAATGATGACAAATACATTTGTTTGTTTTCTTTTAAAAATAGTGTGGATAATTTCATCTGCCAAAAATGTGCTTTTCCCAACCTTCTTTTAGCCACAAAACACCCTCCTTTTACCGATATATTGTCTGGTATACTTTTGAATAACTTTTTGATTTCACTGTTTTGTCTTCCAGATACCTTCTGTCATGGAAAAAAAGAGTTGTTTCAAATAAAAGACATGAGATGAAAGGAGTGATTCTGGAGCAAAGTTCCTTAGATAAATTACCTTGAGGTGTGCCTCTGGTGGTGCAGTGGTATAAGGTGCTGCTTGCAACACTGGAGGCCCGGGGTTTGAATCCCCCCTGAGGCACAAGTGGCAGAAATGCTGCTCTGCTACACAGAAAGGCTCGAATCCCGGGAGTTGGACTCGATCTCTAAGGTCCCTTCCAACTCGCACGATACTGTAATACTGTGTGATACCTTTCAACTTAAAAGTCAAAATTATTGCTTAATTGGGAAAAAACAGGGTAGGGGATGGGGGATAGATTATGAATATTTAATTAACAGGATTCCAGCACAAACCACAAGCTGAAATGGAGACAGACATATCTTAGTTTGTAATTATACTGTTCTTTCTCCTATTAATTAGAACTCTCTTCTGTGCTCTTTTGTTATGTTTGTACTGTCTTCTATGCTAATTGTATAGTTTTAGGCTTCCTTATGGAATTGCAATTTACATTTTATAACACTGTATACTTTAGCCATTCATCCCAGCCCATATGCTTTGAATTATAGTTAGTTGTAATGGGATGCATCAAATCTGTTGGAGTGTTATGGTGTTGTATTGCTGTATGCTTAATTATTTTATTAAATCTTTGTCACGGATTACCTAGATTTACCTGTATCCGTGACAGGGCAGCCGCCCCGTAGGGCCTCCCCTCCCTCCCCTCCCGGGGCCCCAGAAAGGAAGGGAAAATAAAGCAGTGGCAGCAATCTAAGGAGGAAAACTTATTTTACTAAATATGATATTGGAATACAATGATTGAGGCTAATAAATCGAACAAAACAGAGAGAGAGAGTCCCCGAAAACCGAGAGGCCTACTGTGAAGTCTAGGCGACACGGCAGGAATGCTCCTCACTCCCTGAGAGTCCGAGAGAGAGAGAGCGAGTTCCAGCCTGAGAGTGAGATTATAGATGTCCTCCTCCCGTGACTTATCTCTGGCCGCGGCATCCTCTGGGATATGTAGTTCTTCTCCGAGAGCTGAGCTCCTGGGATGCTACTATTCTACGGAACTGGAGTATGGATGATCTATACTGCACATGATGTTATGATGTGGAATATTGACAGCAGCACCACAAAACTATGACATTCCACCCCTTATTCTACATTATTACATCATGGTTAATATATATACATATGTACACGTATATAAAACTATGATAGCTAAATAGTACATTTAAATGTAACATAATTGAATGTATAATTATAATAACTAAAACACACTACACATGCAAATATATACATAGATACATAGAATTATTGACTGCACTCCCCCAGCATCAAATTCCCTTGTGGTACACATTGAACATCCCCATCCTTCTGCATTACCCACCAAGTGCACCCAGGTCCCTGGGCAAAAACAGTTCCACGAACAGGTTTTCCTTTTCCGGAGGCTGGAAGAACCCAAACAGCTTTTCCCAACATGTTCCTTACATGTACAACAGGGACCTTATCTCCTTCTATAGTGTGTAGGGGGCTAGATTGGCTAGGACTATCACGATTGACAGATCCTCTAGTATTGACCAACCAAGTGGCTTCTGCTAGATGCTTTTCCCAGTGCTTAAATGTTCCACCACCCATTGCTTTCAACATAGTTTTCAACAACCCATTATATCGTTCAATTTTACCAGAAGCTGGTGCATGGTAGGGAATATGATAAATCCATTCAATGCCATGATCTTTGGCCCAAGTATTTATAAGGGAATTTTTGAAATGTGTCCCATTATCAGATTCAATTCTTTCTGGGGTGCCATGCCGCCACAGGACTTGTTTCTCAAGACCCAATATGGTGTTTCGGGCGGTAGCATGGGGCACTGCGTATGTTTCAAGCCACCCAGTAGTTGCCTCCACCATGGTGAGCACATAGCATTTACCACTGCGAGATCGTGGCAAGGTGATATAATCAACCTGCCACGCTTCCCCATATTTGTACTTTTGCCATCGCCCTTCCTCCCAGAGAGGTTTCATCCTCTTGGCTTGTTTAATTATGGCACATGTTTCACAGTCATGAATAACCTGTGCAATAGCGCCCATAGTTAAGTCCACCCCTCGGTCTCTGGCCCACTTATATGTTGCATCTCTTCCTTGATGGCCTGAGGTCTCATGGGCCCATCGAGCCAGAAATAGTTCGCCTTTATTTTGCCAGTCCAAGTCGATTTGAGCCACCTCAATTCTGGCAGCTTTATCTACCTGATGGTTGTTTTGTTGTTCTTCAGTAGCCCGACTCTTGGGCACGTGTGCATCCACGTGACGCACCTTTACAACCATACGTTTTGTTCAGGCAGCAATGTCTTTCCAAAGTTCAGCAGCCCAAACAGGTCTACCCCTCCGCTGCCAGTTCTTCTGTTCCCACTGCTGTAACCACCCCCATAAGGCATTTGCCACCATCCATGAGTCAGTATAAAGATAAAGCATTGCCCGCATTCTCCACCAATAATCTGTCACGGATTACCTAGATTTACCTGTATCCGTGACAGGGCAGCCGCCCCGTAGGGCCTCCCCTCCCTCCCCTCCCGGGGCCCCAGAAAGGAAGGGAAAATAAAGCAGTGGCAGCAATCTAAGGAGGAAAACTTATTTTACTAAATATGATATTGGAATACAATGATTGAGGCTAATAAATCGAACAAAACAGAGAGAGAGAGTCCCCGAAAACCGAGAGGCCTACTGTGAAGTCTAGGCGACACGGCAGGAATGCTCCTCACTCCCTGAGAGTCCGAGAGAGAGAGAGCGAGTTCCAGCCTGAGAGTGAGATTATAGATGTCCTCCTCCCGTGACTTATCTCTGGCCGCGGCATCCTCTGGGATATGTAGTTCTTCTCCGAGAGCTGAGCTCCTGGGATGCTACTATTCTACGGAACTGGAGTATGGATGATCTATACTGCACATGATGTTATGATGTGGAATATTGACAGCAGCACCACAAAACTATGACAATCTTTCTCAACAAAATTAGTAATTATGTACAAGTTTCAGAAATGTTGGGGGAAAAGAAGATTGACTTGGAAGACAGAGAGCCTTAATAAGGGAAAAAGTCTTTCTTTTCTATTTCCACAATATTAAGGTGTTCTGTAAGTTTTCATCCTATTCTATTCCACAATTAACAAGCTTTTTTTTTTTTTTTTTTTTTTTTTTTTTTTTTTTTTTTTTTTTTTTTTTTTTGAGTTATTTCACCAACCAACAGCAAAACAACAGGTATTTTGTAGATTCCTCTTACATGTAGCGGAAGACCAGCCATTTCAGTAGTTAAAAATGAAAGATCACAAAACAAAGAATATAACTCAGCCGTCAACAACTGGTCATGGCTGTTTCTCAGAGGCAGCTCTTCTCAATTTACCCTCTTCCATTTCCATGAACTTTTTAAAGATGATAGAGCCTTTTCCTGCAGTTTTATTTAGCTTCATCAGTGATCATGAACAAATGTATTCTTATAGCCTTTTTTTTTTTTTTTTTTTTCTCCAATCTCATGAAGATTCAAGAAGACTTTCAATGTTGATGAATACATGGCATGGAAACTAGACTGCTTTTTGTTCTATTTTCTCGGCAGAATCAAATGGATAGTTGCTCAAGCTTTGGTTAATTTGTAGGTAGTATTTTATGTCTCTCTTGATGGAACAATGTAACAGAGTGGGCAGGGTAGTATATCAAACTACAGCCCATGAGGCAAAGCAGAATTTTCAAAGACGCTGAAGTCCCATTGCCCTTTAAGAAGTTTTGAATGTTCTTGATATCTTACCTTTAATCTTTAGCATAATAAGAGCTTTATTCTGCAGCTCCTATGATTAACCAAATTCTATTGCTACCACATGGACAACATGGTCAAACATTAGCATAGACTTCTGAGAGAATGATAGAATTGCTGGTTAGTAATCTTTAAATACTCTAATAATATGAAATAATTAAAGAATTGCTTATGTTGTAAAAGATCCAACCATCACCTTATACTACCAAGTCAACCACAAAAATGTGTTCTGAAGCATCACCTCTGCATATCTCTTAAATATCTCCAGGGATGGCAACTCCACCACCTCCCTAGACAACCAATTACTTAGAAAGAATCTGAAGCCAGACGCTGCACTTGAGAGAGGAAAGAGAAAAGCATATCTTGACATTTGTAATTCCCAGAAAAAAAGTCAAAAAAGCAAAGATGCAGTGCTTGTTTCTTTAATGATGAGGAATTAAAAGGCACAGTCTTGCATAAGGATAGAAGACTGAAGGAAAAAGAACCGACACAAAGGATTGTTTTAATAACAAAGAAAAAAGCTGGTACAGAAAACAGAGAAAAATATTTATCCTGAACCGATTTGGATATTGAAAGCTTAAAAGAGTGGATGAAGAAGCTGAAGTAGTACAGATATACAGAATTCCTGAAAAGAAAGATATGCACTGACTTCATCTGAAACCATTTCTTTTTAAAGTCAGAATGTTATTGTTCTTTTTTTTTTTTTTTTTTTTTTTTTTTTTTTTTTTTTTTTTTTTTTCCATATCACAATCCAGACAACTATGTACATGATCTTATTAAGGTGTCACTTGAAGGAAAATTTTAAGCTTGGGTTCAAGCAGTCTTAATGGTTTCTGGAAGAATGTGAAGTAGTTTGAAATGACAGTTAATAACTACATTGTGTGCAAAAAATGGATAAGGTTTAGAAAATAGTTGATTAATTGGATTGTTGGGTGAACTGCTTGCCTATTTCCTAATTACTCCTTTTTCTTTCTTCCCTGAGCTCTGGCTCTCTCTGTCATAGCCACACGATACAGCATCTGTTTCTTTAGCTGAGAAAAATGTTTTCCTACTTTTCTGAGGAGCCTTCTGATGTTAGATGGTTTCTGAATACAGAAATATACACAATACTAGACAACAAATTAGTCTTTAATAGGCAAACCAGAGGCATACCTGGTTTCAGACAGTGCACTTGTCTGTTGGTCATCATGCATTGAAAGAGACAGTCTGAGAGGTAAGATCAGAAGTAAAGGAAGTGAATGATAACAGTCAGCTTTGAGTGAAGCTGTGGAGGTTGGTATGATCTGAGCGGTGGAGACATTTGGTGATGCATTTGTTCCTTTTCCCTGTGTTCAGGGACTTCACAGGGCTTGGGCTGCTTGCTGGTTGCAGATGCTGAACTGTGATGTCTTGCAGAGGCCAGGTATGGAGAGCATCCAGGGGTTAGTGCAGAAGGAGAGTATTTAACACTGGGCAGGCAGTGCAGGTGGTGCTGTGGGCACTTTGAGGATTTTATCATATGAGCAGCCTCCTTTAACACATGTATTTCGGAAAGTTTTGTCATGATATTAAAGAAGATAAGGTATTGGTTAATAATTTCAATTACACTAGAAGACTATTACTGAGAGAGAAAGAGTAAAAAATATAATAACAAAAAAATTACCTCCATTCTGTAGACTAAAACTTTTGAAAACTAACGATAAGTTCTGAGTTCCATTAAATGTTTTTTACCTAAGACTAAGATTCTTCTCTTGGAAGCTGAAAAATATAATGCAGCATAAGCTGGCTAGTTCAGAAGCATTTCCATACGCTACTGAAGGCAATTCTGGAATCACCCACTTGGGGTGGAAGGGACAATTCTTACAATTCTATCTCAGTGCTTATGGGCAGTTAATATCTGCTAGAGCCTTTTGAAAGTGTCACTGAGTGGCACACTGGCAAGTAGGACAACACATACGGGAAGAAGGAATCAAACTACTTGTGCCTCATGTCTGTAGCAGCTTTAATAGAACATACAAAGTTCTAAAAGACAGAATCAAGCAATGGTTAGTGCAGTACTATAGCAAAGCCTGGAAATATTAGGATGAATACTGCTTTTGTAAACATTAGTTAATTCAACTTACATCATGAATTAATTGCTTATATATTAAATATTGTCTTTACTGTTACTATTAACATTGTTTAATTACTTAGAAGTTTATTTTATATGTAATACATTATTGGAACTTACTACAACTCTGATTTTCTTATAATTAAAAGTAATTAAAAGTAATGGTATTGTTATCATAGGATTATTTGTATCAGTGCCAACAATATTTCACACATAGCTATTCTTTCAAAAAGTTTTATTTGTGGACTGAAATGCTGTGCTGAGAGACTGCAGTGTCTACAGTGAAGAATGAATGGCCAGAGGCAGAGCATGACTATGATCATCCTGAGTCAGAGTAGCACTGCAACACTTGCAAACAATTAAAAGAAGCCAAAGTCAAATTACAAGGTACAAACTGTAGCTACCAACAGTTGTTTTGAATCATCCTGCAAAAGTGGACACTGAGGCAAAATCAGTGAATGATTCAATGGCGAAGCAGCTCAGAAGACCTCAGGAAAAACAGAAGTTAGGAGACACAGACAACTTACTTTTTTTTTGGTACATTTTCCATAGAAATCCAACAACTTCAGAGTGAGCCAGACTTTGCAAAGGCTAATGTGAAGCACAGGCTGCTTCTGCATGAATGAAGGGGTGCCAGAAGTAAAAAGAGATTAAAACATAGAAAAGAAGGTTTTAAATGTGGACTGATACGATTGTATCTAAAACAAGAGGAACAAAAGCTATATATATTTCTCTCAGAGCATCTCTCTGAATTTTTTGAGCATAAAATAGAAAAATCAAGTTAGTAAAGACCTTGTATGCATTTAATCAGATACTGTTTCATGTTTCAAGAGGAAACTATATCTCCACTGGTAGAAGTAAGTTTTAGGTTATGACAACAGTGTCTGTTTTGTTTGCTAGCACTTGATCTTTGCATTATGTATGTTTAAACAGAGATTTAAAAAACTCTAGGATCTCTAAAACAGGGTGAGGAAAGCCTGTTGGAGATTTTCTGATCTAGGATTACCTTAATCTCCCCCAAAGGCATCCAGGCAGGAATTGGTAGTGTGTAACTCACATAGGCTGCTTATTGCTACAGGTCTGTAGCTGTTACGGGTCTATTCAGGGCTCATACACCTTTTTTCCTCAGCCTTTACCACTTTCCATTCCTATTCCTGTTTCATGTTTGCCTCACAGCTTCACTTTAAAAAAAGCACCAGTCTTGCAGCTGTTCATACATCACATAAACAGTCTGTTAGAGATGGTTTCAGCAGCTGCAGTTTCCCATGGTTTCACTATTATTCCACAAAATGTTACTAATATTTGGGAAATGGATAGCAGATGCCCAGAGTTCTTTGTGAAAACAATGGGAGACTGCTCTGTTTAGTTGTGTGAGATCATCCAAGTGCATTCTGTTATTGACTTTCTTCAGTTTTGAATACATCTGTTTAGAGCTTAGGAAAGAGTGTTGCCGTGACTCGGATAACCCCCTAATTTCCCAGCTTCTTACGAAACCTCTGCTAGAGCCAAAAGACCACCGTGACTCATCAAGAAACGTGGCAAAATGGCGTTTATTAGGAGTAATCAATACCTTATATACCTTACTACTTCGTCTACGCCCCCTAGGGCACACGTTTGAAATGCGCGCCAATGTACCTCACAGGGCTTGAGACGGAAGAGGCTGGATTACTATCACCGTCACATACCGAAAAAGCCCCGCTACCACCTATATGCTTGTACTACAAGGTTCAGCCTCGTTAGCATCTACAACAAAAGAGTGTGAGTCTGTCCAAACCAGCAGCAGCAAAGGTTATGGAAATGGCCATGTCAGACTAGCACCACTTCAGCCACCTCTTCTGTATTTCGCAAAAGTGCTGTAGAACAGCAACAGACAATGCAGAAAGAAAGATGCAGTGCACAAATGCACAAGCCTACTTGATATCTATTTCTAGGTTAAAAAGAAGTCTTGGAAGAAGAATCTAACCAGCCTAACTCCATGTACTTCATTATCTGCATCTGGCTGCAGTTAAAGTTACAAGCAGTTTTCTGTCTTGAAATGATGATGCCATTGCTAGTGTCTAAATATCCTTTCTCTAAGGATTCTTTATGGTCACTGGTCTAGTGAGCCTATACCTATGCTCAGGAATCCAGTACTGGTGACCTTTCAAATAGGTAGCAAGAATAAGCACATAAGTTACTCAGTTTCTTCCACGCTAAGTTCTTGAGATCAGACTTTGTTTTCTGATATGTGCTTTCCCTATTACAAGGGCTGCTCTGAAAGTAATGCCTCCTATTTTATGATGTTGGCCCATGATGTCACAGGCAGATGTTGATGGTACAGCACTAGATGTTGAACTTTCCCACCAATACTCCGTTACATTTTGTTGTTGCATAATAGATGGCAACAGAGAGGCAGTCTGACAAAATGGTGTCTGACATGACAGTATGGGTGGAGCAAAAGTGTGTCATTGAATTTCTCCATGCAGAAAATGGCACCTGCTGACATTCACTGATGCTTGCTGAATGTATCTGGTGACCAAACAGTGAATGTGAGCACAGTGAGGTGGTCAGTGATGTGTTTCAGCAGTGGCCACAGTGATGTGAAAAACAAGCCATTTTCCAGACAGCCTCGCAGATTTTTATGAACAGGGCATACAGGCACTGGTTCACTGACGGAAATACATAGTTAATGGTGATGACTGCACTGAAAAATAGTGTTTTGCAACTGAAATTTTTCTTTATTAAACAGTGTTATTGTGCTTTTTGTTTCTGTTCTGATTTCCATGGAAATAAGTAAGAGCTATTACTTTCAGACTGACCTACATACATTATTTCTTAACTCTGCCTTACTACATTTCTTGTACCTTGCAATCCTATTTTACTTAGAACACACTGTTCTGCTGAAAAGTAGTTTTGCTTACTTGAGTCTGCTCGACTGTGTCAGATATGTCATTGTGCACCAGTGGACTTTTGTTAGATCTTTTTGTGGTTATTTTCTTGTTTTTAAGCTAAGTTCTCGCATGCAAAATAACAGCTGAGCTGAGATTCTGTGAGACTGTCTGCCCCATGCATTTGTTAAGAGCAGTGAGCCCTAGCAGCACTTTCATAAGCAGAATGTTGGTAGGGCAGCAGACTGGGAAGAAGAGTATGACTTGTTGTTGTTGCTAACATATACAGCTATTTATTTGTTAGGTTCAGCTTTCCAGAGGTCCCTGGGACTTTCTGCAGTAGTTCGCAGGCATGGCATCAGTTACTCCATTAGACTGGGAAAGGTGGCTTTCAGCACATAACCTATAAATACTAGCTGCAACCTGAGAGATCAGCATTTCAAGTTTAGCTTCAAAACTAAAATGAGCATTCCTGGATTGTATTCTGAATTACTTATATAAATGTGCATATGTTATTTAATAGCATTACATTTCTGTTAGGAAAAACTGGCCTAAGGACTTAAACACAGCTAGGGCAATTGCACTGAGATTTCCAGCAACCTGAGAATAGCCTGATTTCAAAACTTAGCTTTATTATAGCTCTCCTCCATGTCTTGATCTGTTTCCAGTGTGGTATTGCAGCCTTGCAGTTGGGCTCTTCTATTAGGAACACTGCATGCGGTTGTTCTGGCTGATCTCAATCATATTTGGGAATCAGTTCTTTTTAAGCAAAAGAAAACAAATTTTAGATAGAACTGTTAAGATGTAAAAGGTCACATTTTGTACCTACTATTTCAGACTGCAGTATTGTACTTTAATTTGCTTATGGAAGTTTCTAGAAAAAGCTGTATTTTTTTATGCAAGCACACTTTCTCAGAATGTTATATATTTGCAAACAGTATTCCTTTAGTCTTTGGTTTGTCTTCCTTGCTCCAGAGTTTACAGGAAAGGATCCCTGTACATATGAGATCCCAGGAAAAACAAACAAACAATCAAACAAACAAAATAAATAAAACAAAAGAAAAAAAAAAACCCAAAACATTGATAATATTTTGTTGCTTGCTGCTACACTTAAGACATTTTTGCTTGCCGTTACACATTTCACACGGTTACAATAACTAACCTTATAAAATAATCCCTTCTTCCTAGAGAGAAATGAGTGACTGTGAAATAGAGATTGACTTCTGGACCCCTGAGGGAACTTAGCTTGAGTTAGGTTCGCAGGTTATGAATTATTGTTTGCAAATGCCCAAGGCTATTTTGCAGAAGTTAGACAATAAGAATGAGGTTCAGCACCTGAAGAGTTACCAACTGTTGAGGACAGACTGCTGTTTCCTTCCACTGTGCTGCTGAATGTGACCCGACCCACATCTTAGTTGCTGCATGGTAAATATATATATATATATATATATATTAATATGTAAATAAATAAATATAAACAACAACACTTGTGGAGGAAAAAAAATCGCTCTTAATGAAAGATGTTTTTTTATGTCTTGCCTTTATATAGAAATGGTGCAATTCAATCAGTAGCTTCTGCCTACTTTATATGTTTATTTCCAAACACTTGATACTTCAGATTCCTAAGGGTTACCTAGGAGCAAGGAGTTAGTTTTGAAGGACCCATACATAGAAACGTGATTGAAATGTAGCTTTTGTTATTTAATTGAAACTTCTTCCACTTGCTCTGTGAACTGTTTTTCAGCCTTTGTGTTTAGAGAGAATTGTTGCTGTCTTCTGTGCAGAAAATCACTTGAAGGAACCTCAGCTATTACATTACTGGAATAAAGTGTGTCTATACTAGTACTTATGTCATTCCCACCAGATGCCTGTCGATCCTGATCTGAAAGACCTTTAGTGATGAAGATTCAACACCCACACTATCCCACTCTTCTGCTGTTCTTAGCAGTTGAGATCTTTTCTGAATATCTAATTGGAATCTCCTTTGCAGAAGTCCACTACTTTGTATTCTATGTGGATAGAGAAAATGATACAGACTTTGCATACTTGACTTCAGTTATACTTCTGAAAGGAAAAAAATACAAAGTGACTTTGTAAAAGGTGTGAAAAAATGTAATTCAGCAGAACCAACTGAAAAGTAATCACATATAATAATAAACCATGGCATAAAGAAAGTATGGTATCAGTGAAAGTGACTCTCTGGCAGTTAAGCAAAACAACAAATCCCTACTATGGCAGTGCTACAGAGGATGATGAAACAACTTGACACAACAGTGTCAAGACAGTGTGAAAAGAAATAAACACCAAACTAGGAGATATAATCATGTGAAGTTACTCTTCTGTGTAGTACAAAGTAAGGTAAGACTGGAGCACCATGTTCTATCAGAAATGCCACGATTTCAAAAAAGATTAAGGAAATTAATGGAAGTTCAGATGATAAAAAATGGAAAGTAAAGTGAAGTGCGTGTAATCAGAAAAGGATAAACAAATTTGGATATCCTACCTTACAGAAAGGGAATCTCAAGAAGAAATTAGAAGTCATCATCAAATAGGTGAAACAATGTTGCAAGGAGAGAAACTATAGAGAAGCTTGTCTCTGATAGCTTTTTCTATCAGGTTTTGCATCAGGAGCCAGTGATAGGTCACGAGCGTCAAGACACACTGAGGCTGACTTGTCACCCTTAACACATGCATGAACATGCCTTAGGGGTGTCCTCCGAGTAGGAAATGCTTGAGTGAGTTCATCTTAAATTGGGCATCTACAGCCTTGGTTCTGATGTGTCCTCAGGTATTTCTCACAATCACCCCTGAATTCTGAAACCAGAACTCTTACGCAGTTATCAAGGGCATTGGGCTGTTGGTTGGACCGTACTGGCATGAATAATTCCATTACTGATTCTTTTGCTGTATGGGTAGTTTTAGAAATTGTGATCCTTACCTCACTGGAATAAACAACTTTTAATAACACTCAAGACTGGACAGAGCCACTTAGGCAAAAGCTTATCAAAGCTTTAATACAAACAACCAGATTGCATTCTTACTTTCAGATGCAGTCTCTCAACAAGAAAGATTTGTTTTCTATAGACACTTCCCAGATGACCAAGCTAGTGAATGACAACACTAAAAATCAGAGACTGGAAAAAAACTTTAGAAAACAGAACCAGGTGATGTCTAGAGATATCATTCATGTTTAATGTCATTGCTGAATAATTCTGATAGATTAAGTGAAATTGCTCATATGAGTAAATAAAAGGATAGATGACTGCAGGTCTGCAACCTCATTTTTAAAAACAACAAAAAGCAGTTTTTTATTTTGCGTAAGTACTTTAAGGAGCTGATTTGGGGAAATCTGAATTGGTTAAGCATCTTAAATGCTTTAAAAACTAAAAAATATACACACTTACCAAAAAGTAATAACCGATACTATTTCTGAAAGGGGACTTGCCGTTATATAAAAAACATTATTTTTAAGCATTAACAAAGCAGTACTTCTGAAAAAGAGCAATTATAAGCTACACAGACACTAAATAATTACAAACGTCAGAAGAAATTCTCTCTGAAGCACGGACATTATCCATTTCTCTTTTAAAAACTTCCTTTGGGAGAGGTAATGTAACCAACAGAGTGAATTTCACTTGCAGTTTCTTCCCCAAGAAAAGTGCCATATCCACCTTGAACCAGCCCTGAAAGTGGAAAGAAGCAATGTCATGGCATGTCAGGAAGCTGCTGCTTTAACTTGGCCAAGGAAGAAAAAAGAGGTCAGAATTTGCCACGGTTGTCTTTCATGCTCATTATAGCAATAACAGTAATACAGCACGTTAAAAGCACTACATTTTTTAAGCCAAGATTCACCTAGCTGGAAGCTTGCAAACTTTTCCCAATTATTCAGCTGGATGATTATTTCCACATGTTTATTTCTGGATCTTGTTTTTATGGCAAAGTCAGCTCTAAACCAAGTGGGAATATCATGCTAGGCTTTCATCTTACAATTCTAGATGTGAGCTGTACTTAAGTCTCTGTGTAAGGAGCTATATATTTTTAGAATGCATTCACCTTCCTCAAATCTTTGAAACAGAGTTAATAGTATCTACTGTTTCTATTCTGTGACATGTTTAACCTCAGGACTATGTTGTGAATTCTTCTTTCATTCCACTTAACAGTAATCTACTAAGCAAGCCTACTTTAAGCAGTAACAATTCTTGAGAAACTTTCTTAGGGGTCTTACAAACCAAATATCAGTCTGTCAATTCTCTAGGCTATCTTAATATTTTAAAAAACATCAAATGTCTATCAAAATAAACAAGTTCAAACCTGCCAAAAACCAACCCAACAACAACAACAAAACAACAAACAAATCAAGGATCACCACAGCTAACAAACAAAAACAAAACCCAGACAAACAGATCTAGATTCTTCTATTGTGATGTTGACCAACATAAAAAACTGCTTGTTATTTTGAATAATGTGAGACTGTCCAGAAATATCAGGTGCATTTCAATTAGGTTTTCCTGGATCTGGATAATATATGAATTTATATCTTCTGATCCGTACAGAACCATTGTTTGGCTATCTCTATTCCAATACCAACAACATTCCAACAGATGCTTTGTTTCACTTCTTAGGTTTGGGATCTATTTTTCTGTGCAGACATATTTCTCTTCTCTCCATCAGATGGTCCTTAATGCATTCAAACTATTGATTTTTTTAAACTTCTTTGACAGCTTGCACAACCTGATTGACTTCTTCCAGCCTATACAGTTTGTGAGTAAAAACACGAACTGTTGCATATTCACAAACATTTATTTTTATATGCATATTTAGAGATGAAAATACAAGAGTTTAAACAAGAATCAGATTGTAATATGTGGCCACATTCTCTCAAAAACAGTGGAAAAATTCACAAAATTAAAAAATAATTAGAAAAAAGAATCCATAACCACACAGGAAAACAGTTCCACTCCTTTCTTGTGCTACTAAAAGTGTCTGAAGACAGTTTAGAAGTCCTTAGTTACACAGCTCACAAAAATTAACAAATCTGTGAAACTTATCCTTGTGCTAAAGTATGCTAAAGTATGGAACAACAATCTACATTATTATTATCCCACTTAAGGAATGTTCTGAATTTAAAAGAAAAAAAAAAAGTTTTAAAATCATTTTGTATGCTTCAGTGATTGCAGTTATGAGCTAAAATAATGGGCATTTAGTGTGATGTATATTATTCTGCTTTCTTTGTAACCAATAGAATAGGACAACATTTTCATAAGGTGATAAGAACATTTGAATGTTCTAATGCCACTACGTGTATTAATTTAGATGGGGGAGTGGGATGGAGATGAACTATCACAATGAATATATGTGAATAATATACTAAACTTATCCTACAGCCAAATTGCTAAGAGCTGGAATTGCTAAAGTTACCCAGAATTTAACAAATATGTAAAGTATTAGCAGGATGCAGTTACTTCTGAGTGGGTATTTTAGCTGCACTGAGATAATATCTGTGTATAGGAAATTGGTAATCACAGCCTGAACCTCTGATTAACCAGCTGAGGCAAGTGTTGGGTCAGCTGTGGAAGCACAGGTGAAGCACACCCCAGAAAGGGGAGGAGCTTGACTCCACCTCTCCTAGACTTCATTTAAAGGCTGACCACCACACTGACAGCATCTCTTTTGGAGATCACTTCTTTGATCTCAGCAAATGCCTCAGCATTTTCTATCTAGATTGAAGGCATCAGAATTGGTGAGTTTTTCATATAGATAACCTTTGGCTGTCTATTACACCACCATTCTTGTATTATCTCCTACTTTCTTACTTTACAATTTGTAATACAATTAATGCCTTTAAAGTCCACCTTGTATAAGGAAAAAATTAAGAAACACGTTCACGCAGTTTTCACTGGTAAGAGACATAAAGCTTTCAGAAATGTAGTGTTCTATGAGTTCATCTTCCCTAATAGTCTTAGGGCTTTGTCTCTGAAAATCTTGGTAGGATGCTCTAATCAATTTTTTTCCCATTTTTTCTTAAAGGGAAAATACACAAGCTTAGATTCCCATATTGTTTTGCTTATTCATCAGTGTAGTAGTTGAACCCCATGTAGTCTGTTATTGAAATGGAATTTCCAACCTTTAAATAGCTTCTAAAATTTCCCTGAATTATAAGCCAAAAGAGCTTGTTTATTATAGTGCTAGAAGAAGAACATGTCATATGAGCAGAGGCTGAGACAATAAGACTGGAGAAGAGGTTGTTTTGGGTATCAGCTGGTACCCATGACGTGGAGATAAGCTATTTGTGGTGGCAAGAGGGTGAGAAACAGTATAAGTTAAAGCAAGGGAAGTTCAGACTGAATTTAATAGAAGGTTTATTCACTCTGAGGGCATTTTAGCAGTGCATCTGATTGCCTGAGTAAGTTGTGTGTAGCATCTGTTCTTGTAGGTTTTCAAGACCAGAAAGGATAAAAACCTCAGAATAATGAGTCTGAATTCATAGCTGACCCTGCTTTGAGGGTCAGTAGCTTCTGACCCTGCAGAAGCGCAGATCTTTTGAGATCCTTGAGAAAAGAAGGCTGAGAGGGGACTTGATCCAGGTTTATAAATACCTGAGGTGTGGGAGCCATAGTGGCGAGGCTGATCTCTTTTCAGTAGTGCGTGGGGACAGGACTAGGGGTAATGGGCTGAAACTTCAGCATAGGAAGTTCCACATGAATGTGTGTAAGAACTTCTTTACGGTGAGGGTGACAGAGCACTGGAACAGGCTGCCCAGGGAGGTGGTGGAGTCTCCTTCTCTGGAGATATTCAAGACCCGCCTGGAAGCCTACCTGCATGACGTGTAGGGAGCCTGCTTTGGCAGGGGGCTTGGACTCGATGATTTCTAGAGGTCCCTTCCAACCCCTACAATTCTGTGATTCTGTGAGGTCCCCTCCAATCTGAATTGTTCTATTATCCTGCAATCCTTTTTATTTAAACCTTGAACAGAAAAACAGAATAAATAATTATTGAGCTGTCTAATTTGTTTCTACTTTAAAGGTTAATATGTTTTCAATACACTAACAAAGCGAAGATAAAAACCACCCAGATTCTTCCTAGAAAAAAAGTCAGAATGTAGATCTACCCTTGGTGATCAATGAACCAACTAAGAATTTGCCAGAGGGGTGAAAGGTGAAGGTTTGTCTATAGTGATAAAGAAATTCTAGTATAAAGAACCCTGGGAAAAAAAAAAAGTGCAAAAAAACAAACAAACAACAAAACAACAAAAAAAACATGCAGCAAGATCAGAATGACTGTCTTCATGAGAAGGGTTTTACTTTGTTCCGTGGTTTGTTTGTCAAAATGCCATTGAAAAATGCCATGAAGGTAAAAGGATACTGAGATAATTCTTTATCTTTAAAGATATCCTCTTCAAAGAGCAGGAACAGACTGTTCTAATGCACAGGAAGAAGATCAGAATGAATGAGGGCCTACTTCATGATCTTAGTCTCCAAAAAGAACTTGATGGCAGTCAGAGGTGAAGATAGTGTACCCAGCAGGAATGTCACCTTAGGGACATGGTTTAGTGATTGACTTGTTAGTGCTAGGTGAATAAGTTAGACCTGATGATTTTAAAGATCTTTTTTGACCTAAATGATCTGTTGTTTTTACAGTAAGGATAGTAATGTGTCAGTGTCTGGTTTGGTGGAAGTGGTTGCAATTCCTAGTGAGTTGTCAAGGTGCTCATCAGAAATTTATTTATATTTACTCTTCCCATGCTTCATCCTTGAAAGCAGTTGCTCACAAACATACTTACTGCCAAAAAGTGATGAGATGAGTAAGGTGTGGTCATGAAGTGAGGGGTATTTTTCTCTGGTAAGAGAAGGCTTATAAAAGTCTGGTAAAGAGACATGGACAATTTTTTCTTTGAGTTGAAAGTCTGATTGCACCTCCATGCATACCATTTGAAAATTTGCAGGTGATATACTTACATTGACCTAAAACTGAGTCACAAATATACCATAAAATTGATATATATTTTTTCAATCTTGAAACCTGTCCTTAAATTTGTGAATCAAAGCAGTATATTTTTCATTCACTGTTAACAGGACTATAGTTAGCACACATATTTAAGTGCATAAAATTATTTGCCATAACTTGAGCTTGCCATGATTTAAGTTTCATTTTGAATGTTGTTATGGTTTGAAACACAGAACAAGTAAGTTGATTTTCACCCTGAAGACACATGTTTAACTCATTTAAATGAGCTGCCAAATCTACGGAAAATGCTAAATCTGTAAGCCATTTTTTGTCTTCAGGTTCTGGCATGAATTTTCCTTCTGATTCCATAAATGACTTGATTTCATTTTCTCCATTTTGGAAGCTTTCAAGGATGTTGAAAATTACAAAATCTGTCAACACTGCACAAGTGTTCTGGATATTTCTTCTGCAGTGAACATGTTAACTTACTATATAATTTTACAAAATGACACAATTCCCACTTCAGTAATTAAATAAGAAAATGTTAAGTAACAAAAACTGTGTGTCTTCACAGGCACAAACGCATAAGGTGGGTTGAAATATTAACAGTAATCACTGCATTTTGCTCATCAAGTGGCACAAGTGCTTGTAGCATGTAGTACATATGGATTTCAATTTAACTGTGTGTGGTGGGTGTGAGAAGTGGGGTTAGCACTGCACTATGCCCTCCCCTCCACAGCTTTCCATCATTGCCAACACAGTTCATGTTTGAGCTTCCTGCAACTGACTCATGAAAAATATCACTAAAAGTTACACAAGAATGTTAAAAATTGTGATCTGGTGGGCCTGTGTTGTGTCCTGTGGCTCACATGTTGGATACACCTGTTCTAAAAGATAGGTGGAGACAAGACATACAGCATGAGGACAAGCTGCATCTAAATGATGGTGCCCTATTGCAGTGAGTCCAGTGGAGCTGATTAGAGGCTGGAGTGTGTGAAGTATCAAGAGAGGCAGAAAAAGCTGATTTATTTATTTATTTTTAAGCCTTGAGAAGTCATCAAGACTGCTTTTTTTTTTTTTTTTTTAAAGTTCTTAACAGAAGAGTATAAAGTGGAGACCTACTATTCTCGTGCACAGAGCGGAAACACAGGAGCAATAGACATAAGTAACAAAAAAGCAGTTGCACTTTGATTTAAGGAAAGCATTTTATTTGAAGGTTGTTAAGCACTCAAACAATTTGCCTAAAGAGGCTGTGAAATGTTCATCCAATCACCAGGTTCTGAGCAACCTGATCTACATTATCTTACTTGGTGCAGAAACCTTGGACTGGATGATTGAGAAGTCACTTAGCCTATATCTTTATTTTGTGATTTATTTTTTTCATAGCTATTATGAAAAACTGTATAATTGATATTATATATGTTATATGTACATTATATACATTTTAGTATATATACACATATTCAATGTCCTATTCTTTTTATATGAAAAAGAAAATTTAGAAGTATATTACAAAAAGATGTTTCTAGAATGCAGAATTATATAGTCTCCAAAAGAATATTTTCATTTAATGTCAGTGTAAAACTTAGCTTTGCTATCCATGAACTACAGAGGACCTGTTTTATGATCCTGTAGAATAAAAATAGTCCCTAAATGAATTCGTCTTAACTGTAGTATCACAATAAGCATATTAACAGAGATCATATGTTTATGTATTGCAGCTTAATATACACCATTCATATGTGAACACCATTCACATTCACACATTCATAGCATCAAGGAAAGAAGAAATCGGTAAAGCAGGTATGTTTATAAAATATATACATTCTCATATACATGCACATATATGTATCATCCATACAGTCTAAAACTGAGCCTGCAAAACAACCTTCTAGCCAATTCCTCTTTCCAGAACTCTCACCTTTGTCCCAAATTGTGATTGTTAAAAGCAATTCTACCACTACAGACAGCTTTGCACAACCCACAGATGTTTTCCCAAGAGTGCCACGTGCTTAGGTGGTAGGGGGAAGGTTTTGAAGGTTATGTGTAATAGCACCACCTGGTGAAATGTATTTGAAGTCTACAGAAGACAGTACTGGTAGGCAAGAGTTTATGGGGATGGGGGGGGGGGGGGGGGGGGGGGGGGGGGAAGGGAAGCACAATGTAGAATCAAGCTTTTCATGATGAATTCTTCCAATTTTATTTATTTACTTATTTTTGCATATTTCAGAGTTTCTTGGAAGATCTCAAGTATTAAAACTAGTCATTTAGTATGGAGCTTGCAGTTGTTTGAATTTCATGGTCACAGCATTGCAGCAATCATGGTAGGACTGAAGGTGAAGTTTCAAGAGGTCAGTTAGTCCATCTCATGGCCCAAGATAAGATAATCTATCATTGTGCATATCCCACAGTCTGCTCTCTAACTTTTTTCTGTGGTGGAGGTGTGTGAATCTTTCAAAACACACACACACACACACACACACACACACACACACACACACACACACACACACACACACACAAAATCCCGGAGTCCCCAGAATCTACCTTTTTAAACCTGAGACTGCTACTTCTCTGCCATATTATCCAATTATTCCATTCCTTTTATTTTATTTTTTCTCTCTTTTTCTCAACCTGAGGCACCCTGATAAGTTTTTCCAGCCTTTTGCTCACTCTCATTTTTCTTTCACAGGTTACATTTAATCTGGTCTGGCTCTTCCCTAAACTGAAACACTGAACATCGTAAACTAGTTGCTACCCTACCAGTGCTGAATGGAGCCGTAGAATCACTGAATATGGTTCACAGGCTGTATTTCTACTTATAAAATTCAGCTGAATGTAGCTTTTTGAATGAATGTATCATGCATGATTCCTGTTCTGCAACAACCCTTTACAGCCTTCATCCTTTTATGTCTATACCAAACAGCCATTTTTGTTTTGTATATGAAGTGGATTACTTCTGCCTACACATAGCAGCATTTGCTTCTCCCAGCTCAGCAGAATCCTACATTTTTATAATGTTTCCACAGTTTCTTAAGTTTTATTTTTAGTTCAGATATACCTGAGTATTCTCCCAGCTCAATCTCCCTTACAGGTTTAAAAAAACAGTTCTCAAGCCCAGGGCGTGCATGAAAATATGATACAGCACCAGATTTAGGACAGACCTTCCTAGATCAATCATTCAGACATTGATTCAGAAATAGCTATTCTTTTGATTTTTCTAATCTGTAGCAATTTTTCATTCAAGCTATAATATTTTAATCTGCAGATTGTTTCCCTAGTTTGCTATGGAGATATCATGTGAAACAGTATTACAAACTTTATTACATACAACTTCTTTCTCAAGAGTTCGTTACACTGACATGGACAGAAATTAGATATCACCAGCCAATGCCAAGGATGAAATTAAATCAGATCTAGTTGACTTGAAAACATCTGTTCTATCCAGATATTCCCTCTCTATTAGTGTTTGCAATTGACCTTGGAAAAAATTATACCTCACCATTAAGCCTCTCCACAGGGTATGCCACGGCATCCCCCTCATACTCAGTAGATCTTTAGTTTTGGTTACTCAACTTTTCAGAAAGTCAAAATCTCATTTCTCATGACAGATCTTGTTGTATTTCTTAAAAAAAAAAAAAAAAAAAAAAAAAAAAAAAAGTGAAATTGTTGTTAGAGTTAGGGTACTATGGTTAGGCTGTGGTTAGACTTGATGATCTTCGAGGTCTTTTCCAACCTGGGTAATTCTATGATTCTATGAATTAAAACTGAGGAAACTGGGAGCAAAGAAGTAACCTTATGGTTAACTCATATGCCTGCAATTAAATGCATTTAAGAAATCCTGTGAGGAAATGGTATCATTTTAGGGGACTTGATTTGGTGTTACGCATGTGCAGCGGAGACAGGTGTGAAAAGAGTGCAATTGGTGTTTGGCTAGACAAGTACAGCATTAGAGCAAAATTATAGAAATAGCAGAAATATACTAACCCGAGAATGAGAAACCAGTTCTATGCTTCCGAGAATAGGCAACTATGACTGACATCTGGCAACCTCATGGCACTGCTGGATGTCTGCTCTTGTGCTTACACCCAATTCTGCGTAGTACATCAGGACATGTTGCTTATTTTGTATGTATTCCAGACCAAGAAGGTGAGTGTAACTTTTATTGAGACAGTTTAAACATTATAAAAGTAGAGCTTTCTGCACCATTCTTAGCAACAGCACCGTCAGTAAACGCAATGTACTCCAGTTGTAAACAAATCTATAAATTTTCATGACAGCTTTGGGAAGCTAAGAAATTACTTCCCTGAAATGATACAATTCCACAGACCTATAACAAATCCAGAATTGCACCACTTTGTCTTGGGCTCCAGCTAAGACTGTTAACTGCAACCATTGTGAATGTTCTTCTGAAAACTGTGGGTTTCTTTTCCCTGAGATGAGCTGCACTGAACCCAGGAATACTCAAGCTTGCTACCTTTCCCTATTAGTAGCAGCCATATCAAGACACCAGGAAGACAGAGTCTTTGCACCATCTATGTTCCATGTAAAATGCAACTCTCAACACTTGTCAATCTGCCTTTGTGGCAAAATTATTTTACTGTTTCTGCCAACATCCTAGTGGCAAAGCGTTAAGTTGTATGCTTTATTCTTTCACAGTCCAGCTGACTGCATGACACAGCCTGTAATTCACACTGCTGTGTATTTTGATACCAAATTTATTTTATTTTTCTGGATACTTTGCACAGTTTTGTTGCTTGCTTTCAACTTATGTAATTATTTGGCACCAGCCTACAGCTACATTTTTCTCTGCTCCAAGTTAGCAGCAATCCATTCACATAATACATCCTACTCACTTTTTTGGTTGGAATACAAGTTCCAAATATAAGGTTTTCTTAAATTTTGCCTTAACTTTTCCTTTCATTTCATGCCCATATCCAACTTCTCATTAATATGACATGCTTTGCAAATCACATTATTTTGCATAGTCTCCATGTTGATGGAAAGTGTATGGGTTTGTTATTCTACATAAAGTATTCCATGTTATTTAATAATATTTTACGGTTTCTTGAGAATACAGCTGTAATCTGAGGCATGGTTAAAGCTTTCAGCTTTTGCTCTGGCATTTTTGGCACTTGATTTTTCAACTTTGTGATTACATTAATGCTATTGTCTTGCCTATATTAACAGTAATAATGTTATGATAATCATATCCCCCACTTCAGCAAAGTGAAGCAATAATTCGAGCAATAAAACAAAGTAAAGCAATTATTTATAGATGAGGAAAATTCTATCTTGGACCAAAGTGACAATGAATATTTTATATTAGGACTGACTGTATTGTCAGAAGAATATATTTAACCAAGTGGGATTTCAATTGGGATAAATGTTAAATCTGAGCTAGTTCCTCTGATTAAAATCCCCATGTACCCTGGTAAACTGAAATCAGTTTTATTCTCAGATTGAAGACATCACATATTTTGTTTTTAATTTGCTTTCATGCAAAGCCAGAACTCACTGCGAACATACAAAGGTTTGAAGGTCTTCAAACTCAGTAATGGTTATTGTGGTTCCTTCCTTCTCATGCATAATTTCCTCTGACAGTAAAGAGGCCCTCTGTGTTATAGGAAGTCCTGTCTTTTAGAAATCTATTGGCAATGTATCATTTATTCTTTTATTTGCAGTTTCTCTACTACTTATCCTTCAACTTTGTTTGCAACATCAGAAAGCATGCAATATTAATCAGAGCAAATTCTTTGACATTTTCACAGGTTCCAGTCTCACTTAAGAGCTCATTAAAATAATAGGTATTTAGTAAACATTGTTACAACATCAGCTATATAATAGTGTAATAAATACTTTCAGTGCTTTTGGGAGTAAGGGAGGAGATAATGATAATGGGTGTGACATAATGCAAATCCTCTATGATCTGCATCATTAATGTTCTTTAGATCAGAAGTAGAGGAAGGGAAAGCAAAGAGTGAGAGTGTTAATGGAGAACTGATGCAGATGATTCCTTCAATAGTGACTGCACTGCTCACACCGTGTTTCTGTTTTTCCATCTATAAAGCTTCAATGTCTTTTTCCCTAGAAATTTCCTGAATTTTTAATTAAGCTATTTAAAGAATCTGACATAAACAGAAAAATAGATTCAGTTACTTCTTACAATTTAATTTCTGTGCTCCTCTAATTTGCATTGCATTTGCATCTCACAAATGTACTTTTTCTGCAGTTCTCTTTTACACTATCATCCCACTTGTTGGAAAATTCTCAGACTCTGCCTTTGGCTTTGGAAATTCCATATTTTCAATCTGTAATGAATGGCTGTGATCATCAAGAGCATATTCTCAGCTAGTCACCAGAATAGCCCTATGTATCATCTGTGCATATAAAATGTTCTGGTATTTCGTAGGAATTCATAGAAGTGAAACTGTTTGCCAAGGAATGCTGTAAGCATTTAGAAATCGAATGATGCATAATATAGAATTTACTCAAGTTAATTTCTAGTGTCAATACAAAAGGATTTTACTTTATTTTATTTGAAATCCATATAGCTGAATGAATAAGTAGAGTCACCTATCTTTTGATTCAGTGGATTCTATAAACCATACCCCTGGGAACACTGAGTGTACCTGCAGAAATAGTCTGCATGAAGTTGTTGTTCAGCCCCTTTGAGGACTGTGGGACATATTTCTATTGGGGCTATCAGTATTTAGACAGTCTCGGGAACTGACTCAATAATAATAAAAGAGTGACCTTATTTCTAAATCAGAACTTCTAGGAACAACTGTGTAATTTAAGTTGCTTTGCCCTTAACTAGTTTTTCACATGTAAATCTGGCTGGCATGGTGCTAACACTAATATTTTTTGTGCTTTTTCATCATTGTTGCGGATGTCTTCCTTAATTAGAGACAAAAGACCATTCTTATTGTGTCACAACTGTTTTTATGTCATTTCAGTATAGAAATTGTCTGAAAGGGATATCTAATCTAAAATTTTTTTGGATGACACAGTCTCTTCTTAACTGGCAAGAAGTCATCTGGTCAGCTTCAAAGACAGATTTTTTTCGGCTTCTTGACAGGTTCACCATCATTAAATAAGGGCTGTTCTTTATCTCCCCATTTTTTATTTTGCTTCACTAGTTAATTCATTGATAATTCTCTTGCAGAAATGCAAGAGAGGGAATGGTTTTGTAGCTCACTTTCCCGTGGTGCATATTTGCTACTATATTTAACTACTTCTTTAATACAGTGGAAGTAATCAAACTGGGCCTTAGAATCAGAATACTGGGTGGGTGAGAACTTAAACTGAAGTACTTGATCTGTTTGTTGAAAAGATACCTATTTTCTATTACCAGCCTTAATGGATGTCCTCCAAGATCTCTGAAGCACTTCAGAAACTCAACAATAGCAGGAGTGTTACAATGTATGCAGATTCCTGCTGACTGAGATGAGAAAGCTCTGAAATGAATTTAGGGAATGAGTTAGCACACAGTGTTGAGACAGTTCTCTCAAAGCCATTTCTTGTAATAAATTCTGGTTACCTCCCTTTAACAGTGTCCCATAGCTGATGCTTAGTATTACCCACAGAAGATCATGACAGGGAACCAAGAGACCATGGTTCTTGCAAGGATCCAAAGCCCGCCTTTACTGGTAATCTAATGCTGTCACAGCCTAATCAAATACAGAAGCCACTTATTTTTAAGCTGGTTATAACAACCCTACCATTAATCCAAATCTCTTAAGTCTATTAAAGATCATTAGTAATATCCTTCCAGTGAATTGTTATGGCAATCTGTGAATTGGCACTGGAAAGAGGAATACAGGGTTGAAGGCTCATTCTTAGACTTGGATTTGCTTTGAGTTACCTTTTAGCCATGATTTCACCAGACTTAGGTATGATACAGTTACTTAGTTTTGCTACATCTTATTGCTGTGTTTTCTCCATAAGCAAAGGAATTACACAGTTTCTCAAAGCTACACAAAAACTAAGATAAGGCAAGGTAATGGAGAAAATAAGCTTTTATCTATAGAACAGACGGCACACATCTGGCATCTGAGTAATTTGCTGTTACAGCTGAGAAAACCTGGACAATCATCTGACCCCAGAGCAAAATAATATTTTCACATAAGTTTTTCCACCTACAGCAAAATACAATCGAAAGTACCACATTGGCAGGGCTATAAGGTTACAGTAATAAGTAGATAAAAACTGAATAAAATATCTTGATGCTTCCTTTAACCCCTCCTTCAGCCTTCAGTAACTTCCAGCTGTGGAAAGGACTGTTCAAGAACTTTCTGAAGTTACAGTTGTTTCTGAATCTTTTAGACACCAACATATTCACCCCATCATCCCATGACCTTGTGAAGCTCTTGTTAGAGCCCTTGTAAAGATTTAGCACTCACAGGCTCTTCCAATAGAGTTCCATGTCTTACTTACATACTTACATACATTTAAACTCAGGACAATTTTTGCAGTCTGTGCATAGTGTAAGTTCTGCAGCCTTTGGTTCAGACCTGAGAACTGATGTAGTAGGCAAAGCATGTTTGCCTGAAAGGATTTCCAGTTATCCTTACTAAATCCTATTAGTCTAACAACATCAGTGAGGTTAAGATCAAATAGGGTCTGTGGAAGCATAATATCTTGAAGTGCTGATTTTCTTTAAATGTTAGGTTATACCACACCCTCTCTTTCTACAGTGTCAACGATCATTAGACTAATGAAAAAAATGATTCATCGTTTCCTCCCAGCCCTGTTAATTTGGTAAGGAAAGGGACACTTGCATAGCTACTTCATTTGCCATGGCAAAAAAACAGTCCCCCAGCTTAATTAGGTATTGATAGCAGGCAAAAGAAGTACTGATCTCCCTACAACCTCATAATGTATTACCATGACCTTTCTTAATCAAAATACTGGTGTAGCTTTTATGGATTATTTTCCACAAGCAATCAATGAATAGAACATGTTGAATTTAAAATGGATCGAATTTTCACAGGTTTTTCCCATTTTGTTTCCCACTCTTTCTCTTCTACTTAAAATCTACAACTATAATCCAAAAACAAAAACCGGATTTCACAGTCAGGAATAAGTTTTCTCTTTCTCTTAGTTTTCCTTTTTCTTTTTTTAATTGTTGTTCTTTCTTTCTCTCTTTCTCTGATCATTCATTTGTTCTGTCCTTCCTTTCTTTCTCAATTAGACATGTTTTCATTCTTCATTCCTTTGGATATTTTCAAATTTACAGAACAATATAATCAGTTTATGAACTTGCATTACATTTTTCCTCCCACTATTAGTACTTTCACATGACAATTACGAACACTTCATGCTTTGCTCCTGGGAATTATGATTACATTTTGAAGTTCATACTTGTTCTTAATCTTACACTTAAAAACGTTACTCTATCCCAAATATCTCAGGTGTCTAGAAAATGGCCAGTTTTTGTTTTTGCTTTTTATTCACTTCACTGCGGAGGGGTTCTCTGAAGTACTCTCTTAATTGTTTTATAATTGTATATCATTTGTAACACAACCATTTTTAATTATGTTCTGTATTGGATTACCTTATAATTTTTACTCTTTACTTTATAAATTGATAACTTTCCAAAATACTCCTACAATGCTGTTACAGCTGTCTTTGAGTACTCTCCACCAAGTCATGTAGTCATTCCATTTTATTCCTTTATCAGACTATTGCCCTCCTTTTGACTTCACTGCTCAACATGAGACTGATGTTGGGTCTACCTATTTCTCACTTCTGTGGCCCTTTCTACCCTACCTTAAAAAGTAATAGTGACTTTCTCTATAAGTTCTACTTCCTTTCCAAAGTGTCAAAGCTATATCCAATTAGTACTTGATGTAGACCTGTCTGGATTTTGAATCCCTAGAGTATTTCCATACCACATTTATCTAGTTCCTTTGGTTACCTTTATCCACCTATGCATTTTAGACCTATCAATTTTTAGTTGTCTTGAATCAACAAATAAATGATCAGAGTGGTCTTAACCAGTCTGAACACTCCACTGCTGGATGATCAGACACTTACAGATGTTCTAATAATAAAAGGAATTGCTAGTGAACAACATGAGATTGTTATCACAAAGACTTTACTTTTTCAGGTTCATAAAGTATTGTTTGTTGTTGTTTGTTTGTTTGTTTTCCAGACAGAGACCTTCCTTAATGGAAAATTAATTTAACTACATGTAGCAGTAGGAGCTTATAATGAAAATCATTGATAGTAAAATACTGGAATAACACAATAGCAATAGGACATTCTACAATTATGACTAAGATTTATCTCTTTCCTGCAAGTATAAAAAAAAAATCATTGTCTGCTCTGTCTTGCAAATATTTGTGCCTATTATAGGGCTTGATATGTAAGGTTAGAGAAGGCACATAAGAACAGAGCATGTATAGAATTATACTCCTTTGGTGTAACTACTTAGTTTCCACAGACCAACATGCTTGGATCTTCCTGAAATAGCTTTTATTTCCTGATTATTGTGTTTAATAGCCCTTAATTAACTAATTCTTTGATTTTCTTTTTCTAGTCCAATTTTAATGCATTTATACTTGGTTTCCATAACAGTGACTAGCAGTGAACACCACAATTTAATTATGTTGTGGATATTTTTTGTCATTCTAAAAAGAAGTATTTTGCTTTAGGCTTGCTGTATGATAGTTTATCAGGTGTCTTTTATGTCTGTTACTTTTTGCACTGCAGAAAATAATGGCCATTTTCTATCTCCTGCGTGTATAGCTCTCATATTTCATAAGTCTCAATCAGAATTGAAAGAAATATCCTCTTTTGAATAGAGTTCTGCTCCTTTAAATCTCTCCTCTATCATCACTCTTTTCCATACCTTCTCATGCTCAGTAATGAAAATGTGGGACGAGGGTGCATTAGTATACACAGCAACATAATGGCTAGAAGCTGATGGGTATTATTGTTTGTTTTCTTTTCTTTTACTCCCTCTGTGTATTATCTTCAATTACCTTATGCACAGGAGTAAGCAGTTTCTTGGTTCAATAGTCTTTGGTTCCACCTTAAAAGTGAATGTGAGGTACTGCACAAATATTCTATTAGACTAATGTTGTGATAATTATTACATATAATTTACTGTAGTAAGCCATAATGTGAGCACAGTAATCCAATGTTCGTGTAATTAGCATGACTATGAGCAATTCATTATGTGGTTGTTTCAAGCTAACATGGATGGTTTCTCAGTAACGATGTAAATAACTCATATGACCAATAATTATGCAACTGAGAGGCAGGAGATGACAGCCCTGGTAGAAAGTTCGCAATCAGATTTGTTCTCTGTTTAAAGTAGAAGATTCATTTAATGAATCCTTTCTGTTGCACTGTATTTAAATATACTATAGAAAGTGTTTAATGCAGTCATGTAATTTATAAATGGCTATTAAACAAAGAATCATCCACCTGAATAATCGAGAGCCATATTGGATGAGAATATGCACTACAGCATATTCAGTTAGCAATTGATCACTAATGTTTACACAAGTGCTTTTTAAGAAAGCAATTTAGTGCAAGCGACAGGTATCTTTTGCCAGTTGTGTACTGGATACTGACAAGGAATAGAAAAGCACTTTGTTATGCTAAGTGTTTGCTGAAAAACCCCATGGAAAATGTTTTAACTTCATTCAAATAGGAAATAAAACTAGTTGAAGTAAAATGGAAGTGGTATTTAGTAAGCATACCTCCTTATGGCTCGAAAACAAAGAAACAAACAAAACAAATACAAAACCAAAAAAGCTCAAATTTAGAACAGATTGTAAGTATTTGGATTAGTAAACCAGTTTTTTCTAATGCTACCACAATGATATAATCATTTAGGATATATTTGAAGATCCAACAGGATTTAAAATTGTATGGTTTGTTACCTGATATATACTACTAAGATATTTTAGTCTTGTTTTAATTATGATGCACAATTATAAGTGATAGATTGTAGGAAGGACACTTGATCCTTTTTACAGTGCCATCAAAAGTATCAAGAAGTCAAATATGCAATGAAACACTAATATTGATTTTTCTTCTATCTTTAATTTCTCAGTGATTGCTGGTCTGTCAGATCTTATTTTATTTTGTTCTTAGTTATATCCAATCATCTGGTCCAGGCTTATGCACAGCATTTCAACCCACTTGGAAAACATCGGTACAACTGGGTTTAAGGCCACTTTCAATTATCTCTGAAAGATCACAGTGAGAAAAGAAGATGATGGAGGACTGGAGGAACGCAATCATTCCTACTTTCAAGATGAGAAAGGAAAGCATTCAGGACTGATTGGATGACTGGAATTAGTCAGTATGGTTTTATGAAGGTAAAGTACTTGACCAACCTGACAGCATACTACTGTGAAACAAGAGTGTTAGTTGGAGGAACAGAGAACAGTGAATGCTGTTTCTCTTGTCTTTAGGGAGGTTTTAGATGATGTCACAAAATTTCATCTTAGGCAAGCTGATGAAGTATGGGCTAAGTAAAGCAAAGGTGTTTTGAAAACAGATTGAAGTGCCAGGCTCAAAAGGTTGTGATCAGTAGCACAAAGCCTAGCTGGCAGCCAAACACTACCTGTGTACCCCATCAGCTGACACTGGGATTAGTACTGTTCAGCCTCTTCTTTAATGAACTAGATGATGGGAAGAAGTTGATTTGTGGGCAATACAAAAACTTAAGAGTGGCTGATATGCCAGAGGGTCATGTTGCAAATCAGACAGTCTTACTAGGATCATGAATTTCATTAAGTTTAGCAGAGATGTACAGGGCTCTGGATCTGGGAAAGAGTTAATCCCGTACACCAGTACATGCTGGTGGCTGGCTGGAAAATAAACTGGTAGAAAAGCAGGTCCTGGTAGACAAGTTGAACATAGCATCAATGTGCAAATAGTATCATAGCATCAATTGTTGCAAAGCTGGCCAGAACATGTTGCCAGCAGGTTAGGAAAGATTATTCTTGCCCTCTACTCAGTGCTGATGAGAACCCATCTGAACATTGTCTCCATCTGCCCATCTGTCTCCAGCAGTGGGCACAAAATACAAGATGGCAAATTCTTTTCAGAAAAAGTTCTACTGTCCATAATAATTGTGGAATCTTCTTCCTTGGAGGTGTTCAAAATTCAACAGGACGTAGTTCTCAGCAACCTGCTCTAGTAGACCCTACTCTCAAAAAATGGAAATATTTACACTAAGACTCTTTATGATGAGGTAGTCCTCAAGTATATATCTGAAATGTTGATGTAGAAGTTGCCTATAAACTTCTGTTCCAAAAATGTATCAGCAATGTCTGAATTTCTATCCATCGGTAGATTTGAAGAAAACTTCTGCAGTTGGAATTTATTTTTTAATTAATATCAATGCCTTTTCACTAAAAATAAATTAGATACTTAACACACTCTCTAGAGGAGCATTTCCAAGTGTCAAGTAGGCCTCACTAACAAGGGGAAGGGCTGGGTTGGGTTTGCCAGCTACATTTGCTCTGCAGTTCTCCTTTCCTTAGCTGTAGCTGCCATAGGATTAAGGTATGCTTTCAATCCACAATCACTATGTTTAAAGTGTGACGCAGAGCCAGGACCTGACTCAGCTCACACACCCAGTCTCCCTCCTCAAAACCATTCCAGGCCCCAAGTTCCAACACTCCTGTCTGTCATTCATCTGGAGTCACTGGATTTCTCTTGTTCTCTTGTCCTTGGTAGTGGTTAAGTCCCACCTTCCTTGGTTCAGAAGCAACACTCGATCCAAAATCTTGGGAATCTTTACTCTTGGCAGAATTACCCAAAATGAAATCCTGGATCATTACCAATTCTTACAACTTCTGCTGTCAGCTGGGCATTCTTATCAAGTATGTAACAGAAACCATTACCACTTACTGCTCCACATGAGTCAGGAAACCCTCTTCATGGAACATATTCCATTAAGGTCACTGAGTATTTCAGCAAAGGTCTGTTTGACAGGAAGCAACACCAACTCCAGCTCTGAATGGGACATGCAACGTTCATCAAAATGTGCTGAAGATGTGCCATAGGATAATTAAAAGATGAAATGCAGGACCACTGCAGGAGCACCAGTACTTCTATGTTTGCCAGTATAAATCTGGCAAACAGGTACATGATGGATAAAACTTACCTGATGTCCAAATCTAGAGTAATGTTCAACTTTTCTATAGTTTTGTGCTTAGGTAAGTTCAAGCCAAAACAAATTTAAATACTAGCTTATTGCTAACATTTCCTAGAGTATTCTGTCCTCGGTTCAAGCAAAATAGTAACTGATAATCATCAAATAAATAGTTGGATAACTATAAAAACCTGTGCCCAGGCTGACTTTCTTTAAGACAAGAATATAGAAAACTAAAAATTGGAAATGTATCATTTATGAAAAATCCTAGCTGTTCAGAATCGTATTTCATCAATTGATTCTGAGTTTTTAAAATGTCTCATGGAAGTCTTGAAAGTAGCACATACATACTTTTGCTTATTTCTAAGTATTTTCAGAGTTGAGATCATATCTTGACTTTTGAAAGATTAACTTCCACAGTCATTTCCTGGTAACTTCCTTTAAAATAACTGTGACAGCTACTGAGGAGAAAAAAATAAACCATGACAGAAGTTTCCAAAAGCAGGTATTTTGATAAATATGAACAATTTCTTAGATATGACTGTAGTTATGCATATTTATTTACTCTAGCCAGTCATTTTTATCTTTAAATTTATATGTTTTTGTCCAGTAGTGAGGGTTAACCAGAGTAACCTGAATAGGTCAGTAAAACTCATGTAATGGACAGATTTGATTATTGCAATAACTTTTGAAGGGCTGGATAGTTACAGATTTCCTTTAGATGCACTCTTGACTGCAGCAAAAAATGAGATTAAAGAACCATCTAATCAAATATCCCATTTCTTTAAAAAATAAAAAAATAAAAATAAAAAAGCTTACCCCTCCAAAAGCAATATTATGATCTAGCGAAAGATGTAGGAAACCCACTGTTTATATTTAATCTGCCTTTCATATTTTTGTCTCATCTCTGTGTCTACTGCCTTGCATTGACATTAGTCATGAAACAATAGGATCAGTATTTCTCACGACATATGTTGTTACTGGTAGTTATCAGAAGTATTTTGACAACCATTTAAAAACAAATCCATTTCATCACCCTGTTAAATTCTTGTTCCTAACAGCCTCCTGTGATGGTGCTTGCAAATTAGCTAGAAGCTGTGTGAAAGAAAATCTCACTTAGTAATTATTAATTTCCTTCAGCTGCAATTTTATAATTTTATTTTTTTCAAGATAAAATGTAAGATTCTAAGCAGTCTTTCTGAAGTAAGTCTTTCATCTCTGTGGGCTATAGTCATAAATACTTGCTAAATGGAGGAAACTCTTCTTTGTCTTGGATTACCTGTGTTCTGAAGAATCTGTCTCTAGTCCTGCAATATTCTTTACAAGATAAGTAGAGTAACATAGCTCAAGACAGAGCTGTATGGTCAATAAAAGGCATTAGAATTATTCACCCCCCTGTTCTTTATGCATTCTAGTGCTGTTAGAGTGTTTGGACTGTTACTGTATATTGAACAGGTCTTTCCTGACCTGCCTATAGTACTAATTTTGAATTTATCCAGCTGGAATTTTGTAAGCTACTTGAGCCATTCCAAATTTCTCAGGAGTGTTATTCCTTTGCTTTCTCCTTCCCTAGATCTCCTCACTGAAAGCAGAATGTTATTTTGGCAAGTAGTTGACTTCCTAAAGGACGCTACTACTTTTGCACACATGTTCAGGTGCAAACTGTCCCAGTATGAAGGAAACATAAATGGGAGGTCAGTGTCTTGAAAGTAGAAAGGGGTGACAGTTCGTACTTTGGAAAATAAGTCGAATTTTAACTGTGAGTATAAAAACCAGCATGATCAAAATAAGAAGGGGCAAGTTACAAGAAATATAACTAGAATGTGCTTATGGATAATTTTATATTCACCCCCTTCTTGAAACATACTGCGGAGTTAGCTGACCCACTATTCATCTGACAGCTGATACTAAAACATCTAAAATACTAATCTATTTTTTGCTCCAATCTTGAACAAAAAGATTATCTATGGCTAGATGACCAATGTAAGTACCATCTGTGAAGTCATCCTGCCCCTGTACTCAGCATTGGTGAGGCCTCACCTTGAGTACTGTGTTCAGTTTTGGGCACCTCAGCACAGGAAAGACATGGAGGTACTGGAGCAGGTCCAGAGAAGGGCAATGAGACTCATTAAGGGCTTGGAGAATCAGCCCTATGAGGAGAGGCTAAGGAAGCTGGGGCTGTTTAGTCTGGGGAAAAGGAGGCTGAGGGGAGACCTAATCGCCCTCTTCCAGTACCTGAAAGGTTCTTACAGTGAGAGTGGGGCAGGTCTCTTCTCACTAGTGACATGTGACAGGATGAGGGGAAATGGCCTCAAGCTGCGCCAGGGCAAGTTCAGGTTGGATATTAGGAAGAACTTCTTTACAGAAAGGATGGTTAGGTACTGGAATAGGATCCCCAGGGAGGTGGTTGAATCACCATCCCTGGATGTGTTTAAGAGCTGTTTGGATGTGGTACTCAGGGATATGATTTAGTAGAGGGTTTTTAGAGTTAGGGTACTGGTTAGGCTGTGGTTGGACTTACTGATCTTCAAGGTCTTTTCCAACCTGGGTAATTCTATGATTCTATGATTCTATCTTCTGATCATTTGGATTTCAAGAAATTTCTTTGGTAACTCCAGACCTTATAAGAAATTACTCTTAAAAGTGTATGGAGAATGAGTAAGGACCAAAATTAGATACCAGATGTAAAGAGGAGGAAGGAGAAAACTAAAAGTAGGCAAGGAATTACAGATCAGCCAGAATGTAATTCATAACAGTGTTGAAAAACTCAAACCATTATTTATCTTTATAAAAAATGAATTTCACCAAGTTCCAGATGTGTGAAATCAAACATATTTCCGTAGCAAATTCTGACATCATTTTTTGAGGAATAAAACACAGCTGCTGTTATAATGCTAGGGAGAGCAAGTCCTAACAACCAAACTCAATAACATCAATTGAGAAGAAAAATCCAGTAAAAAATAGAAGTCTTCAATATTAATCAGTAAGAAAAAATTGTATACCCTTGATGGAGAATTAATGTTGTCAGGTAGTTGTCCAACACTGATTTGATGTTCCTCAGGCTGAGTTTCAAGGTCATAAGGAAAGCCAGGTTCCTTGCACCAAGTTTAAGCCTAGAGCTGTGGACAACCCAGATGTAGTGAGGCACAATTGTCATTGCTGTCACAGCAAGGATGGCTCAAAGGCTGGTGTTCCCAGGGTGAAGCAAGGCTTGTTGACCTGTCTTTGGCCATGCTGCCACAAACAACTTGTGGAAGCATAGGTTGGCCAAGTTCCATGTGTTGTCCTGTTGTCAGGGGCTCTTGTAAGGTAATCCAGTGTCCCATGTACGAGAAAACAATAGGGATGGGAAAATGAAGGATAGGGGTGATGCAGGCTTACAAAGTTTTAACTGAGCGTTGGAGGCAAAGGGAGATATGCAGGGAACAAAAGTGTCTCCTGCATCTCACATTCCTATTTTGCTCTCTCCCTGAGACCTTTCACGGATCCCTTGACACTGGTAACAAGCTGCAATATCACAGTCACAGAGTAGTTGGGGTTAGAAGGGAGTTCTGGAGATGGTCTAGGTGGAAGCTAACTAGGATAATCTGCTGCTGCGAAGAGTACTGCCTCTGGCATATGTTTGCTTAGACAAGCAGCTGTGACCCTCAAAATTTTGTCCTGTGTTGCTCTGTTTTTACAGAGGGATACAGCAGATGCTTTGACACCAGATGTTCAAAAAGTAAAATCTTCAATGTTGTTGAAGTCCCAGTAAATACACAGTGGATGGTTTTTGACAATGCTATGAACTAGCTTTGATATTTTACCCTTTTGGAGAAATAAGGAGGAATACTCCTTATTATGTGCAATATAGCACTTCAGCTATTTTCTGAAAGTCATTTGCTCTTTAACCCTGGACGTAAATTCACTGCACCTTTGTTTTCCCTGAGACACATCTACTTTCAGTTAGAGCCTGGTAAGTATGCAGACTGTAGGCTACCTAGGGAAATTAGTCTCTAAAAACATATGGCATTTCAACGTCAACAATGTCAGAATTATCACTTGACTGTAATGATGTTCATTTAATTAAATGCAACCTGAAATAAAAAAGTTAATATGCAATTTAAACAGTAGAGCGTTCAAATTAGAAGGTCAACTTCTGCGTGGATTTAGGTACTATGACATTTTTAATTACACTGCTGATGTATAGAATGCTGCAGTCTTCAATTACATACCAACATGCTACTTGTATGCAGAACCTGTTTGTTTAGCTATAGATATGCGCTAAGGATTACGAGGAGTTCTTGATATTAATGTATGTGATCCCAGCTGGAGTTTGAAGAATGAATTGAAAGATGCTGGTTTCAAGTGTAGGGAGGGAAGGTAGGTGAGTGGGTCCATCAGGTGGAACAGAAGATGAAGTCAAATGCAAAGTAACTCAGTGCTTCCTCTAGTGCAGCTGTTGAAGCACCTGATGTCGAGTCTTACAGAATGTGAGACTGATTTATGCTGAACACATTTTTCTGAAAAGGCACAAGATACCACTAGGAAACCTTTGGGTTAATTAAGTTTTTTTTTTTTGCTGTGGAATTATAAGTTTATTTCCTGAGAAACTGCATGAGACTAATATAATGAGAAATTAGTTGTTACAGGCATGAGATATTACTAACTGGACATTACAAACAAAAAAACACCAAATCAGACAAAAGACATCATCATAAAATCCTTGAAAAGGTTTTTTCTGTTCAAGTTCAGAGAGGTGGAAAGTAGTGGAAAGTTACCAGAGCAGAATCAGCTTGAGGAAGAAAGACAAGCAGTACTGTCATTTGCATGAGCATATTGTGTAAGCCTCAAGTACTTTTCTGGAGATGGCTGTTGTTCACATGGAAAAGAGAAAATGTTTTATTTTTCCCATTCAGATTTTTTACACTTTTGTGAGTCCGTGCAAAATCATGTAATTATTCTTATATTTAAAAGAAGTATGTGTGATATATTGGTCTTCCCACCCATGAGAGACTGACACTCAGAAGCTTCAAAATCCCAAATATTGTGATCTGCTTTTTAAAGAAGTTTTATGTTGTGATTTTAGTTTGTCTTTTGGTACATATTTTTTAACCTCCCCTTTCTTATCCCACTAGATGTGTGTATGTGACAGTGAGGGTGGCCAACTCCACAATTTCTGAAGTGACTGCAAGTAAAGCTTTTTCATGTTGCAAAAATTCTCACACCCACCTCTACTAACTCCTTCCCAGCAATTAATTCTGCCAGAATGTTCTCCCCACATAAATTTGTGTTCATCCTTCAATCTTATCACTGCTGCTCTTGAGAATCGTTCCCCCTCTCTTTCCCAGCACAGTGGGCGCAGTTGGAACTTCTTTCCACTTCTTCCTCAGCTGCTCTTGCTGCCCAGCCGTGCATCTCAGAACAGAGCTCCTCGACTTTCACTCTTCTTCCTTCCAGCAGCTGGAGGGAATGGGACAAGGAAGGTCAGACCTCATCCTTGTTTCAAACCCTAGGAGACTAGGAAGTGTCTTGACAGGGTTTAAGAGCTTTATATAATATAGATTTCTCTGTTTTCTTACAAAGCTACTTGATATACAGCTTATTCCATGTGAAGATGTGAACATGGCAGAGGGGGAAGGCAGCATCAGGTCTTAACGGAGAAACTTCAGTCCCTAACCATTCTAGCTACCTGCCTGCTTTCCTACCTGGCTTGGCATCAGCCATGGTTAGCTCACAGTTGGCTCTAAATCTCTCATCTATGACCACTGATAATAGCCCGTTTTACACTTTCAGTTGTGTTCTATTGTTCCATGTCCCTCTTGCTGCTGGCTTTTACTTCCGTCACCAAAAGCCACGCTTGTGGCACTGGGGTCCAGCAATATCCCTGTCACAGTGGTGTCGTCCTCTCACTGTTGAGCTCAGGCAGGTCTGCATCCCGTGGAAGTTTTTAAACTAAAAGAGGGGAAATTTCTCATTCGGAAGGCAGTGAGGCGCTGGCACAGCTGCCCATAAAAGCTGTGGTGCCCCATCCCTGGAGGCGCATGGGGCCCTGGGCAGCTGAGCTGCTGGGGGGCAGCGCTACCCAAGCCATGGGGCTAGGTGGGCTTTGACGTTTCTTTGAACTCCAGCTGCTCTGTGATGATTTGCATTGTGGTTAGAGGTGTTCAGTGGGTTGGGGAAAGAGAACTGCTTCCACGTGAGAGACAAACTTTAGCTGGTAAACACTGTGCACGATGGACAGGAAACTTTGGTGACGATACTGCAGTTTGTACTGAGTGCTTGCTTTGTTAGTAGTAACCAAGTCCTTCAGAATAGGGCAACGGGCCACACTTAAAGGCAGGGAAAACGTGTCTTGTTGCTCCAACATCGAATTTTGACAAAAATCGAGGTATGGCTTTAAACTACAGAGATTCATCGGCGTAGCAAGGGATCTCGTGGAACAGACCTCGGCAGGTAGGAACCACATCAGACAACCTTCTCCACACATCTACCGTCGCGCTGAGGGGACATGAGGGCAGCGTGCCCCCCCCCCCCCCCCCCCCGCCCGGAGCAGCGGGCGCGGCATGTGCGCGGGGAGGCGCTTCCCGGCGGCGCCCAGCCCCGGGCCGGCAGCGCGGAGCCGCGGCCGCCCTCCCGCCCGCCGCACCATGCCGCCGCGGCTCCTCCTCTCCGCCTCCCGCACGGGAGCGCGCCCCGTTCCCCTCCCCGGCTGCCTGCAGCAGCGGCGGCGCTGAGGGAGTTGCGCTGGCTCTGCCCGGCGCCTCCGATGTGGCGAGAAGCGATGATGGGGAGGAGGAGACGCCGTTACCTGCTGGAGCGGGCAGAGCAGGCGGGCGGCTGCGGGGCGGGTGGCGAGCAGTCCCGCTCCCGGGACTGGCTCTACGAGTCCTACTATTGCATGAGCCAGCAGCACCCGCTCATCGTCTTCCTACTCCTCATCGTGATGGGCGCCTGCCTGGCCCTGCTCGCCGTCTTCTTCGCCTCCGGGCTGGTAAGAGACGTGCCGGGAACGGGACGGAGCGCGGAGCCGCTGCGGGGCGAAGTTGGCGGCTGCAGCGGGGACCCCCCGGGCAAAGTTGGGCGCCCGCTGCGCGCGGGCGGGGCTGGAGGCGAAGGGAGCTGGAGGGAGCGGCGGGCGCTCCGAGTTTAATTCGCTTAATTCGCTGGCTCTGCTTCCTTCCAGCTGGCAGAGCGGCCAGCTGACCTTCTGCTTTTGTTGGCGGGGTTTAAATTTTCTCCCCAAAATAGAGGTAGTCACATTTGGACGGCAAGCGGGCAGCTGCCCGTTCTTTTCTTAATACCTTCCTCGCAATGATACAGTTATCCAGCGTTTGACCCATTTTCTCGAGGGAGCTTTCCGGGGCTCGCTGCCTTCCCTGCTCGGGGAGACGAAGTTGGCTCTGCGCGGTGCGCCCCGCGCGGCGGCTAAGGGCTCCCGGCCCCGGGAAGGAGCGCGTCGCGGAGCCGCTGACTGCCGGCATCGCGGATCTCGCCCTGCAAGTCGGGCCGCTCTGCCCTTGTGCCAAGCGCGAGGGAGAGGCTGCAGAGGGCAGTAACATTCTTGCTCCTCACGGAGTTTTGCTGCCGGTAGTGATTTAGGGGCTGCTTGCACGGCCGTAAGCTTCGGAAGTAGGGAACGGAGATTTGAGGGGTCTCGGGTTTTGTCTTTTCTTATTCCTGTTTAGGTCTTCTGGGGAGCTTGATGTTTGTTGAACATAGCTAACGGTCTGTAGGAACGAGGACAAGTAGGTCAGGTATAGCCCGCTGCCTCTCCTAGAGGCACTGCACATAATACTGCTTGAACAGACAGAGAATCATAGAATCATAAGGTTGGAAAGCCCTGCTTTCCTGCTTGTTGTGACCTAACTTTTGTCTTGAAATTTGCAGAAAGTGGTTATAAAACTTGCTACACTTAGAGTTAACTGTTGACTTATTTCCTCTAGGTATTTGTCTTAATGTTTTCACTGCTTTCTTTTATAAGTGCTCTTCCAACTAAGTGCAGAACAGGTGTAAAACAGCTCAGGTGAAGCCAGTAATAACGGTGGTGGCTCCCAGTTCAGTTGATTAGTGCTTAGATGTTTTAGCTGTGGAGCTGTGTGTACCCATATGCAGATTAAACAGTGTTTAATTAAAGTGCATTGACTTGGGGACTTATGCATCACGGCTGGAGGGAGCAAGGATGGTAGTGGGAGTGCATCCAGGCTGAGGCATGGGCATGAGAGGTACACAGTGCTACCTCCAGCCAAGGCAGTGCAACTTGGGTTTGACAGCTCTTAGCACTGAGTTTCATCTTTTTTGGTCGTGGCACAACCTGCAGCTTGTTGTCACAAGTTGCTCCTGCTGTTTTTTCATAATTCCATTTCTCAAAGTAAGTCATTCATAGTAACAACGCTGGCATGACACTGGTTCAGAAGACTAACTGAAAGTTATGGAAACAAAACAAAGAGCTGACTGCATCTTGCCACGCGCAGTGCTACAGAAAGAGTGAATTTTATAGTTCAGTCTGCATTTGGAATTCCAGACATACCGGAAAAGGAAAAAAAAAAAAAAATGCTTTCAGTACCTTTTTCCTGAGCCTTTATCTTCCTGTGCCTCACGACTGAGAGGGTGAGTGGAGAGAGGTGGGGTTGGTCCTTAAAGTTTCCAGTCAGTGGATGAGAGCGACTTTAGGTGCAGAGAGAGCTTGTCTGTGCCGACTTTCAGCCGCAGGATGTTGGGCAAAATCTCTTGGAGGACTGCCCAGTTGTTCACCTAAAAGCTTTTTATTATAGTCGAGCTCTAGTTGCATTTGGGATTGAAAATATTTCTGAAGGTTTTAGTTCTGTTTCTCCTGCTTGTGGCTGAAGAACGCTCTTTTTGTACAGCTGCGGAACCCTGGTTGAAGTTTTTGTGCCTGATAATATGCAAGTGTCAAGAAGTTATGAGCATCTGAGCTTGGAGAGCCAATGCTGCTATCCTTGTCTTTATTTTGCACATATTGTATGCATGTATGCAATTGCTTTGACAGAATATTTACTTCTGTAAAGGAGGCACAATGGAAGTGAGTGGGAATAGTTCTGTGAAGGTCTGTGCTGTGCATTTGAAGCTAAAGGAAATCTTTCTCAACAGTTGTTTCCTTTAGATTTCGTACAAAGCAATGGAGATTTTGCTGAAAATTACTTAAGCCTGTTGTGGAAACAAAATTCCCAAGTGACTCACTGCAACACTTGATTCATGTTTCTCACTTTTATTTCAAAACACAGCTTAGGATGCAAAACGTGGGTTCGGATGTTGTTAGGAAAAAATGGATATACGTGAAAGATGAACTGGTTTTATGTTCTAGGCTTTCTTATGAGAAGATGAGCCCAATGGAAGTGAGAGGTTTTCCTTCCACTCAATTTTTAATTCAGTTGTTAAAATAGATCACAGTGACATCTGACTTTATTTATTTATTTATTTTGGTGGTGGGGGGGGAGGAACAGTGTCTGCTTAACTACTTCCCAACAGAGCCAACCACGCCGAGATGCATCCCACTTATTCAGCTCTTTCAACCTGCCAGAATACCAGCTGTAGTCTTCCCGGTTTCAGATGAAAAATTTATAAAAGCTGTTGCAAAATTACAGTAAACAAGATTACTTACAAAGCGTGCCTGGAAATGAGATTACTTTTCTTTCAGGCAGCGTGACTGCTGTTGTCGCTGAGACTGGTTTCTTGGGAGATTTTGGGTTTTGTTTGTTTCAGGAAAATAATGTGATTTTGACCTTTGGGATTAAGCACTCTATCTCCTCAAACACTTGATACAAGTCTCCCAGAGTCTACCTGTAAGATGACCATTCACAGCGTGGAGCTTTGCATAACGTAATGATAGTATCAGCCTTTGAATTCCCTGTGTCAAAGTATCCTCAGCATTTCTCGGTACCTGGCATGAATGGAAAACTGGCAAAATGAAATCAGGCTTCCATGTTTAGCTGCTTTAATCGATAGAGAGTAAATTATTTTCCCAAATCTGTGAATGCCTTCCAGTGCTTAGAAATGCCAGATGTCAGGTTCATTTTCTGTCTGGTTATTGTCTTGCTCTTTTAATAATATAATGTGTAGGGCAAACTCGTTATTTTCCTCCCTCTCCCTTTTTAGTACTAAAAACATATCACCATTTTTAGTGATATCTAGAACAGCTATGTCTCTGGTCAAAACAGATCTATGATACCTGCAATTTATAGGAAAAAAGATTAAACTGACTAATATTTTTAATAATACCTAATGTAAAATATCAGCATGTATGAAATATCTGCTGCTGTGATGTTTTGTTTCTTATGCAGTTAAACAAAACTCTGACTGAAAATAGGGTTGATGCCCAAATTGTACAGTATATTAGAATGCTGTAACTTTCACATATGTAGTTCATGTATGTATTATATATTTTCTAGACATAAAGACTGTACTGTGCTGTAGATACAGGCTTCAATAAAAACAGTCCTATGGTATGTGAATCACTTAGCACTGCTAAGGACCTTGTGGTTTAGGTTCAGTGAGACCCAAGTCTGTCAAGACTTTCTTTCCGCTTTCCCAGAATTCAAGGACCACCAGTCTACTGTGAGATATCTCTTTCAGTCTGGTCAGTCGTCTTGCTGAAACACTGCAAGCCTGACCTTAGAAGGTCTGTACCCTTATCTGCCTTAAGAATTCTTGCTGCTACAGGTGACCCTGTGAAGCTCTTAAGATGTGATTGTTGATGTGCTGTGGAGTTGGAAGATACCAGTGGTCAAGTGGAGCATGTGTTGAGCAAACAGTCCTTCCACAGTGTGACACTGGGATGCATTCCCTCATTTCAAGCACTATGAAGTCACTTATTGTTTGCTGCCTAATTGTTGTCTCTGAGGTGGAGTTATTACCTGTCTTCCAAACCAGTTGCACAGAAAGAAGAGGCTCAGAAGAGTCCTGTAAACATTTCAGGTCAGTGCCATTTTTTGGGCCCATGATTAGAATGACTACAAATCCTCCCTTCCTCTGATGAGCCTAAAAGAAATCCTTGTACTTCTTTTGGCAAAAACTGGCCCATCAGCTGAACCTAGAACTCTTCCAGATTGCTGCAATCAGAATTTCATCCTAAAATAAAGGGGGAAAAAGTCTTCAAGTCCATGTGGAAAACACAGCTTAAAATAGCAGAAAGGAGAGACATGTTCATTCTCATCACAGTGTCTCAAGTGATGAGGTGTCTGCAGATGGACATTTGCTGCACAATTCTGGTAATGTCCTTGTTAGTACTTTGGATCTACAAATTCATTCCTCCACACCAACAGGACATCACAGTGGTGCTGTGATGATGTTCTATCCCTGTTAATGAAGTGCTTTGTTATAACTAATTGTATGGAGTAATGCAGCTGTGTTGTAGGTTCATTTGTAATGCAAATTTCAGGAAATCTTTTAGGATCAGCCCTGTATAATTTACAGCACATTTAGTTCAAGAGCAACAACTGTCTTCCCCAAATCCAAGAATACTCAAGCCTTGGAAAGTGTTCCTTGGAATTCTTGCAGACTAAAAGTGAGCCAAAGCATCTGCTATACCGCTTTCAAACTGCAGCACATCCATTCCTATGAAAAAGAAAACTAAGGCACAGCAAAGGTAATGAAGGAGCAAAATCCTCATGAGTTGAAGATCAAGCTGAAGGGAGGCTGTTTGTGTGCTTGTTGTGCCCACCAGGTATCTTGTCCTAAGCTCATTCTGACAGATTAATGCCGCTATCAAGATGAAGAAGAATTCAAAGCAAAAATTATGTTATTTACGATGTCTTCTCTTTCAATAATTCCAGCTGTGAGCTTACAGTTCTGCTTGAAAGTCTGCTATATGTTGAACTGTTCTGTGAGGGGATCCCATGTTTTGTTTTTTTTTCTTCTTGTCTTTAGGCACCAGAAAATCACAGTATATTTTTCCAGGTATCACTGCTGGCTGTCTGATGCAGACTCATGATTTGCCCTCCCTGCCAGTTGTTTTTTCCAATAATATCTTTGTATGACTTTTGTAGTCAGTATTATCTCTTGAATCAGGCCCATAAAGGTTGATGCTGCTTCCTGTCTGAGTCAAGATTTACCTTGCTTTGTGTCTGGTTTAGTTCCTCAGTACTATATCAGCCTGGGCACTTGTTTCATTTGTTAATGACACTCCCAGTACATCTGTGATTGCTTTTAATGCTGCTAAGAGCTTGTCTCATTTGCCAGTCCCTAACCAGCCATCCAGATAATGAGGTGCCTGTGGCAACTTCTCTTCATCTAGCTTTGTGTCATCCTTCATGTTGAATAACCTGAATGCTGAGTAAGAGCTGGGTAAAAAATATGGGTGTGATTAAACTGGCACCACAGTGAGCCTTGAACTGTAAGTTTACCAGGTGAAAGCTTTGTGGATACTCTATCAATGGAAAGCTGATATAGGTCACCAGCTGTGACTCAAGCTATGGATCCACAACTCCTAATCATTAGTGCAGCTGACACAAGTGACAACAGATAAACTGACTACAGCTGCTGTTTACTGAGGTGCAATGGGAATTAGATAGGTGATTTTCTGCTGTCTTTATCAGCATCGAGCCAGGTGTGTTGATACACAAATCATCTATGGCAATTTCATGGTGGATTTGCCATGAACCAGTGAATATCTTTCTGGTTATCTTGCTTAAATTTTTTCTTTAAAATTGGTTTCAAGTTGGATGAAGCTATCTGACTTGTTTATAGGAGTCTTAAAACTCTCATCAGAAAAGTAAATCAGTTTCTTAGGTGGAACTGTCATGAAGTCTCTCAGAGAAATTAGCTAGACATGCCAGTTGCAATGTTTCTGCTGAGGATGAGAGTACTTCTTGCTATAATGATAGCAGTCGCTGGACTCATCCAGGTTCCGCAGAACGTCACTTCAAGCTGATGGCAGCATGGACTTTTAATACAAGTAGAAGTTGTCTGCAAATCTCTGGAGTGGCTGGGCATGGGAACAACTGCAGCTGAGCACTCTTAATCTTTCATCCTGTGCCTCAGTTCCCAGCAGTAACCTGGTGGTGATTCCAGTTGCTGACACAGTGGCTTCTACGCATTTTAGTAAGAACTGAATCAGCTCAAGACATATTGATATGTTAATAGGAGAATCTGTCAATTGATCAAACTTCTGTTTTTAGGGTTCTGGGCCATGAAGTCAGTGAGTCAGCTGAGTTCTGTTCCCCTTTCCCTCACCTTTTTTTTCTTGGATAATTCTCTCTTGATCCTCCTAAAAAGAACAGTTCTGCACATTTTCTGCTCCAGGTGTATTGCTTTTATTTTTTAAATAAGTGATACCCAGACACTAAACTTTGTTTAGACTGTTCTGAAGGGTCAAGAACCCACTGAACTCTCTGTGTGGAGGGGCATGAGGCAGTATCTGCGCTTATCCTCCCAGTTGTCTCTTTCTTCAACCTATATCAAAACATTTACTTAGTCTTTTTCTCTAACCAGAACTCTCTTGTTCTTAGTGATCTTTGCATAATATATATGTTGTTTCTGATGAGTCCAGGCAGGCATTTGAGAGAAGCAGAGGAAGTAGCCCTCAGATCAGCCCTCTCTGCATCTGCTCCTTCCACCATCCATGGTCCTAGTTCTGAGGTTTGTTTGATCCAGGAGGTGTGCTCTGAAGTGCTGAAGTAATGGCTCCCGGTTCAACTCTCAGGGTCTGACAGGCATATGAGAGAGTGGGATATGTTCGTAGGGGAGTAAACTTTAAGAACTTTTTCTGTCACAAAGATAGCCATGTTTAAGAAGTAACTGCCCAACCTTTGGAAAAACTTGAAAAGTAATTACACAGTGACAGTTGTGACTTCTCAATATTAAAACTATTTTTCATGTGACCTTTTAATGCTGATATGTAAAAGCTGTGGAATATTCTTGCAAAATGTGTTTTAAAAGACCCAACAGAGAAATAAGCCTAAGCCTACCTTTTTCTTTATTAAACAAACCTTTAAAATATGCACTGTTTTCTCCTGTGTTGAAACTCATATGCTCCATGGTTGAGATTCTGTGATCCTTAGATTTAAACAATTACTATAAAACATATCGTTTGTTTGAAAACAATCACCTTCACCTATCCACGTTTTTGGATTTTGCATAAATAATAGCATGCATTGGAGAGTTCCTTTAAGTTTATTTTGATAGTAAAGTTAGTAAAGTTAGTAAGGGTTTTGAGAATATCGCAAAAGATCTAAAGAAATGAAGTTATTAAGCCCCATTTTTGGAGATGAATTCAGAATCAATACGTGCAGAAATAAAGCATGCAAGGAAGATATTTTGATCACTACACTTGCTTTGAAAAAAGTCTGAGTGATGTGCATAGACACCAATTAGCCCTAGAGCCTGAAATAATTGCTTTCATCAAAATACAAACTTTTACTCACTTTGCTGCTTATTGCCTCAAATCTTTTCTGCAAGGTACACTTGAGGGAGTAAAACATAATTAACTGTCATTACTCTCTGGGATGTGGCTTATCTTCTTTGCTTGCTGGAGTCATTGTGTAGGACAATTTTATAAGCGCAGGCTGCAGCCACCAGTAATTGTGTCTTGTTTTTCACGGGCTAGTAAATGAGTTAGGGTGGAAAGCAACTTTTGATTATTCTTAGCCTGAGAGAAGATTGAGGTGGTGCAAGGTGACTGAAAGGCATGATGGTCCAGTTCAAGTTCCCTGGCTCCCCTGGAGGCCCTTTGAAGCCCAGCTTATTAAATAAAAAGTTGTAAGCACCGACAGATTGCTTATGGTGTAGTTAACAGGATGAGAGATTATGAATCAGTGGGAAGAGAGAGAAAACTGCCAATGTGATAAGAGAGAATTGGGGAAAAAAAAAAAAAAAAAAAAAAGTAAATAGGTAAAGCTGCTTACCTTTGAGTTTGGGTGCATGGGGTTTGTGCAGGACATGTTTATCTGTATAAAATACATAAGTATCAGGCTCTGCTTCTGATAATTATGTTTCTGATAGGTGTCTGTCCTGTATTCCAGTCCATGTTGGAGAGGTCTTAGGCTTCTGGTATTCTCTGTGTATTTACATGCAGGTTATACAAGTGGTTGACACTCCTTGTTGGTCTGGATGGACACTACAATTAAAAATCATAAGAGCTGTTTCAATGGACAGCTATGTTTGCTCCATGCAGAGAGAAGATAAATTGAAAGCAAACATTATTCCAATATCTGTTCACTGTGCTGAAGCTTTGACCCTTGCAAACATATCTTTTTAGTTCTTTTGTATTCATTTTGGAGTGGTGGCTGTGGGAGGACCAGAACTGCTGGCGGTATTCAGGATTCACTGAAGTAGCATTATGATGTTCTCACTTGTTTATTCTACTAATGTTCTGGGGTTTGGGTTGCTTTTTAACTGCTTGTGAGCACAGAAGTGATGTTTTCATGGGCCTTCCTATTAGAATTGCCAAATATCTCAGTTTCAAAATGTTAACAGTCAACCAAGGGCTGATTACAATGTATATAGAATTATACTTGGGCACTTTTGTGTGAGGGGTATGTTTCTACAGTTTTCAGCTCTTTCTTCCATAAATCCAGTTGGCCCTTTCCATAGAACCTTATCTCCTTCTTCTGATTTTTTTTTTTTTTATTCTGTGTTTGTTATTTTGTGTTGGTTTTTTTTTTTTGTTTTGTTTTGTTTTTGCCTGTAGAACTCAACACTTTAGTTTGAGACAGACCCTTTGATGTGTGATGTATTCTGCAATGAGAACAACCCCATGATGCACACAGAACTGCTACAGTTTGATCTCTCCATTCTTTTTAACATCTGGATCATCTGTTTGCTTGTGTCATTTTAGCAGGCTTCCTGCTCCTGTTTAAGATTTAAAATGAACTTGCTACTTATTTTAACCCTCTGAAAAATGATATCTCAGATTCTTTTATTGGCCTATATTACTGAGTTTCTGGCTTTGTTTTGATCTGTCTCAAGTTATTTTGGGGAAAGGATTAGCTTTTGGTCTAAGCATCTGATTTTTATAGCCATCTTGAAGATTTTAATCTGTAAACTTCTTGCTCTGCCTTTTAGTTTCTGTGTTCAGATTTTTTGTTCTTCTTCACTGTTACAAGGCGGCTTCTCAGCAGTAACATTTTATGATCCCAGCTCTTCCTACTTCTTGAGATCAGATGAGTGTTTTCTCTTTCTTTGTGTGAATGTTTTGTTGTTATAGATGTTTGCTTTTCCACCTCTTCCATGAGCCAGACCTGAACAACAGTCGTAGCTTTTGTCTGCTGATGTGATCCTTAGCCAGTCTAGCTGAGAGTCACTGAGTATGCTGTTACCTGTTGTGTTTTCTTACTTGGCAGTCTGTCTTTAACTCAGTATTTCATAAAATCTCATACAGTTTCCATCCTGATTGGATATTAGTCTTCTAGATGATATATTTCAATAAAACTTTGCTGTCCAGCCTACTGTTTGGATTCATAGGAACTTAATGTTATTTATTGATTCTCCTAGATTATTAATTGCATTTTAGCTTTCTTCAGTCCCTGCTGAAGTATGACTTTCTGTCTTTTCTTTACACTTTCTACCTGGAGCAGCAATATTCTACTGAATGTCTTTTTTCCACCAAGTTTTCAGTAGGACTACTGTGTAAATAATGCCATTTAACAACAGGAATTTTATTTCTTTTGTGTCTTTCTTAGGCTTTTAGTGTTTATACAGAAATGTGTATACTTTCATATGGCTGTTTCATTTCTTTGCAAACTTTAGAAAGACAATCTGCCTGTTATGGCTTTTTTTGCTATTATTTGCTATTATTTCTCTCCTTTGTAAGTTTAATAAACTTCTGTTCTTCTCCATAACTGGGAATTACAGGTCTCCATGATGTTATTGTTTGTCTTAAATCATGTAGAATCATAGAATCACCAAGGTTGGAAAAGACCTCCAAGATCATCTAGTCCCACCTACCACCAGTGTTTCCCCACTGAATCGTTTTCCTCAGTACAACATCTAAATGTTTCTTGAATGCCTTTAGGGATGGTGACTCAACCATCTACCTGGGCAACCTGTTCCAGTGTCTGACCACTCTTTTGGAGAAGAAACTTCTCCTAATGTACTGTGTCCTTGTAACCTCTTCAGTCTGAATGATTTCCTATGACCTTTGAAGTGCCAGCAAAACTCATTCTTTTCTGGTTTAGGTTAAATTTAGCTACCTACAGGATTCCTTGAGTTCTTCAAATGGCCATTTAAATTAATTTTTTTAGCTGCTTATTGAACCTAGGCTTGTCAACCTATTTTGTTTTAGAAACACTGATGAGAGAGCTACTACAGTTCTTTTTCTCCACTAGTGGCCACTACTTTGCTTTCAGGACTTTTCTCCTAGCCTTCCTTGTCTTAGTGTTATCTGCACAGACCATAGCCTTTGATTGTTTCTCAGTATCTCCAGAGATCACATCCAAACCCTCTGTGAGGTCTGTACCTGTTGAGTCATGGCCTGAATCTCTGATTGATCACCTGAGGCAAGCACAGGGTCAGCCCTGGGAGCGCAGGTGAAGGCAATTCAGCTGTGTGACCAGAAGGGGTGGAGCCTGGCTGTACCTCTCCTAGACCCATTTAAGGGCTGACTGCCCCTAGGAAGTATCACTTTCTGGAGATTGCTCCTCTTGGAGTTTTTCTTGCGAGTCTACATAGGTGAGCATTTTTTGTCTGTTTCTGATTATCCCTTTCTATTCACACCACTCTATTTTTGTTCAACATACGGAGGTCTGATGTTTTTGTGTTAAGCTAAGCAGAGAAGCCTGTGATCTCTGGTGTTTTAGATTTTGTGTTTTTGATCATCATTGATACCACACTGAAGTAGATGAGCTTCTCTCATTCCTATCAGGAAAACTGGGAAAAAATTGGGTTTAGCTGCTTTGTACTGAGCAAGGGAAAAGGTGAACAGCAACCCTACATGGCTGAACTCACTAAGAACCCACTGGCCAAAAGTGCTTGATACTGTAGTCAATAACACAGGTGATCACAGGGGCGTTCCCAGGACCTACGTGGTTGGTCATTTTATTATCACAGTTATTGTTCTTGTGCTAACTGGGACAGATGGTGTGAAGACAAAGAGTAGTTCCTGTTTGTTTCACCAGTATTGTTACACTGATGCAAAATGCCAAGCTTCTCATATGGGGGGATTTTATAGCACACAGTTCACTATTTGGAAGTTTGAGGAGATGTTCAAGGTGGTCAAAGCATCACCTGAGGGATCTGAATGAACTGTTGTTATACTGATGATGTCCCAGTATTACTAACAAATTATCTAGAATATAGTCATGAATCCAGAACTGTTTCTTGTAGGTTATATATATGTGTGTGCAGCAGCTTAGAAGCTGTAATGACAATCTAAATTTCACTATGCACGTGATGTGCAGATTGCTGTTCTCATTGCTGGCAGGTGAGTAGTCAAACATCACTGTCTGATAACAGCAGGTGCAGACTATGCTTCTGACTCATTAATAGGGAAGTGAATTTCTCAAGACAATAATCTCCGTGAAGAAACTGGATATTGAGCCTGATGTTGTTACCATTGATCTACCAAGTCAGAGGGGGAATGTTGAATCAGAGGGAGAAATCTCTTGGTGAAAATCAAGCTCTTTGTCAACATAAAAGTCAGGACAGTTTGATTAAAAAGTACAGTTCAATTAATTTGTTGCTAATGTCCGTGAACGTGCTGCAGAAAGATCAACAGGAGATTAATCAATTAAAATATAAAGGCCCATGAGAAAGTTTCTAACCAGGAGGGGAAGAAAGAAATACGAACAAAGCTTTGAGTTATGAAAGATAAAAGTAAATGTGAAAGGCAAAGGAGTTTTTCTTAGTTGTGGATCTGGAAAATACCACACAGGATTGGAAATAGCATCTGGCCTTAAGGGCAAATCATTGTTTGTGGAGTGAAGATGGTCTCATAGTGATGAAATTGATGGAAAAAAATTCTGAGGTGGTCTGTCAAAACTTTTCAGTTGTCCTAAATGATAAGGTTCTAAATGAAGCTCCTTGGCTGGGAGCAGCAGTGTCTCTCAGTAATGACACAGCATACAACATGCTGCAGTTGGCTGTAAGCAAGTTCACTAAAATAGAAAAATATGGGTTAAAAGTTACAAGCACCCAGAAGATTTTTGTGTCTTCATCTTTGGAGAGAACTATTTCTTGAGGTGTTAGAGAACTGAAATGCTGTGTACTTCTTTGAAGAGAAAGGTGATGACATCTTCTGAAAATCATTGTAGTTCTCATTCTCACAAGACTTGGAAAAGATTTTATGGGGAAAAAACAGCCATTTTTTGCTACAGAGGTAACTGAACAGGTTCCTTCTGTCAGCGCGATTAAATGAAGATGTCCTACTTTGTTGAGGAGGTGGGTGAGCTAATAGTCTTCCAGGCCAATTCTTTTTTTTTTTTTTTTAAATGTTCAACATTTTTTACAATAGTTATATGAAATCTTATATAGCTTCAATGTTTGAAGAACACTGCTCACTTTTAGAAAACATATATTCTCATTTAGAAGTATTTCACTGATCTCAGCAAAAAGTGATTTTAGTAATGATTTAGTATAGTAAATGCCTTGAGTTAATTCTGATTAAGCATGTGGTATTTCAGATCTCAGTGGGGGTCTGCTGTATATAAACTGGTGTCAGATTCCATTAGATGACAAGAATAAAGGAAAAAAGCGCCAAAAGAATGAGAGATGATGGGAGGGGATTTTATGCTGAGGCTGTTATTGTAAATGCTTGTTTGCTCATTTTTATAGGGTGCTTTATCTAGCTGTGTGGCTTATATAAAAGAATGAATTGCTCTGTAGCAGCTCTGCTGTTTAAAATTAAATGGAAGGCACACCATTATGTGGAAAGGGAAGGAACAGGATGGGAATGAGAGAAGGTTGTAGTTTTTGGAAAGACTGGTGGAAGTGATTCTTCAGATTTTAGAGATGATAACAATATTTTTACATACTTATGCATTTATGAGGGTTAGAACAATTTCTAACAGTAGACTTTTAAGTTTCTTCAGTGATTAAAAGGCAGCAAGATAGCAAACACGCAGGAAGATAGAGCTGTCAGGCAAGATCCATGTACTGTAGGCCTAGCCATTATGTTTGCAAGTGTCACACTGATAGTTTTAATTCCATTACCTCTGGTGTATTTTAGTTTCCGTGAGTAGCAATAAAAAAGAAGGAAAGTGTTTTGTATAAGGTTCTTTTTCCATCCTTGGGATATAGTTAGGGAAACAGAACATTTAATTATTGGGAATTGTCCTTGTACCTGCTATCATCTTGTATCATGCTAAACACACTGATGATTGCAAACACTGACTGGGACATTCCAAGCTCTGAATGTCCTCCTCTTTGAATATTTCACTTCCTTAGAGTAATAGAAAGATACTGTTGAAAGTAATTTGGAGAATAAAATCTCATGTCAGGTAGCCTGCCTCTGTTGGCCTAAAACTAGCACATATTTTACAGGCAGTGTTGGGAAAAGTCCCCTGTATGTGTTGAGGCTTTCCAGAACGGGTTAAAGTTGCAGGTAATTATTTCCTCATGCATATACTTAAATTGCCTACAGCTTACTCTATTCTATCATTAAATTTATCTTTTACTTTAGATAAAAGATGTGTATAGTGAGATGTAAGTACCTTGGGCTTCCTTGTGGCTTTGGAGTCAGCTCAGCTAGGTCAAGTCCCACTGAAGCCAGGGAGGCTTCTTTCATATACATGCAATGAGAAACTGATATACTGGGATCTTTTTATTTTTTTTAACTGCATATATTTAAAGCAAACCAAAACTTCAAAACTTTCCAACAGGCAATCAGTGAAGGGAAGAAAGAAGGAATGTATTTTACATTTAGTGATCCAAATGGCTCATCCAAGTGTTGAGGTTTGTTTACACTTAAAAATAAGTAATTCTTTTGGCTGATTAGCTTGTAATTTGGAACAAAATTTTGACAGATTGATCTAATGAGAGAATATATGCATGTAAATACGTAACTGTGTATGTATACATGTGCTGTAAACTGGAAGCTGAATGTTATTCACTTGTTATAAAGTGAGATCATCCTAGAAAGCAATATGTACCCATGTATGACTGAAATGGAGAAGCATGTTGTCAAATTCGTGGTAGCTCATTAATACCACTATGACAATCAATCTATTAATTTGATGTTATCAAATTTGACATCATTTAAGTCCACATTTCCTGAAGCTTGTCTTTCTTCGGGATTGTGTGGGTTCCTCTTTGTGCCTGCAACCTTCACTGTGTGACAGACAGTACTGTAATGTCCCACCCATAAAGGGAGGAAAGGAGTGACATTGTCCTGTCCCTGGGGAGGGGTCTCACTTCTCAGTGCATAATAGGAGCTTTGCAGTCCCCCCTGGAAGTGCAGAATGGAAACAATTTAATTAAATGCTTTTGATGCAGTCTGGGCTGAGACTGATCATGACGTTCACTGGAAAAAAGCTTCAGGGGCGAGGATGAACAAAACCCCATTTATTATGGAGTCGTAAACAGAATTAGAAAGATAACTTAAATGTGTTGTTTTAAAGATGAGAAAGGCAAGTGTTAGTTCTGAAAAGTGTTACTGTCTTTCTCTTTGGCTTTGTGGTGATAGCTGATGTACAGGAAAGATTACCTTCAGCCTGCCCTGCCTGATCAGAGGGAGGCTCTCATAGCTGTGTTTCTACTGGTTTCCAGCAGCCAGGGAGTTTGCCACTCTGCTCTAGGAGCCATATGGCTGACAGCTAATGGCGTGAGCCATATGGTGTATCAGCTAATGAGCTTGGCAGAAAGTCGATCAGCTCCTGTCCTGTCAAAGTCCAGAGTCTGCTGTTCGAGGTTTGGTTATGTGTATGCCTGAGCTCGTGGCTCCTGCTTGGTGTGGTGCTGGCCAGAGGTGTGAGCATGCTCGTGGCAGCAGGTGAGCATGCTGGAAGCAGTTGACAAGCATAGAAGTGTGCGGAGCATGAGCAATAAGGTCACGAACAGTAGGGGAAGAACGTGAATGAATGCTACATCACGTGTCTCTTATAGATACGGGGTTGTGTAGTTTGTCTTTTATGAGGAAAAAGAAATAAACAAATGCTGAAACACATTTCTATTTGTTTTTACTTTTATTTTTGCACTATCTGTTGAAAGTTTTGTATAAGTAAGAAAGGAAAAGACCCTCACATGATAAAATGTTAAGTATGTAAGCTGAAGAGCTATGAGTGGGTGAAAAGTATCAGACACTAAGAGAGCCATCATACAACTGGAGGAAAATAATTGTGTCAGTGTTGAAAAATGATCAAATAGGTGCTTTCAGATTGTCCCCATGATTTCGCCAATGGGAGAAATGGAGGTAAAGCATTCCTGCATACAGTGTGACTTGTGGAGGTTATTATACTGCTGCAGCGGTAGCATTTGGGGCCTGCTTTTGCAGTCCTTTTTTTGTGGAAAAATTGCTGCTAGAACTAACAGCTGCCCGCCTGAATGAACAGCACCTTTGATATAGTGCTGATGTACTTCAATCAGGGATACTTTTGAACAAATACAGTAATAAATACTTTTTTAATGCTTCTATCGCTAGATGATTTAAACATGTTAGTGTAGTAACTTTTATATAGGTTCTGTAAATAAATTTAGTTTTATTCTGAATTTCTTTTTGAGGTATGTTCCAGCCACTACTCTGCATTTTACCTGCACATTTCAAAGTAAGCACTTGCTAGGAAAAAGATGGTGCATGTAATCTGTAACCCATCCATCCAGCTGAATGCTTCAAACGGAAGCAAGATAGATAGTACCTGATAAATATCTCTGTCAAAAAAAATTATACTCTAATGGACTTGGGCATGGCATAGTCCATTTGGGAGGTGTTTAGGCAGCTGCATTCTTCAATTTAACCCATGAACCATACTGGCTGCAGAGATCTTGTGAATTCAGGAGCAGAAAAGCTTGTACTGCTTTCTGCAGATTGGATTTGCCTTGCCTTTTAATTCACTTATTCCTTCACGCCTACCACATTACTGCTGTGTGAGTTAGTTTTTTCAATCTACTTCAACTAATATATATCTCAATTTAACAAAAGAACTATTAGGGTGGTTAATGGTTATTTATGAAGTTAATCCAAATTACAGCTTCCTACATTGACGGAAATCCTGTTTTGATTCCTATTGCTTGACATTTGATTCATATTCCCATGTCTTTCTGAAATATCAGTGCACCATCAGTTAAGAGTATATTATTCTTGTCTGACCTTTAAGTACATCAGTTTTTAACTTCCTTTTCATTTTCCTTTGTTTCCAGGAAATTGAAGACCACGTGGCATTTTTAATAACTGTTCCAACGGCTCTAGCAATTTTTTTTGCTATATTTATCCTTGTCTGCTTAGAGTCTGTCTTTAAGAAGCTGCTCCGTATATTTTCGCTGGTGGTCTGGGTATGTCTTGTTGCCATGGGATATCTCTTTATGTGTTTTGGAGGAATCATCTGTCCTTGGGACCAGGTAAGATTGTTATTAATTCTACAATACTGGATTTCCAAGAGCCGTACCCTGCAAAAGTGTCAACATTAACTTCTGTGGGACATTTCATGAAAAGCTTTTGTGACCAAGTGTTTCTGTGCTAAGATTTCCTGCGCCTACTTCATAAGCAAGATGTATGTACTTTAAGGGTCTTGCTTTGATATTTTATGCTTCTTTGGAAAACGAACATTTGATTCCAGTCCCCTTCTTCCTTCTGTAGTGAGCGTTTGATCCCAGTGACCGATTGGCATGTTGGAAGTGCAAGTTTTGTTCAAATCTGCTGGTGCTATCTTCAGCTTAAAGTGTGAGAGCTTTCTGTTCAGTGGTCTTCAAGATGTTTTGTAGCAACGTTTGAGGAAAAATGATTGATAACTTCCTCACATATCTAAGGAAATACCTAATTACAGAAACAGGGAATTACCTTTTCCTTCAAAAAAATAACTGTAAAGAAGACAAAGCAAAGTGTAGTTGCCTCTTAATTGCAGCATTTTTGAAATATTAATAAAAGGTATGTGATATCCAAAGCTGTACCTGATAGATTCTTTGATGTTTTGCTATATCCTTTTCCTTTCCTGCACTCTCTCAACATGGAAATACTGTTGATGTAGAAAATACTGCAAATCTCCTTATAGGATGGAGAAAACCTTTAAATATACAAATGTGTCCCCTGAAAATTCTGAGTTGAGTGCAAGTTCAGTATAAGATTTAAATTGCAATACTCTATCTGCGCTGCCTTCTGGGTCTTTATCTTGAATCAATTTCTCTGATTTTCTATTTGGAATGTGCAAAGACTTATGCAAATATTGAACTTTAAGTATGCAACTAGTTCCTATAACATCTTTGATTCAAATGATTTAAATTGCTGATGTGTGTTGATAATATTAGTTTTGGAGCCGTCATCACTGTGACTGACTTCTGTATTGTTATTTTCTTGGAAGTTTCAGAGATCAATTATCCATCAATCTGCTTTCCTGTTCCTCCCTCCTTCCCTCCCTCCTTCCTTCCCTCCCTCCTTCCTTCCTTCCTTTTTTTTTTTTTTTCTCAACAAGTATTTGGAACTATCAAACCAGGCCACACTTGCAAGTGATAAGAAACAAACCAGAATGTGTAATACTATTTTTTTCTAGATGCCCATTTCACCATGGGTGTCCCTGTATCTTTGTGATATCAAGGGTAGGTATTTCACTTGATCTTAACTTTGCTGAATCATTTATTTATTGCCAGCTGTGAGATGTCATACTAGAGTATTTCAAGCTTTCAAGCTTAGATATAGATATGTACTTGGCCATATTATCTTTTCATTTCAATTTCTGTGGAGTTTGATCTTATCACACCTTTCAAATAACCATTTTTAATAGCATGTGGCGTGAAAGATATCTAAAATGGATTCTGCTATTGCAGTCCTGTTTTTTTCTTTAGTCTGCTAAGGTGGTTTGTTCTACTGTGCTTCTTTCTTAGGGAACTGTAGGCATTTCTGTAACATCATGGTGACTGGGTCAGCCATCCTCAGCAGGAGGGGCTGAAGAGCTCTTGGGAAAGACATGGTCCTTGAGCAGCTTGCCAGGGCACAAGGAGTCAGATGCTTTGATCTGCTCCTTGGTTGGCATGCAAGAGGTTTTTGGGAACAGGATATTTGAAAGCAAGCAGCAGTCTCACCTGGTGGACAGGGCTCTTCCAAATAGCACTGACCCCACTGCCCATATCTGGCTTAGCTGGAACATGCTTGCATGTTCATCATCTGGCAGGAGAAGGACTGGGGTACAGCAGCCCTTAACCACTTTGAGAAGTTGCTGCCTCAGAATACATTTTTTTTCCTTGGGGTGCTGTTTTGGTGATGGCTGTAGGTATGTTTTTATCTGCTGTCAGTTAAGACTGACTACAGAAATATGGAAATCTTTCTGGGAGTTTGACATCGTACAGAGTAAATTAATCCCAGGTTTGATGGGGGGGGTGGGGAGGGAGTCAACCAGTAGTACTGCTGTGCAGTCCTATAGTGTTGGTGTTTTGATTGCTCTGCATCAAGAATACGTGGGTCAATAATAGTTGTTCTCCCCTGTAATTATACGTGAAAGCAAATCTGAAATAATTCTTCCTCAAAGGTGACTGACAGATTCTTTCTTTAAGGTTTACATTTTGTGAAATTAAAACACTTTTTGCTTTGTTCATTAGGGTCTTTTTCTTGTTACTCTATGCTTCTTGTGAGAGAAAACAAATTGATATCAAACTTAATTTAATTCTGTTTCAGATATATCCTTGTCACAATAACTAATTGGGAAATGATCAAAATGCTAAATTAAACAACAGTTCATTCACTTAAGTGCTTTCATTTTTTTATTTTTTTCAAACTACAAGCTAAGTTCATCTAGCAGGGTTTAAAAATAGTCTTTCCAACACATCCTTTGTATCTTCCAAATCCTGAGCTTGTAGAAAAAAAATGGAATTTCTTAATTGTACCGGTAAGCAGTTGAAAGGTAAATTTACTGCATACCGTAGTTTATAGAAAGAATGTGTTTTTCTTTCACTTGCGTACAAAACGTTTCCCTTAGAAAGACATCAGTGCATCCTTTAGGTTGTGACTTGATGATTTTTATATTCCTTTTGGCTGTTTTTATGTGCTAAATGCTAATTTTCTCTGTTGTTGGAGGAACCTCAGGTGTGAACTTTTGCAGCTTTTGTTTACAATAAAAGCACCACTTCAGAGAGAGTATTTTTGTTATGAATTCAATATATATTTAATGTGGAGCAGCTCCCTCTGTGCCTGCAGGCACATAGCTCAAATAACTTCCATGAAAAATGGAGAATTGAAAATGAAGCGGGCTGGTCAGTGACGGTGTTTTTTGTGTTAGTCCTGTGGGCTGGTATGAAATAAGTGCAAATCATAATTGGTTTCAGCTTGCTATTGTTGTCCCTGCAGACTGCTTTTATCTGTCTGCATTTCCTCATCTCTTGTTCATCCACAGCTACAGCTTTAGAGAGAAAGCCATTATTGGGTGTGTGGATCTGGCTGTGTTGAGAATGGGGTGCATGCGGCTGCAGGCTCTTGCTTTATCCCTTGGGCCCGTCTGCAAGCCCTCTGCTGGCCCTGTAATTGCCTGCTGAGCCTTAGCCAAAGGCTGGAGCTGGCATTCAGCTTCCTGGGCATCATCAAACCCATCCACCAGAGGAGACAAACTGCAGTATTGTTTGCATTATTAATCTTTCCAGATAGCTTAACTCCTCAGTTAGTCCAAGCTCCCCTCCTCTTTATGGATGGTGAAGACAAGCTAGGTGCATTGGAAAGGAGATGGAGAGCACCACCTATGTGGAAATCTCTCCATGGAAAAATGCTCTTATCTGACAAACTGTCACTACAGAAATGTGGCAGTTCTCTCGCATTGCCCTGGTGGCTCAGGGAACTGGGATGTTCTAATAGGACCTATATGTGTGAGACTGACTTACAAGGGAGGAAGACTGGACTGTTTGAGATGAGAGGATGTCTGTATGAGAGGTCTGGCAGGAGGCACAAGGCGCCTCCCTATGATGGACAGGAAAAAAGCAAAGGAAGTCATGTAGTGCCTGAGAGATAGCAGTTGTCTGCTGGTGGGTCTTTCCAAATCTGAGGTGTGAGTGATAGTGCATGGGGCTGGCTTTCGTGAGGAGATGTTTAGAAGGATCTGTGCCAAAATCAGTGGGTGATGTGTTGGGTGGAAAGCTGAAAACACTTAACGGGCAAGCTGAGGAAGCAGTGCTTGGTGGAGGAAGGTGATTTTGTCATATTAGGACTTTTCCTTACTGACAGGAAGGTTCAGCTTTCTAACAAATGTAAGTCCAGTATCCATCTGTAAAGTTTATGCCAGGGGATGAGTTTAGTTTTGTTTCCTTTTGATTCCCTGATGGTACAGTTATTGTACAATAGTTGCCTTTCCTTTCCATGTCATCCTTTGACACATCTAATACTTCCTCGGGCTTTTATACAGGATGTGTGTAAATATATCAAGGGGTAAGAAGAGATCTTCAGGCACACAGTGGATGATTTAAAAAAAGAAAAAAGAGAGTAATTATACAACATTATACTGGTCTAATGAATTCTATCATTGCTGGATTTTGGTATTCAACTCTAGTTATAAATGCATTTGCACAGCTCAGGCACCAGATGTGATCCTCCTTGTCTATATTCAGTTACAGCACAGAAATTACTTCAAATTACTTTAAGCGGGATTTGACACTTCTGATTTACAAAAGAGAAATTATTCATGTAGCCCTGTGTTTAGAATATGTTTGGCTATTTTATTCTAATGCTAGTTTTTGAGCTGAATCTAAAGAACTTCTTTGTTTTAATGAATAGAACAGTTAGTTCAATTGGAAGGGACCTACAGAGATCATTTAGTTCAATGGCCTGACCATGTCAGGGCTTAGCAAAAGTTAAAGCATATTAATAAGGACATTGTCCAAAGGTCTCTTAAACAGACATGGGGCACCTGCCACCTCTCTAGGAAGCCTGTTCCAGTGTTTGACCCCCCCCCCATCACAATTACAAAATTCTTCCTAATTTCCAGCCTGATGCTCCCTAGCTCAGATTTGCACCATTCCCACACATCCTGGTATTGGTGACTGGGAGCAGAGTCTGGCACACTTCTTTATTTCCCCTACTTAAGCAGCTATGAGGCTGCGTCTATCTGCTCTTCTCTAGGCTGGACTGTCCAATGTCCTCATCCTCTACTCACAGGAATTACTGTTATGGAATGTTGTTATGCAGCGGGAGTTGTTGTAGGGTGGTTGGATTCCAGCCTTGGAGCAACACTCATGTATGAAGTCTAGGCCAAATTTTCAGTATCTATTATTCTCATTTTCTTTCATACTTTCTTGGCATCTGAGCATATAAATCTGTTGTGTGCTGAGGGATAGAGGCCTACTATGCTGAATCTTCTGTGGACAGTTGTGGTAATTAGCTTCTTTATTAAGCTGAGGGGCTGCAGTTTGTCTGGGGGCGCCTGAGGCAATATGGGTTCTGCATTTCTGAGGGAACTTTGAGTTGTGTTTGGAGGTGAGCAAAGTCAAAGATGTGGAACTGGAGAGGAGCATGTGGGTGGTCTGAGCTCTTGGAAGACAGCTGCTGGATGGGTTCACGGAAAATAATGAATTTTGTACAGAATTGTCCAGGGTCTCATTTCCACATCTTGCTTGGGACCTGCATTGTCTGAAGTTAACCCTGATGTAAATTACTATTAAGATGTGCAGTTAAGTGGTGCCAAAACAGTTAGATGATTGAGAAGGAGATCAGGATGGATGCCAGGGAAATTCCTGTAGCACAGGAAAAAATGGATGAGTTATTGTGAACAATGCAGAAATCTCAGGATCTGGAGTATGGAGGAGACTTATCTTTTTTTTTTTTTTTTTTTTTTTTTTTCAAGTTCAAGGAGAATCAGACTACTAGGAATGAATATCCTAAGCAAGGAACTGAATCTTGAAGGAGGCATGGTATGGTACCTTGCAATGTGGATGATCACCAAGACCTTTACCAGGTGGCTTGGTTCAAAGGATGAAGAACTAGATTGCAGCTGATACTGTGCTCCAGGAGCAGGTGTGGGAGAAAAGGAAGAAACCCAGAATCCACAAGTACAAGCCATTTTTTTTTGTGATCATGTTAGGTGAAGGAGAGGAATAGATGATTTTTATCTTATTATTATTTTCTTTAAGGCATACAAAGTTGCAGGCTAAATATAAAGAAATTTTAATGTGTTTATCGAATTCAGGTGTAACTATATCTGTATGTAAGACAGGAAAAAGCTGAGCTCCTAGAGACCTGCCAGCTTGTCATTAAAATCAGTAATGTAGTAGATTAATATAACAAAATAGTGTGTAGAGCCTTTGAAGACCCTGTTAGCACAGCTAATGTACCACTGTTAACCTTTGGTATGTGATGGCAATGTGTTCTGATAGTTGTTCAGGGAAAGAAAATTGATTTATTTTAAATAGGAAAAGCTTTTTTATTATTATTATTTAAAGTAAAACATTTGTTGTGGTGCCAAATGGAGAAGAAGCAAAACTGGAGGAGATGGGAGTTATTAAAGTAATTGTAAATACAGACAAAGGGAGATGGCAGCTGGGGTGACTTCAGAGAGTATCAGGCCTGAGGAAGATTGCTGGTTCAATTTCTTGGGTAGCTCTCCAAGGAATAATTGCATTTATTAGTGCTTTCTACCAGTTATGGGGCAACAGAATGTCTCTGCTATAATGAAGATTGTTGATGGTACAGTTAAGAGTCCTAGTACTGCAAAAGAGGGATGTTATAGGGCAAGAACAGCATGACCTTGAAAACTGAAGTAATAGCAACTAGATTAAATTTAATAATACGAAGTACTAGGTGGGCCTGCATTTGGGAACTAACAGCAGAAAATTCAGCTGTGGGCCAAGAGACCGTCAGTAGAAAATGAGCAGGAAAAGCATAATGAAGAGGAGGTGCATGAAATGGTCACTGCATCACTGGGGTAGCAGAATCAGTTATAATGACAATGGATCCAGATCAGGTGAGGTTTCACTGGTGCCTTGGTCACTATGCACATTTCTGGTCATCTACATTCAAAGGGATAAACTGAAGTTGGAGCAAATGCGGCAAGTTAGATCATCAGGAGAATGGAGAGAGCCCATTTTGTGAGGGAAATTTGGCAGCTGTAGAGGAGGAGGAGAACAGAAGAACGCTGAGAGTGATGTGACTGCCATCTACAGATGATACATCTACAGATAATGCCACTAGGGCTTTCCAGGCAGAATAGCAACAGCTGAAGTAATGAATTGGTTTTATAGTGGAATGCTGCCCTTATTTAAGAGTAAAGTAAAGAGAGAGATTTTCTAAGTTTATGGCTTTTTTGTTGTTGTTGTTGTTTGTTTGTTTAAATGTTTTATATCCTTCTGGTGAAGGAACCAGTAGTCTTAAAAAATATGTATATATCAGGGTATAACAACTTAGCCATAATTCCAATCAGGAAATTATTTTAGATCATATGATTAAGGTTTGATGTAATACGAACATGAAGAGGCTGAATGTCTCCTACACCTCTATAAGAACCTTTTGAAATCCTTAGCTTTCTGCTAGTTTATTTTTCTTTACTTCATTTCCTGTAGTGATTTTTCCATCACAAATCATAAAATTAAGCATGAAGGCTGAACTGATGGCAGATTTTGTCAAGATTATTACATAGTTTGTATGCGTTGTGATATTTGCTGTGCAAGTCATGTGGATCAATTTTGTTAAGGGAAAAATTAATGTAGCTCCAAAGAAGTACAATAAAAACTTATGTCTCGGATAAATATGCAAAACTGGTTGTGGCACGCTTTCCCCTCCATGATGGGAGATTATGCTTATCAATAAATCTGTTAATGATTCTTAGAATTCTGAAAATAAGTAATTGGAATTTCAAATATCATCATATTGTTCTGATGTTGCTGATGGGGGAAAAAAAACAACAAACACATTACAAATAGAAATTAATAATTCAAGACATTTATAAGAGTTCTTATATGCCTAGTAATTGATTTGACATTAGAAAATAAACATTTTAATTCTATAGTACATAGTAATTAACAAATACTTGTATGATGGAACTATCTGAGAACCTTTAAAGACGTTACCCACAATTTCTTAGCTAAGCATCCTTTAGGATAGCCATATAAGCCTTTTCCTGTAATTGAAATTGTTTTCTACTAAGAAATTTTGCAGTTTGTCTGACATCAGGATTGGATTTTTTTTGGCATGACACTGCTTGAGTCTTTAGGACTGAGCTCTTTGCTTAAGAATTTGATCTTAAAGCTGAAGTAATTTTGTGGCTTTAACACTTAATTCTTATTGATGTCAGAAAGGTTTTTGCAGAAGAAATCTTAAACTTTCTGGTAGCATTTACATTTGATTCATCAGGGTGGTTAAACCCTCTAAACAATTGGTTGAATTTTATAAGAGCAGGAGAGATTAGGAAAAAAACCAAACTTCTGTTTCAGTAAGGCTGACTCAACATGAGTTGTAGGAGATGTATGTTTACATCTCAAGTTCATCTATATCTGTGTATGTTACATATCTGTATGAATAACATTTATAAAATCTTAACTACACAAGTATGTATTTTCATAAAATACTATTTTATTATTTTGATTATACTTATATTTATTTTTAGTGAGTTACAATCTAGCTAAAATTTTAATTATATCAATTATAGAGAAATGGTAAATTTTTTGAGAACTAGAAGACTTAGGTTTGCTTTCAAGAAGTTATTTGTGTTAATTTACTGATTTGGGGATGACCATGTTGTTCCAACCTCCTTGTATTGGGCAGGGACACATCCCACTGGACCAGGTTGCTTAAAATCCCATCCAGCCTGGCCTTGAGTGCTTCCTGGTGTGAGGTACATTGAATGGGTTAATTTGACCAGTTTCAAACTTGACTATATATTCATAGTGTTGCAGTCCAAATTGCATTTTTCTTATTTGCTTCTTGTGCATCCATTTTGTTCTATGTTTTGTATATAAATGTGTATGTATATGTGTGTATATACCTATATATCTCCATTTGTAATTAATTTTATATGTCTTGTTTTCAATGTGCTATTTTATATGCTTTACTTCCTAAACGTTATTCTTACTAAAATGGGCAGACGTGAATATCTTCTTAAATGTTCTTTTATAAATAACATTTGAATGATTTGAAAATAACTTTTTTTTTTTTTTACAAGAATCATAGTTAATTGCAGTTGGGATGATGACTTAGGACTAAATGTCTCATGTTCCCCCATGCTATTGCAAAGTAATTTGCATTTTGTAATCTGCTCTTTTTCTTCAATGGTGCTTTCTCCATTTCTCCCTTTTTATAGTAACTCAATTTCAGATTTTCTGTAATCTACTGGTTATTTATCTGCTGCATATTTGCAAAATAAGCGTGCATTGAGGTTTTTAACCTTGCTTTGCTTATGTTGCAATTCCTCTGTAGTCATTTTTTCTGCACTTCCTTTTATGAATTTGCTTATTTTTGCATCTTTCTTGTATTTAGCATCGTACTTGTCATCTCTCCCATTTATTAATGAGGGTTGCCTTTCTTTAGTACTTCATCATTTTTCATCACCTTGTAGTTTTCATAACAATGTGTTTTGTCTCCTTCAATATGGATGAGTTTATGTATATACCAATATTTTTAGGTATCATTAGTGGCAACTGTAGAATTGCAAGTTCAAATTTCCAGGGGCTCAGTTATAGGTCTGTCAAATTCCCCTTGACCATACATTCATTTCTGTGTGTTTTTTTGTGTTGTTTTGAAAAAAGCTCTTATTACTCATTTTGATTGTATACATTATTTAGCGAAAACTCCTGCACACATTACTTTCATACATATATAAACAAATATAATTGGGTATTTTAAATCTCCTTCATGTAGATGAGATTGCAGTTTTTCTTAGATGCTTGTGAATACTGTGTTGTTTTTTTTTCACCTTTCTAGTAGGAGCCTGAGTTACTCAGTGTGTGGAATCAGATATGATTCAGTGACTTCGTCATGTCCAGCAGGACAAACAGCCAGGTCTACCAAATTACAAAGTTTTGACAAGGGGAGGAAAGTACATATGAAGATATGTAGTAGCCACCGAAGTCTGCTAGAAATGGAAAATCTTTCCAGATCCACAAATTGCATATTGTTTTTGTACTTAGTTATTAGTTTAGTAGTAGGAAGCATAGATTGCAGAACAAAATGATTTCATTTCTTGTAGTGTTATAAGGTTTGTATTCTTTATTTACCATGCCAACCATCCATCTATGATAGGGATATATAAAAGAAAAAAGATTTTTTTTTTTTTTCAGTGAAATGTTAGGCTTCAGTTTTCAGTATCTTTGCAATTGTATTCTGCTGTTTGTTTTAACCTATCTTATGAAAGTGGAAGTACCAGGTGTATCCCTTTATTTGAGATGGCTACAGTCTCTGTTATAGTGCTAGAGGACTGAAGTCAGCACACAAGCCCACTACTGCTGCGTCTGTTGTTTCCATGAGAAGAAGCCTTTGCCCATGGACAGATAGCTGCCATTTGGCATCCTTGGTCTAAGCTCCATGACACCGGAGAAAGGTTGAATTTGCTGTTAGTTCCTGGACTGCAGTTTTGAAAGAGATGCACTGAAGAAAAAGGTGAAGAAATAAAGAGGAATTGAATTAAAACCATGAAAGAAATACAGTCAGTGTTTAAGGATAAGTTAGTGTAACCTGATGGTAAATAAAATACTCAGTTGATTAGATGAGTAACAGCAAGCCTTTTGCTTGAGCAAGAAGTAGACTTTCAGCACTTGTTATTTGTGTTATTAGTGGCAGTGAGTAGAAATGAGATGGTGAACAAGTGTGAACAAATAATCCCGGAGGTCTAAAAAGCTCACTTTCTGCAGAATAATTTTGAAGTATGGAAGGTCATCGGTATTGTACATTCCAGGCTGCTGGCTCATTGTCATGCTGCTATAGTAAGGTTTCTTGCAACTAGGGAAATTACTTTGTGTGTGTATATATATATATATATATATATATATATCAGGCTTTACATACTGAAGTGTATCTTACATATTTTTATATATAATTTAACATTTGGTACACTGATAATAATATTATGACTCCTCAAGTGTTTGGAGGAAAAAATAAATCTAGCAAGAAGGAGAGTGCAAGTTTTGAATATATTAATTTTAATGCAGAATATATATGAGGAAGTCATTCTTTTTAGGCAAGGTCAGTTGATGAACTCATGTAACGTGAAAAAGCTTATAACAGTTTTAGAATTTTTTTTTTTTTTAAAGCAAAATATTTCCTCTCATTTCTTTTAATAGCTCCTTAACCTTGAGATCTTCCAAAAGAAGTTATTGCCTACATTGCAACTTCACAGTAAAGAGTCATGGCAGTGTCTATTCTTTTAAAAATACTGCTTTGTTAGGTTTCTTCTTATTGTTAAGTAAACTGTAAAGTAAGTTACTACTAGGGGATCCAGTTTTTGAATTCTTTAACTAGTTTTTCCTTTTGTTACAGTTTTTCTGACCAGAGATACTGGGTTATCTTTTGTGTTGAACCGATTTCATGGGATTTTAATCTTTAGGGCTATAAATTATTCACAACTGATGCCAAGAGTTAGGGAAGAGTCGGCACTAGGAAAACCCTTTTGTGGAGGTGACAGTCCTGTTCATCCTGTCCTGCCTCTAAATCAAAGCAGTGCATGAGACTGACTTGCTGCTGTGGTGGGGTGAGAAGCCACAGTAGTGCTGGTTCCTGAGCAGGCAGAGTTGCACTGTGGAATTCAAAGGCCTTGTGATCTAGTAACATCCTCTGCCACTGGGTTCCTGATCTAGTTCCATGAAATCTATGATCTCTCACTCCTTCAACACACCTCAACTTCTATACCCAGCCACCTCTGTTCAATGGAATTTCTGAAATTATCCCACATCCCTAACAATTTCTTCTTCCGCAATTCCTTTTTAACTCATCCTATGCAGAAATCCCATGGTCAAGGTTCTCTCATTCTCCTGGGCACTCTCTATCCCTGACTTTTTAGGCTTCTCAGCCTAAGTTTTGCTGCAGTTTTGTCAATTCAAGCATCAGTGCTACAGGAATTTCCCAGCAGTTCTCACCCTACGGTGTTGTGGTATTCCACTGCTTGCCAGTAGATTAACAACTTTTAGGAAAAAAAATAAAAATTAATTACCCATGCCTGCTCTAACAGGTGGATCTTCAAAGAAGCACAGCCATAAGTTCTGCTTTGATATGGTTTAAATATCTCTGATGTGCGTTTTGTATCAAATCATTTTGGACAGGACTCTTGAGGGCAGGAAAAGCAGTATGGCATGACATATCTATACAAGATGTGTTTAAATGTGTTTTTTTGCTTCTAAAGGTGTCAGGCGATTCCTTCTGACTTTCAAATTACTGTATCACAAGCTTAAATGAAAACTTGTTGGATAGTGCATATCAGAAATATTTAGGCAAATTTAAGACCAGCACCACTGATTTGTGAGTGCTTTTTCCGCACCTTGCTGTCTGTGACTGTTATGGTTAGCTGCTCTGCCTGGTCCAGGAGCTCTGGGGATCAGTGATGGCAGACCTTGTCAGCACAGTAAATCCCATTGTAGTATTGTGCTTAGCGCAGTGATGCAGCCTCTGGTACTTGAGTTAGTGAATTCTACTTCACTGTTGCACTGTATTGCATTTTGTAGCATAGGCATCATTATAGCTGAAATGACTGCCTATTTCTACACATCTCAGTCTGCAGGACCCCAGAAATGGAGCAAGAATGGTGTGGGATCGGGATTCTTTCCGCCTATGTATCCAGAGTGGCATCTCCCCAGAATAGACTTTGTTCCTCCTTCAGTCCAGAAAACTGCTTAACAGCTGCAGTGAAGCCTCCTAGTGGGTTGTTCATGAGTGCTTCTTTGTAAGGATTCAAACCTCTTGCAGTGAGGTAACAGCACTACAAAGATTGTAATTAGATTACTACAGTTAAAAATTCTCTGTGATGTATTACTGTTGCCCGCTTTGACATTTACATAATTCTAATGGTGTCAAACTGCCGGAGAAGAGCTCAGCTGGGAGTGAATGTGTAGCAATCATTAATCCATTGTACCCGGGTAAGCATTTTATCATGATTATCAAAAGATGTATTTACATGGAGACAGGCAAAGGTGACATATGATCTATCCTCTTTGCCCTCAGGAGGTGATGGCTGCTCAGCTTCCTCTCAGGGAAGGGAGAACAGCTGAGGGACCTGCTGTAACAGCCCCAGCAGTCAGAAGTGTCTGAAGCTGAGGAAATTTTTGTCTGGAGCTGAACCCTTTCTGAGCAGGAATGGCATTTTGAAGCCTTTCTATGCTGCATTCCACACCTCTATGTTGTCTTTTTTTTTTTTTTTTTCCTCTTTTTTGAATTTCCTGAATCTTAGTGTGGTATTTTTAGATGTAATACAGTACCTGCTCTTGTGTTGTACGTGCTTATTTTTGTTTTAGATATCTACCTTTCCTTGAATTTTGAAGCATGCAGAGTGCATCATGTCCCTATTTGTTTAATAGGTCATCATGTAAGTAATACCTTGTACGGATCATTAAAGGGGATATTGTGTATGAAAAGGGGGAAGTTATTTTTAACAGCAGGACTGAAGAGCACTCCCTTCTATCCTAGTCCCTCAGAAGACAAAAATGACTCATTTACATTTCAGATGTGATGTAGATACCAACTGTTACCAACTTCATTCAGAACTGTGTTGAAGCTTTCAAAAAATTTCTTTTGGATTGAATAGAAATATGACAAGTTATTACATATATCAACAGTAATAGTTGTTAGGCTGCGATTACACCGAATTTCCAAGAGATGCTGTTTGACCAAATATGCTATGCTACATTGCAATTTTAATTTTTTTTTCAGTCCTTTAAAGAACAGTAAGGAGCATATGAGAACCTTGCTTTCTGAAGCCAAGAACTCTGTACTTAGTGTCTCAGCTTCTCACTGATGTTTTGGTGAGAGAAAGAATGGATTTACCACTTGCAGAAAATACAGTTTAATAAGATATCTTCATCCTCCCTTGAGATAGGGTACTTTTTTTGAGCCAGTGTAGAATAATGAGCTGCTTTATCTAGCATCTTTCGTATATTTCTGTGAAAGATGCAGCTTTGCTGGCTAAAAACTGCCGTTTTGTCTATGCTGATAATCTTGGGAGAATCATTTCAGCTACTTGTAACAGCTGCTGTGATTTTGGTGGAGGGACCGAAAATAGCTCTTCGGATCATATCTGTGCAGTAACAGCCGTTAGGAATGGGTATCTCTCAGACTTTTCCAGGGAGAGTCCTTGTGAAATTAATTCCACCACTTCTTACAGCAGTGTTTCAGTAACTCCTTTTTTCACTGCAGTTCTGTAGAGAGCATAAAAGTTACCAAGATCACTTTGAAGTGAATGAAGGCAATGCTGTGGAGCCTGGGCATCGCTGCCAGGCAGTGATTTGGTAGAACACACATGATGTTGAATATAACCAATTCCAAAGTATGAAGGGCTGTGAAAAACCAAGAGGAAGGAACAACTGTGTAGTGCTGCTGGAGCTGAGAAAGGATTGAGGGACCGGCAGTGTTGTTGCCCAACCTGTGCTGCTGCTGTTTGCCTGATCAAAAGGAGACTTTGACAGATCTTCCAACTTATCTTGCCTTTGCATTTGCATCAGCTGTGTTCACGGTATGGTCTGAAATTAAGTAATGCAGATAAGAAAGAAGTCTGAACATTTTGATTTGGACAAGGTCTATCAAGAGTATGATTTCTCATCTGCTGTATAGTTTTAACAATTGAAAGATGTATAAACTGTGGAACAGAAAGGCTGGTCTGTGCAGCTGGGTATTCAGATGACAGCTACAATCCATGCATTTTTTAGGTCACAGAATGTTTATAATGAATTTCTATGCCATCAATGCAACGAGAAAAGGAGGAGCATGTTTTGTCCTTAGAGGTACTTGAATTATTATCTGGGCCTAGGGATTGGGTACTTTTTGCTGAATCAGAGGAAAACTTAAATAGCAGATATGCAGCCTAAATACATACATTACACTGCAAGAAGAACAGGCGTTTCAGGAACTGTCTTCTCTGTCTCTCTGTAAGCATTACCAGAACTGATGAGTTCTCACTGCTGGTGGAGATAGCTGGGCTATAGGTGAATTCATAAAGGCATTTCTACTTCATCATTGTTGAAGTAAAGGTTTTCCTCATGAGATTCATCTAGAACATCAACACCATAAAAAATGACATGAATAAATATTTCTAGTATGATCTTGGTGAATGCAAGAATTATATCCAATTGCTTGTACAGTGTGAAAACACTGGAACATTTGTTCAACTACCTTCATGTGATGTTTGACAGTGGTGGTAACAAAAAAACAGATTACTGCATATATGGAGTGACATACGCAGATTTGCAACACAAACCTCTGCCACTAGTCTAATCAGAAGCACGAGAGCATTAACTTCAGGTTTACTTTGTAGATATGATTTGTATATACATAGATCATCTGTTTTCAGTTGTAACAAAAATCTAAATGAACATGCATATAATTTCGTGTGACACGGTCCCTAGAATTTAGAATAATAGAAGTGCAGAATCACAGAATATCCTGAGTTGTAAGGGACATGCAAGGGTCATCAAGTCCATCATAGATGGGTGATTTATATTTATCTAGCTGTCTGTACTTGACTGAAGCTTCAGAAATGTAAATCATAGTTACAGATTTCTTCCCTCTCAAGGACAGGGAGGAGATGCAAAATAATGAGTTTCAGTGTACAGAGCGTCAGGTCTATGAAAGTAGTACTTTCATTGTAGAGGTAACCTTTTTTTAAAAAAAGAAAAAGTAGAAAATGGAAGAAATTAACATATATTTTATGTTTATTGTCACAGGTATGTGATTACAAAGAGCAAATTAAAGTACCACATGGAGAAATGTTGTCTTCAAATGTGGAAAAAACTGATTATGTAAATGGTATTTGGGTAATGCAGTTTCTTCCCCCATACCAGCACTTCAAAGAGAGAAACCAGCACTGCAGGATAAATGGGATGAAGCAAGAGCGTATTCAGATCTTCCTCCACCCACCATCCGTGTTTATAGCCATTCTGAATGTTCATTTGAATACTTTTGAATTCACATTTTCATCACTGAGCAAATCTAAATCTGATCCAGGAATAATCAGCAAAATAACTTGTCAGGAATCTATCTGAAAACATCCTGATAGTTACACTACTGTGATATCAGTGTAATGGAGACTAAAATAATATTTTGGATATCTTTCAGTTATGTTTGGTTACTTGAATTTCCCAAATAAAAGAATTAATACTTTGTGAAAAGTCTTGCTAATAATAAAGTGCTTTGTGCTGCCTTGCATAAAGCTGCCTGAATTGATGTAGAGCTGATGGTGTCCTGTGCAGGAGGAAAGCAGATGTTCCAGGTGCCAATTGGAGTGTATATTTGTAATTTATAGAACAATGTTTCTAAAGCTCTTCATCAGGCTTTTTAGAGCACTCCTGCCTGACTGCTTTGCCTGGCAGCAGCAGCTCTAGGAACCTGCACCTATTGGGGAGTGTTTCTGTGCTATCTGCTGGTTGTGAGCTCTGGTTCTCAATTTGCTGGAAGTATAACAGATGAAAAATTAAGAGCAAACACTCACACTTTGATTTCACAGCCACAGTATCCTTAGGGAAACACAGAATTTTCCACTGTTTGCTCATATATGTGTCTATCATTTAAAGTGATGTGGGATATTATTTTTCCCATACTCCCCAGTTGTGTTCGCTGCTACTTTTGCCACTATGAGCATGATGCATCAAATCCTGTTGTCTTATCTATATTCTTCACACGCCTTGTGAAGTGCAACTTTTCAGATTCAAAATATGTAAGCAGCTAGATAGATATGTAATGTCGAGGTAGATTCTAGTGATCTGAATAGGAAGAGTTGTCAGAAAGAATAAAAGATTTCCTCTGACTAGTCCCAGATTTCTTGGAAATGCTCAAGCTTCTCACTCTGCTTTCCTGGGAAATTTCAATCTGCCTCTCCTCATCAGAGGTGGGGAGAAATTCCTGGTTCTTCTTATCATAGCCACTGTTGTTTGAGACAGTGTCAGAACTCCTTTGCTTTTGCAGTTACCTTTTAGCTATTAGAGACCTCTCATGACAGTGAGGCCTTTTTTTGGACAGTTTTTAAATAAAACCATGTGCTGACATCACAGAATTGATTCAGAGTCCTAGGTCATACATAGACTCTGCAGATCAGCACAAATGAGTCCTGAGATGTTAGCAAATTAATGCAAGTATGTCTTTGTTTTAGGGAAAAGCAAACAAAAAATATGACATTGAATGAGGACAAGGTGTACTCAGTTTCTTCTTTTACTGTTTCCAAGGTTTGTTTTCTGTGGCTGTTCCCTTGTATAGCCCAGTTATGTTTGTGTAAATGGCACATACCCTTGGTTATAAATAATGCATTTGAGATCCCAATCATAGCAGGATGGGTGACATTTTATTGCAGGTACCGGTCAGTTATGGAAAACAGGATTGCCAAGGAGTGATTTCTTTGAGAGCCACATTTCGTATTAAAAAGTGCACAGAGGAAACAAGCAAAATCTGGAAAGGCTGCGTCTAGAAGTCTGAAGGCTAAACAATTATTCTGTCTGAAATTTCTGACTGATTTTAAACATCAGCTTTTAGAAGAGAACGGCACTGTATGTACCATTCAAAGCCAGTTTCAGAATGCCAGCTTTAAAATAGTGCTGTTCTCAGGCCCTTCCAGGAGGATTCTGTGCATTTAGAAACTTGAATTGCTCAGAGAAATGGCATGGGCCATTGCTTTGGCTGGATTTATGTATGTCTTTTTGTAAAAATCCTCCAAGCCACTGAGGGTTCCTCTGTAGCAAAATGCCAGTGTAAAATATGATAGTTTTTGAAGGATACATTTTATCTTGTATTTAAATTCACTTTTCATGAGCACTGAGGACCAAACACCAAGTGCGTTTAGACTGATACAGTGCTGTGGCTTTATTGAGTGAATATCATACTGAAAGATGTTGTACTAGAAATGAAAGCCATTAGTTGTGGAAATAGAGTCAGTGAAAGAAGTTAGACTAACAGCAGCCATTTATGAGAGACAGGCATCTTTTCATTCAGTATGGGCAGCTGCACTCCAGACAGCAAAATAAACAAAGAAAACTGTGTTAGTGCCCAGTATGTTCCTGGATAAGACTGACTCTATTGCGAGTATATATTGATTTAAATCTAGAGGACTCTGAAGGAGGAGAAAAACAACCAGGAGTGATGAGAAAACCATTATAAAACCCATTATATCAGTCACATAATTTTATTTCTACATGAGTGACTGCTAATTGCTAGTTTTTCACCAAAACTCTTATACTCCCAGTTTGCAGAAGTGTTATGCATGTGCTTTTCTTTTCTTCTGGACAAATATTACCATTTTCTCAGCTTATTCAATTTAATGGGTAAGCAGCAGAGATTTTAAGTGCTTGTATAAAGTGTTAATAAAGACGAGCAGAACTCTTCTCAAAAAAATAAGAATTGGGCTGAAGTGATGTGGTATGTTTCTTTCTTTTCTTTTTAATATCATCTCAGTGTTGTTTTCATATGTGTAAACAACTCCTGAAGTTGCTGGGGGGGTGTTTCACAGTTAGGAATTAGTTTGTGCAATTGCATGTAGGTGAGTAATGGCTTTGTGAAACAATCCATACCCGTGAAGAAGGTGACCACACAGTAAAGATGTCTGGGAACCTTCTGCAAAGCACTGACTCTTCCCATTCTCATAGCAAAACCTATTAATGAATGAGGCATCTCATTTTAAGAAGCTATGTGGCAAATATTATTTTAAAAAAGAATAGCCTCTTGAAATGTTATATGTGAGTATATATTTAATAGTTTATTGATTCCTTTACAGGCTAGCACAATCAGTAAAAGAAAACATGTTCTTCCCTTGTATTAAAATCTTCTCAAGTTGATATGGTTTACTTAAAAGAAAACAGTTCTTTTTTTGTGATTGTATAAGTGTGTATCAGGCAAAGAAGAGATCTTTCCGTTACTTAAGAAGAACGCTTACATGACATACATAACAGATTCTTGTTACCTGTTTTTGTCAATGTTGAAGAGTGATTGCTGTTTGGCACCAGTCCTATGGGGAGTGTTGTTATCACAACTGACATTCGTAATGGAAGGGAAACAGAAGTGCAGCACGTGTCAGCACTGTATTGATCTTAAGGTTAATGTTGCTTGAACTGTTTTGTGAGGAAAGTTTTTGTTGCTTTTGGTGGATATAGATTCTTTTTCTTTCAAGATTTGGGTGGAATAAATTGGTACTCTCAGTGGACAGCTGTCATGCATATGAGAGGAGGGTTGGTTCATAACTGATGCTCTTACTGTTGATGAGAATTTAAGTAGGAGGTTTCATATGATTAAGCCTAGGCAAGCTGATGTGATATTTTCTGTGTAGTCTGTAGGGAGCTCAAAAATAATGTTTCTTGTAATACTCCCTGTTCTCTATAACTCTTAATTACTAGGTGAAAAATCATTATTGCTTAAGTGTTCAGTACATCTTATGTGTCTAAGCATTATAACCACTTAAATGTTTTAGGAAATTTCATCTGCCATTTTTTCTCCAAAATAAGTTCTTCAGAGTCCTGAGTAGGTTAGAGGTTTCTGTTTCTGATGCTTATTCTGTTATACTTGTTGGTGTGGTGTGTGTGTGGTGTGTGTATATATATATATATATATATATATATATATATATATATATATATTTTTTTTTTTTTTTTTTTTTTTTTTTTCCCCTAAAGTCTTCTGCTCTGAAGTTGTTCTTGGCCCACTGATATGGTACAGCTGGCAGCAAGTGGGATGTATGTTTGATCATCTGCCTCAGAGATGAGCCATCATCTCTCACTATATGTTTCCTCAAACTCTTCTGCTCCTGGGTAGTCTCCTGGGTATGTTCAAATCACTTTATATATTCCTTAGTCTCATCTTTGAGAAGTCAGAGGTTCATTCTGACAATAGGTTAAGTCTATAGGAATCTTAGCACTATTACCTAGGTCAGATTTTTAGAGCTTGTTTGTGGTTACTCTACCTGTTTTCTAAAATGACTTGCTGTTGCCACATTACAACAATGTTTATTTAAATGCTTTCTGCTGTTTTTAATTGAGAAAGTATCTCAGGAAGAAAGACAGGTAGCAGGCCAGCCTTTACCTGGCTTAGTCCTGATGGTCTGTGTCTGATTTATGCTATGATATGCCTTGTAGACCTGATCTCCAAGAGTGAATCTTGGTGAATGGCATTTGGACAAGACCTGGGGGCACATCATTCGTTCTAATCACCCTTTGGAGGAAATTCTAGATGTGTGTGGAAAGATGGAGCTGCCAGATGCCTTCAGGAATGGGGCTTCCACAGCCTCTCTTGGCAGCCTCTACCACTGCCTCACTATCCTCTGAGTACTTAATTTTAAAGCCATCCTGCCTTGTCCTATCACTAGAATTTGTGAAAAGTCAGTTCCCCTGCTGCTTGTAAATGCCCTTCAAGTACTTGAAGGCCACAATAAAGTCTCTCTGGAGCCTTCTCCAAGCTGAGCAAGCCCAAATCCCTCAACCTTTTCTCATAGGAGAGATGCTCGAGCCCTCTAATTAATTATCTTTGTGGCCCTCCTCAGGACCTGCTCCAACAGCTCAGTGTCCTTGTGCTGGGGACCCTAGGCCTGGGCAGAGTACTCCAGCTGGGACCTTACAAGGGCAGAGTAGAGGGGAAAATAACAGTAGAGTTCAGTAACTTGCTCAGGAAAGGGAAGTTTGGGAAGTAATAAGGGTACACACACAAAAAAAAAGCTTAGTCTGTTTGTGAGAAAAATAAATAAATAAAGACAAAACACTCCAAATTCATGAAGAACTGGAGTTTTTATTCTAAATCAAATTTCATCCTGTTCTGAAGTTCTCATTTCAAAGGAGAGAGTTACTAGGGATACAAGAACAACTGTTCTACCACAAGAAATTTAGTTGGGTGAACTAGCAAACACACTATGCCACTGAGTTCTTATTCCTGTTCCAGTGCTCCTTAAAATGTTACAGAACATAAAGCAAGGATACAAAAATAGAAAGTGGTGACATGCAGCACATTAAACTGGACTACACAGTAATTAGTGATTTGTGTTCCACAAGTAAATTAATAATTTTTCTTAGTTGCCTTAAGATGTGGATAAGATGTTGTCTCGGGAGTGGAAGGAAGAGGAATGTTTGCATCAGACTGGATTTGCTCTTGGCAGAACAGGGGGCTTGCTGACAGAATGAATAGCTCCGAAGGCTGCATCTTTGTTTCTGATTCTCAAAAGATATATGTGGAAGAAAGCAGTCTGAAAATGAAACATCAATAGAATTTTGCATTGCATTAGCACTGTTCTTTGCTGCAAAATACAGTAACATTTGATTAACATGTGCCTCATGAGTTACTGAAATACCTTGATATTTATCAAGAGAGTGTGTCACCAGCCTCACACAACTTGATTCTTCTCATACATTGGTGGCAGCAGGCAGCTGCTCTCATTCCAGTACTGCAAGCATTCACCGAGCTAGGGTAAATAAGGAAAGGAATCAGATCTTTCAGAAGATCCTTTTCTCCCCAGTGGTCACTGTGCATACTTTCAAGTACCCAGAGGTGCTGTAAAATTCTTACTGCCCTCACAAGACTATTTCCCCAAAAAGGCCATCTTTGGGAGGTTGTCCACTAGCTTTCCTTATGTGCTTTAGGATGGAGATGTACCGTGAAACAGAACTGAAGGCTCAGAGAGGTATTTTTATGTTGCTGCTGCTGCTTGAATATAAACCTGAACTGGCAGTGTTTGGGGAGCTGCTGATCTGATGTATCCTGAGAAATGATGATAGTCATGTTGAAGGAGGCAAGATAGTGATCCTCAGGACCCTTCTGCTCCACTTCTCCTTTCTCCATTTCCGTTCTCACTCCAAGGCTCTTTTTCTCTCTCTGCACCAAGTCTTTCTATTTATATGCGGGCCTTTTTTTCTGCACAGTTCTAACCCCAGCCTTTAACAAAGCTTCTGTAGTATTTAGGCTTGGCAGGTTTTTTGAACAGGAAACTATGTCAGAGATAAGATTAAGAAAAAAGCCTGGAAGTGCTATTGCAGTGTCTTGTTGTCACAGTTCTGCTTTTTGTATGAGAAAACTGGTAAGTGTGCTAAATGTTCTCTGAGAAAGAGAAGGAGAAAAAGATGTTAGGATTTGCTATAGCAGTAAAAACAGCTAATTCAGGGCCAAGGACCTGTCGTACATAAGCCTTTGAAAGAGTAAATTACTGTTAAACGTTTCTAAAGAAAGTAGGAATAAATAGTAAAATAAGAATAAGCCATCTTGTGTACTGCTGCTAACTGTGGTGTGGCATTTCTCTGTGTGGACTTGAAATTGTGCCAAATAAACTGGTGTTCCGAGAGAAATGTCTTTATTTATCCTTGTACACATCGAAAAACAAATAGTTAAAGAAAAAGCTGAGAAAAGTACGGAAGAAGGTGTAAGAAAGAGTGAATTCTGAGGGGCTCCATCACTGTTCCTGGAGAACTGCAGCTGTCTTTCTAATATTACTGCTATACATAATCTGACAGAAAGAAAAGCAGATTTCTCTTTGAGATTTCAAACATTAAAGTGAAAGTTCGCCAATTGAAGTGAAAATCTTTGATAGGATGAAAGATCTTGTAAAAAAAAAGTGAGATTTCATGGAGGAAAATTAAATAAGAATTCTTTTATTAAAAGCAGAATTATTTTTTGGGAGCTTTATTAGCTGTGTAGGCTAACATTTCAAGATAATAATTTGAAGCATTATCGAGTAGAGATGGGGGTTTTGATCTCGAGCTGGGCATAAATATAAAAAAAATCTGTTTGCTGTCATCATTAAAAACTGTGCCCATTGAGTTTCATGTTTAATAAAAGGCAAAAAACCTAGCTGGTAGCTAAGGGAACGGCCTTGAATGTGAGACTGTTTTCTGGCAGGACATTAATTACTATTTTTCCATAACCTACCCAGAGGATGGAATTAATGACACATCAGGAGGTGCAAAGCATTTTATTTCTAAGGTCAGTGGATCTGCTTCGTTGTCTAAGAGAAGTGCTTAAAACAACAGATTTTTGCTTCTCCAAGGGAAGCTTTTAAAGAAACAATGCCATTAGAAATCAAACATACAAAAAGTGTTAAATTATTTTCTTAGCTTATTAGTAATATAATCAAATGTACTGTAAGCAAACTATTTATAATGTAAGGAAACTATTTATAATGTAAGCAAGCTTTGTTTTGTAAACCATAGAATTTTTATTTGGACTTTCATTTCCTTATTTATTAGAATTGAAAAGAAAGCAAAGAAGTCAGTCTGACTCTTGTTTGTTTTAGAGGTTAATTTCAGAGTTTCTGGACAGACAAGGTCACCTTGATTGAGTATTTCACCACAAAAAGATGAAGTCTTGTTTTAAGTTTGTTTCTACAACATTAGTGGGTACTTGCTATAATTGTTGAGCTAAATGAGTGACAGCTGTGGCTTTGCCACTGAGGAGTGAATGCTTAGTTATGGTTCTCTTGGCAAAGCAAGAATCTTTTTGTATAGCTGGTGAACTGGTTATATGTATTTATTCGTAAAATGTGTATTATGGTGTTTTGGATATGAAATTACTAATCTAGGAGAGAGTAGCTTGTACCTTCCAGCAGGAGGAGCTTTCTGTTATGAATGAGAACCAAGCACACCAGGAGCCCAGCACCCTCCATGGAACTCAGAGGTGCAGACTTCTGCCAGCACAGACCTTGTCCATTTGTATGCTTTTCTGCAATACTGAAAAATGGGAAAACTCTGAGATACCACAGATTTACTCATTGATTTCAATTAAGTAGTGCTTTGAATATGTTGTGTTTTCATTTTTGGGCCTTACAGGAGGGATTTTTGTCCTGTTTATATTCCTTTCCCACTTCACTTTTGTATCCACAGGCTTCTGTATTGCAGTATATTTTAGAATGTAGGCATGCTTTGCATGGCAGTTCTTTTGTCTCGTATCAACAGCTGTATAATTCTGTTAGGTTTGTGTAGGAAATCACTTGATAACCTTTACCTTACTTAGTTTTAGCACTGGCAAAGCTACAGACTTTTGTAAATATGTATTTTTATGTAAAGTTATTTATAAGTGAGAACAATTGTGTCTGAATGAAATCAGAAGACTTATTTTTATGAGGAGGGAGAGGCTGTTAATGGGGCTTCTGTCTGGAAGTGTCTTTCTGGAAGGATGTGCGAGTTCCATCTCAAATGGGAGACCTTCCCAAGAGACTGACTTGCCTGGTCTGTGGATGCCAGGAGGTATGGTCAAGACCATTCTGATTGCTGCAAAGAGATTAAAAGAATTGCTTATAAACATAGGTATCTCAGGTCCTGCTTGTGGCCATTGAAAACAAATACATTTCTATTTACATGTATTGTGAGGTAGTCTATTAACACTGGAGTTATTTCCTGGTTATCAGCTTTCTTCTTCCCTTTTAAGCAAACTACTTCACCTTCTTGATTTTTTTTCTTTGTTTTTGAGGCAACATTGACCATTTCTAGCATCCAGTTTTAGTTCTGCTGCTAGTAAATCAAAACCAAAAATGCATCCCAAACCCATATCAAACAGTGTATGGGAAAAGAAAAGATATTATGCCATCGCAAAGGAAGGACAGCACGTAAAAAGAAGGATATCTGGTTGCTTCAGTGGCTTATTGTCTGGTTTGTTACTGTTACATCTAGATATTTTCACTTAAAGTCAATAGCAGTAGCATGGCTACTAGTGAATACCGGTTTCCACAGGCATTTCCAAAGTCAACATTGCATGTAGTCCAGATAATTTTTTGGAGAAAAGAGGTTTTTTTCTAATTTTTGCTTATGTGTTTGTGTGTGTGACACTAATATGCACTTGGGAATAGAGAGTAGTATTTTTTACAGTGAATATCATATTCCTCCTCATTCTTACATTGAAAATGCAGAGAGGTTTTCTATCTATATGGAATAACATATTCAGGCTAAAAATAGTTATTTATTACCATTTGAAAAGGGAGACTCCTGGTTTTTGATTACCACTCAAAACCTGCTTCTAGCCCTAGCAAGGTCAAATGTGTTCAACCTTGAAACTCTGATGTTAGGCATGGATAACACACTTTAGGTTGCTGCATGGGAGATACAAAACCTATCAGTTATTCTCTGTTTAAAACCTGCATGTGTGATCGTATATGCAGAGGTCTGTTGGATATCTTTAAGATATTTTTCTTAAAAACTTGAGATATTTATAATTGGATGAAATCACTAAATGTTATTAATTATCTGTGAGCTGAAGTTTGTCTAGGTGAAGGTGAAGTTGTGAAAGCGTTTGCAAGTCTTTGGGCTTCTTTTTAGGCTTCATGTTAGAAACTGTATTGCTGCTCTTCATTTTCATTGCTGATTCTTTTGTTGAGGTAACATTTGAATGTTTGGATCAATAAGAGTTTCTAAATTGAAAAAGTGTGACAAGGGAAGGGAGAAGATAAAGTATGTGTAAAGTGTTTAGTTCTGCAGAAAGTGCTGTGCTGTTTCATTTCCTCCTAATTCTAAATGTATGAATAAATCTGTGTCACTAGAGAAAAGAATTTAGAACAAAATAAGTGGATTTAAGGAAAAGACACCACAGTGTATTACAAAATAGAAGCATTATTGCCAAAATCATGCTCTAGCTAATGCATACTGTAATTTTCATTGATTTTAAACATACAGGTTGCATCACTTACACATTTGATTCTCCCGCAACTGACAGCATATTAACTCAAATGTTTTGACCTCTACTTATTTTCATTCTGAAGTTTGGTTGGGGGGGTGGGGGTGAGGGATGGGGGAAGAGGGTTGCACCTCCTTTTAACTTCAGCATCACTTTATTGTTTCTTCAAGAGCTTTTTTTATCTCTTGCCCAGCTACCAAATGTGTTAAATCAACATACTAAAATACATTAAGTCAAACATTAGAAAGAAAAGAAATATGGAAATGTTGACTGACCAAATCCTAATCTGTTCCAAATCTATCAAGCTTGATTCTGGCCTCATTCTAGCTATAAATAAAATAATTACTCCCCTGATATCAACTAAATGTAAACAGGTAAATGATTAAGAAGGGCAAATCCTGCTTGACCAACCTTGTGGTCTTCTGTCATTGTGTCACTTTGTCAGTGGACAAGGGAAATGCCAGTGATGTCATTCATTTCAACTCCAGTAAGGCTTTTGACACAGTACCCCCACAACATCCTTCTCAAATTGGAGAGGTATGGGTTTGATGGGTGGACTGTTTGTTGGATGAAGAACTGGCTGCAGGATTGAGTCCAGTGAGTAGTGGTCAATGTCTGGATGGAGATTGGTGACGAGTGTTGTCCCCCAGGGATTGGTGCTGGGGTTGATACTTTTCAGTGTCTTTTTCAATGACACTGACAGTGGGGTCAAGAGCACTCTCAGTGAGTTTGTTGATGACACCCAAGAGGGATGAGATGTCATCCAGTGGGATCTAGACAGGCTTGAACATTGGGCCCAGGTGAACCTGAAGTGGTTCAACAAATTCAAATGCAAGACACTGCACCTGATTCCAGGCAACCCTCACTACCAATGCAAGCTGGGGGATGAAAGGATTGAGCGCAGCTCTGCTGAATATGACCTGGGAGTGCTGGTGGATAAGAAACTGGACAGCCAGTACTGTGCCCTCACAGCCCAGAAAGCCAACTGTATCCTGAGCTGCATCAAAAGGAGTGTGCCCAGCAGGTCTAGGGAGGTGATCCTGCTCCTCTACGCTGCGCTGGTGAGACCTCACCTGAAGTACCTCATCCAGGTGTGGAGTCCTCAGTACAGGAGAGATACAGACCTGGAGTGCATCCAGAAGAGGGATACAAAAATGACCTGTGGAATGGAGCACCTCTCCTACGAGGACAGCCTGAGGGAGCTGCAGCTGTTCAGCCTGGAGAAGAGAAGGATACAGAGTATCCTAGTAGCAGCCTTTCAGTATCTAAAGGTGAACTACTGGAAAAAAGAGGACAGGCTCTTTAGCAGGGTCTGTGGTGACAGAACAAGGGGATAAAGTCTTTTACAGTGAGGGTGATGAGGTACTAGAACAGGTTGCACAGTACAGTGGCTGATACCCCATCCCTGTAGACTTTCAAGGTGAGGCTGGATCAGGCCCTGTGCAACCTGATGTAGCTGTGTTTTCTGTGTTCATTGCAGGGGAGTTGGACTAGATGGCCTTCAGAGGTCCCTTCCAGTTCTAAGGATTCTACAATTCTATGAAATGAAAACAGAATTAGGAATGTACTTTTTCCTTCCCTGTCAAGATTTTCTGTTCTGATGTTTGTGTACAACAAAATTATGGAACAAAAAGCATTATTATATCATGAACAGTGGCATGTAGAGTACACAAAATGGCTGACTTATTTTGGGGTAAGTCAAGACAGTAAAACAGCTTCACTAAGGAGTTTGAAAGAGCATGAGAGATTTTTGTGCACAATGATGGAAGTACTGCCTTCTCAGTATTTCATAGTCATGGATAAATAGAATTATTGTGGTTGGAGAAGACCTCCCAAGATCCAGTCCAATTATCCACCTATCACCAGTATTTCCCCACTAAGCCATGTCCTGTAGAACAGAATTTAAACATTTCTTGAACACCTCCAGGAAAGGTGACTCCACCAGCTTGCTGGGCAGCCCATTCCAGTGTCTGACTTCTCTTTCAGAGAGGAAATATTTCCTTACACCCAACCTGAACCTTGCCTGGCACCTCTTCATTCCATTCCCTCTGGTCCTCAAACAAACCAAAAACCTTTCTCACACTGCTAAGATTTAAAAAGAAGTGACTGAGAAACTAGTATGTATTTTCTATAAATTCGGTGAGACAGCAAGGAACATATTCCAGTAACATTAACAGGAGTGAAAGGAATCGGCAAATTTAGGATTAATTTAGGCTATGAATCTCCAGGAAGTCTGAGGGAAAATACTTGCACACATTGTAGGAATATTATCAGACATTGTACTTGGAGGCTTTTCCATACTGCAAGAATTTGTGTCTATTGTAGAGAACATATTCTCTTTTATGAAGAAGATGTAAATGCAAATGCTTCATTTTAGGGAAAAAAACATTTGCGTGGCTTTCATAAAAACTAAAAATATTCCAGAATAAATATTGTAATCTCTGTGGTAAAAAGAAAATTATAATTGGAATAATGATAATTTCACCTAGAAATAGATGAGAGGATACATAAATTACCTTTTTATTCAGCTTCAACACAGTGATGGCAGATACTGCCAGTCTTGCAAATGTACTTATTTGTCTCTTGTGGGAACTGTTCTTTAGAAAAGCAATGCCCGTAAGAGGTGCCACTGAAAGCACCACTTTTCTGTTTTTATGTTTTAATCCTGTCATCTTTAATTCATTCTTCTTTCCATTTGTAGCTAAAGCTTTCACTAAACTGTTCCGTTAGGGAAAAAAAAAAAAGCCGCTTATAGAGGTGGACTGAAGACAGAGTAATGATGAGATTTGCCCATTATTACCTCAAAGTGTATAAAATTGCAACTCAGAGCTGCAGAGTTCTATTTCAGATTTCTCAAGTCATATCAGGGAAATAATTACAGCGTCTGTAAGATATGTATAATTAGATGTGGTAATGAGAGTTCAGAAGTCCTTTTATGAATGTTTAGAAATAGGAGTATGGCAATGCTGACGCCTTGTGATACCTGATTTTCCTCCTGCTTTTCTCAGTAAGTGCTGACTATTTCTTTGAGATGCTACGATAGTGTTATCTTATAAATGGGCTTATTCCAAGAGCAAGGAAAATCAAACTGTGACTTGTCAGCACTTACCAGCCTGTAAATCATCCTGGTATAGCTATGTTGCACTTTAAAATAGTAGCATATATATAATCTGGAGATAATGTTATTTATTATTAACTGGTTGGAACAGCATGTGCAGTCGAATTAGCTGTCCTAGGTCACCTGCTTGGCATTTTGGTTCCACTGACATCCTTAGCATGAATGGGAAAAACAGAAGTGATCTACTTATGGGTTTAGTAAACTGAATAGTCTTTGTAGTTGCTTTGATCTTGTTGGAAGACTCTTGGAAGTAAAGCCATCGCTTATGTCTTTCAGAAGCCATTGCTTTGTACGCATCATGAGAATTCATCTCTTCCTTACAAATCTCTGCTCTCCTATTTTGCAGGCAGCTGGCCTGGCTTAATACATGTATTCTCTGGAGTTTGTACTAAGTGCTCTGAGCACAGTGATAGAGTGTTTCAGTATCTAAGGATTATTGCTTTGACAGGAATGGTGCTTCAGTTTACCTACCAATCACTTTCAAAATAATACAGGCTAAAATAATTGTATGAGAGCTGCTCCAAAAATAATGCCTTCTATTTTATTATGTTGGCCCACAATGTTGGAGGCAGGTGTTGGTGGTATGGCAGCAGAGGCTGAACCTTTCCACTAATATTCTATTACATTTTATTGCTGTGTGACAAGTGGCAACAGAGGAGCAGTCTGGTGAAATGGTGTCTGACATGGGAGTGTGAATAAAGCAAAGATGTGGAACTGAATTCCTCCATGAAGAAATGGCACCCATTGACATTCATCAACGCTTGCTGAACATTCATGGAGACTGGATAGTGGATGTGAGCAGAGTGAGGCCAGGGAGTGGTGCATTTCAGTAGAGGTAACTGCGACAGTGTGCCACCTCTAATGATGCAGATTTTAAGAGTGTGGCATACAGGCTCTTGTTAATTGCTGGTGAAAATGCATAGCTAGTGGTGATGACTGTGTTGAAAAACAGTGCTTTGTAACTGTTGTTGTTTCCATGGAAATAAATAGGAGGCATTACTTTTGGAACACTTCATTTATAAAATAGTATTTTTAATTTTTAAATGTTTTTGAGATGTAATACAACATGTAAAGGAAAGTTGCACTTATGTTTATTTATCCTTATATCAACCCAAAAGCTTCTCTCATTCTCTCTGGTTGTTTATGGGATTCATCTTAATCATGTCTCTGGGTGTCATGTTCTTATGCATAGTAGATCTTTTCTTACGCAAATTCAACATTTTTATTCATTGAACAGAAACCTTATCTGGACACGTATATTTCCTTTATTCCAAGTCTGGTCTACAGTTTTGTTCAGATTTACATCATCCTTGTCGCCATGATCTTGGACAAAGATCCCACCTGATTGCTTTCACTGACTGTGGGATGGCCCTGTGCTGTATTAATTTGTTAACCTACAAACCAACAACCTCACAAGGTTAAACATTCTGCTTTGTCAGTCAGGATAGTGTTTGTGATGCATGCTTAGTGTTTTTATTCTTTGAATCTGACACTGTATTGCAGCTGTAGCTTGTCTGTCTTCCTTTATCCCACAGTTTAATTGGTATTAATATATGTGGCAGATTGGTTTAGGTTAGGCACAGAGATAAGCTGTCACCTTGCTCTGACTGACTTGTAGCTTGCCACTGCAATACAGAGAGACAACTGGCATACTAATTGATAGGAACAAAAATGTATCCGTTTTTTTTCCTTCTCAAAAAAAAAAAATAAATAAAAAATAATAATAATAATTCAAAGGAAAAAGGGAAATGTATCTCCCAGTCTGAAGCTTCCCTTTTGGTAGGTATTGTGGTATTCTTTAGTAATATTGTTTGAGAAAGCCAAATGCACTCAGAGAGAAGGAAAGAGATAAGTTAGTTTTAATAAGAACATGTATTGGCATAGCTTTGTAATGGCACAGTAGCCTTTTAGGTAAGCCACGTGTGAATTTGACTTATTAAAATGGTTGGGCTTTGGAATTGATTGGTAGATTTTTTTTGACTTAGACTGTCATCATGACGGAGTGAATTCCAACTTCACTGCAGAGGAGGCCTATTTCTGAAGTGTATACGCTAATTTTTTTCATCTAAAGTCAGCGATTACTTTGGATTGTGTATAGTGTGTTCATTTGTAGGTGACTGGTCTCAAATATATTGAAATATCATCTTATACCTGTAATCTTTTACAAGCTGTCAGTGATTGTTGTGGTTGTCTGGATCTGATTCACAAACATTTGTTAGCATTTAGTTTGAACTGTTGATATGTATGTTTGTGTTTTCATCTTCTACTGTGCATACCAACCGTCCAATAACAAAAGAGAAGGACAGAAGCACTGCTGCAAGCTGTATAGCTGTCATAACTGAGAGGAGCTCATTTATATTTCTTGTCTTTTTCATCATCTCACTCCAACAATACCTAGAAATTCTTGCTTGTGTTTCCCAATTTCAAGGAAAAAAAATATTGTAGTTCCATTAACTTGTTAGACCGTATGTAACTTAGGTGGAATGTGATCGGTTCTTTTTTAACACTTTTTGGCACTAATAATTTCAAAACTCATGGTTTTATGGTGTTGCTGTCAATATTCTACATCATAACATCATGTGCAGTATGGATCATTGGAAGGTTTATGCTCCAGTTCCGTGGAATATTGGCAGCAACACCACAGCAGCTGCCCCTGTCACAGACACAGGTAAAACTAGGTAACCTGTGACAAAAACATATTCTTACAGTTGGATATCTGCTAAGATCAGGTGCTTGACTGGTTCTGAGGGTGTGACTTCGATAGTGATGTGGCACTGGATATATGGGGAAAAAAAGTATTCTTGTTCTGTTTACCTACAAAATTGCTATGAGGAAAAAAAAAAAAAAAAAGAACAATTAAACTTTTCAACACTTTTCCATTAATTAATTTGCTGCGTTAGAGTATATGCAGTTTTGGTAAATGATACATCAAGATCTGTGCCCATTATATGAAGCTTGTCTGTCTAACCAACCATAATGCTGGATTGGATGACCTCCAGAGGTCCCTTCCAGCCTAAGTTACTCTGTGATTCTATTAAGTGCAGAAACAGTGTGGTGCCAAACATTTAACTGCGTAATTCACCTAAGTTTTTCTGTGATATGTGTGGTATACACTTAGACACTTTTCACTCAAAAAGAGGTACTGTTGTAATTCAAGGAAACTTTATAGAAAAATTCTGGCCATGTTTCTGTAATATGGAGTGCACTGCTGTTTCCTCTGGGGATCCAAACTTTGTAAAATTGTTCTACTGAAAACTTTTTTGGTGTAAAAGGTGTGAAAAGGAAGGTGTGAAACAAAATATCACAGTCCTTTTAGCAAATGAAGGCTGAAACCTTATCCAAAATAATTGGTAAATTAGTGGTTAACTAATTTTAACGTTTAGAACATAGTGATACATGAAACTTCATACTTGTTAAGAGGCTGGAGTATTTTTACTCTGTATTCATCCTGCTGGGATTAATTAAATTTACCATATTTAGCTAATCCTACAGCTAAGTAGCATTAGTTAGTCTTCGCAATTAGAAGATAACCACAGTCAAGAGTTTAACATGAAATCGCATCAATAGTCCATGAGTGTCTGGAGTGTCTGGGCCTACATTGTTCTTCGAATCAGTTAATACTTTACAAAATTAGTTATATTTAAAATTGAGGCAATCTGTATTAAAATTGAGAATTACTATAATTATTAAGTTCATTCAGGCTAAATATATTCTCCAGTGGTACTCCGTCAACAGTTTATGGGCTGGTTTGGCCCGGTTCCATGAACAGGGGGGCAGAGGGACATCGCAAAATCCGCACCTCCATAAGGGGAAACAGGGACCCCAAAATAATTAAAAACAGTAGCAATGATCTGAGGAGAAACAAAGTAATTTACTAAATATGGTATCAGAATGCAAGATAACACACTATAATACAGTATAATTAGAATTGGAGCTAATAAATATAATGAAATATATCTGAAAGCTGTAGGTCTTACAGTAATACTGAAGTGATGTGCGCAATTAGGAAAGGCAGCAGCGAGGAGAGGCGAAAAAGAGCCTGATCAGGTGACTTTTCCAGGAGTTCAGGAGTTATATTTCCCCCCTGGGGTATATAGTTCTTCTCTTTCAGGCAGGCACCTGGAACTGGAGCATTAACACTTTATCTCCCAGTTCACTGCATGTTGTTATGATGTGGAATACCAGTAACACAAAAAATCATACTCTCTTTCAAAATTGCTTTAAATTTTATGTGAACTTATTTTAGATACAACCGCTACAGTAAAGTAATATCAATTAAAACTTATGTACTGAAATGTCTGAGATTATATTTTTTTACTTCTGTAACAAAGTGCGTGAGTGGGAAATCCATAGCAGAATTTCTCAGCACGAAGACATAATCTGTATTACAATTTTTAATTGGTTTCTGCATTGATGTTCTTGAAGGTTTTAAAGAAATTCACAAAAAAAGCTCTGGAGGATAACCTCAAATACATTATGACAAGATTTGAATTTGGTCTCAGTGAGCAAAAACCTGGTATCATAGTATCATAGTACCGTGCGAGTTGGAAGGGACCTTAGAGATCATCGAGTCCAACTCCTGGGTTTTGAGCCCTCTGTGTAGCGAAGTGGCACTTCTACCCCCTGCGCCACAGGGGGAATTTGAACCCGGGCCCTTCGGTGCCACAAGCAGCACTTTATACCACTGCTCCACCAGGGGCACACAAAAGGGGTCTAGCAAAAGGTTTTACCCTGAATAGCACATATGCAGGCAGTGCAAGAAGTTTGGAATGGTGAATGTACTAATGCTGAATCAACTTGATAGTCAGGTTAAATATGTGAAAAGTTACTTCTGAGGAGAACAGAAACAAAATAAGAGAGAGGCAGAAAAGAGAAAGGATAAAATTTTAGCAGTGGCCATCTGGGAAACCCTTCCCCATGCGTCCTCCTCTCTACTGAAGCATGTGGTTTTCCCAGTAATCATTTTCCTGTAGTGACTGCATGGTTTTATCTGGTACCTGCTCAAACTCCAGGGTTGCTGTGACTATGTATGATGCTACTGGTCATGCCTAGACCATGCTTATGTCAGGTAGATGCCGCATGTTACTGTATGCATATTATTGGGTCCCCTAGTATTAACCAAACCCACAACCAAAGGGAGAAAAATAGGGGAATAAAGAAGTGATATTCATATTAGTGGCAACTCTTTCCCGTGAGAATCCACCCTGGCAGTGCTGGGTTTGCATTTGCTATGGGCATAACTGCATGAAAACAACTGAATAAGAATGAGGAAAAATATTGTTGTGGAGGCTCTGGAAGTCTTTGACCTTGTAGTTTGGGTAGAAAGTTGCAGAGCTGCTAGCAGAAGGCAGGTTTCAGGGTTGCATGTGGAAATTCCAGTGTGATACTGAGATACCAAAGTCGCTGCGAAACAGTCACAGTAGTGGTAGACCTGAAAACCTTTGTGAAAGGGAGGTGTCACAGGGATAATGTATAGTTTTTAGAAAGTGCTGTAGAACCCGTTTTAGTGTCAAAACAATTAATTGTTACGTTTTTGTGGGTTTTTCTTCCCCAAACGTTTGCATTATCTTACCATAGTTTTCTCCATTTTTCTGACATCATACACATCTAGGCATTTTGTTTCTATTATTAATAAAATTTTCCATGGATTTATTACATCATATTTTGGCAGCTCTCCCATAGAAGAAATCTGTTTCTTTTAACATCGTACTCTTACAACTCTGTACACAATCACAATGTTTCATGGAAGTTATTGGAAGATTCTTTTGCTTGGCACTTTCTTGTGTTTCTTTTGTAGTCTGCCCAAAAATATATGCCTGGGGAAAAGCATGGTCTGCAAAAATCAGTTAGTTATCTGGTTTCTGTAAGTGGAGTCACACTGCTCAGCCATTTCTATTTACTGCATCTTTCCTTTGCAGCACATTCTGTCTTGAGCTGGTAAATGATGTTATTGATCTGTGCACTGTTGATCTGCACAAAAGAAATCAAAGCTTCATTTGTTCAGGCTCCTTACTATTCTATTTTTTTCCTAACAGATATACTCCACTCCTTACCCTTTTTCCTTCTTCTGGTTATTTGCCCCCTATTAGGACAGTCACCACATAAAATGTCAGCTCACCAGGTGTGCTGCCCTTTGCTGACCACCTAGTGATCCTTTGTTCGACTCAAGGAAAGAAGGAATTCTGCTCTCTAGAGGGAGAGAGTATTCTCCATTATCATCTGCATGTTCCTGCTTGGTAGTAGATAAGGTCAGGAGGAGAAATACCCTTTCTTTCTTGCAAAGTTTTGGAATACGTTTTGCTCTCTGAAACATCTCATGCATTTCAGCATGCTGAGCTACAGTTACTGCTGTGCTGAGCTGCTGTACAATTTTGCTTCTCACTGTGGCCCCTTTTTCCCATCTTCACTTTCAAGCACTGATCTTTATGGGTTCTCTGATAAACACTACCACAGAGGACTCCAGGGCTGCCCACTGTGTTGTTCAGGCCACTTTGATGGTTGTAATATGTGGCAGTAGCACATACCCCTCAGGTCTTAGACCTCCTCCAAATGTTTGGATTGTACATGTTTATGTCCTGGTCTTCATTAGGAAAAGCATTGTCAGCAGCTTGAGGGAGGTAATCTTTCTACTGCTCGGTACTGGTTAGGCCAAATCTGGAGTGCTGTGTCCAGTTCTGGCCTTCTTAGTGCAAGGAAGATGGGAACTGACTGGTGTGAGTCCAGTGAAGACTCATAAAAACAATTAAGCAATTAAGCACCTGGAATGTCCTTCATGTGAGCAGAGGCTGAGAGAGCTGGAATTGCTCAACTTGAGGAAGGGAAAGCTCAAGTGAAATGATATCTATGTTTCTAAATACTTGATTTGGATGTGTGAGGAAAAGAGCCATGCTTTTCTCAGTAGTGCCTGCTGACAGGCAGTGAGCACAAATTAAGACACACACAATTCCATATGAATGTTGGAAAACACTTTTTTACTGTAGGCGTGGTGATCAAATAGTGGAACAGATTGCCCAGAGAGGTTTTGAATCTCCTTCCTTGGAGTCTTCCAAAGCCTGACTGGGCACTGTCCTGGACAATCTGCTCTAGGTGGTCCTGATTGATCAGAGTGGTAGGCCTGATGAGCTCTGGAGATCCTGTCCAACCTCTGGTTCTGTGAAATCTCAAACAGGTTGTTCTAGAATGCTGTCTAACCATCTAGTGTCTCTGATCTTTGTTCTAAAGGCACCTTTTGTATAGACAGATCCAGCACAAGGGATTCAGGGGATAGGTCTTCTGATATATTGGGGAAGAAGGGATAGGAGAAGTAGGGGAACCCAGAGAGTCCCTTCAGAATCTGAAGCATTCATGTCCCTGCTGCCCACATTGATGAGTGCATCCACAGAGATATGTATCTCCAGAAGGGATTCTGAATGACATAATATGTAGGCATTTGCAAAAACATGACTTTGAGAAAGTCTGGGAAATGATCTAAAGTGAGCAGATTCATCCTGTTGTTCTGAGCAAGGATGAGTTTTTACAGGTGCCTGGGATGAGAGTGCTGCCAGGCTCTGATTCAGCTGTGAAATGGAGGCTGCCTCTTAAAGATACTTTCTAATGTGCTCATGTGTGAAGTGAGTATTGAGTGCTCTCAAAAGTGCTGTTCTGCTGGAGTACCTTTACTGAGAAACTCCTAAATTCACTCTCTCCTCCCAACTTTCAAAGAATGTATTCAATTTTTTTTCTTCAGAAATGCTATTTAATATAATTGTTTACTTTTTTTTTTTTTTTTTTTTTTTTTTTTTTAATTTATCTCTAAAGCCTTTCTGATTTATTTGCTATTGTATTTCAAATGCATATGTTTATTCCTAGTTTTTGGTCAGCCATTACATCTGCCAATTTTGTTTGACCCTTGTTACAACTTAGACTTGTCTGCATTCATTTCTGTCAGTCTCCAGCCCTCAGAATTTGCTATATTTTCCACTACATTTTCTGCTTGTTTTGGTAGCTACCAAGTTTTAGACTGCACATAGGTTTTGTTTTAGTGAACCATATCTAGAAATAAAACTACCTGTTTCACTAATAGAAACTAGAAGTAAACTAGTCAGAAAAATGGGACTGGAATTGGAACGTAGGGAAAAAATGATTATTGAATGCTACAGATGCTGCAGTGAAACTATGCTTTGTAATTTTAAGTATTGCAATTAACTGATGGGGAGAGAAACAGTAACTTGAAACTTGATGGTCCTTGGGTGACCCATTCCAACTCCTGTATGCCATTTAGCAACCCTGTACAATGAAAGAAAATATTCTGAGGCATGGAAAGCACCAGATATTATGCAATCAGCACATTCATACATGCCTTATTGTGCAGTTATTTTATGTTGAAGTATTTGTTTTCTGGCAGTCAACCTGTTGCTGCTGTATCCTCTTTTGATAATGGTTGTGGCTAATTTTTTGGCAGAGGCTGTAATGAATGTTTGCTTCCTGATGCCATTTAAACCCAGATTTCTACACAAAAGAAATGAATAATTAGTTTGAGAGCTTCTCATGAACAAGAACAAGTGATGATTGACAGGGTTGTTTACTACCTCTATGGCAGTCATTAAGAAGTAAAAGTTGATATTTGGTTAAAACTAGTGAGGTAAGAGTTTATTATGAACATAATTTTGTGAAGTACACTGCAGCAACACTTTTTTGTTCTTGTTTTTTATTTTCAAGGTTTGTGATGTACTCAACACACGAAAAACAGATTTTATATAAACTAAAATCTAGTTTCTTGTATATTATATCCTGTTGCTGCTGAAAATTGATATTTCCTCTCACAACTCCCTTCTGTTTACTAAATCTACAATGCTTTCCGTTCATAAATTGGTTGGACTTTCAATTTTTGTTCTGAAACTTTACTTTATTCTAAAGTCAAGGAAGATATTGTGTCATAAATGTATTTTTTCCTTTTTTTCTCTCTCTCTCTTTTTTTTTTTTTTTTTTTTTTTTTTTCCCTTTCTTTTTTAAATAAAGTCCCTTTGATTCTAAGCATAAGAATATAAGTAAGATTCCTGCAGGGTCAGAGCCGTTGTCTGTCTACCTCTGCATTCTGTCCCCAGGGATGTCAAGAGGAGCTGCTATTAAAAGACAGCACACAAGCTTGATCACTTCCTGTGGTCTGTTCCTTTCATTCTTCCTCAGCATCCACAGTTGTGCTAGAAATGTCAGAGGGTACATCCCTGCCCTGTCTTTTTGTTATTGGCTTATGGACAAGTAGTCCAGGAATTCGTTTAATCTCTTTTGAACATGCTGGTACACTATGACCTCCTGTGGTGCTAAGTTCAAGAAGTTCATAGTCTGGTACGTGAAGATGTACTTTCTTTTCATCTGTTTTTAAATCAGTTCTGTAGTATCAGGGTACCTTTACCTTATCTAATGCTCACAAAATTAAAGACTTTTCAGAGGTCATTCAGCATAAGAAGGTGATTTTAGCACTCAAGGAATTTTTTAAAGTGGGGAGCATTTTTTGTTCTTTGAATGTTATCTGGCTTTTTAAAGTCAGAGTCAGAGGGTCTGTTTTCTGGAATTCAAAACATGTGGAATGACAAAAATCTTTTATGTATTTGCAACAGTTACTCTCCCAACACAACGTTTTTACATACGGTCTGTCATTTTTTATAAATACCCTTCTGACACCCTAATACACACAATGAACATAGTAATTGCAGAAAATTTGTAAGATTAGTAGGTCCTGTCAATTATGTTATGGAACTTAGTTATTTGCTTAGGAAAACTAGGATATCTTCTTTTATACTATTATATAAATAGACAGCCTTTGAAATCAGTAGCCGTGATCCAAGCGTTATTCTTTCCAAGAGAGAATTCTTTAATTACCTGTTAATACTCCCTTCACACAATTAACGTCTGAAAGCAATCTTGTAATGTGTTGGTCCACTTAGTGTGAATATTTGCAGTCTAACTGTTTAATTATAGGATCAGAGTTTTCTTGAATATACTGTGAAAAGGTAGTGCAGTTTTCCTCAGTTTTCCTGTCATTACATGTTTGTAAGAGGTTGTCCTGAACCATAGTTACTTCATTAACTGTTGCCCTATTAATGCTGTATGTCCAGAGCAGCATTTTTCCATAGTTCAGAGTGAAACAGCACACTTAGATTTACTTGCATTTGTAAGCATTGAGATATTGCACTCCCCAAGGGGAAATTGTTCTGAATAGCACTGAGCTTCCATATGCCTAACAACTTATGATTAACCTGTTAATGAACGCTTACTAGCTGTGGAAATAGCGAGTCATATTTGGAACATAACTTGTATAAAATGAGTGTTTAGTATATTTGTGATACAGTTGTTTTCAGTGAAAAAAGCAACAGCTCCTGTGTTACTGTATTTGCAAAGAAGCACAACTTAGAGTGGAAAATACGTTAAACTTTCAACTCCAAATACCTGTCTGGATTAAGGCAGTGTCACTCAGAAAAGCAGATGTCAACACCAATGGGTTGTTCCATGAGCCTCAGACCCTCTACAGTATATGGCATTGGAGTCCAAACCAGGGATCTATCTAACAGTCATATTTGTGAGCCACAAAGTATTATCTGCTTCATGCAAGTTTTCCTAGGTCACAGTCATTGGTATGGTTCAGAGCCTGAAGTGGCTGGCACATGTTTGGAGATGCTGTGACAAAACAGCCATTCAGATTGGGTTTGATTTTTTAAAAAAGAAATCATTCTATTTTGCTAGATGTGTAGAAATGCATAGCTATTGTTTTATGCTGTGTCCTATATCAAGAATGCATTTCTGTGAGTGATGATGATCGCTGGTGATATCCCACACTGGGTTGTCATTGGGCCTGTTGGTGTACATTCACTTAAGTCACATCACTGTGGCAATCTGTATTGGAAGTTTTTCTGTGCTTCTGAAAGTAACTGCTTAAAATCTGCAGAAAAAAATTGTCCATTACAAACCCATGTAGTCAGCCAAATTATGGTAGCTCATCGTCCTTTAGATTGCTGTGGAAAAGAACACCCACTTACATAATTGATGAAAATCTGGCACTTCTGAGAGAGGAGATGCCCAGAGCAGCAAACGCACTCAAGGTTGGATAAGCTCTGACAGCCAAGAATCATGGGCAGAAGTCCTGGATACCTCTCAATCAAAGCTGGAAAATCACAGGCTTCCCTGCAAGACATTAACCAAAAGTGAATACTGTGTGCCCTGATGTGTAACATCAGTGCCCAAATACTCATCTCCAGGGTATGGAAAATGATAAGCTTGTCAGAAAAGCCTGAGAATCAAATTTCTAAAGCAATCCAAGTTCAGATCAGGACAAAAAAAGCATGTTTTGACTAGTTAGTGGCAGTGATGACTCACATCAAACATTGCTTCCAGCGCAATTTCAAAGCAGCTACAGGCTTTGTGGTTATGGCATGCTTTGGTGGAACAGTTTGCTTTTAATAGTGTCAAAAATAGTACACTGTAAATTAATACTGCATTTACTGATGGGTACACATGCCAAGTGTAGACATGCAGTGACACCTATTAGCAGTGACAGCTTTTGGTTGGCCCTGAAACGGTCAGGCTGTTGGACCTGATGATCTTTGAAGGTCTCTTCCAACTGAACTATTCTGTTCTGTCCTGTTCACTCTTTCAGTGGGATAGTCCAATTCTTCAGAGCTTGGTGTCACTTTGTGTTAATGTTTGTATAATATTTATATATGTTAATATTTATATAATATTTATATATTCTGTCAATTCTTAGAAAAAGATCATGAAAAAAATCAAAGGCTGTTGTACATTCTATGACTCAGTCCTGAAATCCCAACTCTTTCTATCTGAAGATCCACCCTACACAGAAGTTTTGAGTATCATCTTCTGTAGAATCGAGCTTATACATAGAGACATTTGAAATACATTGATTGTTCCCAAGCTTTACATATTTCTTATGTGTGTTCTAAAGATGAAAGGTAAAGACATTGTATTTCATGGTACCTGGGGAGAATACTTTTGTGCCATGGTGAAATTGAAAAAGAACTGTGATTGACAGAGCTCTCAACTTCAATCATAAAACCATTGCTGGAAATAGAGAACAGGAATGTTGCCAAGAATCAAGAGCTGTGAATATGAGCATTTTAGATGAGAGATTCTGTTTTAACAATCCAAAGATGACTGATACCTCTTGTGTCTTCTCAGACCCAAGTTCTAGAACTGTGTGTTGGCTATCTTCTGATACACATTAAGCATCTGGTGTTTATCTATATGCCAGTATAAGAATTGGCAGATCAATTTGTTTTCAGTTGTTCTTTTACATGATTGTAATTCAGCTCAGCCTATTTGATACTGAGTAACTGAATATTTGAAGTGAAAGAGCATCTCCCTGGTCATCCCTCTGGACTGCTGCAAAGCCTTTAATATGGTCATGCATTACATTCTTATTCAAACTGGAGAGAGAAGGATTTGAAGGGTGGACTGTTCAGTAGACAAATAATTGGCTGGAAGTTAACATCCAGAGGGTTGTGGTCAGCAGCTCTGTGTCCAGATGGAGGCTGATGATGAGTAGTGTCCTTCAGGGTTCTGTCTTGGAACCAGTGATCTTCAATATGTTTATCAGTGAAATAGATGGTGGGATTGAGTACACTCTCGGGAAGTTTGCTGGTGACACCAAGCTGAGTGGTGCAGTTGATTCAACAGAAGGGAAAAATGCCATTCAAGGGAATCTGCCTGGGCAAGCTGGGACCTACATGAGTCTAGATGAAATTCAAAGATGCCAAATGCAAGCTGTTGCATTTGAGTTAGGACAATCCCAGATGTGTACAGACAGAGAGAAGAACAGCCCTGCTTTAAAGGACTTGGGTGTCTCAGTGGATTAAAAATGTGGCATGAACCAGAAGTGTATGCACTTGTATCCCTGAAGGCCAACAGTATCCTGGGCTGCATCGGAAAAGATGTGATTGTCGCCTTCTGCTCTGCCCTTGTGAGGCCCCACCTGGAGTGCTTTGTCCAGGCCACAAGGATGATGTAGAACTGTTGCAGAGGGTCCAGGGTGCTGGAGCACCTCTCTTAGGGAGAAAGGGTGGGGGAGCTAGGCTTGTTCAGCCTGGAGAAGAGAAGGATTTAGGGAGATGCCATTGCCACCTTCCTGCACTTAAAGTGAGCTTATAAACATGAGGAAGACCAACTTATTACACAGGCAGATAATGAGAGGAAATGGGAGAATAGTTTCAAACTAAAAGAGAGGAGTTTAGATTAGATGTTTTGAGGAAGCTCTTCACTGAAAGGGTGGTGAAATGCTGGCACAGCTGCCTGGAGAACTTGTGGGTGCTACATCTCTAAAGACATTCAAGGCCAGGTCGGATGGGGATCTGGGCAGCTGAGCTGGTGGAGGGCAGCCCTGCCTGTGGCAAGGGCAGTGGAGCTAGGTGATCTTTAAGATCCCTTCCAATTCAAGCCATTCTATGACTTTACGATTCTGTGATTCTACAGTTTTATGATTCTGTGAATGCATAGCATTAAGGGGGAGTTGAAACTTCTGTAAAGACTCTCTGTTTGTAGTACTGGAAGGTAAAATTCTACATTTATTTTAACCAAGGAAAGAAGTGGAGTGACTTACAGAAATCATACTTGTTCTTAACAACATTACAGAAGTGGAGCTGATGTTCTCAGATACAGCTGAATGTTATGAAAAATATTGCAATGTATCGCTTTTTTTCCTTTTTTCTTTCTGTATTCTGTATTCTATTTTATGTTAAATTGCTAGAACATTGTATTTTACCTTATATCCATTGCTGAGTTTTAGTGCCTGGCGTATCTCATGAGTCAGACGGATTGTGTAGTCTAGCTATATAATCAAGCCATATTCAAATATATAAAATATTCAGATCCTGCTTTTTTTTGGAAACCAATTCAATTAGAGAAGGATAACTTTTTATTTTCTAATAACAAGATTTTGACAAATATTCAAATTACTCTTGCCCCCAGGTATAAACTTGGGAACAATGAAACCTTGTTTTCAAAGTCCCTGAGATGTGGAGGCATTCAGAATATTTCTACCAGAACTAGAGCTCAGGGTTCTTCTTAAACCATTTTTTTTAAACAGGAGACGTGTCTGAGACAGTTGGTGTTACATACCTTTCTGGTATTTAGCCTCTGGTTATGTTATGTCTGTATTACAAGACCTTTCACTTTTGTTCTTACCACCTAAGTCATTCAGCTTCCTTCCCAGTGCTGACACCTTTTATCATGACATAGGAGAAAATGAGATTGCCTTAACATGATTTATTTTCAACAAAATCACATTTGCTTTTACATATGTTTTTCTTAACTCTTACTATACTTGCTTATGAGTTTTTTTATAATTATTTGGTCTGTTATTCCTCCAGAAATTGAATCTAAATCAACCAGTTTTCAGCTCCATTTTTTCCCCAGCTTTTCAAAGGCATTTCCCTCATCCAGCCTGACAGAACATTCTACATCTTTCCCAGGTTTTGAGATGACAAAGTTAGCTCTCTCAGTATCAAAGCTGGCCAGGATGTATACCAGGCCAGGATAATTTGCAAACACCATACTTACATAATCCTTTTCTTGTTTAGATGAGGTTTTTAAAACCCCTTCTTTGTGGTTGGCTTTATTAACATCTGATCACAGTTAAAGCTTTCAGAGAGGAATGAAGAGTTATCAGGTGCTCCTGTTTCTTTATACTATGAGCTGATAGATTAAAAGAGTACAGTAACAAAGTTTTGTTATGTTTTTTTTTTGTTTGTTTGTTTTTGTGTGTGTGTGTGGTTTTATGTTTGTTTGTTTTTTAACTTTATTTTCCTTTTAATCCTTTGTGGTTCTATTTTGTTTTGTGCCCTGAGCATTTTATTTTGGCTCTGTCCTTGTTTGCGTCTACTTCTATGTGATCTCTGAAGAGCTTGGACTTCTGTCCGATTGGTCTTTTTCTGTCCTTCCTGGATGCAGTGATAATACGTTTTTGTACTTTCAGGGGATGCCAGTTATCACTTATATATCTGGTTGCAGAGCAGGTTGGGCAGGAGAGCAGTGCGCTGCAAATGTGGGCTATGGAAGATGCAAATGGAAAAAAAAAAAGATAAGACTGTGAGAAGAATGCAACTGCAGTACAAAGCAATTAGACTTGAGCATAAGGGATGACTGGGCAGAACCGAATGATGATTAGAAAGTAGCTGGATTAATCTTAATGGAGGAATTAGGGAAAGATGAGTGGAGAATAGAAGTGGAATTCCTTCTCCATCCCATTCCTTCTCCAAGATGGGGAAGATGGCTCCGCATTCTGGCAGGTACACATATGTTAGGGTTCAGTTTTGGCTCTGGAGTCATCACATGCAGGTGTGAAGGAAACAAACTGACAGTAAGAGAAGTAAGCAGCAAGTTATTATCGCTGATAGCTACTTGGGAACTGTCTGAGTTGAACACTGCAGTTGTAGATGGTAGATGATGAATAGACTGATAAGTCAACTAAAATGAATGGAAAGGCTTACTTAGGAACATAATACACAGACTTATATGTTTCCAGAAATGCCTACTTAAGTATTCAAAATCTTTCTCTCAAATCCAGTTGTGCTTTCTCAAATATGTGATGGAGTTTGAAACATCCATGTACCATCAAATACATAACCTTTGCACGCATAATGAAGAAGTACCTTTTGCTGGTACAGTCTAGGATATGCATATGAAGAATTAGTTCCACAAAATTAGTGTATATCATAGCATCCTTTTCCAAGAAGCTATCAGTAAGCTCTGCTTATGGGCTGTGGGTGTCTGAAGTTGCTTTTCATGTCCAAATATATGTAGTGTTTTAATGGAATTAGACATACATTATGTAGATACACAGAATGCTTGTTTGAATTGGGGATTTTGGTATAATCTTGTATTGTAATTATTGTATATAACTTATACAATACTGTGTATTAAATTTTGATGTTTTAGTGCATCAGGGTGAACAAAATCTTTCTGCCTTACAATTCCTTAGACCCTGTGAAATGATTTGGCAAAGTAATTGTTTTGCAATGCAGCTTTTAATCAGAAACTACTAATCACAGGAGAACTACACTCTTAACTGTAAACAGGATGGTTAATACAATAAAACCTTGAAAAAACAAACTTAAAATCAATTTTGAAATGTTAGAACGCTGTGAAGAACTACTCTCTTAACTGTAAACAGGATAGTTAATACAATAAAACCTTGAAAAAACAAACTTAAAATCAATTTTGAAATGCTAGAACGCTGTGAATTTCTTTAACCATTAAGTTGAATATTAAAACTGCACTTTTAAAATAAAATATAATGCAGTTTCTGCAACATTTTCTTAAATTAGTTCTCCAAAATCAACTTTCCTTAGTAGTTAACAGAAACTTTCTTGTAGTAAAAAAAAAACAACACCAGAACAAACAAACAAACAAACAAAAAAGTGTATAACTTTATTCTGAAGAGAGTTTAAAATTAAATGTTACTTACTGAATGTTATTCCAGAGTGAATTTGACATGCTTCTTTTTTGTCTTGTTGTCTTGCACAGGTATCATTTTTCTTGTTCATTATTTTTGTGGTGTATACCATGCTGCCCTTCAACATGAGGGACGCTATAGTTGCGAGCGTCTTGACCTCTGCATCTCATACGATTGTGCTGAGCGTCTGTCTATCGGGTACAGCTGTTATAAAGGAGCACTTGGTTTGGCAGGTAGGTGCTTTGTGAAATTAATGATTAATTGCATACTTAATATCCTAGTAAATGAGACCATGAGTTTCCCAACTGGTGCTTCTCCATTTCTGGATTGCCACAGGCTCAATTCATAGCTAGCCACTTTCTACACCTGAGGCTGTCAGTAATGATATGTCTTGCTGAAACACACCCTTAAGTGGTAGAATCTACAGCCACACACGCAGTGCTTACCACTGTTAAAATTGTTGTTGAAAATAAATAATTCTGTGATACAGCCATGCTCTAGTAGGTGCATTGCCACACATCTACATAAAACACATTGCTTCTTTCCTCACCTCTTCAAAGTGAAACTTGTAGGCTTAAAAAAAAGATTTTTTTTTTTTTTTTCCATGTAACAGTGTTGTTTTTGACTAAAAAAATCCATTGCTCCTTAGAGTAGCCTTGTCTGGGTTTGCTGGAAAGAGATTGCCTTCTTGAAGTCTAATGTAGGGCTTGTCATCCTTCCGTATTTCTCAGCCTTTTATTGGAATTTTACAGCCACCTCTTGGCCAGGCTCACTGATTGAAGAGGGCAGGCTGACTGCAGACATAGTGACATTTAGAGAATGCACCTGTATTTGCAGTTGGGTTTTGGCTTGCAACTGAACTCTGATCATCTTGCTAGAGAACATATCACAGAGGAATGATTAAAAAAAAATTACTCCAAATAGTGGGAGTTGTTTTTCCTCTCTGTTTTGGTGAATGTCTTTCAAATGGTGAAATAATACATTTTTTTTCTCATGGTACTGTGATGAACCTAGGTATCCTTGTTAGAGATCTGTAAAAAAAAGAGTAAAATGTAAAAAAGTAGATTTCATTTTGAAAAGTGTGTACGTGCTTTTTTCTATATTTATATAATCTTAAGGAAGCAAAATTATTTTAACTTTTGGATCAAAATTGCAACAAAGCTTAAAAGTAAATACATTTTTATAAGTCTACCAGAAGAACAAGGAAGGAAGACATTATCTTATTTCTTCCAAGCAGCATGAAATGTGAAACAAGTAGTTTCGACTTACCATTTAAGTTATGTCATCTTTGTTTGAAAAACATCCCTCAAAACATAACCAAAATTACACGGAATTTACAAAAGTAAATTGCCTTGTAATTAGTAGTTCAGAAAGGTATATTTTATTTTCAGATGTGGCTGCAGACGTGTGTTATCTGGAGTATTGCAGTTGAAGTCCGATAAACAATAGATATTCTCTGTAGAAATATTCAAATGGTGAGATATGTGGCTTTGCATTTCTCCTTGTAATTTAGGTTAGTTGTTACTTGCTGCTGAGCTTGCTGAATTGTGCTGTATGCTTACCAAGAGCCACGATCATCTGCAGTCAAAATATAATTTTAATAATTTGCTGATATGGTTATTGTTGATTGTATTTGAACAAGCTGAGGAGATTTTTATTCTTGGTTTCATGTTGACTTGCGGGTTCTATCTAGGATTTCAAAATATATTAATGTGTGTGCCATTCCTTCCCTAAAAATGTTTTAGTTTAGAGATGCTGTTTGTGGAATTCATTTATTTTTTCTGTTGTATGGGAAATTGGTAATCACAGTCTGAACCTCTGATTAATCAGCTGAGGCAAGTTTCGGGTCAGCTATGGGAGCACAGGTGAGGGTAATTCAGTTGTGCTCCCAGAAGGGGTGGAGCCTGACTCCACCTCGTCTAGACCACATTTAAGGGCTGACCACCACTGAGGCAGCATCTCTTTGTGATTGCTCCTTGGTGGAGGTTGCTTCAGTGTTTTCCAGAAGGCTGAAGGCCTCTATTGGGTGAGTCTTTCCTTTAAATAACCTTTTGGATACTTATCACTACCTCTCTTGTACCATCTTCACATTATTGTCACTATATGTCACTGTACGTCTGTCCATTAAAATTAGGTGCAACTAAATCAAGGCTTTCAGATACATTACATTTCAGAGAGGATATCTTTAGAATCAAATGAAATAAATTATGGGCTATGTTGTGTCTTTGAGTCCTTCTGTAGCCTTCAGTTTCTTTCAGAAAGAGTGGAGTCTTTGAGCACTTTGTACATTTGTTAAGAGTATTTAATTTCTAAGATTATTAGTTTTCTCTTCCCTCTTCGCAAAGTGTATTGAATGTTCTTTATGTTTTGGCAGTTGATGAAAGTGCTGAGTGCACTGAGCTGTCATGGATGTTAGACTCAGCCATGAAAGGGACTCAACACCATTATTACAGTTCACTGTGACCTCTGTGCATGTTTAAATGACAGCTTATACTCTGTGTAAGCAGAAAAATGCTTTGTGTTGTTTTATTTGAAGTAAATAAATAGAAATGATTGTATTACAGATATTGATTATAGTAAAAAGAAATAATGTTCATCAGTGATACACCTCAAGTTGGTATAGGATAAATGTATGCAATTAATAAAATCTGAAGTGGGATATAGTTATTTAAAAGACTTGGAATGTTGAGTCTTTTTTTTTTTTTTTTTTTCCTGACAAAAAAGAATGTTGTTGAGGCCTGAAATGAAGTTGTTTCACAGAGCTCAGTCACTAAAGCCCCAAGATGAGGAACTGGCAGTACACTGACATTTGAAAGCTTAGAAAAACACACTCAGGGCTGAGCTCAGTAAATCCATGCTTAGGGAGCTGCACTGAGCTTTGACAAAAATATATTATTTTGATTTCAGGACTACTGGTCCATTTCAGCAAAATAGGAAAAAAAAAAAGAATAATAATACATGCAGTGAATGTGGTCTTTTTTCTTCTTTCTGGCAGGGATTTTTTTTTATTTTTTCTGTAGAGAGGGAGCTAGTATGTGCTTAAAAAGCAAAAAACTAATAGTATAACAAACCTTCTGGTGGGTAAACAACAGATTTAGCATACAGAATGTGTATATGTAGCACGTATCCTCCTCTAAAGTGTATGTGCATCTCCTTTAAAACTACTTTGTATGTACTGGAAGACTGATTACTTTGGTCTGAGTTTTCTATTCTCTGTGCTGAAGTTCTTTCAGCCTTTTTATATAGTGAATTCTCCTTGCTTTCTCTTCCATCTGGTGGCCCCCTGCTGGACTTCTTTCAATTTTTCAGTATCTTCCTATCACTCTTGCTGCTAACCTGTAGCATTTTGGAAGTCATGCATACCTTTAGTCCATCAGCAGAAGGAAGTGGGTGTTCAGAAGCGTGTGCTTATGCTGAGCTTAGGTGGACCCTATCTTACTGATTTTTCCATTCCTTTTGTTCTCTTTTGTCAAGTTTTACACCTGCAATTGGCTTCAATAAAACTGAAGGGTTTAGTATGCGTAGATTATCAAGTGTTGGTTGCGGTTGGGGTAAAAATTTCATGCTGATGTGAAGAATTAAACTTTCTCTCTTTCTTAAATAACCTGTGTGTGTTTTCTGGGGAGATGGGATCATCCCTGTTGTTAAGTTTTGCAATGATGGAGACCTTCTATCACAAATCTTGACATTTTTTTTCATTGTTGCTGAAAGTTAGTCTTAAATCTTCTTTCCTAGTAGGTATTTCTCTGGCTTTGTTATTTGACTTTCATCTGCTAGACTTGCAGACCCAGTAGTATCCAATTTGTTTATCTCTCATGAGAGTACTCGTAGACTATCATGAATTCATCTCATAACCTTTTTATCAGTAAAATATATTTTTTTAGGCAACCTTAATCAGTTGCCTGCTTTTATGCTAGCTCAGCCCTTCATTGCTTCTACAGCTCTTTTCTGGGTCCTTCCTTGTGTCACGTCAATATCTTCCTTGCAATGTGGATGTTAGCATACTACTCCGGGAGTAACTGCAGTGGTGTGAAATGCTGAGCCCACAAAGGGGTTACTGTGTGGTGCTCAACACGGAGACATGGGCTCTGCTGTAAATCCTCAACTACTCTGCTTGCACCTCTGTGCAGAGCTGAATGCACAGAAATGGGATCTTTGACAGCAAGGAGGAAAAAAGAGTCCCATGTGCCAGCTTCAGTTTATAAAAAAGCAACTGTGTATCTATGTGGATTTTTATTTTTTTCCTACTACTGACAGTATTAATCCTACCCCTATCTAGGCGCATGATATGGAATCCAGGACTCTCCCTCTTTACACACAAACATCTCACTACTATACAGAGAAGCCATAATGTGGGTTTTCTGTATGCTTCTGGCAGTCTTGTGGTCAGGACTGCTGCAGAACACATCTCTATTTATGCTGTTAAGGCGTTTGGCTCAGGAGACCTCAGTGGCTCAACATCCTTCTCAGTTACTGCTGGAATGAGAAGTATTTCACTGCCATCCCTTACCATAAAAACATAACCTATTTCTCTCCAAACCAGAGCAGGTTTTGATGAAATAGTTGTGGTTTTCCTGCTTTATTATCAACCGCTCAAACATTCTGATCTCACAATGGGCTGATACTATCAATAAAGTCCTTTTGTTTTTAATTTGTTAAAAATAAGCTAACCAGTAACCTTAAATGTGCCAGATGGTTGTTGTTTTCACTCTCTCAACAAAACAATTTATTGGTTTGTAATCCTTTTTCCTAACTATACATAGATATTTTCTGAACTTTGGCTAACTCACTACAAAATGTCACTCATATTTTTTCTTTAAACTAGTATTATAGTATTCTTGACTTCTCAGATTTGTTTTTGAAAGGGGGCTGCTCCTGGCAGCGCTGAACATATGGTCCCTTCTGAAGGCACAAATCTGTAGCTGTGTCACCACGCATGTACACACACACAGTTTTAGACAATGTTCAAGAAAGTATATAGCAAAAAGAAATACATTGTGATAAATTTTATTTAAGTAGTGTTTGTTTTTAACTTCAGTTTCCAGTTCCTTTCTGCTAGCCTGGATACATTTTAAGATGGGGTTTGGTTCTGGCAGACAAAAACAAATGCTAAATGAAAATTATTTTAATATTGGGAACATTTGAATTGAGAAGTGCAAGGGCCACATATGCAAGCTTTTGTGCATTTACCATCAGATGGTTTGAAGTCTCCTATTTCAAGATGAATTATAGCCTATATGCTAAGGACAGATAAAGATGGAGCCACTATCGTATACTTAAGTGATCTATTGGTATATGCATCCTAACTACAACTCTTAGTGAGAGTTCTCCCCTGCCTATTGTTTCATTTTGTTTGGGGAGAGGTGTTTTGTTTTTTTTTTTTTTTTTGTATTTTTATTTTTTATTTTCCTGAATAGGCCAATCGTTCCTTCTGTCATGGGTTTTGTCAGCATTGAATCGAAAGCTTTTTTGCTCCCTGTTCCCATCAACCTCCTTATTCTTGTACAGAGGGGTTGGTGGCCTTTTGAACCCTGATTCTGCAGGCTGGAATGGGACCCCACCTGTTTATTTAAAACATTGGTAGATTAAATCTTGTAGCTACTCAAAGTGAGGCAGGTAGTTTTGATAGCATGTGGCAGGTCTTCCTCCTTTTGACTACTCAGCAGTCTGTTGTTGAGGTTCTAGTGGTTGGCTCATAAAGAGTTTCCAGCCTCTGTGAGCTTTTATTAGGTACCTTGAAAAGCCTCACTAGTATAGCTGCCTCTCTCTGACTCCTGAGACTGCTGTGACTTATGCCTGTTCCAGGAACCCACAGCAGTTCAAACCTTTTGTCTTGTGTTCTGTATCTGCTCTCTATCTCTTCTAAAGCTACCAGTGGTTTTCCACCATGTTACATTTCTTCTAAATTTTTAAAAACAAGTTCTGTATGGACGAATCATGTACTTTTTCAAGGGAAAGTGGTTTGTCTGATATGATCTTTCTTTCACAAAACTCTGCTGTACTTTATTCTGTTTTCTTATAGCTGTCATGCTTTCCATGATTTTTTTCCTTCAAAAATTGTTCGGAAGTCTGACATAACACTCAAGTGAGTCTAGCAGGGCTATAATTGTTTAGATTTTCTTTCCTCATGCATCACCAGATTTGGTGTGCTTTAATTGTTTGCTATTGTGTTTAGATCATGCACTGCTGCACCTGTTGCAAGGACCTACCGCTGCTCACAGCAACCCTCTGCTTTCCTTGTCCTGCAGATAGTAATTGTTGTGTGGAGGATGACTCCAACAGACTGACAAATATGCCTCTGGTAGTCCCATTCTTCTCTTTTTGTCTGTGCGCTGTGGATATCCACTAATGAGAACACAACTACATATAGACATCATGTATGTCCCTGCCCAGCAGCTGAACTCAGACTCTTAGCAGCTCTCTTGGGATCCCAGTCTCCCGAGTGGCTGGCACCTGGACACAGGTGCCTTCCAGTCTGCAGCCCTGCTCCGGCCAGCCAGGACATCTCTGTTCCCTCTGTAGCATGGTCTCTCTGTTAAGTGCACCTCACCCTTCCCAGATCCCAGGCCACATCACTAACCTGGCTTTGGTTTGGCATGTGCTGGTTTTCACATGTGGACTTGCACACCTTACTTCAGTTGCTGCCAGGGGACCCAGTGCCCATGGCCTGACCCCAGACCTGTGTACACACACTTGCACATAGGATAGAGAATGCTTTACTCAGGAAAAGAAGCAGAAATTGAGTTTAGTTGGCAGACAGGACAGACTGTGCTGCCCAGGCCCAAGGCATGGCCAGGCAAATGTATAGACCAGCAGCTGGCTTACACACAACTGACCCCTTTCACCTTCTTAGTCCTCTGTTTTTCCAGACTTATTCCTCCCCAAATCACCATGGTGCTTCCCTTCCTCTGTCTTTGGTTCCTCCCCTAACCATTCTACAATAAGTTGTGCCTCACCCTGCATCCCCTAATGTGTCCCAAACCCCTGGCACTGACCTCTCTTAGTCAGAAAGGTGCTCTGGAGAGTTGCTTTCCATGACTTGTGGTGATGGGTTTTCTACCTGGACACTGGGACTGAGGCTGCCCTGGGATGGTGCTGGGATGGAAGCAGGCAGGGTATCCCATCCTCTGAGCCCTTAATTCAAGCTCTCCCTTGTCTTTGTGCTCCTGTGGGCTTGTGGTAGTAGGGTGATGGTGACTGGGATGGGCCTGGCAGTACAGTGATGTTGCTAAGGCTTCCCTGATGTTGTCAGTCTGTGCTCTTCTGTGTGTATGTATGCAGATTTTAATCACTTAACAATAATTACACGATTATTTCTAGCAAGATTCACAAGCTGATGTTTAACAGGTGCTTTGCAATTCATACATAAAATCTCTGAAAGAACCATTCTGTATCTAAATTACAAACATTTACTTTGATCTAGTCAGCTTTTTCAGCATTAATAGCACTTTTTTTCACTGTTAATAGTACTACTTATGCTTTTTATATCTCGTCAGCTCCTAGAAATAGACATAACTGGTGATATCAAGCAGTGGGCCAAATTTTCAAATGTGAGAGACGTTAATATGGCATATATGTTATATGTATTGGGATGGTCTGAGCAGTGTGCACCATAAAGGTCTATATATTTTGTTTAAAACACCGATTTAAACTCTTCTGCTAATTGAAGATCTTTGACAGGTGCTGGTATTTAGATCAAATGTTTTCTTTAGCACGAGTGGCATGGCAGCAAAATACTAAACACAAGGTACCAGTATTGACTGGATAAAAAAGAAGAAAATGTACTGCTCTAATGCTCAGAAATAGAAAGCTGGTTTATGCTGTCATGCAGATACAAGACAACATGTTTATAGAAAGAAAGGCCAGAGAGAAAGGCAGTGTCTTTAAGTATGTGGATTATTATGTAACCTGTGAGACTGAAGATACATGGTGAAAGCATAAAGCACTCAGGAATTTTCGTAGTCTAAATGGCTAAAGGCTGTGGGTTGAATTTATCTTACAGTATAATTCTACCTGGAATGCCACTTTTTGAAGGAAAATGGCTGTTCAGAAAGATAATGCAGCTCACCTCTAGCTTTTTACTGCAATTACACAAACGGAGTTGCTGTTATTGCTGCATGAAAGACAGAAAACAGTGACTGCTACTGAAGGAGCAAGGCTATATATTTATATATATATTATTTTTATTTATTTATTTATTTGTAGCAGCAGCTACTGCTGCCCCATTCCTCTTGTTTTTTTTCCCTTCTCTCTCCTCACCGCAGCAATGCTCCAGCTCACCGAGTTATGCAGCAGCTGCCAATGTGTTCCAGAGGGGAATGCTGTGCCCTGCATAGTCTGATACAGTAGGCATATTTTTATGGTTGCACATTTATTTCCCCTTGATTTTCTGCTTAAATCTGGGCAGGTATAGAAATACCAGCTGCTATGCTTTTAATTTGTTTTTACAATCTGCAGATAACTCTGGATTTCACTTCTTCAAGACAATCTGCACAGTTTAGATATGCTTATGAGAAGCCCACTTGACTAGGAGAGTATAGATGTGTAGGAGAATGCATAATTCCCTTTCATAGTATTCAAGCATTAACATGGAAAATGTGAACAGCCTCCAAAATGCTGTGACAAGGAGGCCTGCAATATTTCTTGTCCTAAAGGTTACAATTTATTTTAGCAGATTTAATTTTCCAATATATAAACTTATTTGATCAAGAAGCCCTCAGTCCTTCACTATCTTAACTACACTGTAAAATGTCTGTGGTAGAAGCCTTGCTCTTGTGGCTGTTATACTTCTGTGAATGTAAGCTGGTGATGATGGGAAATTCCAGTACTTCTAGATTAGAACAGAAAGCAGAGTGATGTACCAGCCATACCTTCTTCTCTTGCAGTATGGTGCTATGGCAGCAACTACATACTCATTATAATGAATACATTTTGAAAGGGTGTTGTGTGCTATATCCTTTTAATAATGATATTAACATAAATTGCTTAAAAGTGAGAAGATAATTCCCAATTTTGTTGCACTGTCCATCTAGGTAATTTTTCTAGACCAAGGAAGAGTTAATTCCTTTAATTAAGTTATTGTTAGATTTGCTATTTTCTTCCATTTTCACAGATGTTGTCTAGCTCTTTCAGTTATGTCATTTTATGGCTTAGTATTCTGTGTCCAATTTTAAGTGAATTACTTCTTACAGCAGCTGAAGCATAAAATTCTGAGTGAGATACTCACTGTAGACATGATGCCTCCTCATTTTATATAGTCATAGGCTTGTCATCTATTCTTGTACATTGTTTTCAGGTATTCAGGAGTGGAAAAATGCCTTTCACTGTCAAAATGTGGATACACTTCCCTATCATGTCAGCCAGTTTCAGTGCAAAATAAAGCAGGCGGGATCAGGAGCGCAGACATGTAGTGCTGTGAGTCTGGCAATTAAGAATTCAACTGGCATACCATTTACCCCAAATGACTGACTTCTTAAAGTTGCATGGTTCAGTCCTCAACCTGTCGAGATATGTGGAATAGACATGGTCTTATTTGCTCTCTGCTCCCCTGTAGCACCTTGGTTCTCAGCTAATGGCTAAGCACAGGCAGTAGGATTCCTTTCTCTTGAAGTCACCTTCCAAGAACTTATAAATGTCCACTTATGCAGTTCTTCACTTCCCTCAACCTAATTTTACCATACTTTAATCCTCAGTCTGTTTCAGAAAAGCTCTGGCTACAGAAACCCGACTTTAACTACAGCCTCCAAGCACCAAACATGCAGGAACTGTACAAAGTAATGCAGACAGTTAATACTCAAAAAGAAACAAACAACAAAAAAACAAAAACAAACAAACAAAAAACAAGCAAAAAAGCAAACAGACTAACTCAACCTTCTTCCTGTCCAAAACAGTGTGGCCAGGTCTCAACTTTCTCCAGATAATTCCTGACATGTTCTTTCCCCTAAGGAATGCCATGGCTCTGGGAAAATGGTGGTTAGCTCAAAAAAAATCTGCACAAGGTGGGAGCTTTACAGCCATAGTGGTCATAGTGCATCAGACTGTATTCCAGCCTTGGTTTGTCTACCAGAAGAGACCCAACTGGAGGGCATAGCCTAATAACCTTGAAGTAATTCTTTCTTCTTCCAGGGAGTGATGTATTGCTTCTTACAGGGCACTTTATTTCCCTTCTCAGGTTACACCTATTACTGTGTGAATGGCATCAGCATTTGTTCTGTATGGATCAGCTTAATGAGTTGTGTCTGTCTCAGTAATAGCTACTCGCTTGTTATATGTATCTGCTATCAGTTTAGACAAGTTCTCAGAATACTGAAGGTTTTATCTTTGTCATAGTTTCAGCTAGGACAGAATTGTTCTCTTCAGAATGTCTGGTATATTGCTATGTTTTTATTCTGGGAGAAAAACAATGTTGACAACACACTTATGTTTATAGTTATTGCTAAGCAGTGCTGTACAGAGCCCAGGTTGTTCCTGTACATCAGCTCATACTAAGAAAGGGCTGAGAGTGGATAGAACCAGGACAGCTGACTTAAACCGGCCAAAGGGATACTCCATACCATAAGACATCATGTGGAAAGAATTTTGAAGGGGATGGATATTCATCTACCTCTCTTCTGCTGCCTGGGGGGCTAGCTGGGCATAGGTTGGTGGTGAACAGTTGCTTGTGCATCAGTCATCATATACATTCACATATCATAATTATTATCCTTTTCCTTTTCTCTTAGTAAATAGTTTTAACCCAATCCATGAGCTCTACTTTTTTTGTTTTTGTTTTCCCTTTTGATTCTCTCTCCCACCCTGCTAGGAAGGTAGAAGGAGTGAGCGAACAACTGTGTGATGCTTAGCTGCCTGCTGGGTTAAACCACAACAATCCTACACACTTGCTGCAAATGTCACCCATATTGACTCAGCTCTAGGTTTCTAGATGAGACATTATTAGCTATAGCTGTTGTTTCTCTCCTTCACAGTTACTGCTTTTATTCTATATTTTAACCTTGATAGAAGTGGAACATAAACAACATGGTCTGTTTTTTCAGACATATCGTTATGCTCATTAATGTATTTGCTGTTTTTATTTTAGTTGTTTCCTATCACTTTAAGGAAATATTTTCTCATAAGTGAGATCTACTCAGGAACTACACAAATCGTAGAATGGTGTGGATTGGAAGGGATCTCAAAGATCATCTAGGGTTGCCAACCACTAGATCAGACTGCCCAAGAGCCCATCAAACCTGGCTTTGCCCACCTTCAAGGATGGGGCATCCACAGCTTCTCTGGGCAGCCTGTGCCAGTGCCTCACCTTAAGAACACAAGCTTGAAGTAAACAGGTGGGCTCTGCACTGAGCTAGCTCAAGTCCTCAATCTTCATGAATTCTGACTGCATGAAAGCACCGCTGCTGTTTTTGAGTCCAGTTTGTTCCTGGAAACAGAGAGCTGTGTTTGCAGAGCTGCATTTAAACTGTATACCAACTCCAGTATCGCTGGATCCTGGATATAGAATAGCACAGTTAATCCACACCACTCTGCTGTTTTAGGAGAAAATTAGAATTATTAACCTCAAGCAGTGTGGCTATCCAGAAGATTAAAGAGCTTACAGATGAACAAAACTAAGAATGGAAGATGGCCAGTAATTATTGGCTTGTAATTATGGTCTCAGCTGGACAAGAAACATCTGAACTAAATCAGTGTAAATGATCTCAGCTGATATTTGTTCTCAGTGCTGCAGAAGGCAAGTGCCTTCACACATGCTATCCAATTTGACCTGGAGAAGATGTTCTCCTTGGATCTTAAGCGAAAATAATTGGTTCTGCTGAACCTATTAGTAGGAAGGCTTTCATGCGTGCGAAAGTTGTACATCATTCCTGCTCCTGTCCTCCCTACAGTTGTTGCTAGTATCTGTTACTTTAGAAGAAATAAAGTACACAAAAAGAACTTAAAAGCTCTTCTGACCTGTTTTAAGCTGTGGGAAATAATCTCATCCAGTCCATATGAAAGTGAGTAGATGAAATTGTGGAGCATGAGGTTTAGGATTCTTCAACATAGAAATGCTGTTGTTTGTCAGAAGTTAAAATTGAGGTTTACTTGGAAGAAATAAAAAGGAAAGTTATGGCTATCTAAAAAAATATTGAAGATTTCCTTTGACTAATCTTCCTTGTTTTGAATACTACATTGCCTTACATGGTGTTCATTCAGCGATGGTTCTATCTTAGCAATATTCTTTTAGGACTGACATGAGGACTTGGCTGTTGTATTTACCAGAATTATTTGCCAGATTTTGTTGCATGAGGGAGCTTTACAATTTAAATGCAAACATGAGGCGTGCAGAAATCCTGTTTCCTCTAGTATGTAGGTGGTGAGACATCAGCTTCTGCCAGGGGTCTTCTGGGATAGCTTTGGAGTTCTGGCTGTGGTTGTCTTTTGCATGCATACTCTCTTACTGAGACATTTTGGATTCTCATATGCTGTTTAGCCTGTGGAAAGAATCATTATTAGAATTTGGCCTGAGGAATGAATAGCTCATGGTGACAAAAAGAAACGCCCCCAGGTTGCCTGATTGCTGCTGCCAGCTTGTGGTGGACAGGGGGCAAGAACAGAGAAAAGGGGGTGACGTGTTTCCAGTGTGATGCCATGAGAGGCTGTTGCTGTAGTGACAGAGTCCTCTGAGCTTAGTTGGACATTTTGTTGGCGTTTTGTTTCCGTGCTAACGTTCTATCTAGGTCTGCTCAGTTACATTTAATTTCATAGCATCAGATCCACTCAGCTTAGTTAATACCCTTAGGACCCGTGTTTGATTTATTTATTTATTTTCATCTGTCTTCTTTTTAGTAAAATAAGCATAAGAAATGCTTTGGAAGTCTTCAAAGAGTAGAAATGGTCACGATGTAAAAAATGAACAAGCAGCAAAAAGGACAAGAGGAACAAGAAGAAAGAGGGAAATTATCTGTGCAAAAATGGCGACAAAAGCATTAAAGCCTAACAAGCAAGAAAAGTGGAGTGCTGAAAAACAAATGAGTAGATAACAAGGCACATTTGACAGTACTGCTCTGTAGCCTGCTGCTGTTTGCTCTAAGATTTTGCTTCATTTGCTGCTCAGTCTTCAGTGGTGTCACCTTCTATTCTCTAGCCAGCAGTTTAGACAGTATTTTCCTTAGGTTTTGGGTTAACACTCTGACCTTGGTTCAGTTTACTGATGCTGCACTGGGTGACCTTTGAAGACAGAAATAATTCCTTCTCTATTGTTATTGGTATTAACTGTGTCACTTCATAGTCTCATGTTCATGCTGCGTGCACAGTCTCCTTCATCACTATCCAGTTATTTTCAATTTGCTCCATCACTTCAGCTTCTTTGGAGCTGCATTGGCTATAGTATTCCCAACTGGATTCTCCAGTCTGTATGTGATCAGGACTGGCATTGCCAGAATGGTGGGAGAACAGACAGCAATCTCTGCTTGTTCCTTTGTAAACATGTTCTGAATCCTCACTGGACCTACCTACATGACAGTCCTGAGCTTTGTCGACAAACTAATCTGTTGAGTTAGACTGCAAATAAAAATTCCACTTTGCAACACCCCTTTTCTCAGCAGAGCTGCTGGTAAGTCCAGCTTTCCTTTTGAATCTCTGGTGCAGAACTGAGCTGCACAAATGAATGAAGGAACCATGATGGAGGAATTCTGCATTCAGCAACCTCTCCATATACCAGAGCCCAATATTCTTAAATAGCATTCCTTACGTTTTAAAATAACATTATGGCTTTTGCATGGGAAGTAGTTTTCTTTTTGATTTTGATGAAAATTTAACATTAGTCTCTTAATTAAACAGTATTTTAGATATCTTGCAACTCTTTTGGCCATTTCTAAGAAAGCCAGATCACATAACTCTTCTGCCTATTTAGGTCAATCAGTATAATTATGTGTGCTGCAAATCATTTACTTCTTCATGAATACTGCACGCATTTTTTTTTTCTTTGATTAGAGACTGAAGTGGATTGAAGTTTGTGGTGGTCTGTTTGCACCTGCAGAAATCTCTGAAGAGATTTCTCTGATCTTTGGTGCTACTTAGATTCATATGTTCATAGAAACATTAATGTTGAAAAAGACCTCTGAGGTCATCTAGTCCATCTGGAGACCCATCCCCACTATGCCCATGTGGTGTGCCGTGCTCAGGTGGCTTTGTAGTTTGTTTGTTTTTCTCTTCATAGACAGTGAAAGAAATGTAAGGAGCAGAAGTGAGCCTAGAGTGCTAATGTCAAACCAGAGAGGTCATTACAGTGTTGTGTTTTTTTTTTGTTTTTTTTTTGAGGCACATGTTGAACTAATAAAGCTTCTGGAATGGATGTACAATAATGAATGTCCCTGAAATGATTGGCACAGTTCCTTCCATTCTCATTTTAAAATCGTACTCAGTCGATGACTGAATTTTCACTTAGTCTGTGACAACAGTGCTAGGATGTGTCCAGACTCTTGCTGATGTTAAGAACAACTTGGGTGATTTGATGTGAGGCATAACAGGGCACTTTAGGAAGCTGTGGAGTGAGGAGGTAAAGCAGTAGACAGAAAACTCATGATTGCATACCTGCACACCTCTCTGCTTCAGGGTGATGCTCCTGTGTATCTACAATGCTCTTTCATAGTTGAAGTGTGTGCAGTTATGTTGGCTTCTTCCATGCTATGAAAAATGAAATAAATTCTCCCTTCATAAAAGCTGTGAAAGCTTAAAAGCTTTCTCCCATTATTTATTTCTTCTTTCCCTCCCACCGTAGTTTTTAGTAAGGTTTTATTTAATTTTTTACTTTCTCACAAACCTGTTTCTTTCCTATGCTTCAGATCTGGAGGGACCTTTTGTTTATTTTTCAAAGTTTTAATTTGGGGATATATATATATATTTTTTTAATTATTTTTTTTCCTTCAGTATGCTACATTTTGCTTAAAGCTTCTTGTAACAGAATTCAACAACTTAACTGCATTGTAAGTACCATACTTAGCTTTGCTTCAGACCTTCAATTTCATTTGAGTAACACATACACTGGAACAGACTGAACAGCTGATGTTTGCTCACTGTCTCCAGGCCACCTGTGACTTTATGAGTCTCTGTCAGACCTATCATCTCTTTCCAGGCCGAAGGGCTGTAACATAGTTATCTATCTTTATTTAACGTCATTCTATACCTTTGATCTTCCTTGTTACCTTTCTCTGTTCAGAAAGAGGTTTTCATTTACGCAATATGAAAGCAGAGTAAGACAGAAAATCCATTAATACTTCATGGCATGCTTATTTGGTAAGGAAGTAGGTTGTAAATTCTGATGACTCTGAATAAAGTGAGGAGGGAAAAAATAAAAAATTTTAAAAAAAATAAAAAATGAGCCCAATCCTCCACACAAGTGCAAATTATTTGAAGTGTTACTGCCAAGGAAATGAAAAATCTGTCCTGATGAGGACCCATGCAATTTTGAAATGAAGAGTGTGTTTTACTGGGGAAAAAAAAGCACTTTTTTCTGTAGTATGTAAAGGAAGCTCAAAAGAATTGTTGTACATCAACTTAAACAAATTAAGAGCAATAAATAAATGAGTGCTCCTCCAAAAGTAACACCTCCTATTTTTATGATGTTGGCCCACAATTTCAGAAATGGATGATGGTGGTAGATGATTCCCACCAACATTTCATTACATTTTGATGCTGCATGACCGATGGCAGCAGAGGGGCCATCTGACTGAATGGTGTCTGACATGGAAATGCATATGAAGGAAAGGTGTGTTCCTGAATTCCTCCGTGCAGAAATAATGGCACCCATTGAAACTTGCTGAACATTTATGGAGTCTAAAGAGTGCATGTGAGCCGGGTGAGGTGGTGAGTGGTGCATTTCAGCAGTGGCGGCAGTGACATTGGATCACCTCTGGTGTAGATTGTTACAAGCACAGTGTGAAAGCTCTTCTTCATTATTGGTGAAAATGGATAGCTAACAGCAGTGACTATGTTGTAAAATAGTACTTTTTTAGCTGAGATTTTGTTGTCAAGTATAGTGTTAACTGTTTTCTTTGTATCAGCTGTAGTTTTCAAGGAAATAAACAGGAGGCATTACATTGCAGAGCAAGCTATGTGTTTGGTTTTTTTTAATGTCAGAAATTAAAGTGTTGAAGTCTGTTTGTATTAACGCAGTCATTCTGAAGAAAAGGGTGACTATGATTATACTGCATTACAGGGAAACCTGAGCAGTTAGCGCTGTTTCCACAGTGCTGTTGTTTTTATTTTTGTGGAGGTATAGAGTTTCTTTTTTTCCTTTGACTTTAATTTGAGCAAAGCCACCTTAAGGGTCGAGAAGACAAATCTTTTGTTTATTTTCCTGGCTAACTGGGGAGGTCTCAGTTGGCTGGAATGTGATTTCACTCATCAAGAAGGAGAATCCAGGGAATTACAGGCCTGTTATTCTGACCTCACTAACATGGAAGGTAACAGAGCTGATCATCATGTATGTCATCACTTGGCAGATGTTGAGCAATCAAGTGACCAGACAGAGCCAGCTTGGGCTTATAAAGGGCAGGTCCTGCCAGGCTAACCTTATCTCCTATGGCAAGGTGACTGGCTTAGTAGATGAGGAAAGGGCTGTGGATTTTAGTAAGGTGTTAGTAAAGTGTTTGTCGCTGTTTTGAACAAAATTCTTCCTTCTAGCTGCTCATGGTTTCAATAGGTGCATAGTTCTCTGTTTAAAGAGCTGGCTGGATGGCTGGATTCAAGAAGTCAAAGCAAATGGAGTTCAGTCCAATTGGTGGCATTCCTCAGGGCTTAGTACCAGGGCAAATTTTGTTTCATGCTTTCATCAGTGATCTCTATGAGAGGATTTAGTGCACCATTGGTAAGTTCAGAGCTTTACCAAGTTAGGCTAGACTGCTGGATCTGTTTGAGGGATCTGATTGGGCTGGATTGTTGGGCCAATTCCTATCATGTGACATTCAACAAGAGTAGTAGGTCCTGGGTCTTTTACTTTTATCATGGAATCCTGGTATAGGCATGGGAGAGAGTGGCTGGAAAGCTGCCCTAGCAGAAAAAGACCCGGGGGTGTTCACTGACATCCAGCTAAAAACAAACCAACAGTGTGCCCAAGTGGCCAGTGCCACCTTGACCTGCATCAAATACAGTCTGGCAAGCCGGACTAGGGAAGTGACTTTCCCTTCATCTGAGGTCCTGGTGAGTCTGCACCTCTAATTCTGTGTTCAGTTTTGGGCTCCTATTACAAGGATATTGAGTTGCTTGAGCAAATGCAAAGAAATCTGAGTGATAATGCAGTTACTGGTTCATCACTGGGTGGCAAAAGAAGGCATAGTAATTGTGTAGCTGCTGATGAGAGAATTTTCAGAATGCATTATGTATATTTTTGCTTCATCCTAATAAACTAAGTTCACTAAAAGCTAGGAACAATGAGCAGTGTCTCAAAGGGGTACTACATTTTATATATTAGACCCTTCCTTTATCAAGCATTGAATGCGTAGCTATAAGAGCTGGAGCATGTATAACTTGAACCTCATGCTTTAAAGTCAGACTTGAAGATCAGTTCAAATTTTAGGAACCAGTTATTTCACTGTTTTTTTTTTTTGTTGTTTTTTTTTTTTTTGTTTTGTTTGTTTGTTTTTGTTTTTGTTTTTGTTTTTTTTTTTTTTTCAGCTAGAGATCATGATATTTTGTGTGTAGTTACTCATTTTAACTTTAATGGCATTTTCCATTATATAAGGTCTTGACAGTATTTGTGTTTGTGTATGTATGTGTGTGTAAAATTTTGTGTATAGGTATATGCTTGTATTTTTCCCTCTTTCAAAATGTGAAATTTGGGAAGTCAAAGACTCTGAAATATATGTTGAGAATAATGCTTCCATACTACACTGTTGTGTTTCTTCTGTGGCTAATGAGGTCTTCTGGGTATTAGTCTGTCTAAGTTAAGTTCCTAAGTATCTACCATTTTAGTTCACTGAGTCCAAGAAGAGTTAAGGACATTTGAATATAATGGGACTATGTATGGAAGTCGTCTTTCCTTACAATGTAATTTATTAAAGGCTGCTCTTTTCCTTGAGACTGTCAAGTTTGATTATTCAGAAATTAAAATACATACAATATGATGAAGCAAAGTTCATTCTGAAAGCCTGATTATTGGGATAGGCAAGATTGTCTTTAACAAGAAACAGTGTATACATGGATTAAAGGTATTTATACTTATTTTCCCTATATTGACCTTCATCCTATTTTGGGCTGAGGAGTGAAGGATAAAGGATAGCAAAGGTAAGGGACAGCGTTAAGCCCTAATGTGGAAAAATAATTACTTCTTACAAAATAACCTAGATATTTTTAATTAATCCTCCACAAGCTGATAATTCTCCTGCACACATACATTTACATAACTATGCTTTAGTTATTTTGAAAAGAAAACAGCAAATATGATTAATATTCTATTTCGGCAGCCAGATTTACCTGTTCCACTGCTTCAGTTTGCTTTGTTTTTCCTTTTTCTTTTAGTGTTAAAGAGAATTAAATTAAAAGACATTCAGCAGAAGCTTTTGTAAGAAGTTTGCTGACCTGAATAAAATAAACAAATCCAAAGCTGCATTCAGTTGCATAGCTATTTTCAACTTTGTGTTTTCTAAGAGTGGAGCAATGATAAGAGTTAATCAGTGCCAAGGTGCAGTTCTTTGTTATTCAGAAGATCTGACCCATAGCTCTGACATTGTCTTTTGAAGTATCATTTTTGAAGTGTCATTTTTTTTCTGCTTAGTCCCTCCATTTATTACATCTCTTCATTGGTGAGATGCTGATTTTAATATTTGGCTTTGTACAGTTTGACCTTTGACATGCTATATAATGTTTTTTTTTGTTTTTTTGTTTTTTTTTTTTTCAATATCCTGTATTTGTGTGAAAATACAGGTTTTGACAAAGAAGTTGAATCTGGAAGAGGAAAAGAAAGCCTTACATTTAGCTGTACTCTTGTATACTTGTAACGGATTTAATGAATATCATGAAATAGGGTGTCATTTTAAAGTACTTTCATCTGGTTCATATAAGTCATCCTGTTTCCTTAAAGACTTAAAAATCAATGCAACTTAATGGGTTTCTTTACTGTGATTTTGTCTATTGTTTCCTTCTGCACTGTGGGGAATTTAATTAATTTTCACCTGGAATAGGAGGTACATTTTATCTTCAGTATGAGCCTGGAAATCATTGTAACTTTTATTTATCTAGGGCCAGAAAATGCCTCATTGGGCTGATCAGACTGAAGCAGGGAAGAGCTGTGAGGTTCACTTGGTCCTATGTATTATGGGCTTATATAGCTTAACTGAATCAAGCTTTCATTTTCTCTATAGCAATGTCTCTTTGCTCTGTATCTTGGCCTACCGTGGGACTCATGGTAGTTCTTGTGAGCCACCACAGATTTTTGTTATCATACACCTAGCTTAAAAGACTGTTAGATCTGGTTGCCCAGGCTTCCTCTTGAGCATCTTAACTTTGCAAGACCACAGTTACAAATGGTTTAAGAGAAACAGAATGGCTAGTAGCCTTTTTGCCACAGCTGTGAAAGCAAGCAGCTCTCACAGAAGATACCTTGAAAGCCAGTCTTACTCTGCTAGTGAATTGCAGTCACCGAGCAGGACAGATCTGGGTCTTAGAACACCTATGGGAGACTTGGTCTTCTCTGACATGCTAGATACACTTCAATAGACTTAATTTTGAGATAAGAAGCAAGTCAAGGCATCGGCTCCAGTTGGTCGGGACCATCCCACCAGATGCATAAAAACTCAAGAAGGAAGAAGTGATTGGCAGAAGGAGAAAGGAGGAGTCTTGTGAGCTGCTGGCTGCCAAATATGATTGAGGTGAAAATGGGTTATTTCAGTATAAATTAACTCAGACTGTAATTTAAAGGTATTTTCAGGCTTGAGGATTCACTTATGAAGATTGTATTGTGCTTTTATTTCCACATGTTAGGTAGTAAGGCATCTTGCACATCCATTTCCCATTTGCCTTGCAATGAGTTGTGAGGTTTCAGGAGCTAGTGTTTTTGGAATGGGATGCCACTGCCACAGTGGTGCTGAGTGGGCCTTTCAGTCTGCTGGGGCTTTCAGTACAAGGTTACATAAAAATGATGGATAACTAGAGTAAAAAGAGCAGGAAATAATCTTGGGCAGCATCCTTTGACTGTTGCTCAGATCAATATTGTGTTCCTAACCTGACAATTCTTATAAAGGTTGCTGGCTTTTCCCCTCCACAAAGTAAGTGATGATGGTGATTGCTTTTGACAATCTTTGAAACAGCACAAAAAGAAGAAAATACAAATCTATTTCTACTCTTATGTCATGGAGCTTCTAAAGAGCCTTTCTATTGGCACCATCATACCCTTGCTTTAAAATCCAAATTGATTTGTTTTCCTTAACATAGAGGAAGCTTGGTTCTATCTTGTGAGCTGATTTTCCTGTCACAATTACAGCTCGGAGATGTTTGCTGTGATCTAGGTTATGCTGACCTTAATTAACGACCGATTCACTGTGTGTCAGGTAACGTCACAGACTGTTTCAGAGTCCTCTGCTGCAGTAGTACTTGAAAAAACTAGAGACTGAGCACAGCGTAGGCAAGCTAAAAAACATGGCGTTAATTTGTTTTCAAAATACCTCTGTTTGAATGTGATTTATATTTCCTTGTTTATGAGAACATTTCCTATGGTATGATAGAAGTTCCCGTAGACAGGCTAAATTAGAGTCAAATATGGAGCTTTTTTTTTTTGTTTTGTTTTTTGTTTTTTTTTTTGTTTTGTTTCTAAACAGTAATTACAGACATATCTAGTCTAAAATGCAGCATATGAAATTTAGTCATTTGCCACCTAATCTCCCTTTTGGGTATTTTTCTCTACAGTTCATGTATTACTGTTCTGTATAGCCTGTGATTTCTCCTTTTTTGTAGATCCACTCTACCTTAGGATCTAGGCAGACTGCCTGGAGATCACATGAAAAGACAGTGGGGAGTCATTCTTCTGTTACAGCACAGGGGGAAAGAGTATGGTCCTTCTTGGATACCACAGTCTTTAGCTATTGTACATCTATACACGTGACAAAGAGCAAGATATTTGGCAGCTGTGCCGTTGGTTAATTTTTTTCAGCTTTTCCTGTCATGACTGTAAGGTCATTGAAAATCACTGGGGAAAAAAAAAAAAAGACCCATGGGAAAGAGAGATTTTTTGATGGGAAGCAGCGTATGATACTCAAGTATGATATTTCAAATATCCAGCTATTAAAACATGCTATCAGATGTTAATAATGTAAAAATGATTTGATTTTGTTAAATGAACCATTACTTTGGCAGACATTTAACTCTTGGAGTCATCGTCGTATAGCTTTATCTGTAACTGTAATGCATTTTCTTAAAAGTGTTTGTGACAGTCTTTTTGCTTCTGTAACCACCTTGATCAGCATCAAGTTTCAGCTTGAACACCGTCTGGTCCTACAAGATCTTTAAAGTAGTTCATTCACTCAATATTTCTTCAGAGTAATACGGAAGCTACTATTATGAATAAAATCATTTCTGTACTTTAAAATGTCTTACATTTTCTTCTGCTGCAAGGTAATTTCTCTGTAATTATAACTTCTTAAAAACGTGTATCTGTAGTTGCACTAATTTTTGAATTTCATTCGTACTCCAGTCCTTTATTATCTACCTGATACTAGTCTTAATCCATTGTTGGAGACTAAGGTTTTTTTACATCTATAATAGAAATTTTTAATGAACTTTGTCTACTGTGGTTTATGCTCGGTTGATTTTTTTATTGATATGAAATGATGATATGTTGGGTTTTGAGGTGATTGTTTTTTTTATTTTGTTTAAAAATATATTTTTATTTGAATTCCCTACTGCTAGTTATTTGGATTTATCCATTAAGCATTTTCAAGCTGACAATAAGTATGTTACTTATGATGAGCTCTGGATTGAATATTAAATTAATGCTGGAAGGTTGGTAGAAGATCATTTAAATAACAGTTTAATACAGCCTGCAATGTAAAATAGGTATACAAAGCAATTGTGGAAAAATAGACTGCTGAAGAAAAATTCATTAAACCAGCTAGATCCTTTTTAGATGCATTTAGAATCAAGTTTAATTTGCTTTTAAAATGTATTCATTAAATGTATTAGAGAGCTGTACTAACACTGGTTTTATTTCTTACTAGTTTAATTCATACTGAATTTTTTTGTATGTTTTTTGTGTATTTTAGCATTAAAAAAAAGAAATCCCACTTTTTTTTTTTTATCTCAATTAATCTAGTCATTTGATGAACACGCAGCAATTGCTAGGAATGCTGAAGTTCTAGTAAAACTTAGACTATTTTAAATGTGTGAAAGAATTTATTATTCTTCAAACAATTTTCATTATCTGAGAAGTGCAATACCTGCTTCCTTTCTTCTGATATGTAATAGTTGTGTATCCATCACAAACATCAAATAGTGTCATTTTCCTGCATATATTCTGTGATTAAAACTGTTCTTGGAATCCAACTAGTAGCTACTAGCCCTCTCTAAAATGTGACTAACATCCCTTTCTTTCTACTTGCCCAATTCCTCGTGATTCCAAAATGAGAGGTTACATTTTTGTATTTTATAAAATTTGACCAGTTATTCTACCATAAGTTTTTCCAAAGGGTTTAGGGTTAATAAAAATGTCAGATTCCTCAGTATGACATTTCAAATAGTATAGTTATTTCGTTAATGTCTTCTAGATGTTTTGACTGTTTGCTGTTGCCGCAGCAGTCCCTGTATTTTCTGTTCTCTATCCAGGAACGTGTCGATCTTTGAAAATTTCCCAAAACAGTGTGCTTTTTCACTGAAAAGTATTCCTCATGGCTCTTCTCCCTACACCCTTATTTTTTTGTCTACCCTTTTTGAGAGGAGTCTTCTACCATTGTGTGTCATATTCAAGGTGTGCTCTTGCTGTCCTTATGTACAGTGGTCTGACTGGTTGCCTGCTTCCAACTACACAGAGCACTTCCAAGTTTCGATTGTTCCCAGTATGGCAATAGTGTGATTCAGGCTAAGCTGTATTCTCTCAAAACTTCTATAAAAACATGTTTTGTATGTCTGTCAGCATTTTACCTCATAACAGAAGTCACTTCTGAGTGACTGAGCTACAGCCAAAACTGTATCCCAGACAAGACATCGTATATCCCAACATGTTCTCTGTGACATCCCAAAGGACAAATGAGAGGAGAACTAAGAGGTGTGATAATAGGATTGAGAATTGCTTGCACTGGAGAAAGTGATGCAGCTGAAAAAGCATTATAGTTAATGCTGGGTGTGATAAATGATTACTCTTTTACTGTTTGCTTTTGTGTCCTTGATTGAAGAAATAGGTTTTATAAGGCTTTAACCTCTGAGTTTTGGTCTTGCAGCTTTGTGTTTAGCTATTAAACATACAGAGGATGTAAGGGATATCAAGTGTATAGGAGATAAGTAACGCAAAATGTATCATAACAGTGTCTCTCAGTTATCAGTCAGGCTCATTAGTTGCTGGCTGTGCAACTAACTTGTAGTTTGTCTTTTCATATGTAGCAAAGCAGCTTACTGTTTGCTACAATTACGTAAGTTTTGTCAAGGCTTCTACCAAACTGATACAGTAATACTTTTAAATCAGGATGTTTTGATTAAGGTGAAAAAACAATCATTCATAAATGATCATTTTATATGTTATTTGCTCCTTATAATTTTGGGATTTTATTCACAGTAGTATTAACTGTTCTTTCATTAAGTATGTTGAAGATGAGGTAGGCTTTTTTTTTTTTTTTTTTTTTTTTTTTTTTCCAAACTTGTTTTTAGAAACTAAATGTAGCATTCATAACGTCTAATATAGTGATTTGGAAACAGTATTGTTTGCAACTATGGCTGAAGTTAATGGCATTTACATGGAAATAACTGAAAGAATAGTTCAGATGGGAAGGACCTTCTTCAGGTTTATCTGCTGCATCTCTTCCGGGCTGACCAGAAACATGTTACAGACAGCATTGTCCAATTGCCTGTTGAGCATTCACAGACATGAAGCATCAACCACCTTTCTAGGAAGCCTATTCCAGAGTTTGACAACTCTCATAGTACAGAAATTTTCCCTAACGCCCAGCCTGACCATCCCCAGGCACAGCTTTGTACCATTTCCACCGTACCATCTCTCCAGAGAAGCAGATCCCAACATTTTCCTCTGCTTGCCCTCTTCAGGGAGCTGCTATTTGAATTCACAGAGACTGTATTTTCTTTTGTTTCTTTTTACTTTATCAATAGTATTCCAATATTATTCCAGTAAAATTTATAACAAAGTTTTAAATTAATAAATATGACAACAGTATGACTCTAATCATCTGGAAATTGCAGTCTTTTCTTTGTGCTGCTGGTTACTTTTCTTCATTTGTAGGGAGGCCTGTCAGTTTTTGCAAAGTGTTGTGATGATTTTTAGTAACAGTCACACAGCTTGTCTTTTGTAAAATGCTTAGAAAAGTAGTAAACAAACTGTAAATGAACCTGTAATAAAAGCACTAAATGCAGAAGCTACTGGTTGGACAGTGCTGCAGGTGATTGTAAACAGGGTTACCCTGGAGATGACATTGTTGTCAGCTTTTTGTGCTTTGTCTTCATGTTTGATATATTAAAGCCATTTGTTTTCTAGAAGTCATTCCTTGGAATGGAAGACTTTGCCATGTTCACTGTCATTTCATTTTCAGAACTTCAATTCATAATACAAAACTTTTTTTTTTTTTTTTTTAAATGTAGTATGTAGAATTTGCAGATTCATGTCTAAAGCAAAACCTCTAGGTAGTATTTTTGATCCTAAGAAAGAAGAAATTAAAATATGAGCAATGAAGGTATTTGAAAATTTGTTGAAAAATGATGACATGGAAATCTGATTTTTTTTCTTCAATTATTTTATAAAGTATATATAAGCTATTTAAGATTGAATTACAATTAAATTCATGTTTGTGTTGGATTCTCAGTAGTTTAGCTACAAAATGCTTACAGGTCTATTTCAGTTTACCTGTTGCTGTGGCATTTTTTACTGATAATGAAAATCATTCTGTTCATTACCATGTGATCAGACTTGCATGATCAGCAATTTTGGAATCTGCCAAAAGGAAAACATATAATCCATACAAAGATATTTTAAAGGATGCTGCAGAATCCAAACATGCAGTAGAGAAAAGAGTTTGAAGAGTGTTCAGGTGAAAGTATATTATTTATATGTTGAAAGAAATGAGGTCTTCACTTAAAGAAGATCTGAGGTTGTTTGAAGGCATCAACAAATGTGAATGAGGGTGATTCAATTGATAGCTCTACTCGGATTTCCAAGTTGTTTGAAAATCCTTTTCCTAAGTATTTTCAAACAACTGAACAGCCAGGAGGAAAGATAAATGCTTGGATAAATACTTCTTTAAAAGATATGAAAGAGAAAGTAAGGATCTATGGTAGATTCTTAGCTTTAAACAATCAAATAAATGTGGACACATGGAACTTGTTTCTTCACTTGGCAATACCTGCATTTATTTAATGATTGCTCCCAACTATTTTAAGAGCAGCAGCCTGTTCTTTATAATGCTGTGTAGTATTTTAGGCATCTGTAATGTGTAACCACATACTGCTCTACAGGAGTTGTCATTAATACTGCTGTGAAAATGAGGTACTATGTTGATCTTTCAGATGTTAGTCAGAGTATATCCCACCATGTAATTTAGAAAATGCTTTAGTTCAGGATATCCAATGTACTTCTTACAAAGACTTTGAAAGAGAAAATCTGACATGACTAATGACATGTCTGCAGTTCTGAGACATGATGTAGAGAAAATGGTTATCTTTTCTGAGAAGATAAATACAAATGGAATGAATTGGAAGCAGAAGCATAGAGACTTTTCAGTTTCTACTTCATAATATAATATATGTAGTATATATAATATATATGTATATATACATATATGTATAATATATGTAGTGTATATAATATGTAGGTTTTTTTAATGTTCCATACTGCACATAATGTTATGATGTGGAATATTGACAGCAACATTACAAAACCACGATAAACAATTATTAAGTTTTTAATCAATTTCTGTAGCTCATCTCTTTCCCTAGTTTTACCTGTACGTCTCCATGTATATTCTTTTGCATGTCCTAAAGAACATAGGCAGATCCCACTGTTTCCTAGCACAGGATTATATGCAAATAAAGAAAAATGAAGTTGACAAAGGTTTGTCTTAGTCCCACCAAGTACTTGAGGACTGTGTTTTATAAAAATCTTATCCAGTTCATTAGGAATAATAGCAAGAGAGGAAAAAAAAATTGTCTAAAACACTAGTCTTATATTGAATCATAATTTCATTTAGAAATCATATTATATACTATTTTAAAATATCTAATTATTGTTGTCTGTTAATTAGTTTAAAACAAGTATATTAATTGACAATAGTTTGCAGTAGGATAGAAATATTGTAGGTTGTTTATGTAACACTAATCTCCATTGATTTTAATTTCTTTGTATACTGATAACTGGAAATATGTAGCATATACTTAACTATTTTTTCTCTCTCTTTTTTTTCCTCTAATCTTGAGTGCAGAATCTAGATTGTTTTAATTTCAAGAAGAGTTGAACATTTGAATTTTTCTGTTTAATTTTGCCAGTAACAACTGAAAAATCAAGTTATTAAATACATGAAAAGAAAATAATTCAAGAATCCCAAAGTGATTTTCAAGATATAAAACCCTGAATTCGCTGAATTAGTTTATTCCATCAGCTACTAAATCTTCTTACCTCTGTGACCCACTTAATTTCTGTCATTCTTAATGTGTTAATGATATGTAAATAACTTTTCAGTTGAAATTTAATTTATGTAGCATGTATTTTGATTTTTAAGGAAATAATAATTTGTCCTTCAGGTATGTATTCTACTGAACAGTTAGTTGGCTCATATTGACTTCTGTCACTTGCTAATTTTGAACCAGAACAATACCATAATTCTGCCTATGTGCATCTTAATATAAGAAAGGTGAACAAAAACTCTAGAAATTAGGGTACTCTAAATAAAAAGAAGGTGGTAGAAGCCTTGTAATGAGTTGTAATGAATATATTGTCTAATTTAATACATTATTTTTAGCAACATTTGTTACAGAAATGAGGCTTAAGTGATTATCAGTTCATTTTTGTGGTAGTCTATCCTTCTTCTGACAGCTTTTGAAACTGTTGAATCATTTCCGCAAGACTGACCAGAATGGAAGGTGTTTAGGGAGATTTGTTTAATCAAGAAATGTCATGAAGTCTGGTAGATAGTACAGGAGGGAGATTATGCTAATAGTCCTGTTGTGGTAAGGGGAGGAGAAATCTTTGCATCTGGTCCTGTAAGGGCAGATACATGTATGACAACCTTCAGTCTTTAAGTAGTAAAGGAGATGAATTTCTTGAAGAAGACCGAAGCTGTTTAAATGTCAGACATGGGTCTCTCTGGGATAGTACTTAAGATTTTATTCTGCATGAAAATAGCAGTTGTTTACAGGTTCTGGTTTCAAAATGTTTAGGTTTTCTGAAATATACACGAGAGTTTTTTTTTTTTTTTTTGTTTGTTTTTTTCCTCCAATCAGTCACATGTTCAAATGTGTTCAAGCAGTTTTAGTCATAAAAAAAAATAACGTGAGCCATGAGGCACATGGAAACACAAAATAACTTTCCTCCTTGAGGCAGAAAGGGGAGTGCAGGGGCTGGCGTTCTCCTTCTGAGCAAAGAAAATGAGTTTCCTTCTGGCAAAAAATATTTTAGCATTTTAAAAGTATGAGGTCATTTATCAGTCAATTATATTGATTGTGCATTACAGCAAAGTGTTCTCAAGGGACCATAACTCTGATTTTTATTTTTTTTTTTTTGTTGTGTGTTTTGTTGTTTCCTCTTTTTGATTCGGGAATTTACAGTTTATGATCTTTTCTCATACACACTGGCATATATGTGCAGAACTGAACAAAATTAATCTAGTAATTCCATAAAGCAGCCTGGAGCAATGAGAAACCTCAGTTCTATAATAATGATAAAAAGAAAAGCACATCAAATAATAGAGATGCTACAGAAAAAGAATATCCTGCTGATGTCACAGCATCACAGATTTGTCCACAATACTCTGATTGCAACAGCAAAGAAGCAAATTACACAAACAAGTTAGTGCCAACTAGTCACAAGTTTGTAAATTTCTATCTTGTAAAAGGTCTGTATGCCCCTCCAGAAAGGGGCCTTTTGCTATTTCTTTGGTAGAAGTTGAAAAATGTAGAGAATTTTTCTGGTGTCTGGAATAAAATGTGGTTTTTTTTTTGTTTGTTTGTTGTTGTTTTTTTTTTTTAACTCTCCAGTTTCAAGTAAATTAGCTTTTTGTTCTAGTGAGCTGTTTCTTGCAAAACTGCTATTTGTTTTCCTCTGAAAAGCCCCTGAAAAAAGCACTTGAAGTTCTGCTTCATACAGACAAAGGATCTTAGGATACTGAAGCTTCCTGGTTCTTCAGTTCATTCATAGCATGTCTTTATTGTGGTTTTCATGAGTATTTGACGATTTATGTACCTCAGAATATTAAAACATGTCACTGTCATTAAATAATTGAATTTTACTTCCCAGATCTTCCTGAGCCAGAATATTGTGTGCAATAGATGGAGAACCTTCTGATACATATACTAAAATAATGATATTTGGCACACACATATTTGTGTGTGGTGGCCATGCAAGTTAAATATTTACTCTGTGGCTAAATGTATCCTTTTTAAGTGCTGCTTTTCAGTTTCTTTTAACTGTAAAGGGTGTACTTTCTAGTTGAATTTTGCCTGAATCTAAAACCTTAAATAAACCAAGCAAGGAGACTTTGTTTCCTAACTTGTTTTGTCACACCATCCATCACTTGTTTTGTCATGCAGTTCATCAAAAGAAAGATTCAATGGGGAGAGAGACGATTTGTCTTTGTAGAGCCAGAGAAGTTGCACCTTGGCACTGATACAATAATTCTTTGTCTCTCATTAATTTCCATGCAGACATCGTAAATTATACCCTTTCTTGTCCATCCCTCAGCTTCCATTTAAATCTTTACTCCTTACATAGCACAGTACTTCCTTGTATACCCATGCATTTGTAGGCAGCTTTAATCAGTAGAAATAGGATATTGTACTATTACATTGTAATAGTAATGCAGTAACAGACTGAATTTTGTAAACAACTCAGTTAACTTTACAACTCTCCTGAGAAATTAGTCATAGCTACTTTACTTTGTCTTCGTTTGGTTTTAAATATAATCTATTTTGTTAGTTAAGCACTAGACATCAGACTGTTTTATATTCACTGATACTGAAAAGCACATCTGCTTGAATGTAAAAATACAATTCAGAAAGTGCCCTGTTGCCTGTAGGTGTGTATTGTGTTTAGTATATCAAAGAAGGAAGAGAGCTCAGGAATGGTAAATCAGGCAACCCTGAGTGACTAGAGGTGCAAGCTGGTAAGTGGATTATGTTAAGACACTTGGTGATACTTTGTTAGTCTTTTCTTTGATTTCTTTAATTCATATTTAAATCAACTTCTATAGACACTGTATTTAGAGATTAAGCAGGAAGTGTCACAGTGTATACACTTAGTAGATACATTTAAAGGGATCCAGGTAGACCAAGAGATGGACTTGCCTCTCTGCTGTGTGACTCGGTATTTCCATCTAGAAAATGGAGTGAGAGCTTTCAATAGCTAATGGATATTACTGGTGGTTGTTTTGTTTCTTGTTTTCCTTCATACAATGTGTTTATAAAGAAGATGAACTAGGGTTCATGTGTTAGAAGTCATCCAGTACTTTTCTGCTGTTGTATTACAATCTTTTACTTAGCTCAGTCTTGCTCTGCTTGACAGGAGCCTTAACTATGTTGTGTAGACTCTTCAGATCAGATGCTTTTTAATTCTTTTATAAAGGCTTTTTATGATTGTTTTATCTGCATAGTTGATCAGAGCTCTCATAGCAAAATGCAGAGTTTCTTACAAGGAGGGTCACAGCAATTCTCTTTTTCAACATGGATCTGCTGGAGGAAAGGAGGGATATTCAGGAAGAGAAAGGAATTTGAGAGTTTTCACTCAGAGAAATGACAAGGCTACTTTAAGTTATAAATTCATTTTAAATGCTTTGGTCCAGGGATGATTCAGAGCATGGAATCTTCTCAGAGCAGATGCCTGACAGAAGAACAGGAGGAATATTTCATATGATTACACACTGATTAGAATACTTTACTAGGAAGCAGCAAGCTTAGTTAAGTTCTCATTGGTCTAAAAAAAATTTGAACTTCTGTCTTCCAAGAGGATGCATGTAAGACTTTACAGCAAAGCTCAGATGGTGCTCATCTCCAGCTCGTATGTTGAAGCGGGACTGCTGCTTGGGGGGAAAAAAAATAAATGTAAGATTTAAGAGAAGGGAGGTACTCAGCAAGTATTTTTATTTTCCATTAAACCTTTTATAGCCACTTTATGTTTCACTCAATAACTTACTGGCAGAAAAAGAAATATATGTTCAAGCAATGCAGACAAGATATCTGTTGCTCTGAGCAAGAAACCATTTCATCTATTTCTTGGAAGAGTTTTCTGTTTTAATGCCTTAGTGATACACTTCTGAATGAATTCTGCCTAGCCACGAGAACTGAGGTTGCTCTCAACACATTTTCTGTTACATATTCAGTTGCACATTTACGTGTTACATCTCCACTGTGTATGGCAAGAGGCTTTGAACAGCCTAATTCAGGTACTGCAAGAATGCACAGAGTTTCATGTGGGCTGTATTACCCCATTGAGAATCTGAAAAGCCTGGTTAATTAGCTTCCTTGCTTGTCACTCACTTGTTTCCATCTATTTTCTCACTTCATCTGGTTCAGTTATAAAACTGTAATCTGTTTTTCTATGGCTGCGAAGATGATACTCATAATTTACTCCTCCATCTAGCTGTTTCAATGTATTTTTTTTAGTTTTAGTTGGTTGTATTCCTGAAGTTTTGTATTGAATAGTCTTTATGAATCTGGATGGTACATTTAAGTAAGTTCACTAGCAGCTTCTAAACACAGATCTGCACATATGGATTTGTAATGTTGCACCTGGAGTACTCTATCTCATTCTGATCCCCCCAGAATGAGAAAGAACTAGGCCTACTGGAAAGAGTCCAATGGAGAGAGGAAAATAGGGACTAAAGCAGCTCTCCTGTGAGATGATGAGAGAGCCTGGGGACTGTTTCCTGGAGTAGAGGTTTGGGTTTTCACTGGGTATTCAATGGGTTTGAATACCTGAAGGGGAGGTGCAAAGAAGACAGAGCCAGGCTCTTTTCAGTAGTGCCCCATGATGGGACACAAGGCAGTGTGCACAAACTGGAACACTGAAGGTTTTGCCTAAACATTAGGTAGCACTACTGTACCGTGTGAGTGATGGAGCAATGGCACAGACTGCACAGAGAGGCTGTGGATGTGACTGCCAGTCACAGTCCTCCACTGTAATCTCTCATGTAAATTTTTGTTCACTAATCCATGTCTGTTGAGAGTGCTGTGATATTACTGATAGCAAACATAAAACAGTTTTGAGTTCAAATTTTCTTCTGTGCACTGTCATCTCTGTCATCCAACTCAAAAGAAAAGTTTTATTTAAAATACTCTTATCTCATTTTAAACAAAACTTATTTCTTGTATTCATGTGGTGTTGTGCACACTGAGCATCTGATGCTGTAAGTTCAAGTGTAAACTTAATAAATTTCATCTTGTGCTTGAGGCAAATGCAGCAGCTGTAAGTATTTTCTGGAAGAAAGATGTCATGTTTCACTATGTACATCCTTAGCTAGGTTGATGTTTATAGCTAATATTTGTAGTGGTTCAGGGTGAGATAAAATACAGGCCAGGTTGTTGGTGTCGTATTTTTACTCCTTAATCCTTTGGCACTTCAAAAGACAATGTCTTGCCAAAAGAGGATGGCAGTCACTTGGCTACTGGTGGTTTCTAGGAGACATAGCTGTCACTTTACAGCAGTGGATCCCACGTAATTGGTGTTCAGCAGTGGATGTAGAACGTGAACTGAATTTCTTTTTTGTTAAATGTATATCTCACAGAATAGGCAAACATTCATTACGTTCTTATTTTGTACTGAGTGAAAATGGTATAATTGCTTTTCCATTGAATTTGAAAGCTTTTTAAAAGGTGAACCCTTGCTAGGAATCAAACAAAAGCAAAATACATAAGTGCAGCAATTTTTCACTTTAGTTTAGGATTATATTCTGCTAATTTATTTGAATAAGTTCCCTGACAGCTCTTTTATTTATTTATTTATTTTTAACATCTCTAGATATTGGCGAATGTAATCATTTTCATCTGTGGAAACTTGGCTGGAGCATACCACAAACACCTCATGGAGCTGGCACTGCAACAGACTTACCAGGACACGTGCAACTGCATCAAATCCCGGATCAAGTTAGAATTTGAGAAGCGGCAACAGGTAAGGTCATACCCATGTTTGATCTGTTCTGCTGCTATTGCGCTATTTCCTGTTTAGTGCTCTATGATCTGGCTTGCCAATGGAGGAATGCTTACTGAAAGTTACTTCATGAAATATACAAAATCTTTTGAACAGAGTTTTGGGCAATTTGCATCTAAGAAGGCATTATAATTACTCGTGTTGTAGAATACATGTTTTCTTTGTTTTATGAAAATATTTTGCTTATGGATTGATGAAAATGCTATAAAGATTCTGTTTTTATATGTCTTTTTTGTTAGTTTCGTTGGATGAGCAGTGTTACACATGTAGATGCTTTGGGAATCATTAGTTCTTCATGCCCAAGACCAGTATGGTAAAATCATTACCAGAAGATATTACTGCACTGTTTTTGAGACTACAATACTGATGAATCATGTGATATAGTTCCAGGGGTCAGGTGTGTTAAGAGGAGCTAGGGGAATTGCATAATGAGACTATCTGTCATTTACTGCAGCAGCTGAATAAAAGGCTTCTCTGATTGCTTTATATAGTTCTTTGTCTCTTTGCAAGTTCTTTACTGTGCCTATCATCCTGACAGATAGGTGCTTCATTTAAGAAAATTTGAAATACAAATTAGTTCATCAGGTAGTAAAGAAGATGGGTATATTTTGCTCTCAAGGTCACCAGACTAGAACTTCTATCAACTGTTAAGGGTCAGAAAAGAGAGTCCTTACCAACAAACTGACCTTAACTGTCATGTCTGTCTCATAAATACCTGCAGCCATTTTAAATTACCTTTAAGATCCTTCATGAAGATTTTGTAAAGAAGAAAAAGTGAATGAATTGTCTATACTGTAATTTTAACAGATGTTACGTGTTCAGAGGACTAGCCTTATTCTGTTGTGCATTTGTGTCATATACTGGCTGAAGATGCTTCAAGACATTAAAGGTAGTTCTTAGGAGAACACTTCACAGAAAATAAAGGCACTGATCAGATTCAAAATCTGTATAAGGTACCACTGCATGATAAGTTTTGTGAACATGTAATTTTCTACCTCTGCCTCCATGCGATGTGTACAGTGAAACACTAGGCTAAATAACCGATACTGTTCAACACACATTTTGCCGTTTGTTGAGCATGTGGGTCAGAGTATCTCCAAATGAGCTCCAGTGAGACTGCTTGTAAGCAAAGTGCAGGGCAGCTAATGCCCTGTGTCTGGGAGTAGTACCAATTTGATGGGACAATCTCTAGAAATGTGAGGGTGATGTGATTGCTTCTAGACTCATGGCAACTTACTAGAGGAAGGTTAATGTTGTCCTCTGTGCCCAGGCTCAGCTGTCATAATCAAACAGTGCAACTCATAGTAGGCGTCAGAGTGTCTTTTTCAGGGGAGATCTGAGCTCCTAGCTTCCTGAGCACAGTTATAAAGATTTAGGCTTCCATTACTGATTGCGTTTTCCTGTAAGTACAGGAAATGCATTGGTATACCTGTAGGAATCAGGATGGACTGTTACTGGGAACACTGTCAACTGGTTCTCAAAAGGGTAAGGATGGTGCTTGTAGAAGTCAGTATTGATGGAGTACAAGCGCTGGCTGGTGATTTGTTTGAATGTGTATTGTTTATTTGATGCTGCTAACTTGTATGAAGAGATGTCGCTTTGGCTTCCTGGAACTTCTGAAGGTATTGTAAAAATGGTTGAGAATCTGTCAACCAGAGAGAAGAAGAATATCTAGAATTCTATGCTGGATGCTTCCTCTTTGTTCTTTCTAGGAGTTGTGTATCTCTCACATGTTAGAACAAGATGGCAAGCAGAAGCAACTGTTATTCATTGACAAACATATCAAATTAATTAAGGTATCTACACACTTTTAAAGTAGTCTATTGCAGGTCTGGGTTTAGGCATTTTCATTATTAATAGATAGGTCAATGACTCATTAAACTGGAGTAAATTAAGTATTCAGTAAATATTAATGTATTATTATTATTATTATTATTTTTAAGTCTGATGAACCACTAGATCATCTGATCTTCTTACATATTTTTCTTTAATCTTTATTTCCTCAACTCCATAATATGTATTTTAACCCATGTCACTGTTTTGTCTAATAAAAAAAATATCCAAGGGGGTGTAGATCTGTAGTGGAAATGCTAAGTCACAGCTTGAACCAGTGATTGAGCACCTGGTGGGAAGGCAGGGCCAACCCAGGGATGCTTAGCTGCATGGAATGCACCCAAGTGACGGGAAGGGATGGAGCCAGGATCCACCCCTTCCCAGACCTAATTTAAGGTTAGTGGTCAGTAGAGGCAAGAGTTTCTCACTGGAGATCCCTGCATGCCTGAGGTTTCTTTCTTTTATCTCTGTGCCCCTGGCTGTTATGTTTGAGCAAATCCTCGTTTGCTGTAGCCTGGGACATTGCTTCTCTGATGTCATTGCTGCACTTTCCATCTCATTACAAGATCATTGCCATTATACTTACAAATGCCGGGTACTTAAGTGAGTAGAAATAAATGAGGATTCATTTGAGGAGGAGTCTCTTCTCGAGGGTGATGTAAACTTTAGTCTAGAAGTGGTTGTACTTTAGTCTGTGTTTTTAATATTGTTTTTACTTGTTTAATATTGTTTTTAATATGAGATAGGAAAGATCATTCCCATTGTTGGTATTTGGGTAGCAAGTTAATGATATTTTTGACTGCTTTTAGAGAATTGTCAGGTACCCTAAAATAGTAGGAGCAGGTGCATGTTAAAAAAAAACATTGAGCTTGATCACAGCCTTTATTAACCCATGCAGTGTTGTATGACAGCCATTAATTTGTCATCATTTTCACATGGACACACAATATTAATTTACTTCAGTGAGAAGCGCCACAGGCTGCTTTCACACAAGCGTGAAGTGTAGGATTCTAAATACTTAAGGCTCCAGATCAAAGTTGCACTCGCTAACATCATATGTTTTGTAATTGTTTTCAAATGACAGTTTGTTCCAAATTACTCCATGAATGTCTGCTGATTTTGTTTGAGAATAGGACCATACAGATATAGTACTGCTGTTTTTCAATTTTGTTTTCTTTGACTTTGAATAACCTTTGTGTGAAGGCCATTTCAATTGTGTCAATAGATAAGTACATCAGGATACTACTTGATGGTTACACCAGAGAACTCAAGAGAAACACAGAGTTCAGTGTTACTGAGGGAGACAAATGCACAGTGGTATCTGGTGAAAAAAGAGCACGCGTATGTATATATATATATATATATATATATATATATATATTTAGATATAAGTTAGAAATATTGTACTCATACTGCTCTGTATTTCTGTTGAGGCACAGCTGCATCCTAATGGATTGGAAGCCATGGGTGAAAACAGCTCTCTGCAGGGCAGAGACTCACTAGAGAGGGCTTCATCCTGCAGTACAAGTGGGGCACTCCCAGTGCTGGTAGCCCGTGTTGAACAAGAGTCCAGAATAGCAGGCAAGTTTGTGATGATGTGGCACGTCTGAGTCCAAGCAAGTTGATGCACAGATCAGGGTTAGGTCTGATAGTAGCTAGGCAGGTCTAAAGGGAAACTGGAAAGCCATCCAAGGATCCACAGCTGTTTCCTACACCGTGACTTTGGCTGGACCTGAATAACCATGGGTGAGTTAAAATGGGTCTCCTGGGCCTGTGGATGTGAGGTGGTGGCTGAAGTCCCAAGTTATGCTAGTCAGGGCTGATAATCAGTACCCTTAGGGCCTTTATGATTTCATGTGATTTATTGCATAGGTATTTTACTTAGGCTTGGGTTGGGTTTGCCCTATATAATGCTTGTTTTCCTACGTGTGTATATGTTGAAATGTTTGTGTATTGTGAGCCATGCCTTTTTATGAACTGAGTTTTTTGTAGGGTTTTCTATGGGTTTCAGTTTTGCTGGTGATGTGAGATTTGTTTAACTCCTGTGGCAAAAGACATTATTTTGAATGCCTACTTTGGTGCTTCTTATACAGCTTTTCTATCTTTTCAGTGTATAAAAAAGAAAATTGTTAAACTGTTCTGACCTCTGTAGATTTAGAACCTTATTTTGAGAAATATATTTAAAATAGCCTCTCGTGACATTGTTTGTCTCACTGATGCAACCTGGCTGACAGTTTGTAGGGGTAATGACTCACTATCACTGAGTGCAAGATGTTAACTCTGACAAGTAGTTAACATAATTGCTCTTTTCTCTACCTTCTAGTGCTTTGCATTATGAGACATAGACTAAGAAATTCTTACGACAGGAGAGATATGTTTGTAAGGTGTTGGTGTGCAGTGTGTTCCCTAAAATGCTGTCTTTTCAGAGGAGGCAGCATAATGATGGTTTTAGAAACAACACTCAAGTAGCAGATGAAAATGAATGAGATTTTAAAACACTGAATGGCATTTTAATTTTTTCACTGAAACATGGTGAAGCAATACCATTCATTACAAGCAATACTGCAATACTTCAAAACTGTTTTAAAATGAATCTAAATGAGAGAAATCCTATATGTTTCTGAGACCTGAGGCCGCTAGTATAGAAGTATTTTAAATACATTATTTGGAGCTGATATATAAAATGTGGATTCCTGAATGTTCAATTAATGCTTTTTAAAATGTAAGCTATTAATGTTGTTATGAACACAGAATAAATCTTCTGAGGGCTTCCTTGTTTTCTTTGTTGTTGTTGTTGTTTTGGTTTTCCCCTCTTTGTGCAGACTCTGTCCCCTTCTTTCCTGTAGCTCCCCTTTAGATATTAAAAGTCCACTATCGGGACACCTTGCAGCCTTTTCTTCTCCAGACTGAACGGCCCAGCTCTCTCAGCCTGTCCTCATAGGAGAGGTGTTACATCCCTTGGATCATTTGTGGCCCTCTTCTGGATGTGCTTTAACAGATCTGTGTCTCTCCTGTTCTGAGGACTCCACGTATGGATGCAGAACCCAGCAACACAGCGTTGCCATTGCTAGTGTCAGGCCACAAACCTTGTACTAAGTTTGGATCAGCAGGACAGATTTATTTGCTATTTGCCTATAAACAAGATTTCAAGCACCAAGCTTTATATTTCCCTCTGGGTCCTGCAGTGAGTGATACCATGTGTTACTGGAGCAGAAAGCAAGGGTGCCAAAACATGTCCATGTTTCAAGTCCTTCATCAGGATGAAGTCAGTACTGGTTGCTTGGATCCCCTTACTACTGAATTTTTTGTTGCAATTACAGATTTGCTTTTTTCCTCAGTTTCTTTACTCCAGCATGCTGCCATCTCCTCCTCATGCCCCAGACCTGGAGCTGCAGCTCTCCTCCCCACCATGTTCTCAGTGGGGGTGTCTATCTGTCCTGTGCAGACTCTTGACAAAATTAATGAGAATTATTAAACCTAATTTGGGCAGTAAGATGCCCTTCTTTCTCCATCTTAGTTCCCCTTCTGAGCTGTTCAGTAGCCCTTTAGTACTGTTATTTCTATTTATGACCCCATAACATATTTAATGGAATTTATGAAGGTAATTATGGTTTAGTGCGATGTGTGAAAGAGGTAAAACATCATGTGAAATTCAGCATTAGCACTGTACAACAAAGTAGGAAGCTTGATTTAGCAGAAGTGGGAATAAGGAGAATAACTTAATATAATAGTTTCCATTGTGTTCTTCTATATTCTGTAACTTTAATATGATGCAGAAGAGAATTTACAATTATTTAATTCAAAAATAATTGCATCACATACACCTTCGCTTCATTAGGTTTGTCAGAAAAATGAGCAAGTGCATAGCGGTACCACAGTCTAATTATTTTGAAATGACAATTATTCCTTTACTTATATTTTACTGCTGTTAGGAGCTCAAAGATAGTTATTTTGGAACTCAGATGTCAACATTTCAGCAGCTGGAGAAATACAGAGGTTGCAGTATTTTTGCTCAAACTCTTTGTTTAGTCTGATGGGTTTAGCTTTTTGCGCTGAGGTTGGGATGTGATATTCAGCTGCCACTTCTACTAGGATTTATACACCTGTGTGATTCCTAACAGGAAAACTGTTTGTAATAGTTTTTCCTGTGGGTTTTTTTTTTCTTTATCTTTTTATAAGCAGTTTGAAGAATTTGGTCTGGGTCGGATAAATTCTGGTAATAAGATGTATTCAGAATGGTACTGTGGTTTAGTTCCAGTTCAACACCACTTCACCGATTACTTACTAGAGGTATGTTTACAAACCCCAGTGAAAACGAGACTGGGCAATCTGTTTTTCAGCTCTTTGCAGCAAAGTCTTGTGTTCTCTAAATGTATTCTGGGGGTCTGGTTTGCTATAGAAGTGGTGACTACAGTAGAATGATGTTCTTTCCAATTTCCAGAACATTTGATTTCTGAGTGTATGGCAAATTGGTAATTACAGCTTGAACCTCTGATTAATCAGCTGAGGCAAGTGTCGGATCAGCTGTGGGAGCACAGGTGAGAGTAATTTAGCTGTGCTCCCGGAAGGGGTGGATCCTGACTCCATCTCCTCTAGACCTCATTTAAGGGCTAACCATCACTAAGGCAGCGTCTCTTGGAGACTGCTCCTTGGTGGAGATTGCCTCAGCGTTTTCCAGCAGACTGAAGGCTTCCATATGGGTGAGTTTTTCCTGTAGATAACCTTTTGGATATTTATTACCAGCTCTCTTGTACCATTACCATCTTTACATTATTATCACCATACACTGAGTATTACTGGTTGGTAAAAAAGAGGTGCATTTAAATGCGTGTAAAGAAATCATAGACCATAATTAGGATTCTCCCAGAAGTGGTTGTAGAACAACTGAGACTTTAACCATCATTCATTGTGACTGTGAATAGCTGCAGGATTACCCTTGAAGAACTTTTCTACTTCTCAAAGTAATCTAACTCTATTAATAGCATCATTACATGCACTGTAAATTTATTCATAACGTTTACTCTGCTTTAATAGTGACTATAATGTTCATTCACTTCCGTTGTAGTGGAGACACCTCAATGCAGTTGTTTCATTATGATTTCTATTATTTAACTAGAAAATGGAAAGGGGGAAGTGCTAATGATTAGTGTGTGCTGCATCTGGTAACTACTTTTCTTGCACTATTTTCAGATTTTTGTTCTGCTACATGATTTGTAGGCCTATGAGAGATCCCTTGAGTAGGAATAAGGCTTGCAATGTTTTAAAATATTATAAACTGTGCCATTCATCAAAGAGAATGTATGTTTCATTGTTAAGATGGAGAGGTATCGTCCCTGGCTGTCTAGTTATCTATATGTAGTTGTGTAACTACACAAAGACACTCATGATGTTCATTATTTTGAAATGAATGGCTTAGCAAATATCTTACTCAAGTGTCTCCTACACTGCTCAACAGAGACGCTGCATTCCTGCTTGTCATGTTTGTTCTTACCTCAGGACGTTATGGTCATTTACTATTTTGCTGGAAAATAGATGAGATTTCAGCTGCTTCTCCATGTGCTGATTGCAATAATTTATAACATGTAACATCTTCAGAAAAATCAGTGAGTCATACTGCTTTACTTTTTTTTAAAGAGAAATGTGTAGTTTAAACAGGTACTAATTGCCACACTTTCATAGATACCCTGATATTTCTGATTAAATATGCAGCTGGCAGGCAAACGCTAGTTTTTGTTGTGCCACTTCTGGTTTTGTCAGCCTCATTGTGAGAAGTAAAATTAATAGCTAGAATGTTCTTCTTTTTAAGAACATCTTTTGACAGCAAGATCAAAGTCTTCAATTGTTAATTATTCTCATAATTAATTGTCTAATTTTTTAAGTTGTCATTTGATTTCTATCTACAGTATTTAAGTCCAGCTGGATTCCTTTTTCCTTACCTTCCTTGATATGTCATTTTCAGCTCTCTACATTAAAGCATTCTTCTTGAAAAGCAGGGATTACAGAATATTATACATAGAGTAACTATGCAATGATTTTGGTTACCTGGAGGCCTCATCTGTTTTGGTGGTTTTTTTTTTTGTTTTTTTTTTTTGTTTTAACCTAACGTACTTCTCAGTTGTGTTGTAGGCATCCTCATAATTGTGTAAGTAGCTTGAATATTGCAGTGTTCATGAAGAGCATCTTGGTCTGTGTGGTTTCTGTGGGTGGCAGTGTGCTTTTTTGGGCTTGAATTGTTAGCTTTTCCGTAGTTCCTAAGGAAATTCCTCTGCATTTTATTCCAGAAATGTCTTCAAGAATTAAGAATATAAGTTCACTGTCTAGTCAGATAAACTTCATTTACACTTATTTCAAGACTGTACTTGCAAAAAAGATAGAATTAACTCCTCCCATCTTTCTGCAGGATATTTTCTAAGCAGATTCATTTGGGATTTTTCACTGCACAAAAATCTGATTTGTGTGAGATCTAAATTTGATTTTGATTAATGTAATAAGAAAATCATTATAGCAGTAGCTGCTTCTTTCCTTCTTGACCTCTTGACCTTCTTGACCATGAAACTGTTTTTTGTTATGATTCTGGCACAAGTGCAAAAAAGGTGCAGATTGGTGTAATCAGCCCCACCTATACCAGATTTTACAGGACAGAATTAAAACCTGAACACAACTAAAGTTTTACCTGATGTCTCTTATTTCCTTTGTATGCATCCTCATTGCAAAGTGGGTATAGAAATGTCTGTGGATTTTTTGTTATTTTCCATGCTGCGTGATTTCTAAAATATTTCTTTGTTTTTTCTTTACAAAGAAAAACCCTTTCTTAACCATCAGAGAGCTCATTAGTTCTAGCAGTTTGTATTCAGACACTGAGGTTATAACAGCATTTTCCCTTAGGTCACCAGGCTTCTCTTCAAGCAGCCCTTTGATATTTGATGTGTTGCTTAGGCTCCTGTGTGTAACCTGCATGTGGATTCTTTCTTACTCAAATGAGAATGAGTAATGAGAAGTTCCCTGTAAGTTGTTCATGACCTGTGTGCTTGCCTGATTCTCAGAACTACGTTTTGTACTGTCATATTTTATCTCTTTCTTTCAAATAAAGAATCATTCAGGTAGAGAGGAATATACTCTATTTGTATGGTGTGGGAGGGCAAATGATACAGGCATGCCAAAACTCTTACTGATTGGACTGAAAGGTTTCTGTCAAACCTCAGGGCTGCTTTGTCTGATGTGTACCTACAGCATGGTTCTGTACAGCAGTGCTCAGAGAATAAGGACATGGAGGCAAGTAGCTGCCTGACAGTAGCATGGAATTTTTTCTTCCAACTGATCAAATGTCTTTATGGAAAGCAGTGTGAGATATCCTGTGATATTTCAGATGTGCTACTCAAAATACTCAATGTAAATGTTTTTCTTAGTAAGTTGTATTTTGAAATCTGCCAATTGACTGTATTGGAACCCATTCAATCTGTGCTGCTGTGCTAAATTTTAAACTACAACATTAAATATCAGTGCTACATTGTGTGTTTGTGTAAATCTAAATTATAATGTGAACAATTGTCATTATCATCAACAAATGTTTTTGTTTGTTGTTGCTCTTTTTTTCTTTTTAAGTCTGGTTAGTAGCAGATGCAGTTCTGAGGAAGCCAAACTGAAAAATTAGGGCTGCTCAAGCTTTTGAAGTGACTGTGTTTGAAAAGCAGCTTTGTGTATGATCATAACCAAAACTCAGTTTTACATTGTGATTAAAAAAAAAAAAAAAATTGCTTTTTAAAAATACTGTTGTGGGGAAAGTAAACACCCTCCTGAACTTTCCCTGCAAGGATTTCCTTATTTCACATGGAAATGTGACTTTCACTCTAAAGCCTTACCAAACCTGCTACTGAATTCTTTCTGACCTTGTCCAACTTCATTGTGTTTTCTGATGATGGAAATTAAATATCCTAAAGCAAGAGTGAAAAGAAAAGTGAGAGAGAAAGCAAAAATGCATAGATTTAATGCTTTACCATTTTACATTCACCTCTAATGTACAAAACCGATTTGTGAACTTAATTTGCTCCCTGATAGATTTGTGTATAATGAAAAATACTCAACCAATTTTCCTGAACAGAAGCAGACTTATTAAGTCTGTTTTCAAAATATCATTTAGTAGAAGGTTTTGATACAACCTCAGAATGCTTTTGAAAATGCGGAAAAGAAGTTTCAAACGTGAAAAGGTGGTTTAATGCTTCTTCTTGGGTTGCAGGAGCAAGTACACTTGAATCATTACACAGGTCTCTGTCTAACCTGTTCTTCAAAATGTGGAGCTTCTACACCTTCCATAGACGTTCTGTTGCAATTAGTTCTTGTCTTTGGAGAGTGTTTTCCAAGTCATCCAACTTAAATATCCTATAATGCATTTTAGGACTGCTAGTGCATTTCATAGAGGATGTGAATAGGCTTCATTCATTTCCTTGTTATTTCAGCTTTCTGTGCACTTGAAAATTATTGCCCCTTTTCCTGCCAGTTACTCCTCTGATGGAACAAGGATTGTTTTTCTCTATTATGACTATGTTTTCTAGATGTGATATTCTGTATTTTCATGCTTCTACCAGTTGATCCAGATGATTTTCTGTGAAGTTAAAATGCTTTGGCAATGTTATGTTACATGTTAAGTTCAATTTGACGTTTCAGAAGACCTTGAAATATGATGTGCTATTACCCTTTCACCTTTGCAATTCTGTAAGTTGGTTTGAAAATTTAATTCTTGCAGGTCAGGTAGAATAAAGCAATTAATTCCATTCTGCTCTTTACCAGTTCTGGATTGGAACTGACTTCCCTATTTAACTCATCTGTCACTATTCCATTCTACAAATAATTTTTCATACTCTCAGAATGTAATTTTATGAACACATAACAAAAATGAAGATCTTCATTCAAAGACAAGTTCTTTCTTCTCTCTTGTTGCAGCTAAACTCTAATACGACTGCTGTATTTTAACTCTTTTTACTCTAGAAGTGAGAAAATCACCTGTGGCACATCATTTGAAATGTATACTATCATTTAAAATACTTTCATGTTTTAAATATTTTTAATTCTTGTTAGCTGTCTGTGTAGGACATTAGTATGATCCAAGACAAGTTGGCTGCAATGCTTATATCCCTGAGCTGATTACTGTGATTACTGTAAAGCCAGCTATATCCCTGAAATCTTGTACCTTGAAATTACAAGGAAGTATGTTCCTCAGCAGTTTATAATCTTTTATGCCTCCCTTGATCCTAGATAAGACTTCAGTTGCAACTATCTTCTGTGCAGGAGTCTTCTCCTACCAGCTATGTATTCACGACTGCAGCATATTTTAACAAACTGTTGCCTTTCTCTCATACTGATATTTATATTCATTGCTTTGGATTTCCTTTTTCTCTTATGAAGTAAAGAAATCTGGTAGAGCCAAGAATTGCAGCTGACTTTTCCCAGATTCATCACTTTGAATACTCAAAGCTGTTCTCTAAATAACTATATCACGAATCTTTCCTTTTCCTCTGTCACTGACATTTGAGGCATCCGTAGTCTTTGTCAGATATTCTCGTTAAATGTCCCTCAATGCATTCTATACTGTAAAATATCATTCAATTTCTTTCTTTTGTGTCTCTACTAATAAATTGGATTTTTATTTCAAGCCTTTTTTACTCTATGGGCCATCTCCTTTACTTATCAAGTATTTCTTTCACTTACCATTTTCTAAATAGCCATTAATATCTTGCCCTTTAGTAAAAACCTCAAAAATGAAAAACATCATGCCTGCTACTAACTTCCAGATAGTGTTTTCAGAAAGAGTTTATCCTACTTTGCATGAAAATGTGAATACTAAAATCAAGTTCTAGCTATTCTCATGAAGGTGGGAGTATTTTTGACTATTGCAAATGCAACCCTGGAAGGAGACTTCTGCTACATTCACACGGGCTGGAGAAAAGTCATTGTGGAGTGTGGTCTATTATATGTTACAGAATATCCTGAATAGAAATGCAGGCATAAGACATTACAAAGGTCAAATTTTTAAATTAAATTCCTTGTTTTGACTAATCTGGTTAGAGCCATCTCTTGAGGACTTAAACCTATAGATCTCTGCTTAGTCTAGAGCGTTGTATGTGAGCATCTCTGGAGGGTCAAAAGAAGTAAAGAACAGGAAAAAAAAAAAAAATAGATATCCCTAATCACAACATTAATGTTAACCTCAAAAAAAAAAAAAAACAAAAAAACAAACAAAAAAACTATGCTAAAATAAGGGAACTGAATAGAACAGTGTTTTGGAGACACCTTGAAAACTGAAAAGGTAGAAAGATGATATAGAGATTATTTAAACTGCTGTGTGAATCTCAGAGTCCATTTATTTAAAGGATTGTAAATATCCCTCAAAATATGAATTGACTGGGGGGGGGGGGGTCAGGGAAAAAATTAAAAGAGATTGCTAGGAATAAAAAATACAAGTACAGGTTTTCTGAGATAAAAGAAATTATATCTAGCCCAATATTTTCTTGCTTGGTAGTAATTTATGCTTGTGAAGTGGAAAATACACTCATGCGTGAGATGATGCTTCTCTAACAATCTGTCTCAGTACAAGAAAATCTGCAGTTCAGTTACTTAATGAACCAGAATGGATGTTGTTGCATTTAAAAGTGCTTGATTAAATTTTCCACCTATAAGTTTGCCTACTCTTTTTTTGAGGCAGTGTAAATTTCTGTTGTTCAGAAGTCCTGTGGCATACTGTTTCAGCTCAGTGGCATATGGTGTGAAAAATCATTTTGTTTGGTTTAAGTCACTGTCTAGGTAGTTTTATTTTATTTGATGCCCCATTAACTCAGACTCAAATAGGAATCCAGTGATCTGGTGTGTGGACTATTTCAAAGTATCTCCTCTTGCCATTGAAGTTTTCATACTCAGCCGTTATCAGCTTTTTCCCTCCCACTCATCAAATGACTGCTCAAGCAGTAAGGCAGGACCAAATCTGTACAGCAGTTTTTATTTTTCTGCTTTCAGAAGATAGTGGAAAATCACTCTATTTGATGACATTACACGGCTGAATGAAGTTTCAGGCTTTAAGGATGGCTGACAAGCAGAAGCATTCTTTCTGCATTGAGCAGGAGGATTCCTGTAGTATTTAGCAAACTATGTGATACTGTAGTGGGTTTGCCTTGTCCCCCAGCCAAACTCCCACCCAGCCACTCACTTATTCTCTCTTGCCCAAACGGAATAGATGAAGAAAAGTAAGGAAAAGAAGGAATGAGAAAGTTTGGGCTTTGAAGGGTTGAGGTAAAAACAGGGTAATTGCTTACCAGTTCAGGCAAAAGAGTAAAAAAGGAAAAAGTAAATTAGTCTTTTGCCATCTAGCATAGTTTTGGGTAGTGAGGAGCAAAAAAGCCAGCACTGAAACAGCACCTTTCATCCCTGAGTTCTCAGGCTCAGCTTTTCTCCTTCACTCCTCTCCATCCGTCAAGCAGCACAGGGCCACGGAGATGTGGTCTGGAGCTGTTCCTCTCTGCTTCCTCATTCCTCCTTACTTCTGTTTCAGTATGGCTCTCCATATGCCTTCAGGCCTATGAACTGCTCCAGCTCAAGCACTCCTTGGGCTGCAGTGAATATCTGCTTCACCATGGAGTACCTCTTCCTCCTCTGACTATGCTCTTTCTCATCCTTTTGTTCCCTTATGCTCTCTCTGGACATTATTTTCTGCTCTTTTGTATTCTTTCTCAGGTTTGCTGTTGGGTTCAGCTGTGTTCTGCACTGGGTCTGTTGCAGAGGTTTCCTGTGCAGCTTTCCAGTTTCCCAAACCTTGCCACCTATGCCCAATGCAAACGTGATCCCCTCTGAAGAGAAGTGGGGAATGTAGTGGCTGGCAACACAGGAGGTCTTGGAGGCAAACAGTGGGTGAGCTGTGTTGTGCTGGCCTTGGTCTTCTGAAGCTTTTCTACAGCTTTTCACAGGCCACCCTTCTTCTAGTTACTATAAATAATCATCACAGAAATCAGCCTTGTTACTTGTTCCCTTCAACTCTGTGCTTTTTTTTCTTTTTTTTCCCTTCTAAAATCTAATCTGTTGTGACTTTAGTTCCTATAATTTCTATAGACCTCCTCTGATTTGTACCTCCAAGTCAAATAGTCTTGCATTTTTCTGTTCTCCTCTGGTTGGTTGGAATGAAGTGGCTTTCTTTAGATTTTTGTCTGTCTGCCTGCTGTATGCTAAATGTCTTTTGGCCCATCAACTCTTCTGGTCAGTCACAAATGAATTCAGTAATGCTTTTTAAACATCTAAGGGAATCCCTTTGGGCAGCCCAGGACTGATATGTTGCAACAGCAACTGGGGTTATATTTCTTTTCATAAGTAAAACAAAAACAACAAAAAAAAGCAAAGTAAACCTAGTACTCACAGGGATTATGTACAGCTGTAATGAGATTCATACTGATAACGCTCTTTAAAAATGCAACTGCAGTAAATAGGTTTACTCCTGAAGAGTAATTCATAGTCTGTATTTTGTTATTTAGAGGCTGCTGGACCCTAATTTATCTGTGAATAATGATTTTTTTTTTAAATAATAGCTCCATTTTCCCTGTGTGTTTACTGGTAGCTTCCTTATAAGATACAATTCTAGGCTATTTTAAAATGTAACCTTACATGGTCACTGTATGTTAAAACTGAACATTTGTTTTCTGGTATCATAGGGAAAACAAGTGTGTTTGTGACAGCAGTTATAAAAATAGAAGATGAAAGTGTTAGTGTGCCTGCAAGTGATATTGTGACATGCAAAAAATCTGCAAATATATCCAAGGATTTCTGCTATTTTACTGTACTAACAAGATAATTGCAACAAAAACACAAGCTTCTGTTTTGCTTTTCATACTATTTTTTTATGTGAAAGTCTGTAATCCTTTATTGCTCTGTTAATATCTGTTTTTCTAATTAAATTTCTTTGCTTATCTTGTGGGTGTCCTGTGATAGACTTACTGTCTATTTTCATAATTTTAAATAAACTGTAGAGCTAATTTTCCTTCCCCATATGTATTTTCTTGAGTTTTTGTAAGTTAATGTGTGCATCTTCAGTAATTTTGAGAATTAAATAATAATGTCATAACCCAATTTAGACTCATTAGCATATGAATAACATTACTGTTAGCTGATTAATTTTTGCATATAAGATGCAATTAATTATTGTTGTTAATGCTTTTGTCAGAGCTCCATGCAAAGATTCTCAGCGATGCCAACAGGCTGTCATTTCAAGGCTGTGCGTTTCCATATATAGATGTAGTATAACTCACATAACTGATTGTACCACCATTTCTTTCTTTCTTCTTCTTTTTTTTTTTTTTTTTTTTTTTTTTTTTTCTTTTGTGTGTGTGTGTTCAATTAGATCATTATCTGGCCTGTCAAAGGCATACGTATACTGTAGCATAGCACTGGTGTTCTAAAGGTATGATGGGGTGAAGGTAAACTGGTTGATAAATGTGAAGATGCACCTAAGAGAACTGGAAATGGAGATGCCATTGTTTAATGAACATGCAGTACATCTGGACTGCAAATAAATATGCAGAAGGTGAAGCTCCTAAAGGTCTGGTTATGTTTAAGTAGAACTTAAAATGCATTTGTATGTAGAATCTGTGAAATTTTCAAGTCAGCTGGATGTTTGTTGAAACCTTGGTGAAATGAAAAATTGCCAGTTTTGGGTGTACATAGGAAATTTCACCATCCCTTCATTTTGAGGAAGAAAATGACTTTTTCACATTAAAACACACACACACAGAAGCCACGTGATAGTCCTGTGCTAGTTATAATAGTGATTTACACTGACTTCCAGAAAAACCGTTGTTGGTTTTTAGTTTCTTTTAACCACTAGGGGTTAATTGAGAGATCTGTGTGTCAGAAACAAAGTGAAAATCCAATGCAATGTTGGATAAGGACTTCAGTTGCCTTACTTAGACAGTAAGGCAGGATAAATGAACTTTGAGCTGAAGAGAGCTTTGAAAGACAGAGGGAACTTAAAACAGATGGAGAGAGCTGATGGAGTGGCCATGTCCACTGCTTAAAGCAGCTTAAGTTTCCTTCCGAGACTGAAAGAGATCCAATATCCATTCAACATGCAAAACTGAATTAAAATATGGTCTTTTTCACTGACGTGACAGCTAAAATCATTACAGCATGCATCAAAGGGTTTTCTTCTTCTACAGGTATCACTAGATACTCCAAAGATGACAGTAGTGTATAGGAACTCTCTTACACTGTTTCAGAAGGCTTCAAGTTGGTTGTGCATTGATCTTATTCAGTCAGTGGAACTTTGCAGATATAATGACGTTAGCATACTTCCCTTCTGTGCAGAAGGGACCAATCATTTGGTCTTTGAAAGTACGTGATGAGTTCTCTCAAATAGCTAATGGTGCTCATCTCTACATATTCCTCCTGTCAGGCTTATCTGGCCCTTTTGTCCTCAAAGCCTTTCTTCAGATAATTTAGCAGTAGCAGTAATTTGCAGCCCCCTCTTCTGGGAGTTTTTCTTAAGTCGCTGTCTAACATCTTGCATTTCCTGCAGTTAGAGAGGAGCTCCGTAGCTCCTGTTTATGAAGAGAGAACATTTGCCAAAGCACTTGCATCTCTTATTGAGTGTAACCATAGACTTTGCATGCTTCTGTCTTCTTTTAAATGATTAACTGCATTCCTCTCTTTCCAGCCACAGAATCTGAAGCTTTCTTGTATAAATTTTCCCCAAATTGCCACAACTGTCCATTTACCTGCTATGAGACACCTATCTGTTTGAGGAGAAGAAACAGTGAATAGTCTAGCTTTGGGAGGTGTAGCATTTGTTGACAAGTTGTTAGTTCTGAAATGCTCATTACTTGCAGTACCTCTGTACCACTGTTCATCTGAAATGATGCTGGAGTTTTAACTTGTCAATATGGGAGGATAATAAGATGCATTTTTAAAAGGAAGCAAGGAAAATAAAATTACTAGTATGATGTGATGCAAGGGTTTCATTCCATGGAAATGTGTGTTTGAGCTGATCAGGTGCTTAGCCGAACCTTAATGAATGACTCACTCTCTTAGTCTGAAAAGCCCACATATTTAAACAAATTATTCCATTGCCCTCTGAAAAGGCTTTTATTTTGTGAGGTAGATGCGTTGGGAACATTGAGGCATCAGCTGCAGAGTGAGCACTGTGACAGCTGCTTCTGAGTCACTGCCTGCGTTAGCACGGATGCGGGGTTGTTTACTCTTCAATGAGAGATGCACCGGTGAGCAAGTTGGCAAACTGGAAGGGCTGCTAGGACCCAATTGTACCCGTTGGTCTCTGGTAAAACTGGGTGCAGCATTTGCTGTTCTGTCCCCATCACCGCAAGTTCCCATCTGTCTTGTTTCCTGTAGTTCTATGAGGGGCAATACCTATGTCTGTAGTATAAACTTAATTAGTAAATTTCTTGATTCAGAAAAGATTATTTTAGCCTTTCAAATCTACAGCTATGTTGTGGTGTTAGTTGCTTTTTTCAAAGGAGATGGGCACTGATATAGAATAACTTAAATTTGAAAGTTACATAGCATCCACTGTTGAATGCACTGGATCCTTGGAATAAAATGATTTATAGGTCTATCTTAGAGTATGGTTGCAGTGAATTATAGCAGAATATGGTATGAGTGATATGGTATGATTTAGTTATATTACTTTGATTTTGTTCTGATTTCATGCTATTGGTATCAACTTTGAAAAGCATGAAAAATACAGTTTTAAGGCATTCTCTTATCTGCACCCTTTCAACTTGCAAATTGATATTCAGTACTTAATTTAATAAACTATGGGCATTAAAGTTGGGCACTGTTTTGCAAAGGTGCTTTTGATTATGCTTAAGCAACGTGTGCTTTTAAGTCATGTTGGGTGAATTTAAGTGCTTTTTGATACAGAATGCAATTAAATGTAAAAACAAATAGTAAGAGTCATAAGGGACTAAGCTGTGTTCTGCAGCTTACCTGCATTGTCTCCTTGAAAATGTATTAAAACATTCATAATCAAACCTAAGAAAGCTACTTTAACACCGTCTTTGAAAGTGAAGTATTAATTTATTGGTTCTAGACCAGGTTTGTGTTGTCAAGCAGAAAGAAGAAGGAAAAAGAAAAATAAAGTGGAGAAAAGCATTCCATGTAATTCATGTTTTTATGAAAGCAGATTGATAATGGTAATTTTAAATGACTGCAGGAACACTTGAAGTTGTCCTGAAATAAGTAATTTGTAAACATTTTTAAGAAATAATTTTTGAACGCTTGGGAAAATGAAATTATCCTTGAAAGGAGATATTTCAGTGTTAGTTTAGCAGCAATGATTAGAAGGAATGCGGAAGTATGTTTTCAACTGTACTGGAATGATTTATTTTTTTCATAGTAAAAGCACGTTCAGTACTTAGGCCATATGATTCCACATAGTAAAGACAGAAATTACTGTTTTTTTAATTCATTTGCATTTGTTGTGAAACAAATAAGTATCCCATGTTTATGACTCATTACAGCAATTCTCTCAAGGTGAAAAGTGAGAAGAGGTCAAGGAATAAATAAAATAACCAGTAATAAGTCTTCATATCCTTGAGTTTTTCTGAGAGATCTGAAGAGATGTACGAATTAAACAGCTGAAATGCTGATGTGTGAGCAGCTTGCCAAGAGTTGTGCCCAATACTGTTGGGCAGGAGGACCAAAAGAGTTCCACAGTAGACCAAGGATCTACAAAATTAGGAACCCAGTGTCTGTTTTGGACACGAGTGGTTGTAGAATATAGCAACAGTGAGCTATTGGGTGAGGGTGATACATGGAAGAAGAATGAAGACAACATTTGTGGAGAAAACACTAAGAATTAAGTCTTCAATGATGTTGGGGATGTATGTGATGGGCTTTGATACTGGCTACCTGCATTTCTGGAATGCAAGATCCCTCACTAAAGAGCCCTGAGAAAATTAAGTAGGGGACAGGCCAAATATCTCCTTATGATCAAATATTTTAGGTTGATCAGTTTGCCTCTCAGGAGTTTTAAATCTTTAAAATTTAAATTCCTTTTATTTTCTTTTATGCTCAGATTATTTTTAATGTAGTAATTTCCTGCATTTTCTCAAAAAAAAAAAAAAGTCAAGATTTATGAAAAAATTACTTATCAATCATAAAATACACAGAGGTCCCAGGCACAAAGAATTGCTGTTGGAGCACATAGCACCAGAGTGCTAAGGATTATTCACAGAAGCACTTTATTGCTGTGCAGTATGCCACGGTGTGGAGTTCTGTCTGCTTTTACAGCGAGCTTTATGCTACTACAGATAAATCTAGAAATAAATTTGATTTGTACATTTTTAGATCTTAGTGTATAAAATAAATCTTGAGGTGCAATTTTGGAGATGGCAGTTTATGTAAATTTCTAGAAGATGAAAAGAATACTGAAAGAGTAATTTCTCTGGAATTCATGAGGTGCAAAATTGCTGTTTTGTTTCTTGCTTCATAGACGCCAGATAGATTAGATTATGGAGTAACACAGTTATTGATGGTAGATCCAAGTGTTGCTGCAAATTCAAAGGCAGGCATTTTCCTTCCTTCTTCATAAGAATGTTTTTAGCTTGAAAATAACACCTGTGCTTACTACTATACTATGCAGTATAGTTTGAACCCCAGATTTTGATGTAGCCTCCCTAGGCAATCTGATCTAGTACTTGTTCTAGTGATTGGCAACTCTCCCTGTGGTGGAGGGGCTGGAACTTGATGGCTGTTGAGGTCCCTTCCAAGCCGAGCTATTCTACGATTCATTGTTGACCATTAACAACAACAAAAAATCACAAATAGATGCATCAGGTTAATGTATTTTTAATTTGACTATCTGGCACTGCTATTTTTCCTCTTTTTCTAAAATAGTCAAACCTCCTACATGATATTGAAGAAACATGACTTATTGCTGGTCTTCCTGTTTCTCCTGGGCCTTACTTTTCATCCTTTTTGCTTAACATTTTTTTTTCTTTTTTATTTATTTTTTGTTGTTTTGTTTTGAAAGCAGAAACATGAAAATGCCATATTCTGTATGCTTTGGATTTCTGTCCCACTCAGATATACATTAGGGAGTGATCTTTTGATGCGCTTCTGTTAGAGAGTAGAAGCAAACATCTGAAAATGCAGATGTAAATTTTCAGATGAGGAAAGTTAGCTGAAGCTAGCAGCAGTCATTATCAAAATGTCATCCTTCTCTTTGTTTTGAGAGAAAAATAAACTTTGAAGATGTCCTGTAAGATGCCAGGTGACCAGTGTGCACGGCTTTAACTGTCCCAAATACAAGGAAATTTGCCATGTTGGAAGAGCTGTAGGTTCACCGAAACGGATGGAGCAACTACAAGCAGCTGTCAGTAGTTCAGCATTCAGTCTCAGACCAGAACCCCAGGCTTCCTTGGAGACTTCACAAGTAAAAAGATACAGGAGAATATCAGAGTTCGCACCAACCAGATAAAATGCAGAGTTCATCTGTTGTGTTAAATAAGAATTACTTTGGGTATGTGCTGTGTCATGATTTGAATAGCAGTTGTTAGAGACTAAAGGATGGGTTCTGGCAATGAAAGCTTCTCAGACTTTTTCTGAACATGAAACAACCTTTACCTCCCACCCCTCCCCCCCAAATAATTTATAGAACTTGTTTATTGTGTGGGCTGGAACAAGGGTCAAGTATGAAAACAAGCATCTTAGACTAAAAGTTTGTTCTGCCTCCCGTTCTGGGATTCTTGATTCCTCTGTGCTAACTGGACAGCATTAAGTGCCCTTTATTGTTGAAATTTCAGTGCTCAGTAGTAAGGTGAATTATGTAGTAGAATTTTGGCAAATATTTATTTGTGGAAAAGGATGCATCTTCAAAATTATCTTCTGGTTTCTTCTGTTTTCAGAACTGTCTTCTGCTGTTCCTTCTGCACGGCAACAACATTCTAGTGGTCAATGCATTTTTTTTTCTGATGAGTGGGTGTATCTTAACCTATGTTTTAAATGCTTCAGGATTCACTAGATTAAAGGAAGGAATGAACTATATTGATTGTGTATGCTGGAAGTTATCAAAAAGTCATTCTTAGTAAAGAAGTCACTGAATGTGGAAGTTATATAAGTATTGATTATATAATCAATGTAATTAATGGCATGTTTGTCATTAGAAATAACACTGCCTAAATCAATCACTGCAGCTCTGGTACTGTTTCTACAGTGTGTGTGTGTATACCTATTTATTTATATATATATATATATATATATACACACACACACACACACGTTTATATATCCATATATGGAATCATAGAATAGACTGAGTTAAAAAGAACAATAATGATAATAAAGTTCCTCTTTTAATGCAGCTCAGAACATAGTTGGCCTTCCAGGCTGCGAGCTCACTACTGGTTCATGTCCAGCTTCATGTTTACCTGGACCTCCAAGTCGTTCTCAAGGGCTGCTCTCAAGGTGTTTTGTATAGCAATTGGACTAGATGGTCTTTGAAGTTCCCTTCCAACTGAATTATATTATTATATTCTAAATTCATATTCACATAAAATACATAGCATCCATATTTAAAAAAGGATTTTGAATGAACGGTAATGACCTGGAGTTGGGAAAAATTTGATCTGTTTCAGGCTTTTAGTTTTGCACGAACCTGGACTTAATTGCACAGAACAACATACCGAGGCCAAACTTTCTGTGTCTCAAAGGACACACAGAGATCATCTTGACTGGGATGTGCTTGCTGTGGAAGAGAGCACAGTGGTATTTGTGCAGGAACTCAGAATTTAGGGAGTTTAACTGACACGTCATAGAGACAAGTGACCACTAAATCATTTTGTTTTTAAGCACAGAAATGTGAAAAGGCTCTATGGAATCTACCTCCAGAATGACCTCAGGCTCATTAAGAGAGGTCTCTTGGAAGAGGGCTTTCTAAACACAGGTCAAAAGCACATTGTCCTGGAACTTTAGTTAAAACATGAAAACTTCTACACCTGACATCATGTTTTCTACAGCTTTAGTAGCTATGAATTTGCAGTGAGCTCTTTTCATCAGCTGCTAATGGCAGCGGTGATTGGAGGGTGGTCATGAATCACCACACAACAGTCAAAGCTGTCTCCAGACTACCATGGAGAAGATGAAAACAGTGGGGGCAAAAAAAGCCAAACATTGCAAATTGAAGCTTCTTCTAACCAGAGGCACGCTGTCCATTTGCCCAAAGATAGTTCAGAAAGGCTTCTGGAGCCTGGAAACACACTGTTAATGGATAGTCCTCCACAGCTAAAAGGGAACACCCATGCCCTGTTCCAATGGAAAGCCCATGCTTGCAGAGGGACCTTGAAGACAAGGAGGACAAGGGCATCAGAAACCATTCAGTATAGAGCAGAAGAAGTGATGAAGCACAAAGTGGTAGGAAAAAAAACACCCCGGAGACCACCTCAGCTTCTGGAACTGAATGTCACCTTGCCACAGGAATAAGGAAAATAGGGAATGGGAAGCAGGGAGGACAGATTTTATGTAAGTATTTGCGTGTTTTTTTCCAGACCCTAATCAGCAGTGGGAGGTTTGTTTTTGTTTGCAATAAATCAATTTAGTTACAATTCCCTGACTCCAGACTGTTTTACCCACCACAGTGTCCCAAGCAAATAAAGACAGCTTCTTGCATCACAGAGCTAAGTACCTCACAGTTTTGAGTATAGAATTGTAGGCAGTGCTCCTTTCTGCTTGTTTCTTGCTTGTGAGGCTTCTTAGCTGTAATTTTTCAATCTTGTTCTTAGGATTTTGATTTTCTTTATGCATTGGACATCGTCTTAGTGCCTGACTTCTGGGGGATCTCTTTTCCCTAGGTGACAAAGCACTTGAAAGTTAGGCATTTACCTCCTCAGTGTTTCTTTGGATTAAGTCTGAAATTTCCCTTTGAGTCTTTGCGTGCCTAAAACTACAGTGTAAAACGCTTCAGGAATTATATGTGCACCAATATGAAGATGTTACTTGGAGCTTTTTGGAAGATAAAATGAAGGTAATCTGAAAGCCTTAACCCATGATATAATTTACAGAATTTAAATTTAGCAATGAGTGAGCATCTTACAACCAGTGCTCATGAATGATTTGCCACGTGTCCAACTTTTCTTGGCTTGCCTGGGCCACATCTATAAGGGTGTTCTGAAAGTAATGCCTCCTATTTATTTCTGTGGAAACAACAACCAATGCAAGGAACACAATAACATAATTTGGTAGAGCAGATTCTCAGCTACAGATTGCTGTTTTGCAAAATGGTTACTATCATTAACTGTGTATTTTCAGCAGCAATGAACAAGAAGCTGTATGCCATGCTTATAACAGTCTCCACTTGTGGAGGTGACCTGTTGTCACGCCACCCATCAACTGACTGTACTGACATCCACTGTTTGGTCTCCATAAACATTGAGCAAGAATCAGTGTCATTATTTCCACATGGAGGAAGTCAGTGACACACCTTTACTTCACTTCCACATCAGACACTGTTCTGTCAGACTGTCCCTCTGCTGCCATCTGTCACACAATGACAAAATGTAACAGAATATTGGCAAAAAAAGTTCAACCTCTACTGCCATACCACCACCAACTGCCTTTGTTGTCGTGAGCCAACATGATAAAATAGAGAGTGATGCTTTCAAAGCATCCCTTATAAAATATATAATATAGTTAATGTGGATAAGCAACAAAACTTATTTTATTATTATTATTATTTTTTAATTAAAACATAAAAAAGAGATGAACAGAACCATATGATATATAGGATATATATCATATATAGGATATATTATCTTGTTTTTGTGAAACTAACTGACCAGACTGGTTCGATGGCAGCGGCCACAATTCTTATTGTGCTCTCAAGGTGTTTGGTTGGTTGTAATTTTACTCCTTCTGAGTTTCATCCTTGAAAAGAGTTCTTCATAAATGTATGTACTGCCAGAAGCGATGACAGGATTAAGGATTGATTGTGTAGTGAGGGATATTTGTCCCTGCTAAGAGAGGGCTTATACAAATCTGGTAAAGAGACAAGATCAGATTTTGGATTGCCACTCTACACGTTGCGTTTGAAAACTTGCAGGTAGTGTATTTCTGTGTGACTGATATGGAGTCACAAATAAAAGAAATAGATGATTTTTTTCAGGAATCTTGAAACCTATTATTAAATTTCTGTATCAAAATGGAAAGCACAACTGCGTATTTCTTGCTGTTCACAAGACTGTGTTTAGCCAGTGTATCAAAATCCATAAACTTACTTTCTGTCATTTGAGTTGGCACTGCACTGAAGCCCGTGCCCTGGTTTCAGCCTAGGAAGGATGCTGAGTGGTGGGTATGCGCTCAAGGCTGGGCTGGGCTACATGTGAGGAAGAGCCACTGCTGTGGAAGACTGGGGCATGGAGGGGTGTCTGCAGTGTGATCTGTGCAGGGCCACAGGTTGCATGTGGCTGGTTTATCATGTACCTGCTGTTTTCTTCCTGCTAAACTTCATCAGAATGCCAAGATTTCTTCCCTCCCCCCCCCCCCCCCCCCCCCCCCGTCATGTTTATTTTCCAGTGGGAGTGTAGTTTTTCATTTAAAACTTTATTTAGTGAGTAGCAAATACAACTTTAAAAGATCAGCTAGGAGACTTGCATGGGATATAAATTAAGTCATTAAATGAAATAGAAACTTTAATTCCCAGCTTACAGATATAATCATTGTTGTTGCCTTTTCTTTAGACAGTTGTAACAGAAGGTCTGATTTATAAGTGCAGTAATGGAGTATACTGCTCTCAGATTTCTTCTAAGGGTGACTCAGCTTTTTGTTCTTGGAGGTTAGGAAGCGAGGCTTGAATGAAGTGACGCTTACTGCTGCTCTGTAAGAAGTGTTAAAATATACTGCTTACATCATTGAAATTTATAATCCCTGTTTCACTAGGAGTAGAACAGATTTCACTGTAGGCTTACTTTTCATTCATATCTGAATGGCATATTTTTCTTGAAATCGTTATTTCTTAAATTACATTTTCCCTCCATTAAAGTAAGTCATTCTGTTGGCTTGTTATTACCCACCTCTACTTCTGATGAATCCAGTGAAAATACTGAGATTTTTTTTGTTCACCTTCATTCCTGTCTGGCTCTGCTTCTTATTGCTTGCCTGACCCATTTTGAAGTGTTTATTAGCCCGCAGTAGGAATAGTTGGGTGACTGATCCTTTGTTTTCATCCTTTTTGTGTGGTGATAAATCTTTGATAACACAAATGTCTGCTAACTGTGTAGTATTCAATAAATACTGGATGGAAGACCAAAGAAGACTCATTCTGTTTCTCTTCTGTAGGCATCAATCTGCTATTTAAGTGCTGTAGAAATACTTTTTCTTTGGATTAGATGCTTTCAGCAGCAAGGTTTGACCCTAAACTGGGCAGCTGGAGACCTTTGCTTTGGGGAAGTGGCCTTATATACATTTCACAAGCAGCAATCTAGAATATGTTTTTTGACATCTGAGAGATTATTTGGAAAAAATGCAAAAAGAGGTGAAAAGAGAACTTTCTCATTTCTAATGAAAAATACAGAAAAGTCTTCTCATCAAAATGTTAAATAAAATGTATTTGGAGTTGGTGCTTAATTGTCTAAACAAAAGGGGAAGAAGAAAAACAGCTTGGATATTTCAACTGTTGTTATTTTATTTCAAAAAGGTAAAGAAAAAGAACACAAGCAGTTAATGATATTTTATACTAATATGTTGTTGACAACCATTTGTAGAATTTTTTTCACTATGTGACTTGAATTTCCTAGCAGAAGACTTCCAGACCTGTCAGTGGTTATAAACCTCATGGAATAAAAAAGTAATCTTCAGCTGCTACTTTGGCTTGTTGCACTGTCAGCATCTTTGCCTATGACTTCTCCATGTGAACATGCCAGCCTACTGTGGTAGATTCTTCTACTTACATACCTGTGAAGCTTCTGACACACTCTCTTCCTTGACTATTATCCTTTCCTGATAGGTTAAGAAAATAAAACTGTATGTATTTGGTGTATGTACTTCGTACATTAAGAAAGTGACATGATAAGGAAAGAACCAAATATATAATGCCTTGCACATCAGTGGATTGGCCTGGTGTCTGTAGAAGGCATTTCACTTCTTTTCTTGGCTTTGATTGATAACCTAAATGAAATTGCTCTTGGCAGCTGAGCATACTTCATTCAATGTACACACCTTCTTACTAACATATTAGTTTTGGAGGGTATTTGATGAAAAATATGTAATGTATATACACAAAGAAATGAAGGTTGTTCCTGCTGTGAGTTTTCAGTGGCTTTTTGTGTCTTGGATTGCAGAGGGAATGCATATAAGATATGGTATTCCTTACTGAAATGCAAGTGTGTGAATTTAGGTGAGGCTAGACTCAGTTTGTGTGCTGTATCATGCTTATGCCAGCTTTGTAGTACTTCACTGTACTGACATAGTAATGACTGTTAATCTTATCAAACACAGTTTGCAGAATGCTCCTTCTGGCCATTCAGAAGTAGCCTTGAGATTCATAGACCTTAAAGCAAGACTTAACAGGATCAAACTGAACCTAACCTTGAAATCACGTCAATTAAGCAGCTGGGGCTATGTATGTCCTTATTTTCTGTTCTTACTCTATTGTTTTACTGTTTACTTTCTTGGAACAGTAAGCAGCAGCAGATATGCGTGTATTCTGGAGATGGTAGTGATCTTCATTTGCAAAATTAGTCATAGACAGCCAGCATATGCAAAGGATAATTTATGCATAAACATTAAGCATCCCTTGAGTTCCTTGAAGAAATTTGTCTCTGCCAAATACGTGGTGAGCTTATGCATTTAAATGAGGTTTCAGATGATCCATCCACTGAAACTGTTGCAGAAAAGTGGTGCTTTAGTGGTATGTGAAGATGAAAGTGACCGAGATGTTAACTACACAGACACAGCTATTCAGCAACAAATGATCTAGGCACATTGAGCATTCTGAATGATGCACGTTTAGCATGAAAATCAATATGCCTATTTCTAACAGCCTTGGTTGGTTGTATTGAGTTCTGCTCTTGCTGAGCGAATATGCCCTGCTGCAGGTGTTTTGCCTTTGAAATATTATTCACTGCACTCCCTTCTGGAGGCTTGGCTGGGAAATCAGATCTGGCCTAGGGGCAGTGCAGGGAAGGCAGCCAGTTTCTCATAGTGGCTCTGGGGAGGAGAACACTACGCATGTGCCTCTTCTTCCAGTCTATGACAAATCCCTGACCTGCAATTGGCTTCCTGAGGTGACCTCATTGCCACTGTGTAGTACCTTTCTGTAGATCACTGTGTGCTTTCCCCTGCTCCAAGGCCCTGACCTGCGCATGCTTCCCTCATGGATGTGTTCCTTCACCATGGACTGGTCTGGAGATCAGGTCCCTCACCTGTCCCCCCCCAAGATTGCCACGCTCACCCAGCCATGGGCCCTAAATTAGGGCCCAGTCCTCTTGACACCCTGCATGCCTGGCTTCCTTCTGGCTGGAGCAGCAGAGACATTCTGCTCCCACAGTCCTGTCATTCTCCTTATGTAAAAATAACCTTGTGGGAATCTGTGTTCCTTGGTTGGTGAAGTATAGAGGATCAAGGGGACAGTACTCTCATTCGGCTTATGTGTTTAGGTTTTCAGGGTTTAATTTTCTGATTTGTGATGTTACCATCCTTGAAGTTTCCCCTACAGGATCACAAAGAAAGGAGGTTTCATGCTGTCAGACTCAGTAATTTAAAAATATATATGTACTTTTTCACTAGAGGAAAATAAAAAAAAAATGCAGAGATGAATGTTAGCAACACAGAGCCATTTAAGAGGCTATTAATGGGTAGATTCGTATTCATAATTCTGTCAATCGGAAAAGATGTCACCTTTGGCTTAAAGTCTTTATTAACTACAAGTGACAGGTAAAGCAGAAATTAGAAACATAAAAAATGTTTCTGTATTTCAGAGGCTGTGATACATAGGAATAATCCTTTCCTGCTTCTTTCAAGGCTGAATACAGTTTGAAAGTATTCCAACGAAAGAAACAAACAACAACAAAAACACTATCCTTACAAAGAGATGGACTGCAGCTAGATAGGAAGAGTAAAAATAATCAGTATGAAATAATAGACTGATAGGATTATTTTGTATTTGTAAATAAATGGAAGGATATACCTTATTTTGTAGGAAATTAAGTGGAAAAAAATGTTTTTAATGAGGAAAAAAAAATTGTTTTAAATGACTTAATAAAATTAATAGATTTCATTAAGATGTTTGATGTAAAGATGTTGAACATGTCCATTAAAAAAACACTGCTGCTACTATCTATCAAAAGATCACAATCTAACAAGTTTGGAACAGGGTAACTGAAATTTGTCAGCGGAGAGATTCAACGAACTGGTATTTGTATAGTGTTCTGCAAGAACCAATTCTTTATGCTATTATGCATATTTTATTAGTGATCTAACAGATATATACAGAAATCATTGCAGACAATAATTGTTGTAGAAAAGCTAAATATTGGGTTGTTAGTCAAAACAGTAATCTGGAATACCTTAAAACTTCATTCATCAAGTCAAAATGCTCCTTTGTAATAGCTGTCTGTAAAGTCATTATTCTTACAACAATGAGATTAAGTCTTAGGTAGAAAACTGGGAAGTTATAACGCTGAAAGATATTTTGCAGCCATAGCAGACAGGAAACACCAGCAGTGTTACAACGAAGAGTTGTGTAGTGTAAGTCGTGAATAACTTCAGGGGAGTGGGAGAAGAGGGTGCGTACATTAATGTCTTTGTGTACTGGAGCACTGCATGAAAAGTTGCGTTAAAGGAACTTTTAAAAACATGTGAAGATTGTAGAGGATTTAGAGAAGAGACTGTAGAAAATAGTAGCAGGAGATCTAAGAGGCTAAGTCTGTTTGCTTGTTCAAGAAGAAAATGAAGTTATCTGTTTAGTGTTTAGCTTCCTTACAGGAAAAATGTAATTTTCATCTGAGACAGTTGTGATGGGACCGAGATTAAGAAATAAGAAATAGAGAACGCGTTTTAAACAATTTTTACCAGTTCATCTAATCCAGCAGTAGAACAGATGGCTAAGGAATTGATGGATTCCACATCTCTTGGTATCTCTGTAGTTGAGATTAAATACTTTCCTTAGTGCATATGCATAAAACACAATGTACTGGTCCCAGTGCAAAGGTTATAAGGCTTGTGGAAGTTACCAGCAGACTGAATTTAAGGTAATAATATCTCCTACTTGTTGAAACTTCATCTCACTTTCCAGCTAGGAATTTGAGTAAGCTTTAATAATAAAAAATTAAGGTGTTTATCCTAGTAGGTGTATTTGAAAGACTACATGGGATCTAGGAAGACAGAACTGTAATTTACCAAGTAAGCATCCTGTTGATCCCTGGCTTAAGCAGGCAAATGGCAGATTCATCATTGTGTGATAAAGAATCGGTGAGTCCCTTTATTGTAGATTATTTCTTGATACATTTCAAGGGCAAACAAAAATTTGCATTTATCCTTGTTTACTTGTAATCTGTGCTGTGAAGCTGGATGGCTAATTTCTTCTAGAGCTCTCACTACTGACTTACTGACCTAGCTTGTCACATATACCACATCAATTCAATAACGTGATCTAAGCTAAAGAAAAGTGAAGCTGTATTCAGTGCCCCAAATGACATTACAAGAGATAAAAATATCTGTGTTGGAATATATGGAACAAAAATGTCCCTTTACTACTTAATTGATCTACGTATATATTGTTTATATATATTGTAAACAGATACATAATATATATTTAGTTTATATATTCAGAGGAAGGGGGTGGGGCGAGAAAGAGAGCCCTATCAGAATACCTCTGTTTCTCCATGATTATGTTCTTTTGTCTGTATTATTTTGGATATGAGAGTAGATGGAGAACTGTTTTCTTTTTGGCCTTTAAATCTATAATTTTTTTTAAGTTACTTATGCTTAAGTGAAAAGAAGAGTCAAAAGCCATGAAATCTTGTACAAATGAGTGAATCAAAGTTAGTAGTTTACATAATGATACAGTAGTGAGTAGATGAAGCACTACTGCCTTGGGCCAAAAAGAGCATGATTTGTGAAATAAGCACTTAAGAAAACATACTGTTCCAAGCATTTGAGGATATTTTTTCTTGCTTATGGCATAAGACCAGCATGACCTCTATTGTGCAGAGTACAGCAGATTTAATTGCTACTTTGCAAAAAATGATGTAGAGCTATGATCTTTAACAGATACGCTAATTTATTCAAGCAGGAGTTTATCAAGCTTTAGGTAAGTTATGTGTGGTGGGAATGATGGGCAAGATCATCTATGTAAGTCAGGGACAATTCTAAAAAGGAAGTCTATTTGCATATGTGAATTTGGGAGTCACAGCTTGACAGATATCACTGAAAATCCTCAGTTAAACAATCTAGGGATGATGACTACTTGCTTGCCATGTGGTGGGATCCAGATGAATGTATTCAGAAAAGAACATAGCATTTAACACTTTCAGTATTTACGGGTATTAAAATGTTGAATTCAGTATGGATTGTGTTCTTGGTCTTATGGTCCTAAAACTCAAAGCTCTCAGATACAAGAGTTTTGAGCAGTGAGCCCTAGAGAGCACTGATAGTCAAATAGCCCTGTGTATATGAAACACGTGTACTGACTGTAAAGTTATGTTGGTAATAATTCAGTGAAATACATTCTTGAGAAGATGTTTGCTACCGTGATAGAACAGCAGTTTCTCTTTCAGTACAAGTGTGCACTGCTGTTATTTTTAGTCTGGAGACTTTTAAGTGCTTAATCTAGACCTGCATTAAAAATTACATGTGCTGCAATTCTGAAAATGGCTTCTCTGTCTACTGCAAGTGGGCATTTTTTCTCAAAGTTGTTGTCTAATATGTCAGTTAATGTGTTGATTTTATTTTTGAGAGGATAACACAGAATCTATTGTCAAAAAAAAAAAAAAAAAAGCCATCATGTGCAGCATTCTTTGTTGACTATGTTCTTCATGCTGTTCCACTCTGCAGAAATTTCAATGTGCGACATCCAGTGATAGAGTTTGAATGGTAATCAGTTTTGATCCTTCTCTCGTATTCTTTCTAGCCATTGGAGATCGAAAGATTAGAAAAGGTTTCTTAACAATCTTCTAGCAGAAAGAAGAGATGATGGTGCATCTTGAACCATTTTGTATTTGGCTAGCTCACTAACCCATCTTCTGAAGTAGCTGAGATTCAGCTTCTTTCACAGTAGTCTTTCAGTGAGCGGAACCAAAACTAATAATCTGCATGCAACATAGTTTGTGACTTGGTAACGCATTGTCAGACAAGAAATTAATTGGACTGCGCTCACTGTGTGTGATTGACAATAACCTTTATGTTGCCTCTTTGAAAAACATGGAAGGAAAATTTTCTTTTGGATAGGAGTTCTGATGTGATGTACAATTTCACCAGGAGATCTGTGCAGAATGAGACAGTGGTCTGGAATGGAGAGAAGAAGATAGGAAATGTCCCATCTCCCCTGCTGTCTCCTACAGAATGACAACATTCTGTTTTCCTTTTCCTCTTAAGACTTGTTAGCTTATAGTTGGCTTTCTTCTGCTTCCTGCAAAGCCTTTTTCTATTGCTTTATTAAAAACTTCTGTTTTTGTCCTGCCTCTCTGAGATTTCCATCAGTAGCAACCTGGACACTAAATGTCTGCCTCACCACTTCCTGGAATCATAAAAATCACTGGAAAATAGTGAGAAAAGGGAAGAATTGGTTCAATACTACAAGATTCTGTCTTAATTGGTTGAAATAGAAGGGTTTTTTGCCAAAGGTGTGCAGGATTGGATCCATAGGTCTTTTGTATGCTAATGTTGCACTCACAGCTATGCAAATGCTATGGGGACTGGAGGGTCATCATTACGTGTTACAGAGATAGCCAAGTGAGCTGTAAATTTCAGAGATGCTATAGCACTCTGAAATGCTGTGATGTTAATGTTAATGCTGTGATCTACTCAAGGCCATTAAACCTGAACAAGGATAATTATCCTAGACATTGTTGAATTAATGGTTACACTGCTTCTGTTTCCCTTGGATAGGACTGCAAACACTGCAAAAGTACATGTTGTGAACCACAGAGAATGCATCACTATGAATAACACCTGCAGAACTTGCACATTTTGAGGTTGTCCTCTTTTCAGGCACAGCTATTTTTCTCTCTGCGTCCATCATGGGCTTTCACGGGGGCCATCTCATTCCACATTTGTTCAGTATTCCATTTTTTGTACTTAAGCGGGTTTAGCTGCTCCCCACTGCCCTACCAGAAAATAGAGAATTCCCATGGGAAGTTCACTTTTGAGGTGGAGTGTGATCAAAGCTGAAATTGTTTTTTATTTTGCAGAGTTCTAGCCATTCTCTGGTTAGTTCTGAAGTAGAAAATCAATGAAAAGCTGTCATGGGTAAAGTAGGCAAAATTAAAAATACTGAGGTAACAGAGCTTCTGAAGGAGAAGATCGTTAAGTGTAATACCAAGAAAAGATTGGGAAAAAATGTTTTTCTTTGATGTTTTTTTTTCTTTTTTCCTTATAAATATATATATATACATACATATATGTAATATATATATATATATTTATATATTTATTTTTCCCATATATCTTTTTTCCTATTTGCTTTAGAATATTTTCAGATTCTTCAGAATATTTTTTCAAAACTTCAGTTTGGAAAATGCCATATTGAAGTAAGGGGAGAATAAGTATCAGGATAGGTTATTTTGTATTCATATAGAAAAGTCAAACGTTTTGTATATGTTCTGTGTCTGAGTTTATCTTTTTAGTCTTAAACATGCTGAAATAGGCATTAAAAGTACACCTAAGAAAAATAAATAGTACTTGTAAGTATGTGTATATCTCTGTCAAGTTCTTGAATGAATTAATTAATTTTGGAGGTTTTATCAAGCAAATGTAAGCCTCAAGGAACTGTTAGAGCATCTTCACAATAAACAGTGCCTTGCACAGTATTTCTTCCATGCTGATTCTGCTCTCCTTCAAGAAATTGTGGATCTTTCATTTTAAATTTTAGGAGCGTCTTCTTCTTTCTTTACTGCCTGCTCACATTGCCATGGAAATGAAAGCAGAGATCATTCAGAGGTTACAAGGTCCCAAGGCAGGTCAGCTGGAAAATACAAACAACTTCCACAACTTGTATGTCAAGCGACACACCAATGTAAGGTATTGTACTGGAATAAAATTTATTACAATGTTAAAAAGAAGAGAAAATATTGAGTAACTAAGAAAATCGTTGTTTTAATATATTTTTCAATAACTTAACGTTCAATATCTAGCATATTTTAATTTATTAGATGCTGACAGCTCCATGTTCCAGAACAGCAAAAATGATAATGCAAAGAAGGTTTGTTTAGAAGATGGATGTTTAGTAAAAGCATAAACAGGCTTTCTTCGTAATGTCTTGATTATTCAGCTTAAAGTACCAAATCCTGCCATTGTTTATTCTAGCTGAAATTGTGGTTTGTGACTTATATTACTCTGAATTAGTAATTTTCATAACTAGAGCCATTTGTCAGGTTATAAATAATGTAAATAGAAACTGCTGTATCATATACATACTTTACATAATATCTAAAGATGAAATATTCTGCCAACAAATCTAATTACTAATTGATTATAAGTTTCTAGAAGTTAAAAAAAAATGATGGCTTCTTTGCTGAAGACACAAAAAAACCCAACACACTGAGGTGAAAAAATTAACCATTTCTTTCAAGTATTCCTTTGTATTTATAAATGATTTCATTTTTTTTTTTGTTTGTTTGTTTTTCTGACTGATCAAGGTCATTGAGTGACAGTCACAGAAACTACATTTTTTAAGCAAATATTACAGGATGTCCAAGGAAGTTCCTTTTCAGTTGTTAGGAAAAAATACTGTTTCATTTCTGTGAATTGATCAGTTTTTCTTGGGGAGCGGAAACATTATGTATGGTTTGAATACCTTAACAGTTGAGCTTTAACTTAATAGTCTGAGTATTATCCAAACAAAGATTTCTATGATGTAAATTACTGATAGTAAATCTTGACAAAAAAAAAAAAAAGTCTACAATGATAAAGTTATTAAACAATTCTGAAAGCAAACCTGTTTATTGAAATTATTTCTATTATTACATTGTCAGTGAGTAAGAAAAAGATTTCTATTTTTGAATACAGTATAACACATATACATATAGAATGCCTGTAAATGCCCATTAATATAGACATATGTAAGAAGATAATACCTATTAAGATAAATATAGGTATGTATCTCCAGCAGATGTAATGTTTATAAAGATAAATGCAGATATGCACTACAGGTGTAGTTATTGCTCTGCATGTAATAGTGACCATTTTGGTTACAGGCATGACAGTGCCAAATCCTGAATGCCTACTTTCAGCTTTTACTGTTCACTGATAAATTCACATTCTTAAAAAGGAAACTATAATGAGGTTTCTGTTTGTTTCCGTTGTAGCATCTTGTATGCTGATATTGTGGGATTCACTCGCCTGGCCAGCGACTGCTCACCAGGGGAACTGGTGCACATGCTGAATGAGCTATTTGGCAAATTTGATCAAATTGCAAAGGTGAGTTTCTACTGGAGTGCTACTGTTAATTTAAATACTCAGTTTAATTCTTAATTCAATTCTTAATTTAAATCCAAGTCATCTCTAACATATTTGTTCATCTTGAGTGCTCTTCTTTACTTGAGAAGAGGTATTTCCTGGGCTTTTACAGGCAGATTAGTCTTGAAGCATTTGAACTGAAAATCTGGCCGAGGTCTTAGAGTAACAGTGTGTTTCTTCCTGTGAGACAATCTGTGAAAGCCAAGAAAGCTCTCTCTGATGGGGCCAATATAAACAGATCCTGGAGCCCTAGAAAGCTTAATGGACAACCCTTTAAATAACATTTTGACCACCACAAAGATTAAAGAACTCAAGATAGAAAAATGTTTGCATCAGTTTACTCTGGAAAAGCATTTAAGAGACTGGATGACTAGAGAGGCAATATTGATCAAAGTAATTTTAATTGAGTACTCAAGAAAAGATTTGAATATAAACATTACAGCAAACTTCATGCTGTATTCGACTGTTGTGCTAAAATATTTTTTTCATTAATTTGAAAACTAACGTCCATCTTTAATTATTAAAAAAAAACAAAAACACAAAACACCAAAACATTGTATTGCCTTAAAGTGAGTATTAAAGATAAAATAAGATTATGATTACTAGTTTTAGAAGGTATGTCATGATTTGATTTTATATGTTCACCTCAGCTCCTCAATCTAATGTGTCATGTGTATTTTGCAGTGGACTTTCTTTCTGGTTTAATCCATTAAAGACCATAAAAGATGGAGGAATCACTGCTACAGAACTCTCTGTCAGTGCTTCTTTTTTAGCATGCCAAATCCTTCTCTATTAAAACAGGTTTAAGCAGAATAGTTTTGATAATATCATTTAAGTCAGTCTTTAGCAGTAACACTCAGTTTATGTAATTCAAGTTGAAAGCGATCATCTGATTTTTCTTTTTCCTCCAGGAAAATGAATGTATGAGAATTAAAATCCTTGGTGACTGTTATTACTGTGTTTCCGGACTACCTATATCTCTTCAAAATCACGCCAAGAATTGTGTGAAAATGGGACTGGACATGTGTGAAGCCATTAAGTAAGTGTTGTGGTTTTATTAGAGGAACAGTATTCAACAATGAAAGTCTCTCTCTACCTGTAGCAGCTGGTTGAAACTTTCAGACCTTCTATAATTGGCGTGTTTCATTACAAGTTCTGACATGATAATCTTGATCTTGGCCTCAGCAAAGAAAGATGTAGGGTTATGCCAGTTTGTGCTGCCACTACTCTACAAAGATGATTAAGAAATTGGAGCATCTCTCATGAGGAGAGACTGAGAGAGCTAAGACTGTTCAGCCTTCGGAAGTGAAGGCTCGAGGGGAGATAATCAAAACATATAAGGGCTTGAAGGGAAGATATATAAAGGAAATGGATCAGGCCTTTTCAGTGGCACCCAGTGTCAGAAAAAGAGGCAGTGGGCACAAACTGAAACACAAGAGGTTCCTTCTGAACCTCTGAAAACACTTATTTAATTTGCAGCTGGCTGAGCACTGCCACAGGTTGCCCAGAGAGATTGTGGAGACTCCTTTATGGGAAAAATAATTGAAACCCAGCTGGTACAGCCCCGAGCAACTTGCTCTAATTGGACTTGTTTTGAGCAGGGTTTGAGACTAGGCAGTCTCCAGAGTTTCTTTCTAACCTCAACTAGTCTGTGATACTGTGATGATGAGGTGGTAAATATAATCATCACTTATTTGGGAAGCCCTGCTTTTTACAGTCATGATGCTGCCACCCAACTGTTAGTCAAACAGCTCTGTTCAAGGCCTGAGCTCCTGGTTTATAAGTTTGGAATTGTTCTGGTCAGGAGTGGTTGCCACTCTACAGAAAAAAAAATGTTATTAAGATGCCTCAAGCTCTTAGCCCACAGAATGATATTGAACGTGTATGATGAAAATGTCTTTAACAAGTTTCTGGTCCTTGGGCTGAGAAGCATATCTGAAGTCGGACACATTTCAGCATAAGGGTACTTAAACTTTGGATGGCTGCACATCACACTGGAAGGTCCTGCATCTGCCCATCCAAAAACTTTAGATTCATATATTATAGGTTTTTTGCTAAGCACGGGACTGATTCTGCTATCTTATTTAAAAAACCTTTTGAGAGGAAAAGACAATAAAAATATCTTTCTTTTTTATTTTAAAACCAGATTGAGATAATTCATGTGTATAATTAATACCTGAAGTCTTTATCAGTTAGGAGTTAAAATACTGTAAATGCTTGCTTATAGCAAATTTATTAATGGCAAAAATATCTTTTCTACTGGAAAGTGATTTCCTTTATTAAAATTATAATATATCTTGGTGACCTTCACTTTGAAAAATTACATGTCATGTGGAGGTCTGGGTATTTGGTAGTCACCTGTTAGATTTGTTTTTTGTAACAATTTGATATTTGTTTTAAAAGTTGTGATGTATATATGTGGTTTGTACCTTATCATGAAGTGGACAGATACACTGAACAGGGTTATCTCAGTGATTAACTATACAGGCCCACAAAAATGATTCTTCTCATCCTTTTGAACTGCATGTGTTTGTGCTTATGGCCTCAGGAGGATTTTGTTTTTTCAGTTTCCTAGTCTTGTCATTCGGTCCAGTAGAATTACTGTATGAGTTTTTTGGTTAATTGAAATTGTTTTGTTTTTTCTCTTTCGGTTTCTCACTGAAAAGGTGTGGTATTTCTTTAAACGAGGACATACATCTCCTTGCTTTAGGGATCTTTTGTGAAAATAGCCTCAGTAAAGGAAAGAAATTAGGTTGCTGCATTTTCTAAAATTACTTTTTCTTCATCCAGTTCTGATTGTACCTTACACTGTGTCCAAATAAATGTATTTTTATGGCCTTTCAGTACTTCTACTTGGCTAGCATTAAAACTGCAGATTGGATTGTTCCCTCTGTTGCTTTCACTGGATGTTTTCTCTTTTTTATTTAGGTACAAAAAGCAGCATTATTATAATTAAATCCTTTTCTAGCATATTAGGTATTAAAGCTGACATCCCTTCACTAGAGCTAAAAGAGAGTCTGCCCCTAAATTCTGACACCGTAGTCATTGGTCTGGCATTTTTTCTGTGTCTTACTTTCTCTTTTTCCCAAGCTTTCAGTGAAAAAAAGAGCTTTTTGGTTTGCATTTCAAAAGCTCCAGGTGCTGTGTGATAAATTCATGTTAAAAGCATTCACTTGGAATTCCTGTTCCTTTCCTACTTTTGAAGAAAAAAATGTGGAAGGTTACAAGCAAGCAGACAAACAATACAAAGCTATAACTGCCCTTCCCAGAGAACTAGAAGTATAATTTTGCACATCACGAAGCGGTACTTCACTTGAACTCAGAGAGCAATCTTTCAGTTCATCACACTTCATAATTTCACTTTTTTTTTTTTTTTTCACACGATGTTCTTCTCAAGCTGCTCACAGACATGGACATTGCTAGAGCTAGATGATCAGATCCTCCTTGGAAGTTCAGGTTTATAGTCTAGAAAATCATATTCCAGTTGTATAGCACATTCTGATCTAACTTAATTGCTGTAATCCGAATTCACAGTGATTGTGGACCTGGCGCCCGGATTATCATAGGTTAATTGCATTAGTGTCAAGATAGGCAGAGCCAGTACCCTATGTTTTGAGATGCTTTCAAAATACTATGTCAAGTACTGCAGCCACTTCTGTGGCCTCTAGAACAAAAGTTGTAGTAATAGTAGTAACTCTTGCTTTTGGAAGTGTATAATATGATATATTTTGGACAAAATATGTTGAGCATATGTGCTGTCTTCCTTCTGCAGTACTCCATCCGCTTCTCTGTTTGCTGACTCTAATTTACATTATTTTCTGTTGCAAATTCTCAGAGGCTGTCTTTGATTTGATAGTGTGAAATGAGTTCCGTTTTAGAAAGTGAAAGAAAGTATTGGATGAGGCTGTTGTACCAATTTGGAAGTTCCCTTACTTAATTTGTGAGAGTTTATTTTACTGCAGACTTTGTGATGTGCTCTGCAGGATATGGCAGGGCAACCTTGAGGAAAGCCCTTCTGGAGGATAAATGCTCCACTTCCACAGAGACCAGATTTGTAAAGCATGTTTTATCTGGAGTGTTAAGCTTGTATTTTATCATATCATCATGCTTGTGCAGAGCAAAGTCATGTTTGTCATTTGTGGACTGCTTGAAAAGGTTATTTACAAGCAGTCCATTTTCAGGTGTGTCAGCTACAGGAGAGCTGAGTAAAATGGTAAAGTGAAAAAAGATATCAATAAAACTCGTTAGAGACTAAAGAGATCTTTAAAAAAAAAAAAAAAAAAAAAAAAAAAAAAAAAAAAAGTCTAGCTTTTCAATTATTTCAAAACACAGTTTAACAGAATACTTCCTAAAATCATAGAGTTGTTAATGGGGAAAAGACTACTAAGGTCATCGTGCGCATCCACCAACCCATAACCACTATGTCCACTAAACCATGTCCCTCAGTGCTACCCTCATCTCTGTTTCTTGAACACCTTCAGGATGGTGACTCCACCACTTCCCTGGGCAGCCTGTTCTAATATCTCATCACTCTTTCTGAGATTTTTTTTTTCTTAATGTCCAAATTGAATCTTTGTGTTATTTTCATTTTCCTCATTTTCCAGCAAAAGAGCACTTGTGTGATTAGAACTGTCATTTACCCTATCAAAGTAAGACCATTAAGTTCCTCGTTCCCTTTCAATAAAGAGGAAAGAGAGGCTAGTTTAATTTTGTTATTCCAGAGGTATAAAGTTGATGGGTATCATCACTGAGTCTGAAGACGTTCCTAAGAACTTTGAATCTGACCCTTATGCAGAAACAATTTGGATTTATTATTTTATAGCTGTTGCTTCCATCAACACAGAATTCTCCCAAGATAAATGTGTGTACATGTTCCTTATTGGCTACAATTTGGTCAGCACGAGTTGGGGCTTAAATTCATAAATCCAATTTAGTTAGAGTAATATGATCTTCCAGTTTCTTAGACATATGAATTAGTCAGATAGCTCACTAAATATGTAGTTAGATACCCATATGGCAGATAAAAATGTTCTGGCTGTTTGGCTTTAGTCACCCACCTGTGACTCTTCTGGAAAGATGAATAGGTATCTTATGTGTAGGGCTCTTATGTGATTTGGAATGAACAGATACCTCCGCTCTGTTCTACATCACTGGAAAGTTCAAACCTTTACATCTAGTATCCTTGGTAAGGGTGGCCTCTCACCTTCTGTGCAGAAAGTGAGTGAGGCATTTGACAAGCATGTGGAAGACTGTTGAGCTTGTATTCTTCATAGCCTGAATCACATTGAGCCTATATCTGTAAAAACTCTATGAGCCACTGCTTGTATACAAATGTGAGGTACTGCATTTTTCATCCTTTTTCTCACTGGAGAACCATTTGCAAGAAGGCATGCAAGTATATTGGGACCTGATAGAGGACAGATATGAGAAAGCCAGTCCTCATTACCCTAGATATTAGGGTCTTCAAGTAGAAGCTAGTATAACAGTAATTCCAGCTCTCCAAAATCTTCATAGATTGTTGCTGCATTAATAACCAAATAGAAGATTACCTTTAGGAAAACATTTCTTAGATTCTACTGTAAAATTGAACTTATCCTCTACATAGTTCAGTCCTGACAAATAATTTTGAATGGATATAAGAGCTTCTGATCCTGGAATGAATGTTTGGTACAAATATTTATAAATGCAGGTAATAGAAAAGGTAATATATAAAAATTATCACAGAAAAGATGGAGCCAATGCTAAAAAGAAATAGATGGTATCACCGTTGTTCCCATTAATTTGTGTGTCAAATAAAAAGAAAGCAAAGGCTTTGTTATGTACAGTAACACAAGTTTTCTTCTCAACTACAGGAAAGTGAGAGATGCAACTGGAGTTGATATTAATATGCGTGTAGGAGTGCACTCTGGAAATGTACTTTGTGGAGTTATTGGGCTACAGAAGTGGCAGTATGATGTGTGGTCGCATGATGTCACTCTGGCAAATCATATGGAAGCTGGAGGGGTCCCAGGGTAAGAGGCTTCTCTGTTAGCTTTGTACACAAGTCTTTGTTCTGTGGAGACATATGTATGTACCGCATCTTTGGTCATCAAACCTCATGAAGAAGCCTTGAATAATTCTTAGTGTTGTCTTTAAAGCAACGAATACATAGCATTTCCTGTGATTTAAGGAGTATTTTTGTGGATGAAAACCATTAGATTTATGTTTATTAGAACTTCTGAAAATGAGATTACAGAGATTGCAAATGAAGTAAGCAATGCATCAAAAGTATTTTAGAAAGCTAGTAAAAAAGAGGTCAGTCAGCTTCCAGTTATACTCTTGATCAGTGTGTGTGATTATGTCATTCTTTTAAAATATAATTCCAGCCGTGTTCACATCACTTCAGTCACCTTGGCACATTTGAATGGAGCTTACAAAGTGGAAGATGGGGATGGAGATGTGAGGGACCCATATCTGAAAGAGCATAATGTTAAGACTTACTTTGTAATCAATCCTAAGGTTAGTAGTACTTCTGCTTTGTGGCCAGTCCGAGTTATTTTTGAGCAGGACCACTAATCTGTTTATTGAATAATTTACTACCATAATATATTGATCGGAGCTATTACTGATTTTTTTCAGATGCATGTTTGCATTGCCAATCTTTCCCGCTCTTCAGAAATAAGTCTCTGATATTTCCCAGCAATATCATTATGAATTGCGGGTTCTCAGCTTCTCTTCATTTCGAAGTTCCTAAGCATGCATATAAGTAGTAGCAGATGATGCATTAGTGCTTCTGAAGGTAATGGACACCAAGTGTGATATCACTTTTGATTCTCTGTCAACCAGGGAGAGAAGCGAAGTCCTCAGCACCACATTAGACCTCGACATACTCTTGATGGAGCCAAAATGAGAGCTTCTGTCCGCATGACCCGGTACCTGGAATCTTGGGGAGCAGCCAAGCCATTTGCACACTTGCACCACAGGGACAGCATGACCACTGAAAACGGCAAGATTAGCACAACAGTAGGGGCCTACTTATGTCATTTCATACAATTTAGCAGTATTTGAAAGAAAAAAAGGTGCTCACTGCTAAATACCCGGTTCTTTTTGATGGAGGAAAGTACATGCGTTTGTACTGGAAAAAAGCCTGAGGAAGTTTCTAGGAGCTTTTCCATGGGGCTGAGTTTTGGATTAGACTGTGAAGAGCCATGTCTTTCTTTTAGTGCATGTCTGAATCACAAGAACTCAAGTATACTTAGCAAAATGCACTATTTTGCCCTCTGAGCTCGTTCCACAGTCACAGCATGTAGAATGGCTGCTGTTCACAATGTGGAAACAGATTTTGAATGTGAAGCCAGACTACAGTACCTTTAGGAAGGGATATGTTTCATGCAGAGACATTTCCTGAGATTTAATGGTTATTTAGCAACATACTGCATTTGGAACACATCTAAATGGGGAGCAAATGCTACAAAGTTAGAATATTCCTGTGGCACCTGGAGTGGACCTTTTAAGAACCAAATCTCTGGGAAACAAATCGATGTGTACTGTAACATCAACCTGTTGAAGGTGTACTGACTAGACTGTAAATTGAAGCTAAGGGCCTGAATATCACAGTGCTATTGCACGTGACATCTCTTACACTGAACAGAAAATATTTCTCTTTAATTTTGTCATCACTGTCTTACTGCTGTCAGTAATACACAGTTTGTATCTTGCACATTGCATTATTCTACTTTTAACAAGTGCAAATTTAGAGATAAATTCTAAGTGTTTTGAACATTAGCATTCACTCCTGTTTCCATTATATATGACAACATAAGACTGAGCCACCTAACCAATCTTGTTCAATAAATACAGTGCATCAGAATGTGGATTGTGACATGCTCATTACAGAAAGTACCCAACTGTCACTATTAATCACAAAAGAAATGTGGTTGTGATGGCTGCTATTCCTCACCAATAATAATGATGTCCATGGCCTGTACTTGGCCACTCAGGTCTGTTTTTTCAAAAACACTTAATATTGTTTAATAAAATGAAGCTGGCAGGAGTTTAGGCTGTATTACAGCAGTAATATATAACTGTTACTTTGAAGCAGTAACTTTCTAGTAAAGAAAAGCATTTTTGGATTCTGGTGGTTGCATTGGTAATTTATTACTTATTACAATGGATGACTTTGTGTGCAGATCATTCCATCTTCACCAGTGGCTGAATTTTTCTTTTAAGGGCTTTAATCTAATGCTAAAAGTATTTGTATTGGAAAATTTTTCCTTACTTGACCCTGTTTTCAACACTAATTTTAAAGTGAATTCACATTAATTATGTTGTCAAAGTGTATTATACTTAAGAGGTATTTTCTTTTGTCTTTCATTAGGATGTTCCCATGGGGCAGTATCATTTTCAGCGTTGCAGAGAGAGGTAAATTGATTTTTAAAAAAAATCAATTAAATAAATTCCATACACACACACACACATATATATGCATTTTTATACATATAAGACATAGTTTCAAGAGAGAGCTATTTCTTATCCAGATTACTTTTTAACTGTTGCCTCACAGATAGAAAAGAGCTATGAATACAGATTTTGCAGATACTAAAGAATTGTGAATATACTCCCTTCTAACAAATAAGCATTATTTAGAATTACCGTAAGTATGTCAGTGGCCTCCTATTTGCCTGCTAACATCTTGCTTGTTCCTTCAGTGTGCAGAAAATGTTGTACAGGAAAGCTGAGAGAGGAGATAGAGTGGGGAAGAAAACAGAAGCTGAGAAAGGGTTTTAGTAAATTGTGTTATAACAGCTAATAACATGAACTGAAAAGCGTATTTTTTTAATTCCTTTGTATTTGTATTGTTTGTTGTTTCAAAGTTTATAGCAATTGCAGTCATATTTTTTGGACCTTCTGTAGTACTTATGCTATGCAAAATATTTGCAAAATCATGTCAATTTTTTTTCATGCTGTCATGGGTTAACCAAAAATCTACCTGTGCCCGTGACAGGGAGACAGCAGGAGAGGGAAGAGAAAACAGCGGCAATGATCTAAGGAGGCACACTTATTTACTAAATACTATATCGGAATACAGGATAACACAATATAATACAAATTAATTGAACTTAAGGCTAATGAATCAAGCAAAATAGGAGAGAGAGTGAGTCCCAAAACCGAGAGGCCTACTGTAGCTCTAGGCGAAACGGCTGGAATGCACCCACACGCTCCGAGGAATCAAGAGAGTCCAGCCCCGAAGTGAGATTATATTGTGTCCTTGTCCCGTGACTTATCCCTGACCGCGATGTCCTCTGGGATATGTAGTCTTCTTCTGTGAGCTGCACATTCAGTAAAATTATCCATGCTTTACATGATGTTATGATGTGGAATACTGATAGCAAAATTACAAAACCATGACACATGCCCTGTTTGTTGTTTTAATGACTAGGCCAACACAGTGAGAAAAGGTCTCTTTCTCTAAATATATATATATATATATATATATATACACACACATATATATATATATATATATTTATATATATAAATATATATATATATCAGAATTTTAAATCAAGAAAAGAATGACTGCTCTTTAAAAAACAAGGCTAACACTGTCAGAAAGCTGAAGACCTGATAAGACTTTTGATAATGCCTTTGTTTCAGACTTATAAGAAACATTGCAAATACCATAAAAACATTTGAAAAAGCCATTGAAAAAATTCTATTTTTATTATCTTTGGTTATGCAGATAAGTCATACTTTCTGTTCCTCCCCCATCGTGAACGGGTTGCCCAAGGAGGTTGTGGATGCCCCATCCCTGGAGGCATTCAAGGCCAGGCTGGATGTGGCTCTGGGCAGCCTGGTCTGGTGGTTGGTGACCCTGCACATAGCAGGGGGTTGAAACTCGATGGTCATTGTGGTCCTTTTCAACCCAGGCCATTCTGTGATTCTATGATTCTGTGATCTCCCTACATGGTAAATATCCCATCAACCAAAGTAGAGGTTACTGGGGAACAGTGCAATTCCACAAATTATTAAAAAAATTCAGAAGTTGAACAAGTTTTGACCATGTATACATTATATTAATATACACAGTCTCTGATTTTCAAACCCAGCACATATGTTTGGACAGCATCTCCAGAGAGTGTAAATTGGCCTAGTAGTAAGAAGTACATTCCAAAATGTATGAACAGGTACAAACATTGCCATGCTTGCTGATAGCATGCTACTGGAAGTGGTTTCTGAAGAAAATGATTACTAGAGTCTCCTGTATGTACTGAGCTAAAATTTTAGATATGCAAGTTGGTCGTTCCCCAGGGATAGCGCTGAAATGACAGTAAGTCCTCTGAAAATCAGTATTTTATTAGAAAATGAAAATGTGAGCTTTGAAGCCTGACTGTAGGCTTCCACTTGTGGCAGTCAGTCTTACTCACTAATGTGATATATTGATAGGGATATGCCAGGAATACTAAGTGTGATTAGATTGTCTCCTCCTGTGTGGTTATTCCTCATAGGCAAAATGGTCCATATGTGAAAAATGAGCTGTGAACATGTACTCAATCTCTGCATTATTGATTAGGCAAGAAATCAGTAGAGTTGTTCAAAGTTACTGAAAGTACATTAATATTGCTTTCTCAATGCATGTGAATCCTGCAACAAGTTATTGTTTTGGGGGAAATAACCCAAAAGCTTGATGTAGAAGTTCTGTTATACCTTTGAAAGTTTTGAATTTGTAGGTTAAGGAAATTCTGGTAAGCCAGAAGTTAAATTTCAGATCTGAATGGTTACTTCTTATAAAACATGATTATTAAGTTAACATTACATTTTAAGTTTTGACAGCACAGAGATATAATCTAGCAATATCTGAATTATTATGGCTGTAAGGAGAGCACAGCTGCTGAAAGAACTGATGATGTTTGTACTAACATTATCAAAGGCAGTCCCTCTGCTGGGTTCATGCTGAATGCAGTGAAAATAAGAGACCTCTTTTTTTCATTGCAGTTGTGCTCTGAGTTATAAAAAGAGGAACAAGGCACATGCTTAAAACACATTTCAGACTTGATGTTTGTACTTCTTACTAAAAATATTTCCAAGACAAGAAGAGTAGGCAGGCTTTCTGTAGGAATGTTTATTATACACTAGCACACTATTGGTCATCATACAATCCTGACAAGGATATTTAAAAATGACTGCAATAAAAGTTTTCTGAATTGGAGCATATTTCCATTTTTTTTATATTGAGTTCACACCACTAAGGAGGACTTTCTCTCAACTTGAATCTTGAATTTTTTTTCTTTTAAGAATTTCTGTGTTCTTTTTATGTCCTCCCTAATCTCTATTGATTGATTGATTGGTGGAGGAAAGGTGGAGCAGACTGTTCTTGTCAAGAGCTTAGGAGGATCAATGTCTGAGTCCTGTAGAAGCTATTGCAACATAAATGTTGACCAGATATTATGCAAATGCTTATATTTAAGGTTTTTTAACAATGTAATGATTTTAATTTCTTACATTTTTCATTTCAGAACAAAATCTCAGAAAAGAAGATTTGAAGAGGAACTGAATGAGAGGATGATTCAAGCTATTGATGGAATTAATGCTCAAAAGTATGTTTCTATCCTCTGTTGTCTACTTGATTCAGTTTTGACATAAACCTGTAATAGTGAGTAGCATGTACTATTTCTCCCTCCCACGTTCACAGAGTGGTCTGAATGAGTAACGATAGCACTGCTACCAGGCTCTGCACTTTGTAAAGATGGATATACAGTACCTTTTAATACTACATGGGATTCACATTGCCTGTGAATGGCATGTCAGGTTTTGGCTTCCCTTGATTTTTATGACAAAGGTATTTTTGTCTCTTTAACTGTTCAATCATAGCTGTTGCTATGTATCACTTAAAATAAATTATTAGATTGGTTATCTGAGAACAAATAATGAGAAGTGTTCATTACCAAAAAGCAGGTTAATTCAATAATATTTTAACTATACAAATGTTAATCACTCAGAAAACAACAACAACAACAAAAAGTAAATTAAAAACATGATAAATATTGGACACAAAACACAGTATTAGATTTTTTGTAGTTTTTTGTTGTTGGTGGTGTTTTTTTTAATTTTTAATTATTTCAGTTTGTTTGTGCCTGTGTCTTTGCACAAGTCTGCCATGTGCCAAATGCACATATTTAGGGTGACTCGGGGCCTTTGGGTTCAGTTCCATCTTCTGGAATGCAGATGAAGCCATGGTCTCTGAGAAGCAGAATCATAGGCTTTTAGGATGATTGAGATCAGTAGATTTAGTTGGCATTGCTCCTTGAAAGGCCATGTGAGGAAGGTTAGGACCTTATTGAATACTATTCTGGATAAAGAAAAATACAGATTTAAAAGAAGAAGCAAGGAACACAAAGTTTTTCTCTTTTAGCCATGTTCCCATAGCTATTAGGCGTGCATCCTGCATAGGAGGGATCGGTTAACCCTGGCTGTGCCACTTTGGTGGTTAGGGGCCTTCTATAAGACATGTGATGGATAAGAATCTAAATATCTACAGAGAGAGGTAAACTAAAATTATTTTGCTATTTGTTAAGTAGGTAACTATGTTAAAAAGATACATTCTCTTTCCTTTTCTTGGCTGCTGTGGTTTACACATGTTGTCTACCGGACTAGGCCTTTAAAACCATGCACCCTTGTGGATATGAGTCTGTCTTTGTTGCCCCTTGATCTGCAAAAGAATCCAAACACAAATGTGTTAGCTTCACAGCTGGCATATCCCCACATATCTGTAGATATTTGGGACTTCTAGGCTCATCAGGGAGTCAGATAGCAGGCAGGATTTCGCAGCCTTTGTTACTATGCTAAAAAATCCTTACCTTTGTGCACCATCTGCTAAGCTTATTCTTCACTTCTGCTTGTCTGCGCTGCACTCAGACCTCTCAGTAGTACCTGCTGAATCTTTCTTTAGGCTCTCCTATTTTTCATGTCTTTTGGGTGATGCCTTGCCTGCTTATTTGCTTTTAATCCCACAAAACCTTTTCTCTAAATCTTGCTCACCTTTTTTGCGGTAGATGTCATTTTTCTTCTGTTTCTGCAGATTCTGCTACAGAAAAAAAGTTTGTCAGTATGGATAGATAGGTCTCTTGCTTTTATTTCTGGTGTCTGCTTTAACGATAGCTGAGAGCACTGGTGATACGGAAATTGGTCATGCAGTCCCTCAGTCCCTTAAAAAATGGTGTATTTGAAGTCTGCCTGGAAGATGGATGTAAAAGGGTAGAACATGTTTGCTGAAAATGAAAGATTCTGAAAGCTGTTTATTTTACTGAAGTGAGAAATCACTGTTGAGTGTTTGTGAAACTAAGATTTTTCAAAAGGCAGGCATAGTCAATTATTGACCTAATTCACAGAAAAAACACGAGAGAGCTATGACCTCAAGGCAGCCTTCTACCAGAAAAAGTTGCAATGCAGAAATGCGGAGTTACTAAAGCTTCCTAGAAATTCCTATAACTACTTTAAAAGAGATGTGATCAACATAATTTTACTGAGCTCTTGAACATGTGAGCTAGTTGTGGGGAGTACAAGGCAGCATTTGCTCTAAGTGCCATTAGTGTGATCAAATGTGTGTAGACCAGATTAGGCCTTTGGGAGCAGCTTATGCAGGTCATGGTCTGAAGACTAACACTGCTTAAAGACAGAAACAGTTCACTTCTCTTTAATAAAGTTCTTTCCATTTGCTTTTAGAATAGGAGTGTAATTTTCCTGCCATTCTTACATGTTATAAAAGTATACTTTGAAAAGGTAACTGGTGAAGATGGGACCAGATGGCCTCCAGAGGTTCCTTCCAACCTAAAACTGTTCTGTGAAAGTCATATCAGTGATCTGTGAAAGGTTTGCTTTTGACTCTGTGCACCATTCTATCCTGTGCCCTGCAGTATTACAGCATATTGGACATGAGTGGAATACCATTGTGAGAATTATATCATGTAAATTTCTCCCTTGATTGTCTTTAGCAATGATCCACAGCAAAATAGCTCATCTGAACTTTTGCTTCATGAGTATATTAGTACTGGAAATCAGAATGAAAACAGGATTTTAGCATTCTCTTCTAATTTTAGTGTGAACCATCATATATGTTCCAAAACCCAATCACTTTCTTCTAAGTTATTTTCTTAATCTGCTGCATTTCAGTAGTACAAAAAGACAGGACTACTTTATTCTTGCATACTTTGTGATGTTTTCTTTTTCTTTTCTAGGCAGTGGCTTAAGTCCGAAGATATTCAAAGAATATCACTTCTTTTCTATAATAAGACTCTGGAAAAAGAAGTAAGTTATTTTCACTGCAAAGTCATGATTGATTCTTTCTCTACCTTATCCTAAGTGAGAACACTATAACCTGACTTTATTACACAGAGCACCACCCCATCAGTGAGAAATCCTTCAACTTCTTTTGCCTTATTTATAGTAGAAATGTTTTGAGTATGATTTCCAATATTGCTTCTCTGTTTGCAGGGCAATTTTTATAGTGTTCAGCAATTCTGAATTTCTTGAAGTTTTCAAAGTCTCATAGAAATAAGAGGTTTGATAATCTTGATTTGCTGATGCTGAACCCAAGGATTCTTGAGTTAACTACCTACACACTCAAAAGACATTTGGCAAACACAGCTATTCCTATATTTTTCTTTTTAGCACATCTCAAATACTCCACTTCCAATCATGATAGTCCAGCAATAATTTCAGTTCATTTGTTTTCTTCATAAGCACTTGATGCTCACTGTCATCCCAGGGAAGTGATACAATGATACCGTAAATGTTATTTAAGAAAAATACCTATCTGTATTGGTTGCAATTCACTAAATGTTCTTATGACTAATATACTTAATAAAACATGTTTGAGATGTATGGGCAGATGAAGTAAATTGTACTGTTCACAGTCCTTGCAAAAAGAAAAAAAAAAAAAAAAAAAAAGATCAAAATGAAAGTATTTTCCCTTTTAGGCAGCTGTTGGGACCATTAGCCCAGAAAGTCTGGTGTTTTCTTTTTGTTGTTTTATGGCTTTGTGGGGCTTGATTACGTTTCAACATACTGATGAAGTTTCAGCAATAAGACTGGAGATCTGTCTCTTTCCCCACCTCAATAAGCATAGAACAGCTGATAGCTGAGAAGTTATGGTGTCTTTCAGCAAAGTAAGAGGTAGATCAGACCAGAATTGGCTTTATAAACGGGTTAGCTTGATAAGAACGTAGTAGGGGAAGCATTAGCATACTATGTTTATACTGCACAACAGAGATAAAAGCATCATCTTGGTCTCACTTGATACTCAACGACGTAATTAATCATTTTTGCATGTACCTTCAGTTCAAAGTTTCTGAAATAATTTTCACCTCCTCTCACAACTCAGCAGAAGAGAGTTCTTCTGGCAGGCTGCCAAAGGCATGTTGTATGACCTTGGCAATGCATTATGGTGATAAAAAATTCCTGGCTAGTTAAGGCTGTGTAGAAGTGGCATAAGAGAGAAGCAGCAGCACCTGGTGTGGTCTCACCCACGGTGTTTAGAGGGTGCACTGAGTGGGAGCACATACAGATTTCAGTGTGGATGGTACTGAATGATTAGTTCTAAAATAGAACTTGAGAGCAAACCATTATATGTGCTGTTGGGATGATGAGGGAATCAGAATTCGGGAGAAAATCAGCCAAGTTATTTGGCTGTGTGGATGCTCCCTGTAAGAGCCTAATCTCTTCTAGACTGGTAAGAGTTATGGTATGACAAAGAACTAATTGTTCTTTTCAGGTCTGGCTTTTTAAGGTCTTTGTTCTGTGTCTTTTAATGACTCACTAGTCCAATCTTGACTTTAAAGAACTCAGTAGGAAGCCTGATTTTGATTTAAGCAGAAACTTCCCACACCCTGCAGGGACTGAAAGTACTGCGAGGTAATAAAGCAAAAGAATTATTTATCCTAAGGAGCAAGTTGCCTGGCTTTGTTCAGAAATGTCTGGAGAAGTGTAGAACATTGAAAAAGAATTTACAAGTGTGTTGGAATTTTTTGAGATTTTAACAGCGACTTGAGGTCCAAAATCGTTGGATGGGACCATTGAGATATAACAAACGTTCAACAGATGGAACAACAAAACTTGCTGCAAGCATACCCATCAAGCATAGCGATATTGGTGCCTCAGAACTCAGTTAGGTATGTGGGAAGAATTGTTTTCAATTTGTCACAGAATTAAAAAAAAAAATGCTGTTGGGGTGCTAAACTTTATTTTTGCACACTAATATAAAGTTAAGTGCACCATTTTCAAGGGAAAAGTTTAGCACTGAGCACAAAGACACCACCATTAGAAAGCACAGCTCATGCACATTTTATTTTATGATATTTGCATGTTGAGAACATAATAACACAGAAATAATTTTTGATGCTTTTCTTAATAAATCACATCTTGGAACTCTTTACCCTTTTAATAAAGTTAGATAGTGTTACAGTCAGAAAGATTAGTGCAGTGGAAAGGCAATACAGGAGTGGAATGGCAAAAGAACATACAGAAAACGAATGCTTGCCTGTCTCTGAAGATCCAGGCTTGCAGGGGAGAAACTATAGGGGAGGGATCTCCAGCCAGAGATCCTTCCCCAGTGGCGTCAGCAATTAAATGAGGTCTAAGATAGGTGCAGCCAGGCTCTGCTCTTGGTCACACAGCTGAATTGCCTTCATCTGTGCTCCCGGGGCTGACCTGGTCTTCTCCCCAAGAGATCAACAGTGGTTCAGGGTGTGACTCAACAGTTCCCATACAGATAGGCTAAGTAACTTCAATAGACCCAATACTTAGATCATTTCCTTTTGAGTACTTAATTGATTTCAATGTATAATCTACATAATCTAATAATATAATCTATATATCAATCTCAAACAACCAAAAATTATTCTGATAAATATTTCACTGCTTAATTCTTGTGTATCTGGACAGACTAATAAGAGAATTTTAAATAGCATTTTTTTATTAATGACAAAGCAGATGGAGCCAACTCTTTCCTAATAACAAGTTTTTATTATTATCAGTGGATAGATAAGGCTTTTTAACAGATATTCACTGAAGTGATAATGTAGCATCACTAAATATCAGCATGACATCTAGCTCCACTATTGGAAAAACAACTTTTATACAAATCGTTAGCAGTTTCCACTTTGTTGATTCATGTACTCAGGAGTTTCCCAAATAAGTGACATTAACAGTTTCTTATAACTGTTCCAGCACACTCAGTATTTACTAGTAACTCGGAAAACAGTTTGGAAAATTAATGACTGAGAAAGATTGTATAAGCAAGGTCAGCTATTATTAATAATAGAAATACTTCCACATTTTAATGATAATTATGATACTATTTTTTAATTAATTTTTTTTTAATGTTGAATTTGGGATAGGCTTGTTCTGAGGAGGAGCAAGACCAAACCATTTCTTATGGCTATCTACTCTGTCCTTTGAAAAGTGAAAAGCTTCCCTACTGTGCCTGATAATCCCTGTCCTTATGTAAGCGGATATGATAGTCTATGAACAACAGGAATCTTATTATTGCTGAAATCAGCCTGTGCATTTCCGCATCTTAAAACTGGAATTTTGGTTGGGTGATGTTTTATCTGCTTTGAAAATTGTGTTCATAATATTTGCTCTTTCTTTTTCCAGTACAGAGCAACCACTCTGCCTGCGTTTAAATACTATGTGACTTGTGCCTGTCTCATATTCTTCTGCATTTTTGTAGTGCAGATTCTGGTATTGCCAAAGTAAGTAGTATTTTAACCTGTATTCATTCCCATGTTTATTTGCATATGAATGTAAAAAATATATTAGTAAAAGTTTTTTGAATCATCAGATTACAGAGATCAATTAATGGAAAAAAAGTTGGACAATGGTTGAGGAGTTTAACCAATTTTCAATGTTACATTTGTTTCTAATTTTAAATGCTGCCCTTGCTTGGTGCTCAAATGTCAGTATCAGTTCTTCATTGATTTTAGTTTTTGTGTTTAAAAATGTGTGATGTTGACATGAATCTATGTGCACAGAAAAGTAATACAAACCATGTATTCACAAGACCAACAACTGTGTGTAAAATAAGCCTGAGCTTATTTTATGAGGCTTTAAAGTAGGATAAAGTGAATTGCAGAATTGAGACTGTGATTAGTTAGTTGTATTTAACATATCACTGTGATCATACTGCTCTGTTCTACATAAAATTAGTGTTACTACTTGAAGAATTCCTCTTTTCAAAACTAGTTTAAAAAATATAATTGATTGATGAAATAATTATTGCCATCAGAATTTATTTATATGAGATGAGAGGAATAAGTGTGAGCCTATTTATGTTGACATAACAACCAGAATCAGCTATTCTTTCTGCCTATGCATGTTCTAGGAAGTCCAAGAAAATTGGAAGGTAGTTCCAATAAATAATATTTTACTAGTCTGCTTAAAATGGAATTTTGCTGCTAATTGTTTCCATAATGGACACTTGATGTTTGTTAGTTTGATAGCAGTTGTCTCCAAAGCCAACACTGCATATTCTCTGTGATTTAGTATTCAGTCTTTTTTGCCTGCACAATGCTTCTGGGAGAAGTTTTTACAACCTCGGATGAGTGACTGCTCTCGTGCTGTAGTACTTGCATTTTAATTCAAAGCCAGAAGGAATTTTTATCCTGCAGATTGTTGTGTTGTTTTTTTTTTAACATGTATCAAGTTTTACAGGTTTCTCTGCAGATGTTACAGCATTTTCTTTGCAGTGGGGTTCCCATTAGTTTCTGATTTACAGACACGGGCCACAAAGGGTCATTCTTAGAAGAAAAGAGTTCATCAGTATCTTTTATATGGCTCACTCTCAATTTAGGTATCATACCGAAAACAAAATATGAATCTAATTAGCCTCTTCCAATATTATCGCTAACAGATCTGTTTTTATGTTTTGATTTCAGTCACAAAAATGAATTTAGCCTTATTATTTACCATATACGAAGTAAGATATTAATTTTACTATAATGTTATTAAGTCCATTGAACCAAATGTGTAGCTCATTAAAATGAATCAGATACTTGAAATTAGTGAACACTTGGGAAATATGTTCAACTGAGGAAAGTGTTCTCTAACTTGTAAAACCATGAGCTGTCTTTCTAGTATCGGAACAAAAGATACAATAATTTATCCTTTTCATTAGAAAAATGTAAATTATTCATGGCCCTTTGATAGGACTGCTTGTTAAATTGGAAAAGCAAGAGTATAAAATCACAGAATGTCTGAGGTTGAAAGGAACCTGTGGAGATCATTTGGTCCAACTGCCCTGCTTGAGCAGGTTAGAAAGCAGATATTACCAAATGAATGATGTTCAGCTTCAAGGGCTCTATGAATTAATTTAAAATAAACAAAAATTGAAATAAGAAAAGCAAGGTATCATACAAGCATCTGGAGCTCTGCTGGAAAATCTCAGTGTGTGTTTCAAATTAAAAAAAAATATATTTTAAAAATCACAGGTATACATAAGGGTATTTTTTGAAAGCAAAATTGCTTTCATTATGCTATAATTTTACCCGAGTTGCTTACTGGCATGTATTTATTTAAAAAAATCTATAAAAAAATTAGGTGCGGACCAATTTATTTTTTTTTTTTAATTATTGCACAGATGTAGATTGGGATGACACGTCTATCTACTTGTCTATAAGTAAGAAGCAGTAATAACAGCAGGAGAAAATGCTAGGCAGGTAGCCATTCTTGTTGGCAGTTTGGTTTTCTGCACTGGAAATAAAGTTCAGACTCCAGTCAAACAGACTCAACTGCCACAGATGTTGTTTCCCCCCAGGAAAAACAAACACACGCACATGAAGAAAACTGAGTAGATTATTGGTCAGTTTAAAATTCTATCTAGTATTTTTTTCTAAAAGTTTCTGCAGAATTTTTAAGCGGTGATTTAATGAAGAGGAAAAACTTGATCTGTCATTGGGTTTTATGGATTCACAATTAATCTGTTTTTGCAGCAGTGTAATAGCATTGATTTCTGTGCACGTACACCACCTGCTGCTTTAAAGTAGATTTGGAAATGTCTGTTAGTGAGAAACATCCAGCACGTTGCAAGAATATAAGCAATGTCTGCAAGATCATGAGACATTTCTTGCAAGGCTGGAGTCATTGATTAACATTTCATTCTTCCCGTGGTCTAGAAACCGGTGTAGTGTTTTCACAGTAAACTTAAAATAAATTAGTAATTACAAATTAGAGCAGTATCTTGGACTTGAATGTGTCATAGTGTCTTTGTGATTCCACTGCAAAGTAGCAGATAATTTCCTTGGAGCCGGCCTTCAGAGGCTTTTTAGTTTTCTTGGCTAACCAGGTGACAGAAATTCCTGTGGTAATTCCCAAGAATACTACCTTCTCTATTTGGTGAAACTGTCAATTAACATGAACTCAATAGTGTTGTTGTCTTTTTTTTTTTTTTTGAAATACAGTCTGCTAAATTGATAACAGTATGTTTCTATTGACCAGGAGGTACTCACTGTGCTATTCAGGTAGGGAATTTGATTGGGGTGACATTTAAGATTCAACCCAAGTCTTCTCTCTCTCTGAGGCTTCTGTGTTTAAGAGCGTATTTCCTTTTGTCTCAAGTCATGCCAAGTTAACAATCATCCACCTTGTCCCTGGAAGATGGTCAGGTCTTGACATGGCATTTCCTATTAAATGCAAGTGAATTTCTTTGCAGAAAAAAGGAGGTACTTAAAAATCTCATCTGAAAGTAGACATCTAAAATTCGAGACACTACAACAGAAAGTAAAGCACCATTACTGACTTCTTTTAATGCTGCATCCAATTAAAGTACAACAGCTACAAAAAGAACAGCCCAAAGTGTAATTATGCTAATTAAATTATTTCTCCTTAACAGAGGAACTGCTATGCATTCAGTCTGCGTAGTCATTGAGTCAATCAGTGGCATCAGTCAAATCAGAAAAGAAAAACTACTATTAGTTATGAAAAACATCTGAATTCAATATTGTCTTGTATAATTGCTTCATTATGATTTTATCACCTCAAGAATTTACAATCAAGCAGTTAAAAACGTGAATGTCAGTATCCTGGAAAGCTCAGGGTATTTGCTGTGTCTATTTGGGTGCATGAACCATGGGCCACGTGTTTTCCTAAAAGATGCAGAAGTGAGAAAGAATACATTCTTTTCTCGATGATTACATTCTTTTCTACTTTTTTCAATACATTTATCTTCATGATGAGTCTTTATTTTTCCGTTCATATGTTAGGAACAAGAGATGAGTATGCATATGTATTTTTTCCAATCTCATACTGCCTCGTAATAATTAATTATTCAAAACATATTCGTACTTGCTGAAACCAGAAAAACTTGTCCACATTTTAATTTTGTTAACAATTAACGATTTAGACTTAGAACTGTCTGAAGTCTGGGAAATTCTGGTGTTTAATTCCCTCAAGTTCAGATTCTGAACTCTCAGTAGATTATTGTCAAGGCTTGTCCCATCAGCGTCCCCAGCATGTACCATAAAAGAGAACAGACATTTCACAAACGAGGGCACTGAAGAATAGGAAGAGGCGGGTAAAAAGTTAACAGTCTTTTGATATCCCGATTGCTCTTGTGACACAGTAGTTTGCATGCATCTGTCAATGCAATCAGTGATTCCATTTTATGACTCTACACAATGAAGGCAAGAATAGTTTACTGTTTTTGTAGTGTTCCAGTGAGAAAAAGTAAGTGTGTGTTATGACTTCCCTATGGTCATTGCCTCAAATGAGGCTTATTTATGTGGGCACTTAATTTTTAGTGTTTTGCCTTCCATTATAGCATCTTCATCCCACTTCTTTCCTTCTAGGAGCAGCATGAAATCATTTCAGCTTAGCATAACTGAAACAAGATGTCCTGCTGTTCCCAGAAGAGGGTGTGGGGAGCAAAAAGCTTAGAACTTTTTTCCCTCTGTACTTTCCTTTTTTCCTTTTACAAAGCTATCATTGGCCCTTTTTTCTTTGTCCCAGTGATCATTCTTGTTCTTTCAGTGTTATCCTTTTTCCTGTGCCACTCTGATAACATCATCGATCTCTGACAGTCTGTATAAAATAGCTGCTCAGACCTTCTGTTCTTGTCTGTTGCCCCATTGTTAAGCACTCCTTGCATAAGCTTTCCTTCATGTATGTTGATTTTATTTCTTTTGTCCTCAAGTTTCACTCAGGAACACCTAAATATCTTCTGCAAGAAACCACTTAGACTTAACAGACAAATCTGTTCTTGGGCTGAATCATTTCTTAAGGTGTGCGACTTCATTTCCTGCATCTTCCACATCCAGGAGAATGTGGTAATAGTTTTGAATGCAAGAATGGTTACTTGGGTACTACTGATGAACATATGTGACTCAGAGTGCTTACACACATAAAAAGCATGCCTGCTAATTGTATTCCTATTCTCCTCTGTTGCTTACTGGATTTTAAATTCTTAAGGGTGGAAACTGTAGTTTTACATATGTTGTTATGCAGCTTAGCATCTTGGTCTTTATGAGAAATTCTTGGACAACGTGTATTCTGAAGTAATAAGGATTTTGAAATAATTTCTAAAAGAAACATTATTTCAAGGTGAACACGATCTGTGTAATGCCAGTTGCTTGTTTTCATCAGCTGTTTGCATCAACCAAATATTTCTTGAATACTTAGCATGTAAAAAGTTCTCTGTGTGACTGGCAGGGAAGCTCATAAATTATTCTCCAAAATGTTCTTAATAGCAGCAATATGGCAACAGGTTGGTATGTAAAGTTAATGCCTTTTTGTTCTTTCTTGAAAATAGCTCAACATCTATAATGCTGTCATTATAATATTTTCCAATATTTGTACATAGTCCAAGGAAATTGATCCAAAGAGTTCTACTACTTCATTTTTAGTATTGTAGCATCTAAGATGTCTATATTTGAATTCAAATGTTATCTCTAAAGAGCAAGGATGTAACCTTTTATTAAAAAGATCTTTAAACTCTGAATCATAGGTTTATGGAAGAGCTAACGTAAAATATTATATTACTGGATTAAAATTTAGTTGTTAAAAGAAAATTAGTACATGATTAAACATTACTCAAGTTTTGCTAAAATACTTGCTGGGGCTAAAAGTGGTTGAGAGATACTTTTAAATTTTGCAAATATGTCAAATCAGTGGTTAAAGTTGAAAGCAGACAATTGAGTGAAGGCCTTCATGACCATGTCTGATTTCCTTTCTTAAACAATTCAGTTGATCTAGAGCTTCTCATCTCCTCTTGGCATGCATTATGAATGTAATTAGGTCTGACTGCATCTTTCCCTAGGCAGCTGTGCTAAGTAGCTCTCACATAGCTCCTGGTGGGACAATTATGTGGTGTTCATATAGGGAGATTCCACATTTGCAGAATGCATGCATTCACAGATTACTTCTACGTCCCTGCTTCTGATTACTGAGACCCGATGCTATTTTGGCTAGACTCTCCTATTTAGAGTGCATAAGAAAAGGATAAGTTAGAATGCTGAGTAAGGATGATTTCAGGACTAGATTTCAGGTCTAGATTACTCAGTTTAGTTGTCGATCTGTTGTTCTTTGTTTTGTATTTTTCATTTTCATTATAAATCTGTTGTTTCTTTTTCTTTTCTTCATGGTGTTGTCTTCCTTCCTATCATGCTGCCTCTCCTCTGATACTTCAGAGTCAGCCAACCAGTCAGATTTGGTACAAAGTGGAGTTTTTAATGGTGTTGAATTCCTAATTATTCAAGAAATGAGCTAACAGGCTGTAGCATCAAAGGTGTAACAGACGCCACAGTTTCTAGCTACAAGACACAGAAAACTGGACATCATTCACCCATACTATTGCTTTTCCAACCTTTGGAGAGAAGTTACACCACTGGAACATGCTTATTTTATAAATTTAGCAGACTCTTCTATTTAGAAAATCACTAAAAATAAATAAATAAATATAGCATTAAGGTTCTTCTTTAACACAGTCTTTAGAGTAAAACAAACAAACAAAAACCCAACCTTGATGCTATTAATAAAACTCTACCAGTTAAATTATCTGTATGAAAATTATTATTTATCCGTCATAATAGTTTTGCAAAGTTATAGAGAATACCAGTGTAAGTATTTTTTGGACAAAAACTTTAAGAAAGAAAAGTATAGTTTTAATGGTGTTATTTTGAAAGCTCTTCTTTGGTATGTGGAATTTTTGGAGTTGCAGCCTACGCATGGGAGTTGTATCATTACCTGCATTATAAACAAAGAAAGGTTGTGCTACAAAGGTGTACCTAAGAAATTAATACGTGTTTTCTTATTTCTTGCAGAACATCTATTCTTGGAATTTCATTCGGGGTCGCGTTTCTCATGCTCTCTTTCATTTTATTTGTCTGCTTTGCTGGACAGCTTTTGGTAGGTATTGAAGGAACCCAATCTAGTAGTTAATAGTTTCTTCTCAGTGACATCTCCAGATTTTCCCAAGTCTCTCTGCCTTTGCAGAACAACATGCACCCTCAGGCCTCTAAGCACACGGTATTGTCCCCGCTAACTTACTCTAAATGGTCCTAATTTATATGAAAAACAGAAAATGCCACTTCAGTGATTGTCTTTGCCTGTGTTGATACTCTTTCCCCCATAAAGATGGATCCTCTGAGAGGTCTGCGTTACTATTTGATTGGTTGACCTTTCTGAAATTTTTGCTATTGTCCTTGCAGGAGATGACCTTTTTAAGAGAATGCTTTAAATTGGGGCAGTGCATATTTGTTTATTTTCAAGTATTGGAGAAGACCTTTTCTGAGCTTAGAGTGCATATCACAGTAATGATTTGGTATATAGAATTTTTGTAGTAAAATACTGATTTTGCTGTTGAGTGTTACATGTGTTGTTGTAATGCCTCTAAGTGAACCTGGTTATATGCTCATTTTGAGAATCCAGAATTTGTGCGAACCTTTCAAATTTACACTTCACAATTTAATTAACAAGTATTATTGTCCTCCTCTCAGTTATTCTCAAATAGATCGAACATATAAATCCATCAAGAAAGAATATTTCAGAATTTGTGATGAAGTAAATGCAATTTGAATCTGGCACGTAATCAAGAAGAAGCCTATGCCTATGTTTGTTTATTTTTGCTTATGTTTACTTATTATTTAAGCTCATTTTATATCTTACTGGAAACTGTTCTTGTTAGGTCAAGTAAGTGACTTATTACACCACAACAGAAAATCTTTCTACTCATGTTCAATTTTTATTTTTATTTTTATTTATTTTTATTTTTATTTTTATTTTTTGCCTTTTGAAACCAAGCACGCAATTACTTTCCCAGGCTTCAGACATGTGAGTCAAAATAAAATCCAGTTTCTATTTTGTGTCCAATTATTGACTGCAACTGAAGAGCAGTGCACTAAGCTGGCATACCAAGTCTTTAATTATGAACACTGTGGGGTTGTTCTGTCTGGAGAAGAGAAATCTCATAGGCAATCTTGTCAGTCTGTCTAAATACCTGATGGCAAGGAAGGAAGTTGAAGGAGCCAGGCACTTTTCAGTCATGCCCACTGACAGGGTAAGAGACAGTGCGGACAAGTTAAAGCACATCAAAATTCATCTGACCACTGGAATAATCTGTCCTGTGGTCATCAGACACTGGAATGGGTAAAACACAATGTGTTGTGCCACTTGTTCTATCATTGTGATCCGTGTTAACAGATACAAGAAAATGGAAGATTCAGCTTTTCACTCTCCCATTAATTAAGGGGATATGTATTGCTGCAATCTATGTCTAAAGGCTCTGGTGCAGTTAATCCTCACTTCTTTACCACCTTTGCATTCTTCACAATTTCCCATGAGAAAAAGCTGAAAGAACTTTCATATAAAAAAGTGAAACACACACATGGGAAAGGCAATTAAGTCATTATGTAGTAAAACAATAAGAAAAGGTGGTCTGGCAGTAGAAACAAGAAAGCAAGAATGTGAGATTTTTTAATTTCTCCTTCGTCTTGGAAATAAGAGGAATATGTTTCTTAAGAAAATGTAATCACTCTGCATTTCAATTGCCGTTCCAATAAGGTAGGGAATTAATCTAAAATATAATGAAACAATATTTTCAAATGTTTTTAAATCCTTGAAGTCTCAGAGGTATTGTTATTACTTAGTTAGTTCTTGTGTAATGTCATGCTTGATTGCTGTTTGTTATTGGCATGACAGGAAAACGTGGAGTTGAGGTGATGCTGTTGAATAACAAAATGAAAAAGAAAATATACTTCAAGGGAAAGCCAGTCTTTTCTGCATAAAATAAAAAGGTGCAAGTGAACTGTTATCAGGGACGTAAACACTCGTGGGGATTTGATTTATAATGTAGCTTAGGAGGAATACAGACATTTCTTCTACTTTTAAGAGGATGGCTAAGCAAATTTTTCAAGTCAGAGTTGAGGAGTTGTGCCACTTAAATAATATCTAGCACCTAATTTTTATGTTGGTTGTTGTTGTTGTTTTACCTGTATCTCATACAATTCTCAGAAATTGAGACCTATTACTACATTTCTGTTGACTTATAAGATGCCATGTTGTAACCTAAGCGGCTTGAAGAGGAATTATTTGTGTTTGTCCTTATGAGTTCAGCTGCCCTAATGCAGAAGCTATGTTAAGAAGCCTTTCAACAAGTAAGTTACTGCTGTAATTGCTGCAGGGCTGTCTTTCCTTCACTGGAACAGACATAGTTCTGTAGGTTGATGGGTGAGAGGCAAAAACTACCAACAAGAGTTGGTAGGTTTATCTTTTTCCTGTCCTCTTTCTAAAATCTTTTACTGTATGTCAAAAATCCAAGTACTGTTTTACAGCTTTAACCACAGTCACAAATTATATTTCAGTAGCATTTTCGTTGCAGTATCTGACCCGTAATTGCAGATGCTTTATTTCTAGAAAAAAAGCCCAAAACTGTCAATCCAACAAATATCAATAGCTGGGAGTTAACATTATATTGCAAGTGTTTAGAGAAATCAAGCTTTATCATCCTAATCCTGATTGTTTCTTGTTTTGTTTTGTTTTGTTTTTCTCATCTCTTAAGGAGTACACTTTGGACTCCCTTCCAGAATGCATGTACTTAATGGTAGAAATGTTTGTGTACACACATCTGCACATAATTGCAGAGTTTAGAACTGCCAAATATGTCTCTTTTTAAAATTCACAAAAAAAAAAAAAAAAAAAAAAAAAAAAAAAAAAAAAGAACAGGGTTTGATCCTGACTGTGGCCAAATTGCTGTGATGACAGAGCTCTGGATAAAGGTGAGGTGCCTACCTACCTCACCTCCTCACAGGACTGGGCAGAAAATAGGATGAGACAACTTGTGGATCAAGATAAAGGCATGGAGATCTCTTACCATTTTTTTTTTTGTCACTGGCAAAACAGACTTGACTTGGGGAAATTCCTCCCAAAAATATCTTCCTTCCCCCAAACAGCACAAGCAGACATAAAAGGTTGGCCAGTAAGCAGTGTTTTCTCTCTGATTCTCCTTCCCTTAACACTTTTCCACTGCCCTGATGTATATTCTCCATGGACCACTGTTAAGTTCAAGAAATATTCACTTGCTTTGAAGGGGTCTTCCTGGGCTGCGGTGTGAATAGCTGCACCACCATGGAGTGCCTCCAACCTTAGCAGTCACTTTGCTGTTTTTTCCCTTTTTTTCTTCCATCTTCCTCTCTCCATTCCTTATCCTTTCTTACATACCTTTTCCCACAGGTGTCCTCAAATGAACCCACCTGCTGCCATCTTGATACCTGCACCTGATCCAGGAACTTAGAGCAGTAGTCACATATTTACAAGGCTGTTACAAGATTCCATAGTGCTGGCAAGACCAGTAAAATCTGAGTTCAAACTAGGACATGTGGCTTTTGCTACATTATAATCTTGTCTCAATATTTGACACTTCACCCTCTCAGTCTCTGTGGATTATAAATGGCTGTCATAACTGCAGAGTAAGGCAGGCAAAAATCAACCTTGAACAAGCTTGTCTGTTTGATTTTAATTTCCTAGGTAAATGAAAAAAATGCAGGCTGTACTTAAAATTACTAGCTCTTCCAGAATTTAATTATGATACTGTATGAAGATATTTGTGCTCACTCTATCACTTTGTGTTTATTATTAGTTGATTTTACTGTTCAGCTGCACTGCAGCCCAATCCAGCTCAATCTGTTGCAGAGTGATAATAGTGGTGATTAAATAAGAATAGAAATGTTTCCATCAAACAATGTGGTACAGTGGTAGCAGAAATAATAAGATTACAGACTTGCAGATCATACCTTTTATGCATATAAGCCAACATCAGTCTCAGACAAACAGACTGAGTGCAGGAACATCTGAGGATTCTCATAGAAACACTTATCCATGGACATTAGATCTTCATACATTCTAGTTAAAATCCTTATATCTCCTGAAATATGTCTTCTCCATACTAATTACTTATTAGTCCCTATGCATACTTCCTCTTCTTCTTCCTTTTATTTTCCTTTTCCCTTCTGCTTTTTATTTCCCCTTCTCCTTTTCATTTTCCTTTTCACTTTTCCCCTCTTGCTGTTCCTATTCGTCTTCCTTTTCCTTTTTATCTTCTCCTTTACTCCTTTCTTTCTTTTGTTTCGTTTCTTTTTATGTTTATTCTTATTTCTGATAATCACCACATAGAGAACTGAATCTTAAGGTTATGAACAGTTTTTGTCTTAAAGGTCTATTTTGGTAAATGTTTTCATAGTTGAAATGTACATTTGCGTTAGTTTTGGAGGTTTATGCAATTGAACCATAGAATTAGCATAACACGTTGTCAACAAGCAAATATCAGAAAATAATTGGCTCCACAATTAAGAAAAAGGATCTGATTTGAGGTCATGAACATTTTAAAAAGTGCAAGTTAGTATGTGAACAGCTCTGCCCCTGCAAGAGGAGAACATGTTATTTATTATCTGCATTACCACACCACTATATAAAGAGTGAGACACAATCTTTATCTTTGTGTACAGGGATTTGTAGTTTACACCAAAGCAGTTAGCATTGGTGCTTAACAGTCAGGAAGGCTGTGTACACTGAAGATGTTTACAAGATTTTTTATTCCTGACAGCAGTGACAGGATTATCAGTATAAGCACCACTTGGAAATTATTTTCTCAAATTATTTTCTTCAGAGGTAATATCTTACCTCTGAAGTGAGTGTTTCTTTTATGCAGATAGAAATGAAAGATCAAGGTCTTTCAGTTTCGCTGTTCAATAGTAGTCTGCTTGGAAATTAAGGTTAAAGAAAGTGGGGAGGGAAGACAGGGAGAACTCAGAGATGCACTTTGGGAGCTACAGTAAGATCCAGCAGAGGCTCTGCAATGGCACGTTTATCATCAATAAGTAGGGAACTATGTTTCGACTTCTCAGGAGAATACCTTACCCACCAAAACCAGGGAAACTGAAGAGAGCTGCATTCTATCCTTACGATGATAGATGAGCCACCAGTGTGATGTTAGGAGGGAAGGACAGGACTTGATGTGCTGCAATGCTTTATGCTTCCAGGATTTTATTATTCCAGGACCATACATTCCCAGTGCTAGCAAGGAAGTTTATACAGGTTACCTGTGTTTAGTGTGAGTAGTTTAGAGCATAGAGAGATAAGTGCTGGAGGATGTAGTTCCACAATGAATGTGGTATGCTGTCACTGACAGCCTAGTCAATGGCCCCAGTGTTCCATGGCTCCAGCACTCCAAACAAACGTGCTTTAAGCACAGTTAGTTATGGTGTCCATGAGTGCTTTCTGGAAGGCTCCCAAGAGTGGATGCAAAACACCACACCAAAGAAGAACCAATCATGAACACTAAAGGGCAACCTCATTTCAGGGAGTTATAGGGAGCGATAAGGTCTCTCCTGCACCTCCTTTGCTCCAGAAAAGTCTGTACTCTGTGAGTCCAGGAATGTGCAAGTGCTCTGAAGCCAAGGAGAGTATTTCTGAGCCTCATCATAAGAATAATTCAGAATTTCCAGTCAGTCTCTAAGTAATATTTCTACTTTTAAACTGTGCAGGGACCGGTTAATAAGAAAACAGTGCAGAAAATAGAATGTGGCATTCAGAACTCCTTCGTTTAGCTCAGTGCCTTAGGCACTGCATTTAAAAAGTCATTCAGATTTGCTCTTTCTCAAAGCCAGTGGCTCTTTAAATATTTCATGTGCAGCAGAAAAGCTTTGATGAGAAAGATTAAAAATGTCTTACCTTAAAATAGCATATAGTACTGTGATTATACGTTTTCTTGAATGAGGAAAGTACTACAGGAGCGACCAGCACTGAACTCCAAGAGCCTAAAGGCATTTTTATATGGCTCAGTGCAGTGTTCTTTCCTTTGAACATGATAACTGAGCTGAAGCTCATGGCCATTTTATTGTGATCTTTTGTGAGGGATAATAAACACTGCAAAGAATGGTACAATTGAAAATGCAACACTGAGTTGAGTTTTTACTGTTAATTCCTTGTTCATTATTGTAGCTTTAGTAAAAATGGTTCTGTCCAATATACGTTAATCTTCTCTTTGCTTGCATATATGTTGTAGGAGTTTAAACTCCTGCCTTAGGTTTACAAATTGTACCAGAGGATTCAAATGTTTGGTGGTACCGTGGTCATTTTAAAAGTGTTATAGCCCATTTAATCAACAATAGTATCATAAGGAAGTACTACAAGCATAATCTTGAGTCTGTGTCAAAAATCAGCCCTCCCTGATCTTAGGTTAGTGTGTTCCATATCACTCAGCCCATTACTTGGAATTGAACTTTTGGCTCTTTAAGTCTGAGTGAAAAGAAGTCTGTGGAAAAAAAAAAAAAAAAAAAAAAAAAAAAAAAAAAAAAAAAAAAAACAACCTCCAAATGCAAATTTGTTTCTCTCGATTTCATTTTTTGTAACATCAGTGTTAATAAAAGGTTAAGTTGTGTTTGAATGCAGAATGGAAAGAACAATGACAGAACCGTGGAGGATATGATTCATTGGCTTTGTGTAAACAAGAGGTCTGCAGTCAAATGTTCCAACTTCTGCTAGCGTGTGAGAGAGAAGTGTGACAGCTCTTGTGACACTGTCTTTCATCTGCAGCACAGCTGTCACAATTAATTTTCACACCAATTCTTTGCTCTTTCAATTTATTAAATGCTGAAGCGGGTTTTTGTGTGTGAAAATACAACACGGGATACATTGTAATAAGTTGAATATTCAAAATAAGTTATTAGTCACAATTGTACTGAGCAGATCTGATATCTGTCATATCAGATTTAAGATATTCAGGTGAAAAGGTAATATGTTAGTCACCTTTTATACTACAAATGCCGTTTAGAATAAAAACAATAGCTTATGGTACTGAGATATGTTTTGCACTTCTTGCATGCTTTCTGGAAATGATTACTTTCTATCAACTTATTTTCCATTTTCTTATGAAATATGCAAGTGAGGCATAAGATTTACAAAGAAAGTGTTGTTTGTAAGGCCAGAATCAGTAAAATAAATCTGCATAATTCTGCCAGTACTGTTATGGATCTGAATTTAATGATCACCCCCCACAACTTCAGTTCTGCTGTCAGCAGTTGTTCTGCAGGGCCGAACTGCCAGAGTTGTGCCAAACATGGGCTGGATTTAAATTGCTTACATTACAAGGGAAATGATGTTCAGCACATTTGTAAACTCGTATGCAGAATTACTGATCAACAGTGTTTTCTTACATATTCTCCAAGGAAATTCTTGGTGGTTTAAAATTGTAGTTAGGACCAGGATTTTGTCACAGATTTTCCTTCTGCTAGTCTCACTGGTTTCACCTCTGTAAACTGGTCTCTCTGCTGTTCCAGAGACCTGCCACCTACTTAACAGACCAGGTGAGCATGACAGATTTACCAAAGAGTGGTCCTTTCCCTCCAGAACTCAAGAGCTGTGTTCTAAATAGCCTGCTAGGAAATGTTTCACTGAGTTCCTTTTATATACATCTCACAGGTGGAAAAAACCACCTACACTCTTCATTTGTAAGTTGCAGTCTAACAGCACTCACATTTTTCTTCAGGTCAGACCCAGAAATATCTGTAATTTTAGTAGTAACAGCTAGAACAGTGGAATCTCGTGATTGATTGATAATCATACTAACTGAATGATAAATTTTTACCTGAAACTTTTTTTCCCCTGCACTTCTGTAAGTGATAAATTCACTCAATTAATGTAAACTTTTCCTCTTTCTTGTTTTTTTTTTGTTTTTTGTTTTTTTTTTTTTGCTTTGTTTTGTTTTAATGGAAGTAGAAAATCAGTCCAATTTATTCCTCCTTCCTAAAATATGTCAGCAAGTTGAGCAGTTTTGATCAAAAGTCTTGTAAACCAAGGAAATAAGGAATTACTGTGTGAAATTTTGGTATAGAAGTCTGTTCAAAAGTGAACAAATATATGGCAAGCAATTACACAGCTTTCATGAATAAATGTAACTATATGTAAATGTAAATTCTATTATACATGTTGAGAAATAGTGTAATTTAAAGCAATGTCCTATCTGTTGAACCTGAGCTAGCTGATAAATTCTATACATTGAAGTCCTGCATTTGGTTGTTTTTATTGCCTGAGTTCTTGACTCAGAGACGTTCTGTGCCTGTCTCCTTGTCTATTGCTGTGGCTCCTTTTGGTCAAAGTTTGGGATAAAAAAAATACATAAAGTGATCCTTGATAGCATTAAGTAAGTGGAGAAAAGCAGCTGATAAAAAGCAAATACTTTTGTAGGGCTGTCACATGCCTTAACTTTTCACTTGTTTTTTTACACAAGTATCAGTTTAGCAGAGCTTGACATTTGGAAAGAGCACAAGATATCTCGGCAGCCTGGTCTCCTCATTGCTAAAGTTTACAGGAAATGAATAGTTAGATGTGCCACAAATTGTTATTTTGTGTGAGCATCTTTTGCCTCTAAGCACTGTGGGTATATGAATGGAGACCCGTATTCTTGGAAGCAGGTGAAATGAGCCTGAAGTTTTTGCTGTTTCTTTTTGCCACTGTATAAGAAATATTTTCTGCTCAATACTCTTGCTGTCAAATCATAAGTTCGATTTTGTAGAAAATCATTGTTTTCCTGATAGTTTTATGAAAGGTTGTTTTAATCCTACCAGAAGAGCCCTCTGTTTCTGCATCAAAGGCTTTACAAGAGTCATTATTGAAATTTTGAAGTTTCAACTCGGGAGTTCAGTTTATTTGCTTGGTTTTATTGATAATAGAGCTGATGATGACACTGTCAACAGAATTGACATTAGGGCAGTAACTGCAAGTATATCTGTGTTTATTGTCATGTATAATCTTGATCTGTAAAAGTTATTGAAAATATGATAGTTGAACACTTCCGTATAATGTACTGAGATTAATACTACTCATAATCTTAAGCCTTTGTAATTCTACCCATTTATAGTAATTAAATACACTAAAGCTATATTTGTTTTATTCTTTTTTTTTTTTTTTTTTTTTTTTTTTTTTTTTTTTTTTTTTTTAACGTATTGCACTCAGCAATGTAGCAAGAAAGCATCAGCTTCACTGTTGTGGATCCTGAAATCATCTGGAATAATTGCAAACCGTCCTTGGCCACGGATCACTCTCACGTTGACAACCACTGCTATAATATTAACTATGGCTGTGTTCAACATGGTAAGTGAAAAAGGAGTGATTTTTCTTCTTTTAAGGTCTTTTTGCTTGCTTAGAGTTTGTTTAGATAATGTTTCAAATATGTCTCTTATAATTATCCTGGATGAAAATGATTGCCAGACAGAAATGTAAAGCAGAGCAACAGAAAACATGCTGTATAACAAGGGCGTCTTTCAGGATGCTCAGCGAGAGTTCAGACAATGTTTGAAGCTTATTAACAAAAAAAAAAAAAAGAAAGTAATTTATAAAGAATGGAAGATAGTTTGTATTGTTCATCCCTCACTCAATCTGTGCATTGCTCTGAAAAGCAGAGTAGTGCTCAAAGAGTGCAGTATCTTCTTACAGGATGTGTGGAAGACTGTGCAAAGGGAACTGAGTTTTGTTCTGGTTTGTGATGCTCCTCTTATGATCACTAAATGATCATAATTTATATGTTATTGATTTTCATGTGCTTAGCTTTTTATTATTATTATTGAAAAAGGAAAAAGAAAGTGAAACTTACATCAATAACTTCAAGAGGACTGAACTAGAATTTTGCTAGAACTTAAGAACTTACCTGTTATTTAGGCTTTTCAACTTTCAACTATTTTTCATAATAGAGAAAATCTAAGAAATTCTACTATTCTTTCATAACTGTGGCAAATAAGAAGTAAATCTGACATTACTGTGCATAAAGCTGGAATCTTAATAACCTCCTGATGAAGTGTGCATTGTGAAACAGCATGAACAGTACATGGGATCAAAAAGCATTACTTGTTTTGCCCCATGGGCTGAGCCCACTGTTCATACAAAATCAGGAGTTTGTTCCAGGTCAGTTTTGCATTTGAAAAATGGGAACTGTAATATTTATGTAGGTACTTTTTACAGACATCACTGCAAAGGTCTTACTTGCATTTCAGTTTGATGAGATTTGCACTTCAGTGCTTTTGAAATTACAGCTCCAGCACTTCCTTGAGCTGCTGATGTACTTGAGGTTCATAAGGAACTTAAAGATTGATAACACCTTCTCTTTACATATGTTTTCTCATAACATTGCAGGGGGCACTGAGTAAGAACTAAACCCATCAGAGTGAAGTAATGATGTAATGTGGTCTTTTTTTAGTGTGAACGTTTGACATTTCTGTTTAAATCTTATCTCGGTTTTTTTCTGTGTTCTTGTTTTTGTTGGTTTTCTTTTCAGTAGATATTTTCATTTCTTAGAGAGGAGACAATTTCAAAAACAATTCCATGTTTAGGAATTAAAAATGCAGCTAATTTGATTTCATACTTATTGTTTGGAGAGAAATACACAAAGAAGCAGTGACTAAAACTCTTTTTAGCCACAAAGGCAGTTGACAATGGGAAAAGTGGTTCTGAAAAGTTACTGATTTGCTATCACTTCTTGTCCTCAGCTCAGGACTACATATATCTTTATGAATGATAAAACTTATCCAAGCAAATGTTACAGGGCATAACACATAGAGTGGCTTGTAAGTGTATGGTTATTTTTTTTCAGTTAGTGAGAGTAAAAGAAGATGAAGTCAGCAACTGTCCTTTCCTTAGGCTGAAGTTCTACTGTTGTGAGCAGTCCACATAAAATGTGGCATTCAACTCGTAAAAAACATTTTTAGCAAAAAAGCAGTTTTTCACTACATCATTTTTAGAAGAAGAAAAAAAAAAAAAGTTTTTAGTTTAATTGGTTCAGGTCCATTTTTATGTGGACTTAATGTTACAGTAAAGCATAATACACTGCATTTTAAAGTCCTCGTGCCTTATCGGTAATGGCTGCACTGTTATAAATAATCACGTCCCATGGGATTCATGAGATGATAATTTTAAGAACAATTCCCATCTTGAAACTAAACCTTAATAGTTTGACTAGTGAAAAATGATTTTAAATGTGATTGTGAAATTTGCATTTTCTCAATATTAATAGCAAATTGTGAGAGAGACTCTGAAGTATCATTACTACATCTCCAAGCAACATGTGCTTAATAGCAGAGTTGATTAACTGCATTTATTTCCATGAACTCTTTCAGTAGGAAAAGGCAAAATGTAGCCATTAAGATTTAATGGAGATAAAAAGTGTCTAACCATCCCACACCTAATAAATCATAATTAAGACCAAAATGTCAAATAAAGCTCAGTCTTTGTGGCCAAGGGACATTAGAATAGTGTGAGGGTGCAGCTGCATTTTATAAATGAGCTGTTTCAGCAGACATCTGAATCTAGTCTTAATGTTTGAGAGGTATATAGTCATGATAAGTGAAGTTAAAAAACAGCTAATGTGACATGAAGTATCAAGTAACTCTTAGCTGAAGGAGAGTGTGACTAATGATGCTTCCATTGAGTGTTAAATGTGGGAGCAATTAGGAGAGTAGTAGATGAGGAAGACTTTTTTGTTTTTGCAATATTGACCTGCATTTCAGAAATAAGAGGAAATGTATTGCAGGGAACAATCCAGACATCTCAGCAACAGTAGGACTGCTTGGCTGCAATGGGACAATATGTGGATGTTGTATGTGTGGTTGTCCACAATATATCAAATGGTTGTGCCTCATCGCTTTCCTGCATGCATGTGATCTGGAGGAACATGGATTGAAGAAAGTGTGAAAGAGCCATGTAAGAGCTTTTTGTTTCAGAGACTTTGCGTCAGGTGTATGAATAATTCTTGTCAAAGCAACAGGATCGCAGAGCTGTACTGTCCCAGGAAGGTGCCCTAGCTAGCAGCTTAAAATGTAGGAAGTTACTTGCTTTTCTGTCTTTCATCTAGTACATTTTGAAGTACTGGAGTATTTTCACAGGAAAAAAAAAAAAAAAAAAAAAAAAAAAAAAAAAAAAAAAAAAAAAAAAAAAGAGAAAGAAAGAAAGAAGAAAAAAGTGAAATCTGACAGGTTTGATGTTTTTGTTCCACTTTTTAATGTACCTCTGTGAGCACATCAGCAAGCACTGGCCTTGCGGTTTTTCCCCTACTGGTGGCTGATGTTCAGTGTTTTAACAGTGGTAATTTCTTGAGGAAACTTGTTTCCATTTTCATATTAGAAAGTTGCTTTCTTGAATACACTTTCCTTTTAGAGTAGCTAACTATGTTGATATAGTTGCTGACCTTGCTCAGTGATCTATTTTAAACAAGCAAGCTCTTCTGAAAGATGCATTCTAATTATATGTCCCTATAGTGCCTAGCACATTAAATACCCTATTTTGGAGTGTACCTAATTTAGTCATTTAAAGAAGAATAAACAGATTCTGCCTGGCGCTTGACCTAGCCTTGGAGCTGGGAGGAGGAAAGGTAATGCTCAGCTAGAGTCATCTTATTGAAACTTTATGTGCAGGGCACCATCACAAATACATTCTACATTATAGACAGAATTTAAGAAACTAAGTCACGCTGTCACAAATTTTGCTCAAAGTCCAGCACAGAACTGGTAGAAGTGAATATAACTCTACACCTGTCAAAGCCCATGATGGTATATGACTGTAAAGTCCCAGCAGGTTCCTTGTCTCTCTGTGGAATGCTCAAAGGCCCTTTGAAGAAGGCAGTTGCTTTCCAGTGCCTCTGTAGGGTGGCTGGGCCTTGAGCACAGAAATGCATCTACAGGTATGTGTTTTTACTTGGCTTATCGGCTTCTATATCTAATGAAATGGAATTATTGAACAACTTTATGAAGTTCTTAGCATTCCAGTACTTAGCCTACCTAGGTTCTCCTAAAAGTTTGTGAAGATGAGGAATGCTACCAGGAACTGGGATTTTCCCTATTGGTCTTGTGCCACTTGCACCATGTCAGACTCCAACTGATGTTTTACAAATGAAATGGTAATTTTGAGAAGAAAGTTCTCTAACCACGTGGGTACTTGGAAAGCTGATAGAAAAATAAGGAACGAACAAGAGAAGTTCTGCAGGTTTGCCTGAGAGCTTCATGCAAAAGAGCAGTGCGGGACAAAAGCATCATTGCTTCATTTGTACTTTAAGCAAAAAGCAAATCCTCTAGTTCCATTGGTAATGCCAGACTTGCATTGCTTCCACCATGCTTTAAAAGTATACTCTTCTCACTTTGTGTTTTGTAGGGCATAAGATGTACTTTGTTTACAACAGTCTTAAAAAAAAAAGAAAAAAAAAAAAAAAAAAAAAAAAAAAAAAAAAAAAGCTGTAGACCATTGTGTCTTGTAGAAGTGGCATAGTTCTTATGTAATGAAAGAGAATTAATTTAAAGTGGAGCTGCACATTCATACAAAGCAAGGACGTATGGAAAGAGAGAATGACAGTGACAAAAATGTTTTCTGTGTTTTTCTTTATAGTCTTTACAAGTCCATCTCCAGGGTGATTTTGTTTAAGGAAGTGAAGACAGTGATGGGACCAAATTAAAATTCAGCTATAAATTTAGATGTGCTGCCAGACCTTTCTTTTCACTGTGCATGTCTTTCAATTCATTAAGCACATCTCTGCCTTGGTGCAGCTACTTCATATGGAGTTTACCTCTGCGGTATGAGGTTTCTTGCTGATGCACAAATGACAACATCCTAGGTTTCTGATTTGCACAGAGGATGAAGCATAGCCTTTACAGGTGGATCCTGCAAGACATCCTGCTACCCCAGGTCAATGACCACAGTTGAACCATCCCTGGCAGATAGTCAGATCAATTAATTTTGCATCTTTTTCAGCCTATGGTTTAGTGGATCAGTGGAAAAGTACTTCCCAGCTCTGTTCCTCCTCCCTCACCTGTCACAGAGCCAAGCCATTCACATACTACCTAATACAAATTTTACACCTCTTTTTTTTCTATTCCGTAATTCAGTGTGCATTTTGATAAGTGCATTTTCATATTAAATACTGCCACCTTTCCTTTTTCTTAATAGGATGCTATCTTATGCACATTAATGTGAAAATCAGCAAACCCACTTGCTTAGTAAGGTGAGATGTACCCACTCACCTTGACTGTGTTTACAATCCATCAGAACAACAAGGCAGAAAGCCTTGCTTCTGGTGAATTGTGCAGAAGTGTTTGAAGTACCTTGGTGAGAAAGCTGACTTTGTTGTTAGTAAGATCCAAACAATTGTGTTATGGTCTTGTGCAGATTCCCGGTCAAGTAATGAGAGAGATGCACTAACATGCTTGTCCCATGTTGTCAGTGGGGGATCTTTCACCATTTGGTTCCTACTGAAAGGCATAGCACCACAGCAGGTATTTTCATCATGTGAGATAAAAAAATTGGAACGGAAGATTGCAGAATGTACAAACACAAGAGAAGAAAAAGCTGCTAGAATGTATGAAGATATAATGAGAATTTAATAGTAGTGTGCTCACATTTTCCCTGGCAAACAGTGGTATTCATAAAAAGTATTCCTTCTATTTAAGTCATTTGAGTAGGTGTGACTGCTTAGTAGGACTGAGCTGTCTCTTAAAATACTATGTTGAAGAACAATATATATCTCCAAAGTGTGATAGCAGATGTAGATAACTGATGAGAGACAAGAAAGACAAGTACAAACACATCATTCAGAAATAAGTGTTGTTTGGCTCATGGGAGATGACAACATTTCCATACCCTTTATATTCCTTTTTATGCTTATTTGTACATTCATAGATACACCACATTTCATATAGCTTTCTGTATTTACATTTACAGGTCTGAAGTACCCCATAGGAAGTTCAAAAACAAAATGAAAATGCCTTAATAGAAATGTATACATGCATATATACATGTATTTATACTTACACACATTTATGCATAGGATTGTGTTGCACATTTTCATGATACATAATCTTTTACTCTGTGGTCCTGAAATTAAATGCAGTTATTTCATGTTTGTAAGAAAAGTCAATGCGCTATTAGCAAGATTCATTGTCCGTGCTTGGCAAATGACCTGAGTGGCAATACCTATGAAGATGAGGATGTCAGTGCAAATAGCTGGAGGCAGGTGGGCGAATTAAATTGTTTGTTAAAGTGTTCTGGAGGACCTTTGCCTCAAACTGTTCATGTTAAGGAGAAATGCAAGCGTCATTTGGGTTAAATAGTAACCACAGGGCTTCAGAAAGAATTTCGAACCAAAGGAATTAGGAAGAAGTTTAAGAGAAGCATGAGTACTCACAACAGGAAGACCTTGTTGTGGACACAGCAACAGTCAATATCTTGTTTGGAACTGCCAGTAGTCACACCTCTGACCACACCTCGGGCTTATCTGCACACATGAACTTGTGGGTTACTTTCACATCGGCATCAAAAGAATGTGCAGAGCACCTGCACACTGATCTGTTGCACCTGCATCTCCTTGCGGGAGGGGTGTGGAGGTTTGGTGCCCCTTCTCCCAGAAGAGCATGTGCATGTTTAACCTAGTTGTCCTGTTAATAGGGGTGGATGTATGTATAAGTTAGAGCTCTTTGGCGTGAGTTGTAGAAGGGCAATTCAAAATTTGTAGGTGTTTATTAGCATTTTTAGGGACTTTTATTGTGCTTTATTTGTTATACTACTGATATTGCAGCAGACGGGATGCTGGCTAATTAGCTACAGGTAAACAGAGAAGCATGCTAGTAAAGGACAACAAACTGAAAGTACAGATGTACAAAGGAAAGTGAGCACATTCTATGTGTTATTCTGGGGGGAGTGACACTGTCTTGTAAAGCAGCCTTCATAGCAGGTGGTATAGCAGTCGCCTTTGGTGCAGTCAGTCCTGCATCTGTGGAAGGACAGTTTCAGAGGTAATGGTTTCAAGCTCTTCTCAGCAGCACCACAAAACAAATCAAGGAGTGCTGACCACAGGTGCTGCCTTGGGAATCTGGATAGTCTTTTAAAAAGTCACTATGCATGTAGCACAGAACTGGCATATCTTGCCAAGAGTGACTGTGGAGTCTGCATCCTTGGAATCTGTCAAGACTTGGCTATGCAGAGCAGTGATTGATCATATCTAGTGCTAGTAAATCAGTAAACCACTTTGAGAATGGATTAATCTGAGTGAACTGAGCAGCTTTTCTCTGGTGTGGATTTTCATATGCAGTACATGAGAGTGTGAAATTTGCTGATAGAATTAAAGTGGCAGGCCAGGTCTGTGCAGGAAGGTCAGACGTTTTAGAAAGGAAGAAGCCAGCTGGAGATTTGAGAAAGAAAGGAACTGGGATTTGTTACTACAGAGTGCAAGATTATGGTTGGTGCAACAGACTCATAACAATAAGCTCTGACAAGCTGGGAGCTCATCAAATGGAAATGAATTAAGTTCAGGATTTTGGTTAGTTACCTGAGTTTAATGAGAACTCAACTGAATCTCAGTAAGCATCGATGTGACTGCTCTTGTCTTATGGTAAATACAGATTAAACTCACCCAAATGTATCCCAGTGGAGGAATATTACCTCTTGCTGACTGTAATAATAATGGCTGTAATTATATCATTATTATCATTATTATTATCATTATTATATATGTGGCTGTAAGCAAGAGAGTTGTTGTGATGTACAAAAACATAATTTCTGCAGAATTAGTATTAATGTTATTGCAGTACTCAGTCAAAATCTGGAAGAGTGATTTTAGTTCAGGTCATCTAAAAGGTTGAACTGAAAGGGGTATGTACAGAGCAAGACTAAGAACACATTTTCTTAGAAGAAACTAAAGAAAGCATAGATTTCTGAGCATCATGAAGGCTGAGATAAGGGAGCTATCTGGAAGCTGAAGATTAGTACCAGAACAAAAATGTGGGAATGGACCTTGAATGAACAGAAGGTGATAAACTTAGAAACACTGGAATAAATGTTGTCAGAGAAATCTAACTCAGAACACACTTTAAGAATACATCAAAGGTTATTGTCTGATGGTAGTTATCCTTCGTATCAGTAGGCCAGACCTGGTGCTCTAGGAGATACTGTCTCTTCTTCAGTAATATTATTACCAGTGTTATTGTCATGATTGCTATGAAATGGATTACACCTCTGTAAATCAACTTCAGTAATGACTTCCTTCTTTGATTCTCCCTATATTTAAACAGAAGGTTCGGTTGAGGTAAACCTGAGAATTATTCAAATTTAATTTAGACTATCATTGTTTTTCCATTCAAATGTGCCTTATGAAGATGAGCAAATTCTTGTTGTCTGAAGCATGCAGGATCCAAGTAATCAAAGTGATGTCATTTTGCCTTTGCTATTTCAGTTTGCAGTGAAATACCAAAGTTAAATGATTACTGGCAAGGCTTTCTCCACTTCTCCATTTCCCTTTTCTATTTTGACCTTATGCAGCTGACAGGCTAATGGATTATATGTTGTTTTCTCTAGTTTTTCCCAGATAATGCTGCGACAGCTTTTCCTCCAGTTCTGAATTCGTCTAATGCAAGTTTTCCTAATTTGAGTAATCAAACACAGTGGTGTATACAAAACAACTGTTTTTTCCTACCGGTAAGTTGATTTTACATTTATTTGTTTGTTTAGAACCATTTCTCTAAGTAGAATTTCTGTGGATTTATTGGAAGTTAAAGACCAGCTGGTTTTTGAAGACTGCTTAGGAAGCTTGCTTTATTTTCAGTCACCTGCAGCTGCCTCTGAAGGAAGTGGGTCGGTAGAGGAATTTAGTAGTTCTAAACATTGAGGTTATAGTGAATGTCAGATGAAAAATCAGGCAATAGCCTGATAAGAGCCTTAGATCACCCATCCCAACAAGTAGGCATTATGAGGTGTCAGGAGAAGACGGTGACCATGGAGGCTGTGGTGAGCAACCACCTGGCTGTCAGTGAGGGAGCAAGGTTGAAACAGACGTATTTTGCAAGGACCAGTGCTAAGTCTAAACATACCACTTTCTTTTTTCACCTGGCAGTGAAATTGAAATCTGTGATTACCAGGCTTGCATCATCATTGCATCATGGAACGAGGAAATATAGCACTCATACACCACCATGTAAACTGAGTAAAAAAGATCTGAGCTGGTTTGAATAAGATGTCTTATTGTGAACAAAAGCAACTGGCACTTGAAAATGGAAAACATTCTTACAAAAGTGAAATCTGTATCCCACACAGCAGTGACTTTTAGAGAGCTTGGGAAAGATCTGCATCTGAACATAAAAAGCTGCGTTTTGTGACAAAGTAGATCAGCAGTGTTTGAATAAGAAAGCAGGAAGCAGCAAGAGAATGGAGAATATTTTATTTCTATGCAGAATTAATGATACCAGTAACAAAATGGTATGTGCTGATTTCCACATAATTATGGAACCATAGAAGCATGGAATGGCTTGGCTTGGAAGGAGCCTTAAAATCATCTAATTCTAATGTCCTGCTGTGGACAAGGACACCTAAGCAAGGCTACATAAATGGCTCTATCAAGCAAAACAATCCCAAGCACACCCAAAAGCAGGATGTTAATTTTGTATAGAACTCTTCTGTAAAAACTAATTACAGTGACTGTAGCACTTGCAAACTTTCAGCATCTCCTTGATAAAGCAATAGTAGAGCATGAGTTTCTTTTTCCCATTTTCAACTTACTTAGCTAGATTTGGTACTGGCAGATGCCTATAACTTTTTTGGCCCCAGTGTGAAGCTATCCTTGTAGTCAAAGAAATGAAGCAATCCTTCTCCCAGCACCCACACAAATACTTGCTCACAAGCACATAGGAATTAATTGTTCCCAAGCATATTCATATTTGTGTTGATTTTCTTTTATAATAGTGGATTCTTTAGTTGCCTTTTTTTAATTATTACTGTTTTAAAGTTCTTGAAAAAAATTGTTTTCTTTGTTACAATGAAGCTCTCCAACGAGCATCTGAATGGAAAACTTGTCATGAATTATATTTGTTAGATTCAATCCCTTTATCTTAAGAAAAAAGCATTTTAAAAAGTATGTTTTTCCTTGTGTAACTGTCAGCTCTTCTTATGACCAACACATTCAGAACAACTGATGGTTTATAAGTTTGATAATATGAAAATGCGTTCTTTCATCAGAGAAACTTTGATCAGTTGGCACAACAGTTATGTCAAAATGTCGCTTCTGGTAAAAAAAAGTTTATATTGGCTGAGGTATTTAGATACTTTTTTCCCCTCATTTTCTTTATTAAACAGTTCTCTCAAATGTGCATGATTTTCATCCTGAGGCATTGCATAGCTCCCAGCTTCCAGCTTCAAAAAGCTGAACATTCCAATTGGGTTATTGTTTGTTAAAAAGTTTTCTAAAAACTAAAAATAAAATTCTCTCTTTACTGAACGAGATATTGAACTGCCGATAAATGCTTGCTTTCTTAAATTGGGTATCAATCCTTTTTTATCTGTTTTACCTTTAAGCACTTCTTCCTGTGATTTATAGCAGCGGAGCTGACAGATCTATTGATGACATAATCTGAAAGGAATGAATAAGAGATTTTTTTAATTATTTTAGCCCCACTAGCATTCAGTTCATCTGGAAGCATATTGATTGATTCTGTCCTTGCTCCACACCGTAAAATAACTTTTCTGATTTGTATTCTTTGCTTTCGTGCTCTTTTTGAAGACTTACCAAAGACTGCACAGTAAGTTACAGGAACTTAGCTCGTGGTTTTATTTAGTTGTGCTGTGAAGCTCCTTTAGCTTCTGTATAATAGAAGCATCAGGCAGAGATCCAGTCAAGGATGGTGTGTGGTGCAGAGTCCATCTGTGGAGAAGTCATCCTGCATTTTTTTGAGCTCTTGCAGGATTTTCTTTGAAGAAAATCTTTCTATCCATCATTTCTGCTGTCAGACAAAACTTATGTTCACAAAAGCACTTGATGCTGCTCAGTTACATTAAGGCAAGGATGAAAGATGTGCAAGTGCCATCATCTGAGGCTTTCATACAGCCAGTGGACATACAGAGCATGGCACACACCTGCCTTGCTCAGGTGGGTAGTTACATGAGTTGCTAATTCCTCAGTCTACCATCATTGTCTGCTAAAGCTCACTACAAAGGTTTGATATAGCAACTGTGTTGCTGTAAGAGCATTAATATCTCTGTAGTCTCCTTGTTCGCTAGGTCAGTTGTACAGAGGTGCAGGATGAGTATACCTAGAGCTGGTGTGTTTGTTAAGAAATGAGTCCTGTATGCCAGTACACTAAAATTATTATTTTTTCCCAGCTTTGCATTAATTCCTCTCCAAGCTCATTTCATCAGCTGAGAGAAGACCACATGGCCTAGCAGTCTGGATGCCATTTGTCAGATGCCTTCTACTTTATGTGCTGTAACAAAGATCAGTGTTTTCATGCAACTGCAGTTTCACTAGTCTTAGATTTTCTGAATGGTTAACTTGACTTTTTCTTCACTGAATTTATACTGTTTACAAACATTATTTATTCTATTTATTTTTTTTTTATAGCAGAGGATTCAAGCTACACAGCTTTAAATACCTACTAAAATTTCCACTTTTTTTTTTTTTTTATTATTATTATTATTATTAGAAAAGGGAAAAATTCAGTTCATATGACAGACATTTAAACACTCATTTGCAGAACTGAGCTCTCAGAAGCAACAGTTTTGGGTACACGTTTTACAACCCAAAAAAGATAAATTGCAGGTGGCATTTTAAATAGGCATCATAAGCTGATGTGGCCATTCGAGTAGAGTTTCCCATGTTGTCTTTGCCAGAGCCGCATGGTGCTTACTAGAGTGCTGCACTGCAATATGCAATATCAATCATCATTCTTAAATTATGTCTGTGCCACTGTTCTATCATCCATCCACCCACCTCTGAAATCTTAGCCAACATTTTCAATCTGGTTATGCATTCCCTTGGAGCACTAACAGGGACTTTATTCCACTTGGAAATTTCTTGGTCTTTGCTTGGTCCATTTGTGGATTTGAGACAGCCTTTCATTTGCTGTAAAACTAATTTCACAAGTAGAATGCCCTGAGGATTAAAAAAAAAAGGCTACCGCTACTTTTATAAAACACTGAATTCTGAAAATATAAGTTTGAGCTCTTGAGGGATGCAACCAGCAGAGAAGTTTGTTTTATTTTTACTTTTTTATTCTGAACAACAGTGCTTTATATTTCTTATTTCAAGCAGATCTGCAAGGAAATTATAGTAACAGCAAAGATTTACATGGCAGATCAATTCTACCCGATGAGTGCCATGAAAATTATTATTCTTAATGATCCTCCAGAATTATTACACAGTGATTCAGGTTCTGTCAAAAGTACTGTTATCAACTAATCAACAGAAGTCTGAAAATCAAAGAGCATATCTAGAAATAGAATGCTGTGTAGCTTAAGAAAAGATTGTATCTTTACAGGATGCAAGACTGTAATTTTCAGGAATGATATTTGACAAAGGTGCTGTATATTAACAACAAAGAAAATGATTCTAGTGGGATTGCATTATTCATGTTTTAGCATTGGTTTTGATACAATAATCCATTGTAAGAGAGTATGAAGTGAAAATCTTTTTTTTTCTTCTTTTTTTTTTTTTTTTTTTTTACCCCAGAAACTTAACTTCAACTATATTTATTTTTTGTTGACAGTGTATGGAAAAGGCTTTTCTAAACAGAAGAATGTTTTTCTATGTAGTCATTACTCAAGAAGATGTAACATGATCATTTTTTAATATGTATGTTGCTCATAAGCCATGTTAATCACTTTCAGTTTTTTGCCTCTTTAACTGTATTTCTAGAGTCTGTAAAATTAGGTGTCTGTGAGGTTCTTAACATGTGTGCTTATTGCACCAGTTTAACAATGCTGCAATAATAGGCAATGAAATTGTTTACAGATCTTCAGGCATTTTGACCTTGATCTTCCCTTATTCACAGTAATACGTACAGGGTAGTTTTTGTATTCGAGTATCAGCGAAAACTATACAGAGGTGTGGGAATAAAATATTCAGTCATGCTGGCGGTGGGCTTTCATATAACACTTCCACACCAACACTGGTTTCCCACATATAGGACATACTGCTACTGGAGATGAATAATTCAAAAGTGACGAAGGGTGAAAATTAGAAAGCATAAATGAGGATCATAATCTGAAATCTGTTGAGTTTAGAGAGAATTTGAGCCTAGAAAAAGAGTCTATTTTATGAAAGACCAGTATCTAGTTGTTATTGTCTGTGAATCATAACGTGCTATATGACTATGAATCATAACATGATATGACTATGACTATTTACGCATTGTGATAAATAACATGCTTAAGTGGTCAGTTTATATTTTCTTAAAAGCTAGTATTCTATTAAAAGCTATTTATTTATGTGTGATAGCCCTCTCAGCAGCCAAACTATAAATATTTACTATGCTATTTTCCTTCCCCAGTATTTTATATACAGCTGCATATTAGGGCTCATTTCCTGTTCCGTTTTTCTGAGGATAAATTATGAGCTGAAAATGGTGATTATGTTGATTGCATTAGTGGGCTACAACGTTATCCTTCTGCACACTCACGGGTCCATGCTGGATGACTACAGCAAATTTATGTACGCAACGGCACCCCTAAAAAGGTAGGTTAATTCCAGTCATTCTGAAATTAATGGAAATAAAATACCAGCTATGGAACATATCATGTAGCATTTTTATTTCTTATGCGTTTGGCTCTATAATCTACAAGTCACAATTTAAAGTTGTTGTCACTGTTGAGCGTAAGAATAAAATACACAGATCTGTGGCAGATCACATGCTATAGAAAGTGCAGTATGGTTTACTGTGCATTTTTATAATGAATGACATAAGAAAATGTGATCTTGAACATTATTAGGGCTCCTGAAGATGCAAGCCAAACAAGATAAACTTTTTCAGAACTAGTATATTGTTGTAAAACTTTATAAATGTAGTCTTTGCTATTGAAAAACAAAACTACAACCAAACAGACCAATTACATTTATGTAGTACTTTTGCCAGTCAAGCTTGTGTATCTATTGGTTTTTCCTTCCTAAAAACCTTGATCCCTCATCAAGGTTCTTCTTTCAGTTGCATCAGTAGTGGAGCGCTAACGGGAACTGTTTCCCATTCCTTATAGCGTCTTTCCCAAAAGCAAAATTTGTAATAAAAGATCTGATTTGTCCCTATTCTGAATGAAAAAGACATCTCAGGAGTTAGCTGCCTCAGTAGCCATTTCTTCACATTCATTGGATATGGGGTCAAGATTTCCATTATGGAAGTCATGTATTATGTAAAAACTGTTTTTAATCTGCCTTTATAGAATGAGCACCAATCATTCTCCATTTGCTAGCAAAGAAGGAAATTATTTTTAATAAATCCTCACATTAGCACTGGACTTCAAAATGTGGGTACACCTGCACAGAATGATGTAGAAGTAATTAAAGTTTCATTATAGAAATAATATATTGCCAAATAATAAAGCATATCCTATTTAAGTGGTCCTAGTTTACAAAACAGAATGTAATATAAATGGCAGTCTTTCCCTTGTTCTTGTGCTGAAGTAATTTTGTTTTAACTTTTGAGCAGCTTGCTTTGCTTACATTTTTATTTTATAGGCCTGGAATACTGAAAGATCTGAAGACAATGGGCTCAATTTCCTTGTTTATATTCTTCGTCACGTTACTAGTTTTGGGTAGACAGGTAAGATGCTCAGTTCTTTTCATCCACATCAGTGGACTCACTGCCAGCCTCCCGCCTTCTCAAATATGTTTTAGATTTTCTGACAAGCACCCTTGTTCCCTTTTGCCCCACACCCTCTCAAAGGAGCGTCAGAAACATCTAAAAAGCTATAATTTCCTTTATTGCCTTCCAGTATGTCCTTAAAACTGGCCAGTAACTCTGCAATAGCTGTCATTGAGACTGTAGGCATTATGCTGATAGTGCACTGTGACTGTTGCTTGTCATGCTGACCAATATTGTCTCATAGCTTCCCAGCGTGCTCCCATCTGTCCACATCCATCTGCTTTCTCCCTAGTTGCTTAATTACAAGCTATTTTCTTCACAGTTATTACCATTTGAGGCAGACACAGAAACAATATAGCATACACACAGCAGTGTACCACATACTGATGCCACAGTTGTACTAAAACAGGGAACTGACAGGAAACTCCTCTTTTCATTACCCAGTTGTGCTTTTTTGGTGCCATTGTGGTATGGGTGGCCTGACACTCTTGCATGCTGAAGGCAGGGTGAGGGGTGGTTCTCTCTCTCCAGTTTCTTGAGGTTGTCCATGCTGAGCTGAAAGCTTGTCATGCCAGGAGTGACATGGTACACAAGGCAGTGCTCCAAGATGGAGGAGACGAGCGTTGTGAGGTCTCATGAACAGTCTGTATCCACACAGCCTGCAGCTTTTGGAAGGTTCTTCTGTCATACTGTCTGTAAATCACTTATTTACATTACAGTTCCCCAGAACAGAATGACTGTCACTTAAACTGTCAGACAGACCCTCCAGGTTACTAGATAAAAAAATTCCTGTCTGTCATCTTCTTTACTTTTGCTTAGGGGAACATTCTTGAGTTCCAATAAAATTCATCATTGGCCTTACTACCAACAGTGTACTGGAGATTGCTCATTTAATGTTAAGAGCAGAGCGGTGCTGCAACACAGCTACTTCCAGATGTAAACAGGGTTAAACACTTCTTAGCACTGTGGAGTCCCTGTTGATCAAGGTGTTAGATCAAAGGAGTGAGCACAACATCAAGAAAAAATAGAAAAGGAGTATGATTTTTACTGAGCTGAGAGTATTTCTTTGTGGGCTCAGTCACATCCACAGCAAAGTTTCTGATCTGTATACTGCGGCAGTGCGTACTGGTTGCTTCCTGGCTCATACCTAGTGAAAAATGAGCACGTAACGGTAACAGTCTTTTGCTTTCAGAGCTGTAGGTTTGAGATCTTCATCATGATATTGCTTCTTTGTAGCACTTCAGCCCATTGCCTTTGACTTCTCTGCTATTTTTTTTTTTTTTCCTCCTTAAAGAAAATGAAGGAAAAAACCTCTGTTTTCAAACATTCTCAAGCAAGGTCTAAAAGATAGCAGATGTTACAAACTAGTTTTAATATATTCTTGAACTAAGACCTGCAATTTTAGGTTACTGCTGGTGACACTGGCTGGAAGTGAATGTCTTGGAGAAAAACAGAGAGAAAACTCCTTCCAGCAAATGCATCCTGATTTGCCCTCCTGTTCTTCCTGCATTGCCAGAATCTGTGCCAAGCCCATGTTCTAATCCTACTGTGAAAAGAGGATAAGGAATGGAGTGGGACTAGAGCAGCAATTCCTGATGAGCAGTCTCTCTGCTGCTTCTGGTGTGGACCGTAGCCTCTGCCACTGTCTCTGGCATTCAGCTGCTTCTCAGCTCTACTTCTGACTACTGTTTTTATTATTTTAGAGGTAAAAGGAGCAAGGAGTGGATGCACTGTAGATTTGGACAGTGATGGAAAGCTGCTTTTTGTATGTTCTGAATTCCTTTTCTAGTAATGTCTGCAGTAGCATTGTTTCTCTAGTAGTATAAGAGTTTAACAGGGCCAGTATCATCTTTTGGATAGCTTTTAGGTCAGATGGTTAAATTAGAAAAGTAGACAAACATTTGGATAGATTCTTCTCTGTTATTTCTGTTGCTTCTTTGATTTTAGACAACTTTTCAACCTTCACGAATGGACCATAAGGAATAATTAAAATTCCCATATCCCAAAAAGCACTCAGCAAATCTTATGTTACTTTTGCACATTAATGGTTATCCATCCTTTCATCTCCCCTTCAGGAGAAATGATGAATGGCATTTATTCTGTATGCTTTTCCCCTAGATACTGGACATCTCATCTCCAGTGTATTTATGGAAATTGGAAGAAGCCAGTACAGTGTTACTCACTAGCATCTACATGGGCAAACAAAGTTGTTGAAGGGAAGAACATTTTTCCCATAAAGACAGCAGTCTCTGACATAGTTTGTGTTCTCAAGGGCAAAAAAATCTGGGAAATAATGTTCCCAGCTGTCGTAGGCTGCAAAACTCATGGATTTAGTAGGCTAATTTTATGGCCTGTTGCTACAGTTCTGGTAGAGCACTTTGCTACCTCTGCACCCTTCTTCCACAGAGGGTAATACACAAGTCATTTTTCTCTTTGTTACTGCCTTTTTCAACATTGCAGATAATAGCTTCTCTTTTCATGTCTCTTAGTACCTGTATGTTTTAAGAGTGTTAAAGACAATAGCCACTGATAAGAAGGGATGTTTCTTCCCTTCTCCTGGCACTGGTGGTCCTCTGCCCCAGAGCAAGTTATCAAAAAGTTCACCTAAACAAAATGTGAGTGCTTTCCTACAACCCAGCCCCATGAGCCTGCTCACTGCTGGCTGATGCAAAAGCAGGAGAAAGAATGCATGTATGTTAGAATGGGGGCGGAGGGAGACAGAGCTAGTGTATCAGTACACCTTCTATGAGCAAACTTAACTCCCAGGTTCAGGTAATACTCTTAGATGCACAATCATGATTCCTGCTGAAAGTGCTAGGCATTCGGAAGATAGGGAAATGGTCTGGCTTAAAAATCAGCCCTGGAAAAATGGTTGGTTTTCAGCCAGATCTGTTTGCTGAGCTTGCCTAAGGAATAATTGTAGGATAGGCATGAGGTGGAGAAAATAGAATTGCTTTTCTTTTACATGGTCACGTCAGCATAGGCTATAAGTGACACATAACAGTCTACATACGTGCCATCTAACTTCTCTGAAACAGTCTGGCAGCACACAAGCAATACATTGAGAACTCTCCAACTCTTCCCAGACATTGCCTGGGAGAATGCAGATTGGCATGGGCTGAGCTCTATATAGAGTGCACTCATTTTTAATGTTTAACCATTGTGAATTCCTAGTATCAATGTAGCACATGAACTTTTTTCTTATCTTTATATAATATTACGTACACCTGCTTAGTCTTTTAAGTAAATATTTTGCTTCTCCCAAAATTGGTTAAATTGTGTTTATAAAAATTGAGTTTCACTGGCTGTTTTAGTGTCCAGATGTGTGTGGCAGTGAAAACTGTTTATTTCTAGTAACTGTTGTGGTTTTTAGCCGAGTGGTTTTTTTCCATGAATGGTTCCTTTTTTTTCCTTTTTTTTTTTTTTTTTTTTTTTTTTCCCTTCTCTTAGGCAATGTAGTCTTTTGAAAAGCCTCTTCTGAAAGAACTTAATGAGCATCTGTTTAAAAGTTCACTTCTATTCACAGACCATTGGTGTATTTGTGACAGATGGGGGCATGTTTACATAGGCTGTATCAATAATTCCTCATTATATCAGCTTTAGATAATATGTCTAAATAGCTCCTTAACACAGCTTTGTATGTGGTTCTCATTGTCACCTCAGTTCTCTTCCAAAGGTTTGTGATGTATCTTTGCCATTTGTCAGTTCTCCAACACACTGGAGGTTTTGAACAATAAGGCGATACACCACAAGTTTCAGAGCAGCAGCTTTTCATATCAGTTACTTTTAGTGCTGCTGACTTCCTGTTGATAAACTCACAAATAAGCTGTAAGGAGACATCTTCTACTAATGCTCCATACTGAAACAGTTCCTCAGACTCACTGTCTATAACTAATGGCTGTGGAATTTTCTTAACTTCCTCACCTGAATGAAAACCCACGTGTAATTTTCCAGAAGTGATCTTATCTGCATTAGTGGTACTGTCACTCTGCCCCTTTAGCATCTCCTGTGACTGCACACATCAATGGCACAGACACAGGAGCTGCTTATTTTGACTTTCTAACTTTCTGCAGCAAGGAGAGAAAGTTCATTCAGTTTGTTACCTCATTCTGAGGCAAACATTGAAAACAGGTCTCAGGGAGTGTTGCACTAGAATTTAAAGATACAGACATTGCCATCTCTGTCTCATCACACAGAAGATCTAAATCAGTATTTGATACACCTGACTGCTTTTGCCCAAGAATGAGTTACCACTGATCTGTACCTCAGGGTCTGCATTGCCTTACATGCATTGATATCGTGCCTGCCTGTATATCAAAGCCATTCTGAGATATTTTCATGGTGAGATGTTAAAAAGGTTCCGTAGATTACGTGTAAAGTAGGAAGCAATCTTGGTTTTCAGATGACTGTAAGGCTTCGAAGTGTGAGCAGGGTCTTCAAAGATGTTTAAAATAAATTGGGTGTATTGAACAAGCAAAAAACAAAACAAAACAAAACAAAACAAAACAAAACCTCAGTCTAAAATAAGCTTTACTAAGATAGGGCTTCTGTTTTTAGAAGTCTGAGAATGCATTTTGAAATCACCTTTGACATTTTTAATTATAAATCAAATGGTAGAGTAGATTCTGCTTTTTTTTCCCATTTTCTGAGTTCTCTTTGCCATTTCTTTTGGCATCCTGTATTTCAATAAATAACAGAAGTGTAAATACATTATCTCCATAATATTTATCTCATAAAGAAGAAAGAAATTTTTTTGAAGGCTAAGCTTATCTCAATTTGTTTTCAGTTACAATGTATGGATACCTAATTGCTGTTTTGTGCCACATGTCCACTTTACTTCCAACAATTTATGCAAATGATCTTGGCATCCCAGTGTCTTATTGGATTTTTTCTACATGAAGACAGTTTATTGGTTTTATTCTGCGTTCATGCAGATGTGGAGGCATTAAGTTTATCATCTATGCGGGGAATCTGAATATATAAATATTAATAGAAAAATAAGGCAAACATGACTGCGTATATTTTGAATCCTGTGGTCAGTTTTGAACAAAAGCTGTTCGTGACCTCGAGCTTTACAAGAGAGATAACCGGAACAATGACAGAACACAATACAGTTCTGTTTACAGGTTCTGGTGGAAGTCTGTTTTCAGGTTGTGTCTTCCTTCATGCACGTCTTTATAGGTATGTAGGTCTGTGCCTTCTCTTCATTTGCTTCTAATCTGCAAATAACCTTTAGCAACGTAAGCAATTGAAAATAGCCAGCTTGTTTTTTTATTTGACATACCAAGTCCATACTTCTGAGGCAGAGCATGATCAAGACATTAAGACTCACTTTATATTCAGAACAGTGTTAACTGAGTCAGAAAACCAGAATCTCTCTTAGGCAGCTCATTTGAGAAATGTGTTTTATGCTTCGTAGTACATCAGCACAAGTCACAACCTGTGACAGCAAACGTCCAATCACAAGGACTGTTGTCATGTTTTTATCTAAACACTTATTGGCTGCTAATAATAATGGCTAGTATTTTCAGGATTTTACATAAGATACCAAAAAGCCTTGAAATTATTGAAAAGGAGTATAGAAGTCCACAGAAAAATGAAACAAAATTTTCAAAATTGCTAATATTTCAAGATTCTTATATATTTATATAATGAAAACTCAGGTACAACAAGAAGAGAACAATGTAGCATTATATACATTTTTAAAGACAAGATCAAAAAACAACATGATGTGCCATTTTTGATAAGTCTTCAAAACATTCCAGTTTTAAAAATCTCTTGTTATTCTAAAGCAGTAATGTTTTTGCTTTGTGCATGCTAAAAGGAGATAGTTTGTCTCCTGAACAACGAAAGGTGTATCAATAGGCTGAATTTTCTTCTGCTACCCTTTCTTTTTTAACCAGAAAGTTTGTATTGACATGCGTTAAAGATGGCAACAGTTAGAGTCTTCCTGTGAGGGAAATTCCCTTTAGATAAATTAGATATCATATTGCAGAACTGCACATTATTTCCATAGCCGTGTTTGATTTGTAGAATGAATTTCTTCCAGAGCATGAAAATACATAAGGAAATCTTCCTTTGTTTCAGTCACCCTGCATCTTTTGGCTTATTTTCTGTGTCTTTTTTTTTTTTTTTTTCTTTCTTTCTTTCTTTTGTGGTGGGGAGCATTTATAAATTCAATGAAATGTGTACCATATGGTGTGTGCTTGGGGATTAACTTCTGTGGAAACTGGAATGGTACTTGAATGGCCAAATGATATCCTTGTAAAGGTGATGTACTGTGTTTATTTTGTCTCTTAAACCTGTACTCCAGCAGGACAAGATGCCGATTGTTTCTTTACCTCTGTGTCCTCTTGTAACAGAATGAATATTACTGTAGGTTAGACTTCCTGTGGAAGAACAAGTTCAAAAAAGAGCGGGAGGAGATTGAAACCATGGAGAACCTAAATCGGGTGCTTCTGGAGAATGTGCTTCCAGCCCACGTAGCTGAACACTTCTTGGCAAGAAACCTGAAGAATGAGGTCAGCCATCTCTGTATATTCTCTGTTCCTTACTAAGGCAGCATATAATAGAAATAGCGCTTAATGCTGAGTTGAACAGTAGGTCCATACATTCAGATTATAGATTTACAGTCATTTTCCTTCCCACCTGTTTTCCTGAGCACTGAATCACCTTAGTACTTTGAAGTCAAAAATGTGAAACTGTGGCAATACACTTTGCCCTGGGGCAGAGAAGGAAAACGAGGAGAAAATGAAAAGGATAATTGAATCCACAAGGATTTAAATTTGAAAAGCATATGTATTCAGATATATTTTTCTTTGTGATCAGAGTGGAGCTGCGTCCAGGTTTTGAAATGGCTTATGGTGACTGGAGACTTTGCTTATGGAAGTGAAAATTAACCTCTTCCATGAAACAGTGGCTATATTAATTCTGAAAAGAGGTGTTGAACACTGAAATAGCTATTTACTCACAGCTAACAAACCTAATCCAGGCATCAGAAACATCCACCAAAAGACTCTTGTTGACTTAAGTGGAAGTCAGATCTACTCCTGACACTGCTTTGCAGATTTAATAAGGGAAAGAAGGATGGAAACAAAGACAAAAGAAAAAAGCCTAACAGATTTAGAAGGAGTAATAATTTCTATATATCTTAAATGCAACAGTTTGAATTACTTGCACATAAAACAACTGTTCCAAAACAGACAGAAGAGGGGAGGAGATTTATTTGGATCTCCTGAATAGAGAAGGATAACATTTTTCCTTTCACTGTGGTTTGCACTAAGCTACACTACTATAATGTAGTTTACATTGGTACTTTAGTACTACCTGTAAACATTCATTTGGTAGCTAATGTTGAATGAAAACTGCTGTGGGGTTCCTTTGAATCCAGTGAAGATGTTGGCTGAAAGCCAGGTTGGCTTGGCTCCAGATTTCAGTTCAGGCATTAAACACAGCAAACCATCAGGGGATTGCTTTCTCATTTATGTGCTATTCCATCTCTGTTCCCCAGCAGAGCAACACCATCTGCTCACCCTTGTATTGGCAACTGGATTTATACTGTCACCCCTCAAGATACTTGGGTTGAAATGTGCTTCAGTAAATGTAGTGAAGATGAAAAACGGTAGTCTGCTGAACTCTCTGGTCTTTCACGTCAACTGAAATAAAAAGAAGTTGACGTGATTTTAGTGGCATCCTGTTTTCAAAAACCCTTGAGTTTGCTTTGTTTATCTTTAAGCACAGTTTTCAAAGAAGCAGGAACCTCACAAATCCTTGGAAATATTAAGGAATACAAACATCAGTCACATCTTGTTTCAACATCTGTAAGGACATGTCAAAACTTAAAGGAGATTCAGTATGGCTTTTTTTTATGTCTGAATACCGAAAAATAGATGACAGCTGATCAAATCTTGGTTTTATTTCTGTGGATGTTCAGATAATGAATTGAAGTTTGCCTGCATCTTCCTCAGAGGCAACCACTCAATATGGCTATATGTATACACTATTTGCTATCAAATGGATGAACATTACTTGTCCCAGAATTTTTTGCATGCAGTTGTATGAAGGAAAGGGAAGGCTAAGTATACTGCTGAATGAAATGCAGCAGGAATGAAAGGGAAGAAAAATGTGTGGATAAATGCTAACTGAGAGTAGTAAGACTGTACTTTCAAAAAAAACAAGAAACATCTTTTTGTGATGCTGATGCTGACATGGTAAAAGCAAAATTATTTCAAAGCATGTAAATGTAGTAAAAGTTTGTTTGCTTTATCAAACTCCAGAATTGAGTTTCTGCTTATTGACTGTATGCTAGATAGCAAATAGATAGCAACTTTCCAGTTGAGAGACAGAGGAACAAACACAAAACAAAAAGCAGGAAGCAGGATTCTTCTGCAACTGGCTTCTTGCACCCTTCTCTTTTGTGCTGTGAGCATCCAGCTTCCCTATTACTAAGAAGCACTCAGGAAGCTTTCTTGCTGCTAGCTAACTTGAAAGCATGTTGCTGAGTTGAATACCTAGCAAGAGTAATTCTGCTTCATTAGCTGCAGAATGGAGCCAGCAGAAATTGTGCCCCAGAGAAACCAACTGCTGTAGCCTTCCACAAGCCATATGGAGTGGGGACCAGTTGGCCTCCTTCATCCTCAGAAGGTCTGCAGGCGCTGGAGAAGATGCGATAGTATGGAAAGCTGACCAGGAAAAAATCAGATGTTGTAAGGGGCAGGGGGAGGGAATGAATTAATTGTAGAAGAGAGGGTGATTTTTTTTGTGTGTGCTGAAAGAAAGCCATTCCTTCCTGGAATTATATTGCATTTAATTTTCTGATTAAACATTTTGGAGAGTACTCTTTCATGAGAAATACTCATAGGAAAATTAAGACACCTGATTACCATAGCCTTTATTATTATGAATGATTGCAATAAACGAGTAGGGAACGTCTGCTTAAAATTGCCTGACATTTATTGTGACAGCTGCAATTACTGCTCATGGTTCTAAACAGTGCCATTTGTTGTTTCTATTCTGGTACTGCGTTACAAAGCATTACTAGGGATGGATGTTGCCTCGCTGTTGGAAAAGAAGGAAGAGAAATGGGACACTGTTGCTGTGCTTCATCATGACGGGTGTCTGTGTACAACTTTGTGTACTAGTTTTTGAGGTGGAGGAAAGACTGATAACTCTTTAGAGGAAAGGAAGATATTTCTTTGTAACACTAGAACATGCAGTCCTTTCATACAAGCTGTTTGTCCCATGCTGCACAGACAACAGACTACAGCACACTGACCATTTCTATGTGACAACAGCACTTCTGTTTGTATCTATGCTCCTGGTTTTTTTTGGTTACTCATATCTTCTTCCTTATGATTCTGCATCATGCAAGTTGCCATGATTTTTTCTGGGCTGCACTTGCTTTCTGGGATGACAGCAAAGACACTTCCTAATCACTGTTGCCATCTGGGCTCTGTGTTTAAAGTCTGTAAGACACTTTTTTCAGTGGCAAAGAAGGCAGGCATTGCCATCCTTTGGCGATCCATTTACCTGTCCAGCCCAGGCAGTAGCTTTCAGCAGAATTTCTAGAAGCAGCTGCACATTAACATATTATTCACCCATTCTGTTTTTCCTTGTAAATTTTAGGGCATATTTTCCTTCTGCAAACACCTTTTAAATACTTCCTAGTTACGTATTTTTTTCTTGTATTCCCATAAAGATTAAACTTTTTAATCCCCTAACCTCTTGTCTTTCATGTTGGTAAACAGCAACAGACTATACATACATATATATATATATTCACACTTTTTTTTTTTTCCTTATTGAACCTGTAAATTTTCTATTTGTCTTCTGGTTCTTGAATGATGTGGTGGTAAGAAGAATCAGTTTTCTTGTGCTTCATATATATGTCCAGAGAAGGGCAGCAAAGCTGGTGAGGGGTCTGGAGCACAGATCTTACGAGGAGCGGCTGAGGGAGCTGAGATTGTTTAGTCTGGAGATGAAGAGGCTCATGGGAGACCTTGTTCCTCTCTACAACTCCCTGAAGGGTGGTTGTAGTGAGGTGGGGGTCAGCCTCTTCTCCCATGTAACTAGGATGAGAAGGAATGGCCCCAAGTTGCACCAGGGAGGTTCAGGTTGGATATTAGGAGCAATTTCTTCTCAGAAAGAATAGTAAGGCAGTGGCACAGCCGGCCCAGGGAGGTGTTGGAGTCACCATCTCTGTAAGGGTTCAAGAGCCATGTGGACATGGCATGTAACTTAGCGAACATGGTGAGGACATGCTGACAGTTGAACTAGATGATCTCAGAGGTCTTTTCCAATCTTTATGATTCTATGATATTATTCAGTAGTATGTGTTCCTTTATTGTATCCCTATGTAGATGGTTTCCTTTCCCTCTGAGGGTTCATTTCTGTTACGTAACAGGCATGAATTCTTATGACTTGAATTTGTATTCTCAGGTAAGTCATAGCATTCACTTCTGTGTACTGTTTTAAATATGACACTACTCCACTATGGTCGCTGTGACAGACTTTTCAGAAACTTTATAGCCTGTGTCTATGAGCAATTCCATCAGGTTTTTTCTTAGGATGCAAAATCAGTGGGATTCGAGAAAGTAAATAAACCAGAAAACTGCTATCTGATGTTCATTTGGTAAAATCAAACAGCCTTATTCTATTAATTTACAGAATTGCTAAGATAATAGCATTGTGTATTAGTGTTAGTGACAGCATTACTATTAATTTGGTTGGATTTAATTTACTAGATTTGTAAAGATGATAGGAATATGAACAATTTTTTTTATTATTTTCTTTTCTGTGAAAAAGGTCTATGATCATGGATGTATGTGGTTTATTTTGTTAGGTCAAGTTTGAAAAGTATAAGTAATAACCCACATTCTGAATGTTAAATATCTACATTCTGATGTGGGTGTTCTCACATCTCCCTCTGCTTTTCTATATAACACTGTGAATTTCTCCTTCCACTGCCAAGCCCTGTATTTTTTGTGCAATTTCTTTCCACTTTTAAAAAAACATCTGTGTAGCCTGGATTCCTTTATCCACCACTGAAATCAAGATACTGGGAAGGCGACTTGAGGAAATGGAGGGAACAGTGAGATAAGCCACATCATGTGAACTCTGTGCCTATTCTGCTAAACTAGCCTAAGATGAGCATTCAGCATGCCAGATTTTAAGTTTTGAATATATTTAAAAGCAAACATTACTGTAGCTTTAGTGTAGACATGCCTGAGGTAAATTTGAAGTAGGTAGATGTGAACCAGAATGCAAAGGCTAAATACTTGAATAGCAGGTCTGTAAATCTTGTTCTGCTGTTCCACTACACTAATTTTGAGCTGGTTTGAGCTCCCATCCTAAGTGCAAACACTCAAGAGAGCAGCTGGTGTGTGTCACTTCAGTGTTACCATGTCCAAACCTGGATTAATGTGGGAAGCTGGAGCAAAGAGAGCAAAGAGATGCTCAGGTTCCTCTGAAATGCTTGGAGTCAGAATCATCCTGTGCAGAGGCACTCCTCTTCAGTCCTTGTGACCTCCATAGACTATTTCTTTCCTATATCCGCAAGAGGGAAGCACTGTCTGAAGACTGTGCCCATCTGGCAGTAAAATGACTTTCCAGATACACTTGTCCTCTAATGTCACTAGACATTAGAGGACACATAAGACAACTGTGCTCTCAAGTGGCATCTTTACCCAGGTGTATTGCTCAAATTCAGTTGATATAATCTAGCCAGAGGGCTCTCCTTTTCCCTGTTCTATTGTATGAATTAAATTGATATTTTTTAAAAATATGCACCAACAACTGTAGGAGGAAATGCACAAATTAACCCAGTGTTTATGGAAATGGAATAGATGACAGAGAAATATTACCAGGGTGCTGGTTCTTTTCAAAGGGCAAGATGCATGAGGAGTTTCAAGGACACTGTGATTATATAATCCTTATTGAATAAAAGGGGAGAAAAGTTGTGTAGCAAACCATCTAGCTCCTCCAACTGCTCATACTTCTGTCTATCTCACACCTATTCGGGGCTGAGGCAGTCAACATATTTTACCATTGCCAGTTCAGCTATTTTTCAGTTAACATCAGCAACTTGGGTTCACTGTGTAGATTCACCATGTTCTTTAAAAAGGAAAAGAAATATACTACAAGCAAAACTGAAAAAACCCACAAAGTATGGATAAATAAAAAGGGAAAAAAATATCTGAACCTTCTTGAAATCACAGAATATTTGTCTTATTCACAAGAATATTGAAATTCATGCTCTACTCAAATATCTTTAGCAGAATTTGGCTTTGTACTAGCTTAAAGCATCTCTTATTGTTGAGGTTACATTTGTGTATAGATTTCCATACTTTTTTTATTAGTTTAACAAATAGTCCTTCTTTTCTTTTTTCAGGACATAAATTTGTCCTGAAAGCAGAGAGATTGTAATGATAGAGGGCATTGGAGAGGAAACTGAAGGAAGGGATAAGGGGATTCATTTTTATCATCAGAGATTTCCTGTGGAGTAGAGGTGCTCTCATTTCAGTGCTCACAGAATGCTATGGAAAATGTGACACATAAGAAAGTTTAAGTTCAAGTGACTTATTTATCTCGTTAAGCCCCTTGTTATGGAAAAGAAGGGACAATTATTTTGTCTTATTAGGCATCTTGTCATTTTCAGTTAGGATCTTCAGGGTTGTGTCACATCATGCTTTTGTAGTGCTCTAGTGATGAGATTTTGCTTCAATTTTCTAGGTCTTTCTAGTCATTAAAATGATACAGCTAATAATAAATTAGAGACTGTTTTGTAAAATATAGTCTCAGCCATGCAAGCCAAACCAAATTCTCTACTCATCTCAGAATTGATTCCTATCTAATAAATCAGTGAATATTTTATGCTTACTGAGCATATATTCAGGTGAAAAAAGGGGTAACTTTGGAACACTAAAAAATTTTTCAGCTATGTTGACTATGTTTAACAAGTCTGTATGCTGCTTAAACATCAATAAATACCACTGAATGCAAAAAATACTTGAACACTGTTTTAAAAGTTTCCATTCATGGCATTACCTTCCTTTTCACTGCATATTATCAGAGAACCTTATTTAGAGCTGCGTATAACAAGTGTTTTTTTTTCTCTTTTTTATTTTCTTTTGGACAGGATCTATATCATCAGTCATATGACTGTGTCTGTGTCATGTTTGCCTCTATTCCGGATTTCAAGGAATTTTATACAGAATCTGATGTAAATAAGGAAGGCTTGGAATGTCTCAGACTGCTAAATGAGATCATTGCTGACTTTGATGATGTATGTACTTCTAACAACAATCAACATATGGTTTCAATCTTAATAACCCAGGGTATGCAACAGTAAGCAAACATACTTGAAAAGGAGAGTGGAAGAGCTGTCAGAAAAGAACTTTTGTATGTCTGGTCATGTAGAAAGTCTTCCAAGGAGCATTAAAGGAAAAAGAGATTTATGTGGAATAAATGAGATATCGATCTGACATCATATTCAGGCGCTTTTCAGTCTATATAATGAGAATCCAATGCATGTATCTGACAGGGAAATTCTGCCCTTTATCTGCAGTTCACAAGGCACATTACACGCCATATATTAACTGTAGTTCCCAAGTACTAATGCCAGATGTAAAATGCCTAAGTTTGTGTCCTAAATTTGTACATCTTTGGAGAATCCAAAGGAGGGCTTCGAAGGTGCTGAAGGGTCTGAGAGCAAGATGTATGGGGAGTGGCTGAGGCTACTTAATTTAGCCCAGAGCAGTGGAGGCTGAGGGGAGGTCTCATGGTGGCTGCGGCTGCTCTCAAGGTGAGTGGATGGGCAGCACTGAGCTCTGTTCTCTGTAACAGCGACAAGGCCTGAGGGAACAGCATGGAACTTTGTCAGGGGAGGGTCAAGTTTGAGATTAGGAAAAAGTTCTTCTCTAAGAGGGAGTTTGGGCACTGGAACAGGCTCCCCCAGGCAGCAGTCACAGCCCCAAGCTGCAGGAGTTCAGGAAGTGCCTTGACAGTGCTCTCAGTTATATACTCTGATTTTTGGGTGGTCCTTTGTGGAGCCAGGAGTTGGACTTGAAGATACTTGCAGGGCATTTCCAACTCAGGATATTATATGATTCTATAACCTGCATTGTTTTGATTATACAACATGTTGATCGGTTGGCATATGAATGACTCATAGGAATGCATAGTTTTTAACATTCCACTCTCCAAGCTACAAGCAAGTGCAGACTGTATAACTACAGATAGATTGTGAAAAGTCATCTCAAAAGGTCTCACTGAGAACAGTATTTGTCTTTAAAAAAGTTGCTGCTGATAAAGATACCGAAAGAAGGTGTTAAGAGTGTGTCGTGATTCAGAGAACACAGTCTGGATTTGCAGTTCTGCAGCTGTGGAGGGAATTTTAGCATCAAACCCATTTTGATAACTTTGGAATGTTCAAAACAACCTGGGTTATGAATTAGAATTCTTACCATCTCAACCAGAAGAGATGTTTACTTTCAGAAAGCTGCTAACAGCTTAACATTGGCTTGCAAAATGATTTGGTTCCACTATCAAATGAGTGTAAAGCCTACTGATTTTTAAGAGCTATATGGACAGTAAGGTGAAGTTCAATCTCACTGATAGAAATCTAGTCTCATTATGATAAAAAAGTATTTTAGGAGACATGAGTTCCCTTTTTCTGGGAACTATCCCTGTATCTGTTCTTTTGTCCATCCTTAAGGCCATCCTGTATATATTTGTGAATCAAAGTACTGATGCTCTTGAATTCTGTTAGAGAAACAAGCACTTAGAGCAACAATGCTGTTGATCTCAATAATGAAGAACTATTCTTGTTTTCTAGTTATTGTCTAAGCCAAAGTTCAGTGGAGTTGAAAAGATAAAGACCATTGGAAGCACGTACATGGCAGCAACAGGATTGAGTGCTACACCCAACCAAGAACAGTATCAGGTACAGAAAAAAGTTTCTGCTCAATAAAAATCATGCTCAAGTAAAGCCTAAAATTCTGTTCATTAAACAGCAGCCTACATGTAACACTGTGGCCTCAATTTTTCTTCTGAGTGTATGCTTTTGTTTAGAAGTCTCTGAATTATTTTTCTTCACATTGCAGTTTTCAAATGCTGCCTCTGCATTTGTTAAGACTAAATTTGGCTTTCTACTCTAAACGTAATACAGCATTTTATTGCTACATGCTGCAGCAGAAGTAATTGAACTTAGAGTCTAAAGAAGAACATTGGAATCACTATTTTCCATTGAAAGTTGAGAGTGCAAGGTAGCCTTATTAACCATGCACTTAAAGAATCTTCAGACTCAATGCTTAAAGTAGGTTCCTTTGTTTCTGATTTATTTAATATAGTAGGATTGGGAACTGTGTGCAGTCAGTAGAAATGAAGTTCAGGGAAGCAATTCATAACTTCGAAGCAAAAGCTTTGCTTTTGCTGTGATCTTTAGATCACTGGTGAGCAACAGAGATGGCAGTAATGAATCAGTATGTTCCCTGATAAGGATTAATGTCTCCTGACAAGCTCATGTTCCTTCTAAAGAGAAGCAATTAACACCTGAACCATAGACCTTAATAATCTTGAGGACAAAAAAGAATAATTTCAAATTAGCCCTGACATTCATTACAGGGTGAAGATGATGAAAGAAATGCAAGACCTTAGACTGGAGAATACACAAAGGAGCTCTTAAGCACCAGTAAATTTAGTGTGTGTGCTGCAAGAAATGTATTGTTTGAGTTATTTCTGCAAATTACAAATCAGGAGATCCAAGTCTTGGGGTTCCTTTGGTGATTTAGTACACATATTGAAATCCATCAAAACTTAGGTCTCTTCAGTCCGGATACTGCAGGATCCACACATGTTGCTGTGCCTAGTGTGACAATGACTGACAGCAAGGCATATTGCTGAGCACAGTCCCCATTTCAATTCAAGAACTCAGGGAAGACTAAGTGCCCAAAGATAGGGTCTGAATATGTCAGCTGGGTAGGAGACCATCTGTCTTAGCAAGGAGTGAACTCCAAAGGAAACAGACAGGCTTTGTTCATCTAAACAACAGTTCTGGCAAAAGCTACTCCCACCAAGGCTGATGTATGTACTCTATGAATCATCTCACAAAGATGTCATCTGTCCATCAACTCTGTCACTTTATCTCAAGGAAGACTCAGTCATTTCTCATAGAGATCAGTAAGTCTAACTCTTAAGAAATCATTCTGTTGTCAGAATCCTACCCAGGGCTGTGGGAGCCTGAAAATCAATTCCCTCTTTAGCCTAAGAGGACTCAAACTAGTGCTTAAAAATCAGGCTACACTGTCAGTATATGATAAAACTCTATGAAAAAACTCTATAGTCTTAGAAACTAACATGAACCCTGGAATAGCAAATTATTGAACAGGGAATGGGTTGTCTTTCCTTATGTTCCTCCTGCATTTTGTTCATTTTCAGGTCTATTTCATGTTCCCAGATATGCCTCCTTATCTATTTGCCAGATGAGATCAGCTGTGGAACTATTAAAACTGAATCTCACTGGAGCTTAAGCGTTAACAAGAGTGCTGAAATGTGCAGCAATGAGAGGAAGGAGTCTCTGTGGGGCTGACCATAAACATCAATTATTATTAAGAGGCATAAAACAGACACTCAGAAAAAATTAATGTACAAATCCTAGGCACACATGGACAGTGAGTGCTGGTAGGACAGATAGCAACTAATCAGTTGCTTGACAGTCAAAAGAATACGTTCTGAATGTATCAAATCTGTACTGCCTTATCATGTAAGTAAAATGCAACGTCGTCTATTGGCCATTGTTCAATAGAATTGTTGGTGGAGAGGGCATCATCTTGTACATTAGTTTTCTGCTGCAGTCACCCTGGCTTTAGCTTATCTCTGAGAGTTTAAGTGTTTTCATGTTCAGCATATTTTGGAAGTGTTCTCACAGGAACTAAAGCTATAGAAAATAATTTTATTCTGTTTGTTTGGCAATTTAGGAACCTGAACGACAGTATATGCACATAGGAACCATGGTGGAGTTTGCATTTGCCTTAGTGGCGAAACTGGATGTCATAAACAAACATTCTTTCAATGACTTCAAGTTACGAGTAGGTATGTATTATGGGAATTGAGAATATGGAGGAGGAGGATAATGTAGCATGATGTTCAAGCAGATTAAAGCATTACTAGAACTGACCAACAGGGCCAAGGAAGTAGACAGCATCACCTTTACCCTGCTTAGAGGCAGTGTTAATGGCTTTGCCAATGAGCACAGGTGCTGTTGTGGCAAGAAGTGTTTCAAGACAGAAACACAGAAGAAGCGTTATCACTAAGTAAAGAACACTTGGAAAATGTTCTTTACTTGGACCCATGAATCCAATGGTTCTATGGTAACTATATTTTAAAGTTTTTTTGCACCAAAGGAGATAATAGACAGGGCATTGCAAAACTATATGAGTGGCTTTGGAGGGCAGTACCTAAAAGGCACAAATGAGGCTGGAGTTTGAAATAACTTTAGATGTACTAAACTCAAGCGAGCTTACAACAAAGCTTTTTGCTGTTAAACACTGGAGGATATTTCACTTCTTTATTATTCTGTGTATATTGACAAATGGAAGCAAAAATGTCCAGCTACTAATATTAGGAGTATCACTTACGTTCCAGCTTCTAATTGCTTCCCTTTGTGCTCCACAGTATTAATACAAATAATAATAAATAAATAAATAAATAAATAACACAAAACAAACAAACAAACAAACCATCCACAAAACCTATAGTTGCATGAAGTCATGCAAAGGATGATGAGATAAATGAATTCAGATCTGATCAAGAACCATAAATTCCAAGACGCTTATTTCCTGATAGCAGTACATAGCAGTTTTACAGTGCAGTATGTAACTTGGAAAGTGTGAAATGAAAGCATTAAATAAATATTGGATACCTTCAAGTCTTATAAACATGTCTGAAGTATCCAACAGTTATTCTCCTTTCTTGTTTTTCTTGCTGTGCTGCTTGCTTTTCTTCTTGCTTGCTCTTACATTTATTTCACAGTGCCACCCACTGGCTATGCTTGCTACTTTCTGACCTTAAATATTCCCACGTTCCTTTTTGTTTCATATTTGTTGTCATAGTTAAAAATGAGAAAGCACATCTGAAGCACGCCCCATTCTCAATATGTTCCAGAACTTGATGAGTTTAAAAAACATGTAGAGATAGTCTATTTTTGTATAGAATAAGAGTTCTGTTCTTGCCATAGATAATGCTCCATACTTGCAAACATACTGTTTTGTCAACATACATACTGAATCTGCAAACTGATTACATCAGTGCTGACTCTTATCAAGTAGGGATTAAGAGGTGAAACTTTGAGGAGAAAAAAAACATACCCACTTGTGATTTAAAAACATTTGCTATGTGCTATGTAGAAGTTACTCATGAAATAAAGAAAAGGAAAAAAAATGAAAAGATGACGCTGTCAGAAGCTGCTTCCATAGCATTAAACACTAACAGAGTTTGGCTGAAAATCATTTTTGTGTGTGTGTGTGTGTGTGTGTGTGTGTGTGTGTGTACCACAATGATGTCTCAGTGGGGAATGAGTTAAGAAAAGTTAAAGAGAGGGTAAAGCCTGATGGTTTTTGAGCAGTCTTTTGTGGTTGTTCTGCATTGTGTTTTCTGGACTGCATACAAACTGTTTGTTTCTCAAGTGCTAACCACCATATAATCTCCTCCATGCATCATCTCTTCAGGAGCTTCATCTGGTGAACTAAAAGTGATAAAAGCATAAAAGAAGGAGAATAAATCTCAATTGTCAAATCTTCAAAATCTTAAGACAGGGTTGTTGTTCAGGGTTTTGTTTCATTGGTTGAATTAATCAATTTACTTATACATTTATTTTTGCTAAATGAGTCTAAAACAAACTCTAAGAACACTTTAAAGAAATAATACATTTCAGATAGAGGGTTTAAAACAAAACAAAACAAAACAAAAGCAAAAAAAGCAGCAGCAGCAAGGATTAAATCTTCAAAGGTCCATAGGTCCCAGACTGGCACTTTTACCACCTTAACACAGTAGAGGCACCACTGAGGTCAACTTCCTACCACCATTTATGGCCATGAAAGCACCTGATATCCATAGGTACTGCAACCACAGAAATGCATCTTCCTCTGATGTAATCCCCACTTTAAGGACTTGAATGCAAACTGCTATTTGTAAAAGCTTTTCTCAGACAGCATGCAACCCTAAGATTATTGCAGCTCACTTGGTGTCTTGGTTTTCAACCTTCATTTGCTGTGAATGCCAGAATGTTCTTCATGTCATGAGATAAAGGTTGAACATATCAAAATTATTCAGGATAGAAAGGAGCTGTTAAACTAAAATTAGATAAACTTTTGACATTTCTATAACATTCTCTTGCCATAAGGGGTTGGTAAAACACTTGTGAACAGGCTTTTAGTTGCTGTATCCACTAATCAACATGGACCAAATACTGGTGTGTCCATTGACTTGATAATTTGCCAGGTGCACTACTTTTTATCATCTGCTCAATATTCTTTTATAACATAAATTTCTTATGTTTTTCAGGTATTAACCATGGACCTGTAATAGCTGGAGTAATTGGAGCTCAAAAACCACAATATGATATCTGGGGCAATACAGTAAATGTGGCCAGCAGGATGGACAGCACTGGTGTCTTAGATAAAATACAGGTAGTCTTGTTCTGTGCTGGTATTTATCTTAATAATGCTTAAAAATCATCATATGTTTGTACATCAAAGACGTTTGTATTTTTGGGGCTGAAGATGCCTACCATAAAAATGACCTTTCAGAAGAAATGGATCTCAGTCAGGAACATAAAGAATTAAAACGTACAGAAGAAAAATGGGAAGAGAATCAAACCTTCATATTCACCCTACAGAGGAATACAATGGAGGAAATTATGTGTTTCCTGGAAATGTAGCACCAGTTTAAGAGGGGATTTGAGCAAAATAACATTTGTATTCTCTGAATTTCTAAACTCATAAAATATTGGCTACATTATTTGTGAAGGGCATTGAACTTAATTATGTCCATAACTACAGTATATCAAGTTAAATCCATGAAGCAGTGATGAAGTGTTATTTTGCTGAAATATGCAGATAAATAATCTTTATGGTTTGCTATCTGTATAGATAAGAGACAGACCTGTATAGAAAAGACCTTCATTTACTAGTCAGGACAGATGTTTTCTTTATATTCTGCAAGATGATTCCGCTCCGCTCTTTTCTCAGTGTTGGTTTTGTCTTGTTGCAGGTTACAGAAGAGACAAACAATGTCCTGCAAACACTGGGGTACATGAGCACTTGCAGAGGAATCATAAACGTAAAAGGAAAAGGAGAACTGAAGACGTACTTTGTACATACAGAAATGACAAGATCCCTTTCACAAGGGAATGTGGCATCTTGAAGAATGCTTGTATATGTCATTGATACCATATTTTCAGGAAAGTATCACGCACTTTTTAACTACATTTTGGCCCTTAACATGCGTGCTATTTTCTGATATGTGGCACTTATTTTAATATGGCTGCAGAATAGTCCCATGAGCCATCATTTTGCACCTTGATATTCCTGTGTTCAAGGACAGTTGTGATGTACACTATAGGACTGGAAGATTGTACTGCAACTTGCACTGTTATTCCAAGGCAAGAAAAGAAGGAATAGGATTTAAAAGGAGGTAACTCATCCTGAAAGGACTAAAAAGAGATGTTGGTGACAAATGTGGGGAAAAAAGGCAATAAAGCTAGGGGTGCATACTTTTTCCTGATGCATGGTGTTTTCTGGAAAATACAGTCGCTCCCCAATAGCATCCACTAATCTGGTATTAAAGCATACAGTATTTGTAAATAAGTTTACTCGATCCACACATGATTTGGATGTGATCACCAGTTGCATCTCATAGCCAGGGACACGTTGGGTGGCTTGCTGGAATTCTTTCCGAAGAGAGAACTAACAATGCTGGAATAGTTTTGTACAAACGTGTCAAATGTTTTGAAGCTATTGTCTTTTGTAAGGTTAATTCATTAAAAGTTTATATGTAATTTGTCTTACTGTTGCTGTCTCTTAGTTTTGCTTCCTTCTGTGGCTTCTGTCCCTCTACACCTGTGCGTCTTCTGCTGCAGCTGCTGCATTTTATTCAGTAATTAGCTATCGAAGCAGGCTGTGGCAGCTATCTCCATAGCTTAGGTCACTAATATCTGTAAGATTTGCTACTGCCTTTCAGAAATTGCATCAACTCTATTGTCTTCAGTCCTTCTTGGTATCCTAGGCTCTTTGCGCTCATTTGGTCCCTAGGTGATAGAGAAGATTTCAAATCCACAAACATGAACGAGAACGAAGTGGAGGATACTGGAGACATTAGCAGTGTTGCTACTCTACGATGGGCCTGCAGTGCTTAAACAGTAACTAAGAGAAACTGTAGGAAAGAAGAAAGCCTGTGTTTTGTACTTTGACCACCTCTTCTGCCCTTGTATGCCTTTCAGTTATCAATATCCCGATTTCATGGGATATTTAAAATAATCAAATTTATCAGAACATAACTGATGCAGGCTGTCTATTTTTGAAGATACAAAAAAAGAAAGAAAGCTATTTTGTGGATATTCAAGATTAATTTCAATCCTGTTGAATAGTAACTTGCGGATTTTCATAGATGATCATATGTGGGAGACTGAAAAAGCAGGTAAACATGCTCCTTTGAAGGCACTCCAAAGATATTTTTTTCTGTCATGGTATTGAAGTGTTAAGAGTATTCATTGAACAATCTTTTAGATTTCTCATTTGTGAAACATTTATATACATTTGCATTGCATTGGTTTCCTTTCAGAAGGAGTTCCCAAAATATTCCCTGAATAAATGACGTCAGGCTGCACAGCCTCACTGAGTGTGGCAAGGTTACCAACAGCCGCCATCTGCCCTCTAGCAAATTGGAATAGCAGTCAATGTTGAAATGTCAACATTTGGAGTAAAACAGACACCCTGAACGTTTATTTCTTCAATTAAAAATTAAATTAAATTAGGGAAAATAAAAAATAGCTTCAATTTTGAATGTACTCTGAGCCTTTAAAATCATTCTACTGTTATCACAAGTCAAAGCAAACATTTCTCACTGTGGATGAAAACCCTGTAAGTCGATTATATTGTACTGTCATATATATGTGTAGCTTTCAGGTATAACCTGTATATTCAGGGTTTTGTTTTCATTTGCAACATTAGTAAACTCTGTACCTAATTTGATAGATTTGTTTCTATGATTTTTATAAAAGTTAAACTATATTATATTTCTGTAACCCATAAAATGTTAAATTATTTGAATAGCTGTGAGCTGACCGGTCCAATGAAGTGTAAAGATAAGTACGTGGCCTCTGAGAACGTGTTAAAAATGCCCTTGTCTGTGACAACCTGGTGCCCTGGTAATACTCCGGTATTCTCTCATTTTGTACTTGCATTCTAACTCTCGCTACTGTGTAGCCACATCCTGCTAAAGAACAAAAAAAGGTGAATATACATGTAGTATGATGCCCAAAGAAGGGTGCGTATTATCCTTTCTCCAGCCTTTAGTTGCTGAGTATTATTATCTTTCTAGTGCCAAGAAGCTATTTGTATCCAATAAATATTTTTTGTCTTCCAAAGCACTTTACATCTACTGTCTATACTGTTTTATTCCTTCCCTGTCTAAACTGACCCAGAGATCCTCTTTCTTCTGCAGAAATTGCATATTCCACAATAACTGGATATAACACTACTTGATTGTCACTGTATAACTTGAAAGTTTTCTCACAATCATATTTTCTATGTAACTTTAAGGCTTCAGTTCTACAACTTTCATGTTGATGCTGTAGTTTACAGGTCACTAGCAAGTCATAAAGGACATGAGTTTCAAAAGCAGAATGCAAGAGTGCTCAACAACATGAGGCAGCAGCCACACAGTGAATATAAGAGTGGTTCACTCTGATCTGGGAAAACAAAACCCAAACATGAACTCCTTGGGAGACTGCTGGATTTCTGTATCAAAGACAGTGCTATGCGCCCATTTATGGAGGACTGCCAAGGGGCAGGAAGAAAGACTAGGCTTGCAGACATTTTTCTTGACTACAAACATAGTTGTAATCACCTGTAAAGTAATGCTACTTAAATGCTGTTTCCAGAGATAGACATTAGCATCCTATTTATCCTGTATGCAAAGCATTATTCTCTTCATATTCCTTTATGGTTTATCTACTTCATAATCTGTCTACAGACCTTACCTTTTCCCACTGAGGCACAGGTAGCAGGTCAGCCTGCTCATTTCTAAACAGATGGCTGTGCACGTTCGTAGGCAGAGGTGTTGAAATCCTGTCATATTGTTTTCAGAACCTTGTATCAGGACAAACAATTAGCTATATCATCAGGATTATTTACATACTGACAGATTTACTGTTTTACATGATGATTACCTTGTCCTTCGATAATTAATTTTCCTTTTGGTTGTACTTCAGTATGAGGCTTTTTTTCCTCCTGCAAGTGACAGTCTGTCAGTCATTCAGAGCCTTGAAGAAACAAATACTTCTGTGAAATGAATGGCTTGATTTGAGGACGAAACCTATTACAGCGGAAACTGGACAGTTTTAGAGCCATCTGTGTTTCAGCTTCTTTTTCAAGGATGATGGCTCACAGCATTTGTTGGAAAGCCTGTCTCTCCTTCATGGCTCAGGAATACATGACATTCTGATACATGCTGAGGCCAAACAGCAAGGACAAGAGCTGAATTTCTGAGCCTTGATTTAACAGCTGCCTAGCCATCTCTGCTGTAAGTGCCACCAGCTTGAAACAGGTATGTCACCCGGCAGTACAAAGACTGCTACTGTGTTTTTTCTGTGTTTCAATAGCTTGTCTAGTTACATGTCATCTGTCTTCTTGGGTCCATTCTGTCACTATCTGTCCCATCACTGTCTCCTCTGTGACCATTTGCCTCACAGATTAATTTGAAGAATTGTCTTGCTAAGTTTTTCCAACAATCAGTTTGATATTTCAGAATGCCTTTGAGACACTGTTATAAGTATAAAAGCTATAGGGAGGGGAGCGGGAGTGAGGGAATAGTTCAGTTGGAAGGAACATTCAGAGATCATTTAGCCCAACTGCCTGAACATTCCAGGGCTCACCAGAAGTCAAAGCATGTTACTGGAGGGCATTGTCCAAATGCTTCTTATAAACTGAAAGGCATAGGGCATCAACCATCTCTCTAAGAAGTCTGTTCCAATGTTTCACCACTCTCAACAGTGAAAAAAGGCATTGTGCTTTGTGCTTTTCCCATGTGTCCTGTCATTGGTGACCAGGAACTAGAGCCTGGCACCTCATTTTTTGCTTTCAAGGACCTTAAAATTCATTTTACATTGTGGAGCATAGATCTGCACAGAATCACCTCCTTTGACCAGCTGGCTATGCTGTGTTCAGTGCACCCCAAAATGCAGTTTGCCCTCTTGTCCGTCAACGCATACCGCTGGCTCATGCTGTCACCAGCACCCCCAAGGCCTTTCCTCCTGAGATGCTCTCCAGCCATTCTTCTCCCAGTCTGTACCTGCATCCATCCCAGCTGCAGATCTTGGCATTTTACTTTGCTGAAATTCATGCTACTGATCATACCCAATCCTCCAGTCTTATCTAGATCCCTCTGCAAACCCTCTGGATCCCTCCAGAGTCAACAACACCTCCAAGTTCAGTATCATCAACAAACCTGCTAACCTGCATTGAGCTTCTGCATCCAGATCATTGATAAAAAACATTAAATAGAACTGGCCCCAGAACCAAACTTTGGAGAATGCTGTTACTGACCAGCTGCTGGTCTAATGTAGCCCCATTCACATGTAGGACACTTTAAGCTCTGTTGTTCAGCCAGATCATCACCCAGTGTAGTTTGAACCTGTTTATCACACCGTCCAAAAGGATGCCATGACAGACAGTCTCAAAGGCCTTAGTTCCAGAAAGAATATGTGCAGTGCCTCTCCTTCACCCATCAAAGGGTTAGAGGACTTTTCCACATTGGCTATGTCTTTGTTCTTCAAGTGCCTTTCAGTATCCCCAGGACAGCCTTCTCCATAACATTTCCAGGGACCAAAATACTATGTCTGTAGGTTACTGGATCTTCTCTCATGCCCTTATAATTTCTCATCTGTCACACCCAGAGCAGAATTAGAGAGAAACATTTCAAATGTGACATCAGGAATCCTGTATAGCTTAGTTTAGACTTCTGGTGAACAATCTCTTGTAGCTCTATTTACAGCTACAGCTGAGCTGCCTTTTCTAAAATGGTTTGCAGCTTCTTCATGCTTGTACTAAACTACAGAACAGCACTTGCACAGTGACATACATATCTCTGTGTAGGAAGTTGATGTCAGACAACTATTGTTTAAAACTCCACCGCTCACATATTCTGTGGTAATTTGACTAAAGTTACAAGGAGAACCCTAATTAGTAGAGCGATATTATTAGATAAGCAGATGGAAATTGTCATGAATGATTAAAAGTCTATAGAATACAAATTTCTCTCCACTGCACTTAAAAAGAAGCAAGATGCTAGCTACATTATTCAGTTTATCAGTGAATGGAGAATGGAAGCTATGTAGTAGAAATGGGAGGTTTACATCATATGTGGGCTCAACATGCCTACAGGAATTGGTTATAAAGATTTAGGTGTCCTGAATGCTTTGTTTTTCAATTGATGTTCAGTAAAAACCAAGATGTCTGAAAGACTCCTGTTGTGAAAGAGCCTGCAAAAAACCAAATACTAACAGTTATAATAATGGCAGTGTTGCACCTATGACACTAGTACTGCAGTTGCCAAAAAGAGCAGCAATGTAGGTACAATCACAGAATATCCCAAGTTGGAAGGAACCCATTAGGCTCACTGGGTCCAAGTCCTGCTTCCACACAGGACCACCTAAAAATGACACCATATGTCTGAGGGCAGCGTCCAAAAGCTACTTGAACTCCACCAGGCTAGTACCGTGGCCACTGCCCTGGGCAGCCTGTGTCAGGGCACAAAGTGAAGCAAGTCACATATCCCTAGGCAGTACAGGAGGAAAGAGAACAGTTGCATGCATGTATTAATATAAAATAAGCAAAACATGAATATTGAAACTAGGAGCCAGGTGTTACTGGGGCAATTTTAGAGCTAACCTGTTAATAGAGGTTGTACCTGGGAGTTGCTCACTTACAGTGCCCAAAACATGAGCATTCAAATCAAACTGCCTGAAAGGGCTAGAAAACATGCCCACCTCGGCACTGAGCAATAGAAGACACCCCAGGTTCCTCAAGATGCAGATGCCTCATTCTGTGGGACATACCATGTTTTGGTGTGCTTGTTATTCAGTCTATCCAAGCATGAAAATTGCCCCACAGAAAGGAATTTTTGACAAAGGGACATAAACAAACAAGCAATCAACTCTTTTGGTCCAGTTTTGTTCTCATTTTCTTCCCCAGCCTCCAGAGACAGGAATGAGTCAGGAGCTATAAGAAGGAAGGTGTCAGAGGCCACACTGGGCTGGGCACAGGTGAGGGAAGGTAGCTCTGAGGCTGCTGTTTAAAGCCGTGCTAAAACCTCGCACATCACGCTCGTGAATGTTACATATCCAAGTTTAATACGTGACCAGGTCTTCCCCGGGCCGAGGCGAGGGCTTTGCCTAGTCAAATCGCCTCACCCACGAGGGTGCTGGGCCTGGTGCTTCCCCCCTCGCCGACTCGTTCCGCGGCGCCGTGAGACGGCAGAGCGTTACCGGGTAACGGTAACATGGCGTCCTCCGCCACAGCGGCTGCAGGGGAGCAAGAAGGGGACGTGGAGGAAGACGGCAGCGGGCTGGGAAGGAAGCGCCCACCTCCCGTCTCCTCTCTGTCTGCCTTCAGCTACATCCCACCCCGGCGGGAATGCCCGGCGGAGTTGAGCTACTTCTACCGGGTGGCCCAGGTGAGGGACAGCTGGGCAGGGCAAGCGGCAGGCTCCTGGATCGAGAGTAAAGCGCTCTGTGGGTGGGAAAGAGGTTTTGTGGCCGGAAAGCGTTTCCAGGGTGTGAATTACAGGCTGAGGGGGAAAAGATATTAAGGGAAAGTATCACTGGATAGTGGCAGAAGGCAGATAAATGATTGCCCAGTGGCTGCACAGTGATTAACAATACAAGCCCAATTGTTGAGACTGGAGGAGACTCAGGGGAGACCTAATCATTCTCTATGACTCCCTTGAAAGGAGCTTGTGACCAAGAGGGGGTCGACCTCTTCTCCCAGGTAACAGTGATAGAACAAGAGGGAATGGCTTCAAGTTATGCCAGAGGAGGTTCAAGTTGGCTATTAGGAATAATTTCTTCTCAGAAAGAGTGGTGAGGCAGAGGTACAGACTGCCCAGGGAGGTGGTGGAGTCACGGTCAAGAGCCATGTTGATGTGGCACTGAAGGACATGGATGGTGGGGATGAGCTGATGGTGGTTCTGGGTGATCTTATTTTCCAATCCTAATGATTCTATGATTCTGTGACGCTTTTTGCCAGCACTGTTTGTGTGCCATTGTTGAAAGACAGGATTTGCCATTTTAGAGTCAATCCTGTGGATTTCAGCATTACTTTGGGAATGTGCTCAGGGCCAAATGTTAAGAAGCACAGGTGGCGATGTGCATAACACAGTGTGGTAGGCAGATGACAACATGAGTAGGGTTGGGGAAGGTTGAAGGTCTTGGCTGATGCACTTGGGGTTGATGGAACTGGCAGGGAGAATGGCTATCCAGGCTGTGTGGAATTAGCAACCATATGCTGGTATTTCTGTTTACAATACAAAATTTGCTTTCACAGTCCCAGTGATTTGATTAAAAAATGAAAAAGACCTGTATGTCAGAGGCTGAAGCAGAGAGAAATAGAGAAAGATGTTTTAGCATGTGTCCCAAAGCCAGAAATTTCCACTTCTTAATCCTTTGGCTGACAACTACTCCCTGTACTACTTTACATAAGTTATCATACCCAGTTTATGTCCTGCTTCCTCTTCTGTGACATGGAGAAAGCTTTTATCTATTTTTTTGTGTGGTTGGAATATTAATGTATATTTGCAAAGTGCTTAGCCTCAGAAGCAATACATGGAGGATGCCCCATCACTATGGTCTAGTAAATCTGCATTTAATAACAGAAATAGCAGCAAAGAGTTATCGGGATTTGTAGCACAGAATTGTCTCTGTACAGAAGAACTTTAACAGATCACCTGGGACAAGCACTAATTCTTAACAGGTTGGCTACCTGTCTGCAAGTTTCAGAAAAATGATCTGCTCTGACACAAGTAACAAGTAATAAACAAATAATGCCACATGAAGGAGAACAAAGAGCAAGTAATATTCCCACTAGTGAGCACAAATTATATGCCTACCAAAATTCTAAACAAAACTGACAGCATGGAGAGGACAATCAAGGAAGCATGGAAATAATGGAGGTAGAAATTAGATGCAATATGCTCTTGAACATGCCTGAAATTTTGTGAGGCTTGATGATTTCTGAGGAATGAAGGGATGTGATGTATAGGTTGAAAATCAAACCACCTCTCCTCTTGGCAGGACCAAGAAGTAGAGCTATGCTTCCAAAAGAAACCTGTGATTGTGGTGATACATTGCTAACATTCTTACCTGAGATTTCCTTCTGAGAGAACCATGATAGCCTTCTTGACCTGCCCTGACTTGGATGTTTTTGGAGGACAGTAACGGTGCCACTCAAAGGATATGAATTCTCCAAAGGCTAAATTAAGCACACTGTAAAATTAGAGATTTTAAAATGCACAATTTTTTGAGTTTATAGGAAGTCATGCATAAAACCAGCAATGCATTGACTTGTTTGCCAGAATACAAACTTTTTAATGAACAGCATAAACAACTGACAGCGTATTACAACAGGGGATTTTGTCCTTTCCTTGAGAATGTTTTTTGTATTTGAAATTTCTCCACTGATAAATTTATTTATTTTTTTAATTGAATTTCACTAACACATTTTTTAGCAGATCAAATCTTTTGTGTTATTCAGCTGCAACTCTGTCAACAGATATCATAAATGCAGTAATATTCTAGGTTGTGGTTTGCTTTATTTTCATGTGTGGCCGATCACAGGATTATACCACTGTGGCAGGTTTCTGAACTCTTCTCAGTTCTGCTTTAATTAGAAATTAAATGGTGGTTCCACTACGGGACACCTTCACATTTTTCATTCCAAATGAATTTTCTATCCAAAAGTTTCAACAGATTGCAGGGAAAAATTGAAGTAATTTGCCACGAGGGAAATTTCAAAGATGAATGGATTGAAAATAAAAAATCACGTATCAGTCAGTTTTTTTTATTGCAAGTTATTTCAGAAGAATGACCCAACCTTGCTAATGGTAGCTCAGATGTATTACAGTTGTCATACTCTAATGTTATGCGTCCACTGATTTATTATTGAATCCTCTGTATACATTCTGTATCCTATGAATTTAAACAGGACTGTTATTTAGCCATTTTTTTTTTTCTCCTCTTCTAAAGACAGGAGGGGTTTCTACTTACGATTCCATTTTTAAGAGACCAGAGGGTTACAATGAAAAACTTCACCGATGTGACAGAGAACATTCAAGGAGTCGTGGTCTTCACGTTAATGATGAGGTAATCCTCTGATAATTTCAAAATTATTTTTATTAGAGGTACTTTATACATTTTGACATGGCTGGAGATAAGCGAAGGCACCTGAGCTAGCTCTTGCTCTTTGTGTCCTGTAGGTTTCCAGATCGCAAGCCTTATTTAAGTTAAAGAGTAGGGGAAATATGTGCACAGAGAGCCAAACCCTCTGTTACAGAGTTTCAGGATTACCTCTGATTAGTCTCTGCCTCTTCTGAGTTTGCAGTTCTGGTTGTCCTGCAGCTACTTTTACAATGCTGAAAACTCTTCTACCTGAGAGGGATGGAGCTAGGGGCTGCACCTCAACCCCATACTGATATCCTCATTCCCTGCACCTTACTGTGTGAATCCGTGTTTTCTGAGTCATCCCAAGACTCTAAAACTGGTGTGCTTGTTGATCACATTTACACCAGGTTGCTCTGCAGGAAGGGAATTCCTAGGGAGCTCATGCAAAGGACAGATCAGACAACCACAGACATGCCTGGAGAAGGCTAACTGAAGCAAAAGTGTTCAAGGACAGAAGAATTTGGGTTTAGTGTGTAGCCTGATAAGTAAGGAAGTATGCAACCATACTTTTAAATAGATGCCTTGAAAATAGGAATACTATAATATATATACTTAGATATAAAGATATACCTTTTCCTTGCAGCATATGAATGATACATATATATGCACACATACAGATGCAGAGGATGTCAAAAAAAATAAAAATAAAAAAAGATGAAGCACAACCTCTGTGTGCTAATGGCCTATAAACTGCAGTGGATTAATAAGATGGAAAGATGACGACGATAGGCTAAGAATTGTTTCCTCTGTTAGGTATGATAGACATAGAAGAAGAGAGAGAAAAATATGAAATTACTGTAATTGCTGTGAAGTAAAACTGTTGAGATTTTGGGACAAAGCTTGTAATTCCTCTCACAGCCCTTTATGCCAGACATTTCACTGCACAGTCATAATCCCCTTCAGTTCTATCAGACAGTGCAAAAAGTAATAGGTACTCTAAAAGGAGTCATGAAAGTGCCCCTTAATATTATCTGCTCCTGCCTAATAACTCACCTGCAAATCTGCAGGAGGTCAAAAGCCATGTCAACAGTCAATCTAGTGAAAAATGAGCCAATCGCTCCACCTCCTAGCCAGTATCAAACCCAATATCCAAGTGTGATGTTTATGTAGAAACAGTTTTATTAACAAAGCTTTAAAGTTTCTTACTCAGATTTTGCTTCCCTTCAGTACAAGAAGTAGTCACCTTTAAAAGATTACCTGCTAAAGCAAGTGCTTATAGGCCAGAATGCATAGTAGTTCTGCTGGTCAGAGCACACAAGTGACTGCCTGGGAACTGTTCTAAGCAGGTGTCCCTTAATCCAGTCCTTTAATTAGCATGGAGGCACATCAAAGCCACAGCTGTTAAAGGATGCAATATGATCCTTATGCATGGGATGACACCCAACACTGGATTTACCCATAACTAAATGTAGGTCACGTACTCAGCTCCTGCTCCTTAGTTACCTCAGTGGCTCTCACAGACCTTGTATAATACCAACTATTTTATGAAACATAATAAGTAAAAATGCTGAAATTGACATTTTTCTAATACAACACTGGAAGGAGGCAGGTGGGATTCTTTACAGTACACTTCTTTCTTTGAAGTGGAAAAAAACCCAAATCACTACAAGCAAGCCTTTCCTTTCCTGCAGAGCGTGGGCACACCCTGGGAATCCAACAGTACAATCATAGATAGCTCAGTTTAGCTGCATATAATGCAGTGACTAGAGCAAGAGTGTTTGCACATGGCTGCTATTGCTGATTTCAAGTGTTAACAGTGATAGAATTACATGCTGTGAAGGCATATAATGAGATACTTTCCAGTCAACTGTGGAAAATTTGATATCTGTTGAATGCAGAACCTTAAAAATCATGGAATACTGGTGCATAGTCAGTGCTGTGCTACCAAGGATGCTGAAAATTGAATCTTACTTATTTAAAGGAAAAATGAACTACCTACAGTCACATATTGCTACTTGCCATTGGCAAGCGAAATCTTTTTTGGCTAGCAAAGACTATTTTGATGTTACAAAGACTGTCTCATCTCTGTGTCTGGTGTGATCGTGGAGCAGATCCTCCTGGAAATTATTCTACGTTACATGGAAAACATGAAGCTGATTGGTGACAGCCATCATGGCTTCACTAAGGGGCAAATCATGCCTGCCAAGTTTGGTGGCCTTCTACAGCAGGGTTGCAACACTGGTGGATAAGGGAAAAGCAACTGATGTCATCTACGTGGACTTGTATAAAGCATTTGATACCAACTTGCACAACATCCTTGACTCTAAAACTGGAGAGTTCTAGGTTTGACCCATAAACCATTTGATGGATAAGGAATTGGCTGGATGGCTGCAGGGAGTTGTGGTGAACAACATGATGTCAGTTAACAAGTAACCAGTAGCAAGTGATGCTCCTTAGAGTCAGTATTGGGATAGACACTATTTAGCATCTTTGTCGGTTGCATGGAGAACACAACTGAGGGCACCCTCAGTAGATTTTCTGATTATGGTGGAGGGAAGAAGTGCCATCCAGAGGGACCTGGGCAGACTTGAGAAGTAAGCCTGTGCAAACCTTGTGAAGTTGAACAAGGCCAAGTGCAAGGTCCTGCACCTGAGTTGCGGAAATCCCAAGCACAGATACAGAGTATCTGTGCCAGAGAACTGGCACAACTTGCAGTGCGGCTGCCCCCCTGCCCTGTGCCATCATGGTGGTGGCCCTGACCTGCTGAACAGCCTGGCCTGGTCTTGGATGTGCAGCCATCTCTTAGCACCAACTGGACACTGGTGAGCTGTTATTTCTATCAAGGATGAAACTCAGGGCACAGGATACAGCGCAAATCACTTTATGGATTTTGATACATTGGCTAAATGAGTACAGTGAATAGCTGGGTCCTGCGCTGGATAAACAACTGGCTGGATGGCCTGGCCCAGAAAGTGGTGGTGAATGAAGCTAAATCCAGCTGGTAACTGGCGATAAGTGGTGTACCCCAGGAGGTGATGATGGGGTCTGTCTTGTTCAGTATCTTTATTGATGCTAGGAAATTCTTTACTCAGAGAGCAGTGAGGCAGTGGCACAGGCTGCCCGGAGGAGCTGTGAATGTCCCATCCATGGATGTGTTGAAGGCCAGGTTGGATGGAGCTCTGGACAACTGGGTCAAATGAAAGTTGTCTTGCCATGGCAGTGAGGCTCAAACTAGATGGTCTTTAAGATCCCTTCCAACCCAAACTCTTCTATGATTCTGTGAAAGGTTCTGTAATTTCTTCAATGTTTATCCACAGGTGAGAAGAGGGGGACAAAATGGTCCGATGTTTCTTTTCCTGACATTCTTCTCAATTGTTGATTTTTGTCCTGGTGGGTTTCAAAGTTGGTGAACTGAATGGCATTTAATGGCGTTGTGCAAGATAAGCAGATGAGCTGGCAGGAGGGTTGAAGGAAGAATAGTTGTTTGTTCTATTTTATTTGGGAAATAAAAGGGGGGGGGGGGGGGGGGGGGGAAGGGGGAGGTGGCGAAGTTGTAGAGGGGAACAGTGCTTACTACAGCATCTTTCCAACAATCCCAGATTTAGATTTGTCCATCTTTCAGGATATGTTACACCTGACTGCCCTGCTGTGAGGCTATTTGGACCTCTGCTTCATCTTGCATTCTCACAGGAGGTGTGGTGGTGGTTCATGTGTCTCAGAGGTTCTATCATAAATTTTAATGACTCAGACTTGTGTTGTAGCAAAGATCTCATTTACTTGCACCTCAACTGTAGTGTGGGGTCTCTATTTTTGGTTCTCCTTGTAGATGTTATTTATGTTATAGTAGTAGGCAAATACGTTGGAGACCAAGGCTTATTGTGTTAGCCAGTGTGCAAACATACAAGCAGCCTGATAAATCTGAGACCTTTGGCAAGGGAAAGCAAAACAAACAAATCCTGCCTGCCTTTCTCTTCTGACTCCATAGCTCCCTGTTGCTGCAGCACAGGAAGGAACTGCAGATTGCAGATAATATTTGTATGGTCACTTAAAATACAGTTTATTAAGGACGGGCTTAGAATAATCCTGTCTCAGATGGATTATTTTTTACCAATTTCACTTCTTATCATTGCAGAGCAGTTATTTCTATAATCTTAGAGCTACAGACCGTTTTAGTAAAACCTTTCATTGTGCAGAAATCCAGTAGCATATGCTTTATGTCCCTTGGGGAAAAGCTGCATGGGCCAGTTGTTCAGCTTTTATTTAAGCTATTTTGTCTGTGTACAGTGGTTTCACTGAATTGTGCAAACACACTCCTTCAATAAGGTATATAATTCAAACCTTTAGTTTTGTGCAAGTCAGTGTACAAGAAAAGAAAAAAATGCAATGTGTTATTTCCCAGTAATGCAGTGTTTACTTTGCCAGTAATCACACAGGGTGTGAGGGTGTGTATGTTTTGTGTGTGTCGGGGTGTGTGTGGGTAGATGGGTGTGTGTGTGTTTATGTAGCTTAGGTGTTGTCGGGGGGCACAATTCCATGTCTTCTCATCATCCAGCAATACTATTAATGTACATAAAAAAACTAGGTTAGGAATGGAACCGTGAGAGTGCGGATCACTACTACATAAATATACCTTTGTATAGCAGATGCTGTACTGTTCCATCTGTTCTCTTGCCCTCAGGCACAGTACATTTAGCAATAGTTAACTGCCAAGTATTCACTCTGTGATATTCTCGTAAGGAGAATGTTACATTTTCACAGGAAACGGCAAGACCTGTCGCTGTTTTGTCATCTTCGGAGTATGGGAGACGCGTAAGTAACCACACAGAGCAGATGAGCCGAAGTCATGCAAGGGTTAATTGTGTGCAGGCAGAATTCTACAGGAAAAATGGCATCACCTGCTTATTGGAAACACCTTCTCCAAGACTGGATCCATGATAAAAGTCTCTCTTAGCTAACATTGCCAGCAATGTTTGTGTGCAAAAAAAAAACCTGTCAAAGTGCAAAATAGTGCTTCTGCCGTTTACTTTGTGTTGTCATTAATGAAAATGACTTATATGAAATAACTGCACTTTTCCTCATGCTGATTCAAATGGTTGTTTTCTCCTTCTAGTCTCTTAGAAGTCTCATGTAGGACATCCACAAAAGCTGAACATTTTAAGAAGCAACACTGGAAATTAAATCTGTTCTGTCAACAGCCGTCTGTGCTATTTCAGGCAGTAACTCGACATAATTGTTCACTGACTTAACATTAAATTTGCCCCTCAGGATATCAGTGGTCACTGATTTCTTAATACTTACAGTTCTTTTTTTCTGCAGAACAGTAATTCAATCAGTAATTCAACCTAGATTTTCCAAAAAGGATGAGAAAGTAAAAGAAGATCTGATTTCTAGAAGTAATGAGGAATTTCACTAGGGTTCAAGTGGTAGCCAAGTTAAAGGGAACTCATCAGTGCTTAGTATGTAAAAAGACAATAAAATTTGCATTTAAATAATTTTAGGCATCCATTTTGCTGACATCAGTTAAAAAAAATGCTGTCGGGGGATTGATCTGTCACAAAAAAAATCACTTTTGATTCCTTAGCCAGTGCTCTACTACTAAGAAAGTAATAACTAGTTAGTTTGGTATAAAGCATAAAAAAAAACCCACACCACAAGTCACTTTAAAAGTATGTCTAGAGATAAATGTCTACAGCCACTTAAACACCTGCTTCCTTCTATTCTCATTGAATCTCATAGTGGAGTTTTAAGATGTTTTCAGGAAAAGAAAGATCCGCAGGTTGTGCATCCTTGTGGTTCTGCAGTGCCATTGATCCTGTTGTTGTTTAAAGCTGAAGCAATATTGATACTGTTCAATATTGAAAACTAAGCCAGACTGATCATGCTTGTTTAAGAGGGACTGAAGTCCACAGCATTGACTGATGCTTTACTTCTTTCAAATACCAAAATAGGAAATAAGTCTGCTAGGAAAAAAACAATACAAATAATACAAATAACTACTTCCTCTAGGGCCTGGATATGCAGTGAACCAGGCAATCAATAGAGCATTTGGTATGATGTGAAGAGCTGAGTATACAGAGCAGTCCATTTTTAGAGGTGTTTGGCACTTTCAGTATTTATGGCTTGTAATGTCCCCTTTTTCAATGAGTAATGGCTATGCACAAGAGGGCAGAAACTGCTACATTCCTTTTCAACAATTAATACTTCATTAAAAAAATCCAGCATTAAATGAAAAAGAATCACGCACAGTATGAATGAAGTAAGAATGTTTTCTAACAACACCAGAACACTTTACCAAGGGTATCACAAGTGAAGAATCACAAGTGAGACAAAATGTGACCATATTCAATAGACATTGTTTTTAGTTTGGTAAAGCCAGTGCAAATTACTTCATTCAAAGTCTCGCTATACTTACAAACCATCTGTGTTCAAATAACTACGAGAAAAGATGTTTGAGAACACTACCACCTTCTGGCCAATGTGAGAAACGTGCATCTCCAGATGACTTCCACCAAAGGAGTGTAATTTAGCAAGATATCAGCAGTACTCACCTGTGCTTGTGTCATCTTCTTCTCTTTCAATACCATCTCACACTCACTTCTGAATTTTTCCACGTTTTTCCTCCTATGACTTGCTTCTCATTCAGTGACTGACTTCTTTTAGTGTTCAGTGTCGAAAGAATACCTTCCATAAAATTTTTCTGTGTGCTATTTAGTGATAAGCACTCTACAGCTTCTACCTCTGTGCAATAAGCTAGTGATGCTGTGCACTTACTGCAAATTTAACTTTTATAAAACACTTGGAAACATCACATGAAAAGCTGGGAATAAACTGCATGTTTGTTTTTTTTTATGCTGTCAAGAAAAAATACTGATTGGTTGTTATGTACCATGGCACATTTTGTACATTCAGCAACAGCTAATAACCTTAAACGTCCATTGACAGGTGTGAGTTAGAACCAGTGAAAATACAAGGGAAATGCAGCAGTGACTGTTCAGCACTTTTATCTGTTAATATTATACAATAAATATTTACATAAAACTTATTTAAGAAAATATGTTGCTTTTTATTACTCTTTACATATTAATTGTTCCAAATATTGGAAGATCACACATTCAGAAGCTGAAATCATCTTAGATAGAGTTAGTTATTAGAATTGTTCTTCCACGTGTAATATGTACACTTTATGGTACAGGAGGCCAAGCTGTGACGCAGTAGTATTCTCCATTGTCAGCAGTCATGTCCTTGTGTATGAGGAAATATCTTTTTGTGTAGATATTCTGCCATTTTTCTGCAAGATTTTATACTTTCTACCTCAAAAAATGGAACCTGGAAATGAAATCAAAATGATTGCTGGAAATATATTTTAATAAACAAGAGTAAGTTTAATGTTCATTAAACAGACATGTAATTACACATCAGAGTTGCATTTTAAAATAAAAAACATTTACTCCTGAGTTTATTATTGACCTGTAAGTCTTGGGGGAAATCACAGGAATAGTGGTTACTGCAAAGCAGTATAAACATAAGAATTATGTTTATTACAGTTTAAAGATAAGTTAAATACAACGCAGTTAGGCTTATGTGCTAAGCACTGTTTGAAGCAGTCACTATTTGTGTAGGCAGAAAGCACTAAGTCATCCAAGAAAAAAATGAATTTATGTAATGACAAAGGCAAAAGCTAGGCAAAGAGAACATAAGGGCAATATTATACCTACCTTAGGGAGTGATTGCAACTACAGTTTTATACATTATAAAAGAATCATTTTTCACTTGTTTTGTTAGCCAGAGTAAACACTGTCAAGGGACTTTACCTGCACAACTTTATAACCAAGTAACTGAAGATGCCTCTGTTTAATAGCTTCCTCTCCCAGCAGATTGTGGCTATTAACACAAAACCTATTTTGACCATCAACACAGAGCGCAATTCTAAAATCAAGAACAGAAAAAAAAAAGTCCACTTAGTCACCAGAACTGCTGCGATTCTTAACAAGAATAAGACAGTACCTCCTCTTATTCCCAAATACCTCCTAGAATTAAATGTAGGCAGGGGTTACCCACTTCAGAACTATGTATGTTACTCAAAGGGAAGGAGGGGGAAAAGACTGAAGTTTAGTTAAACTTATCTGAAAAGCGAATTTATATGCTCTAAACAAAAACTGCCACACAAGTTAATGACAAGAATTTGGTAGTTTTAACACTAGTATTGGTAAGCTGTTTTCAATTCTTCTAGCAGGAAAAAACAAGCAAATACTTGTCACATCTTGGAAATATCTAGCAGCTGAATTTCTTCAACACATTAGTGATTCAAATTAAACCTGTATATGTGGTTGGCAAGCATCATGGACTGCAACCATATTATTTCTACTTGGTACAAGTAGAAGAAAAGTACAGATCTTTCATTTGACCAGCTTTGTCTTTTTTTGCCATTGGTTGTAATGCAAAACTTCAAAGTTGTTGAGGTCAATGCAAAATTCCAAATAACTTTATTTTTGCCAGGGATTTTACCCTGGATACTTTTTATCAGTGTTAACCAGCATTTTACCAGTGGCATCTTTTATTCTCTTACCGTGTGTGTACTTCTTCACATTGAGTAGCGGGCAGCACAAAGCCTTCTTCATCTAATTTAATCTCAATATCTAGTATGGATGAAATGGTAAGAGAAATTAAAACCCATTTTGTGTAACGAACATCTTACTGTGATTTTCATGCTGCCAACCTTCCAGCTCTCCCATTCATTACTCACCACCAAAGTACAGAGATTAAGCACCACAGTGGCACCATTTCATTTTGCTTTAAATGAAAACAACCGTTTACAAGGAAAGGAAAAGGGAAGGTGACAGTAAAAATAAAGAATAACCGAGTTAGCATCTATTTTCAGTGCAATCCAGGTGTGTAAACAGTGCAGTTATTTTCTCTCCTTGTTAAAAATCACTTTGAAAATTACAGTATCTCAGAATTGTAGGGATTGGAAGAGACATCTGGAGACCATCTAGTCAAACCATCTGCTAGCAGGGGTTTCCTAGAGCAGGTTGCACAGGAAAGTATCCCATTCACTTACATATTTACGTAAAAAAAAATAAATAACTTGCTTGTGTTCAGATCTGTAAGCAATTGCAGAAGTCAGTCCAAGGCCTGTAGCTTCATGGTACAATTACAGTATTTGTTACATGTACTGTAAGTGCAAAGTTAAAGCTCCCATTATGTTTCCTCACTTCAAACCTCCCGCAGAGCTTTCTTTGTATTCCAGTTTACATTTTCCATATTTGCACAGTTAAGGATGCAAACAAAGGGAATAAAATCTTTTTTTTATTTCCAGAAAATAAATGGGATTTTTGATAGCATAAGTACACATTTCATTAGTCTGAAAAACTAACGTTACTTACCGACTGTATAGAAATACAGTGTTGATGCCTGTGATGAAAAATATAATCTTTTTTTCAGTAAATACAATAGTCCACTCTTCACCTTTTTGAAGAGGTGAACATCCAGAAAACAGTGAGTTGTGAGAAAGGCATTTACTTGATACTTTGGAAGGAGTCTGGGACCCTGTACAATGATGGAAAGCCCAATTAGACAAAAGCAAAGGGAATATAACCTTTCTGCAATTACAAAATAATTCTGCAATAATGTAACAAAATATATTTGGTGTATTTCAAAGCTACGTCAAATGAGAACCTTAGTCTGAGGTATGACCTGCTGGAAAATAAAACCAACCAATCAACCCCACCCCCAAACATCAAAACATCCTCAGCAAGCTTATGTGCTATCATGCTGAATTTATTGCTCATGAGAACTGCACAACTGTTTCCATTCCTCTTCACCAGGCCAACATCAAGGTGGCTGATCTTTTACGTGCTCTAAGGCTTTACAAACCAAACATTAAAAAAAGGTAATAGTTGCTGGAAAAGCACTCAGAAATACATAAAATGCACCTAAACTTATATTCACCTATATGCACCTATATGCACCTAAGCTTATATTCAGTTCTGTCAAACAGACACGTGGATCAATCATTCAAACAGGTAGAAACACTTCATATTTACACCAAGAAATACAGGCTGTTTTATTCAGTTCCAATGTTTTTACAGGAAAGACAGCCCTCAGCTTCTATCAATGTGCTTGTACCTAATGACCTCATCACCTGCTTTTAGCGTCAGTTCCAGTTTTGTATCTACCATACCTGATAAAACGGGCACTCCAGGGTAACGGTTAGAAAAAGCTGTGTTAGCTGGGAGGCGACAACTCTGTCCAAACCAGGTGGCTGAGCTGAAACGACAATATTCAAGTTGACAGGTTTACTTTCAGCAGGGTATCTTCACACATGCTGTCATGCAGAAGTAAGGAAAAGCGATTCAGTTGAACATGCAGAGAAGGTATATTCATCCTTATATGAATGAACAGAAAGATCAGCTGTGAAATGATGTATTTAGAAAAATAAGGAACTGATATACAGAACTACATAAATACACAACAAGATCTTGGGACAGTCAGAACCTTTCACGAAAACAAAGGAGGATCTGAGAAATGCAAGATATTCTACAGGAAGGCATAAACTTCAGTTGAAGTCTTGGACAACAATGCATTTCCTTCTTCCTGGAGCCCTCTGAGAATGGAACTGTAGTGCTTACTACTACAGGCAGAAAAGGAGCTCAGGGCTTGGAAGAAATAGGGGCACAGAACAGAGAATGCTGGTTGGCAGATATGATGACAGTGGGAAGAAGCATCACGTAACCACATCAGATTATAGCTCAAAGTAATTTGTAAAGCAGGACAAAGCATCAGTCTTTATGAATCAATAGAACATGTGAGCCTTAGAACACAACTGAAAGTGCTTACAGTGAGAGTGGGGCAAGTCTCTTCTCACTGGTGACAAGTGACAGGATGAGGGGAAATGGCCTCAAGTTGCACCAGGGTAAGTTTAGGTTGGGTGTTAAGAAACCCTTATTTACAGAAAGGGTAGTCAAGTACTGGAATAGGCTCCCCAGGGAGGTGGTTGAATTGCCATCCCTGGATGTAAACACACTCTTAAACAAGAGCCGTTTGGATGTGGTGCTCGGGGATATGATTTAGCAGAGGGTTGTCAGAGTTAGGGTACTATGGTTAGGCTGCAGTTCGACTTGATGGTCTCCAAGGTCTTTTCCAACCTGGGTAATTCTATGATTCTATGATTCACATTTTTAATCTAGATATTTTAAGATAAAAGCCAGCAGTTAAGGATAGGCTGGTATATTATGACACTACTATGTTTTTCGGGCTTATTTTAATTAACTAAGCCACAAATTAGGCACTGCAAATTATCTTCTATCTTTTGATCACTTTTCTCCAGTTACCCTGATCAGGTCCTTGCTGATTTGATAGGATTAGACATACCATAAAGTAGCGAGAAAAGGGGAGTGCTGGTGGAGAAACTTTGCTCCTTACCTTGAAGCCGCTGAAGAAAATAGGGACTAAATATTTTTGGCAGAAAATTTACTGGATAACGCTGAATAAGAACACACGAGTGCAGCAGATTCAACAAGGCGTGAGGCTGAAATTGACTAAAACGAGTACGTAGTATTGCTTCAAGCTTCCTAAACAAGGAAGAAGCATTTGGAGGGAGGTAGTTCAGAGTCCCAAATGGGACAATATATTCAGCAATCTGGTCAGTGGTAAAGCTGTCAGCATTAGAAATGAAACCTTCTGCCACTGCATCCAAGATAGGCTTGGAAAGGATCTTCTTTTGACAGCAGTACTGCATGACTTTGCTGACAGTTTCAGGATGCATAGTAGGGATGGACTTGGGAACATGCTTCTCCAGTGCCTCTGTAAAAACTTGCTCACGGTGTCCAAAGAACAGGAAGGCTTCCAGTACACTTACCAACTCATCGTCAGTAAAGTAAGGAACATGTTTCACAGAATGCTTACATAGTGCTAAGATTAAGGGAACTACCTGAGTCTGATGGAGAGCCACCAGTGAATTCAGTATTATGCTCGTGAACTTTGGATTTAGCTGGTAAGCTATGGTTAAAGTGGCTCTATTCATTCTGTTCAGCAGGTCGTGGTATTGTTCCCTTTCCCTGGCCATCACCTGCAGTATCCTATATACTACCGCCATTTCCCTAGGACTCCAGCTCTTGGTGTCTTTCTCTTGCATGTGGCTCACAATCTGTTCCAGCATAGCACAACTTGGGACTTCCAACTCTAGCAAACTCTCTCCAAGAGAACACAGATTGTCAACAGTCAGCTTTCTGTTAGCAAGCCGCTCTTCACTCTCTGAAAGCAAGCTTGCTATGAGTGTACTTTGGGGATCTATGCGAAGCTTTATCAAAGCTTGCAGTGCGTTCAGCAGCCCGGTGTTGGACAGTTTTGAGGATTCAAATTCGAACTGAAAGCATAATGCCCTGAAAACTTCATTCTCTAGCACATCTTCAGGGTTCTTCAGGCCATCGTCATCCACCTCAACTTCAGAAATCCTCTGCAGGGCTCCCGATGCCATAATATCAGACATAACTTCCAGGGAGCGAAGAAACTTAAAAATCTCTTGCGTCGTATGGAGGCTTTTCAATGTCCTGAAGAACATTTGCTCATCCATCCACCGCTCATCAGCTTTAGCACTGCTCCCAGCATCCCCACGGAGATGCACCGTTTCATTAACAGAAAGGGACTGCATCCGCAGCTGCACGTGGTTTTTCCGACAAAACACATCCCGACATTTGTCATGGGAACGCAGCACCCTCGCGGCTGTGGGACTATAGCTCTGGGGCTTTCGCCGTTCGCTGACGGAGCTCAAACCTTTTCTTAGGGTCATCAAAATACGCCTGCTCGCCGGTGCGCCGGGTGAACAGAAGTGGAAGCTTTTCAAGCTGATCAAAGCCATATCGGAGGGAGCGTGTCCTCAGAAGGCACCTAGAAGAGAAAAAAACGTGAGCGCACGAACCCGCCCCTGCCTCTCCCCCTCGCTCCTCGCCCTCCCTCGGCCCTTCGGGGCAGCGCGGGCCCGATGAAGCCTCACCTCCACCGCCATGACGGGCAGCGCGGCACGTCGGGAGTTTCCGGCGCTCACCGGCTCGGCTCCGGCGGGTTACGCGGGCTCCGTGCGCTGCTCTCCCCGCTGCCGCCTGGGCCGGAGCCCCAAAGCGAACTGGCTGCCGGGCCGGGCTGCGGAGTGCCAGGGTACCAAGCTGTACGGAGCCGAGGCTTGCGGCGTTCCGGCTGCTCCGGCTTCCGGGGGTAAAATCAAAGCGGATGTGTCCTCACTCCACGCTTCTCCTCTCAGCCCGGAGGGACAGGAAGGGGACGGGTCTGTTCTGCTGCCGGGTACAGAGTTGTTTCCCAGCGAGCCGGCTGCTGTTAAGAAAAAACAACAAACCAACAAACAAAAGAAACCCAACGATAAACAGACTGGCCTGACTCTGAGGTCGCGGTATCACCGTCCAGTTTAGAGCCTACTGAAGAGCGTAAAGGTACTGGGGAAGTGTCTACTGTTTTTATCGTGCCGTGAAACCGGGTGCGTTAGCCGGCCATCCCGGCCTTGTGGGAAATAGGCTGGCAGAATCGGGATGGTTGGGAGGGACCTCTGGAGACCATCTAGTACCAATTCCCCTGGCAAAGCATGTTCCCTGTGGAGGGTTGAACAGGAAAGCACCGAGGTGGGTTTTGAATATCTCCGCATAATGAGACTCCACAGCCTCTCTGTGCAGCCTCTTCCAGGGCTCTAACACCCCATCTCCTCTGCCCTGATGAGGCCGCAGCTGGAGTACTGTGGCTCCTCAGCTCAAGAAAGGCAGGGAACTTCTAGAGAGATTTCAATGGAGGGACACAAGGATGAGGAGCGGCATGGAGCATCTCCCTTATGAGGAAAGGCTGAGAGAGCTGGGACTGTTCAGCCTTGAGAAGGTTGAGAAGGGGATCTCATTACTGTTTATAAATATCCAAAGTGCAGGAGGTAAGTGGATGGGTACAGATTATTTTCAGTGGTGTGCAGATAGAACAAGGGGCAAAAGGTAAAAACTGGAGCACAGGAAGTTGTGTACAACACAAGAAGAAGTTCCATGGTGTGTGATGACAGAGCACTGGGACGGGCTGACCAGAGAGTGGAGTCTCTTTCTCTGGAGACATTCAAGACCTGTCTGAACACTTACCTGTGTGAATACAGTAGGGAATATACTTTAGCAGGGGGTTGGACTCGATAATCTGTATAAGCTCATTCCAACTCCTATAAGTCTGTGATGCTGTAAGAGCATCCAAGTTAGAGTACTTCTCTAGACAGTTCAGTAGACAAGAATTACTTTTTTCTTATATTTTTTTTCTCCTTTTTTTTTTTTTTCCAGTTGAACCCATATCACATAAATGGAATATCATCTTTGAAGAGTGTATAGTGCAGGAAAGCAAGAGTAATGTAGACAACACTTTCACGTGAGCGCATGTGTGTTTCTCTTCTACGACTGTACTTGTTTGCAGGTAGGTGTGGCTCACTTTCCTTTGATTGAACCTTTTATGCCTGAAGCTCTTCTGGTTGATGTCAGAGATAAGATGCTTCAGAGGGGCAAAATGTTTGATGTGAATCAAGATCAAAGCAATTTCTCAGTCTCTTAATGACATAATTAACTGTCAAACAGTGAATTGAACTGTTTAATCAGTTAATTAAGCAGGATCAATAGCAGTAATGGAACTGATAATATCATGGACTCGTAAAATATTGATAAATTCCTGCGAAACAGCCATCTATGTCTAATTACAAGGAATCATGTCATTGTGGACTTGTCCCTTTCCATAAGTACACATACATACCATTAAATATGCACACAGTTTCCTCTCTCAGGAGGAATGCATATCTAGCACAATTCCCTCATTGGGCCCTGTGTGTTTTCTTGTTTGCACATCTTCTGTGGGAGATGTTGGTCTGACTTCTGTGTCTGTATATAATTTCCTAGCCCCCAACACCAGTTCAAAAGGTCCCTGCTGATTCACATATATACACCAATCCATCTCTCCAAATCCAGTGTATGTATTTTCCAATTGAAAAGAAGCATGTTGGTTGCTTAGCTTCCAGACTTCTGTCTGTACAAGGCTTCTGTGGTACCATGCGTCCCAAGTGGAAGCCTGATGATCTTTCCTCCTTTCTTAGGTATGAGAAAGAATGTAGTAATGATGAAACACCACTTCATCTTTACTGTTTTTCTGTTTTTTTTTAATCCATTTATTTAGCCAGGCATTTTTACCTGCTGACAGGAGAACAATTAGGGTGAAAACATAGCATGAAAGTAGGATTAATCTATATTTCTAGAGAGATCTCAGGGTATTAGAAACATAATTCATATGAATCTTCGTAATTTCTGTATGGTCAAACTGTAGTATTTCTTCTGATCTAAAAGAAGAGCAAAAAATAATTCTGTGGATTACGTTGCTTGTATGAAATCAGTTATTTGAATGAATTTGTTTAAATATCTGTAGGGAATATAATCAATTTAAGGTAAAAAAAAAAATGTGCTGGGAAATGTAGAGGTACAAAATACAGTGAAAGCTTTAAATTTTTCCAGTAGTTGCATTTTTCTTGGAGTTCAGGTATGGTCCATAATTCTTCTATTTTCCCTGGTAGAAACAGCAAAAAACTGCCTCAAATTGGCTTGCTACGGGTTTGCACAAATTGATGTGTGGTGTGGTTAGTAGGCTGAATGTGTTATGTAGTTGAATCTGAGTGGGCAGTAGGTGAAATACAACAAGCTGGGTGCAAGAAGATGAAAAAGATCTCAGTTTTGAAACTGAAATTACTTTAATTCTGGGTATTTTAGTTCTGTTGCATCTACCTAGTAGTAGCAAAACATTGGCAGAGGATTAATTTGTAATATAGGCATGAGAAATGTTCTGCTTGTCTCATTTACTAGGTTTTGATGTTGTCCTTGTATCTTGTACCTTGTATTCTGTCTGTGTCTAAATCATAGAATTTTGAATGAGAGAAGTTTTATAGATGAAGATACGCATTTGACTCATCCTACTTCTTACAAGACTTTGTGAAGGAGCGACATTTTACCCTGCAGAAAGTTTCTCTTAAGATTTTTTCTTATTTCAACAGAAAGAAACAATATCCAAAACAAAGATATTCTGTAGTTGCATTTCTGTAACAAGCGCCTTCTTGAATCAGGGAATGAAAAACAGTGTTTGTGTTGTAAAGTAAAATCATAGAGGTTTAAGCACAGGGGCGTTTGTGCAAAAATTAGTGATTTCAGAGAAGATGAAATTAAGAATTTATAAGGTATTTATCAATCGTTGTAGCTGTATTTGGATGTCACCAAATCCGTGTATTCTTTTATTTTGAAATGCATCTCAGAAGGGAGACTAAAGCAGTCACCAACTTAAAGTGGAAAATAGAGCTTAGATCATAAAAAGTAAAGATTTAATTTCAAGCTGTTTTTCTCTATTTGCACTATTTATGTGCTAGATTCTTTACTTTGCATATCACAGTGTAACTGCAGTATCAAGGCAGTACAGCACATATGGTCACTACCATGAGTCCTTAATGCCATGGCCTGCAGATTCATAGCAGATACCCCATTTTCAGGTTAAACAGCAATACTGATATGCATTTCATGCATCTGTGATCTGACAAAGAGGGCAAAATCTTGCTGTTCTGCATGCAGTAAATTCACATTTTCTTTCTCTTTTTTTTTTCTCTGCAGTGCTTTTTAAAAAATAAATAAGTAAAGCATTCCCTGCTTTGGAATATGTGCTGTGATTTAAAAAGGAGATTTTTGCTCCTCTATGCAACACAAAAGGGGCAGGCAAAAGCCATAGCTGAGGAAATATGCCTGCAAGCAGGTGCCCATGGATTTGAAGCTGACATGCACTGTATAAGTGAGATGGACAAGGTGAGATACTCTGCGCCGCTTTGAAAAATAGGTATTTAATAGCTGCATTTTTCTTCATTTGCTTGAGTGGTGACTGCTGATAGCGGCAAAGTCTAAGCACATTTATCTACCTAAAATGGTTTCAAACTTTCAGGTTTTTAAGAGTCAGTAACTGGGATGAGACTCATAGACTCATGATAGCCTTCTGCCAAATCTTTCTGAGGGTTTTTCATAGTAGTACAGTAAATACCAGAGTAAATCTTTGTTTCTAACAACTGTCCAGTGACTTTCTGAAAGCTAATTGTGTACACACTGCTAGATGAATTTGGTATTTACTGGTCAACTCTCCAGTTAGTAGAAATGATTACTCAGTTTTTCCACTGTTTCTGTTATGTTGAGGTCCTGCTTTCTGCTAGGTCTGGATTCCAGTATGATGTTGACTTTTTGTGGTGTCTTGTTATTTAACACAAGGATCTGTTCCTGTTTATACTTGAGATGCACTCTAGGAAAAAGAAAAAAAAGAAGCTTGGCTGGAGTAAGAAAATGGCTTTTTAGTATTTGCTGTTATCCACAGGTAAAGGTCTGAAAACTTAGTGTCTGTCATGTCGTGTAACTAAAAGCATGGTGGACTGTAATTCCTTCATAAAGCAGGTCCTCTAAAAAAACAAACAAACAAAACATGGCAGTATTTCAACTAAAATGAACAGAAACTATCACTTCCTGCACTTAAAAATGTGAAAAGTTTATAAAAATAACTTTGTTTCCTTTTAGCAAGTTGCTTTCTTTGGTATATAATTCATTCTGTAGCTGGACATCTGCTTTTTGAATGCATGTTTACTGAGTAAGTAGTACTCAGTGTAAGTATGATGTAGTGTGGGCATGTTGAAGAGGCTCATGCAGCAAGTGGGGAACATGCAGATTATCCTTATATTCTTCCATTTATTTCTTTTGCATTTGACAGCTTTGGAGATTAGTTTCAGGAAGGCAGCAGACAGAATATTTCTAGCCCTGTTATTGGTCTGCCACTAAACTCATTTGTCAGATTTGGCCAGACAGCTCAGAGCAGTGAGTTGGAAAGGTGCACTGAGTTGAGAATGTGGGAATTAAGTATTGAGGGGAAAAATAATTTCTACACCTTGGTGGATTTCATCACTTAAGCTTTTCCTTTTCATTACCTTTTGCTGTAAATAAAGGGAATTTCTAGAAATGAGGTGTAATTGGAGAGGGGAAGGCAGGATGACAGCTAACAGGAGCAAGAGCCTGCTTGAGTTGTGTGTGGCCTCTGATGAATTCCTCTGGGTAACTTAAATTTGACAGGTTATTCCACAACCTACATGGTTCAAAGAGTTTTTTGTGTGCCTTAGGTGACAAAGCAAGACGTTTCTGTTTTGTCCATACAAAACCATCTGGAGAACATTGAGTACTTCTCTTAAACTCTTCAAATATGCAGAGGAGAATGTGTACTAGATCAAGCGAGAATTTAATGAACTAATTGCAGCTCTTTTCTAATACACCAGCTTCTACTTCTTAAGCTTATATCTCTTATTATGTGTTTGGAACACAATTTAGTTTAATATTTCATGTGACACCGGTAGTGTCATTTTGTCAGTTTCTGCTTAAAGAATTTGCTTGTTAACTCAATAGTCACCACTGACAGTGCACTGAAGTTCTATTACTTACAAAATCAGCTGTGGAAGCTTTGGAAATTCCAGGTATAGCTAAGGCCTTTTTTGCACAACTTACAGATCAGTTTTGAAAGCTGAAAAATTAGTGATTATTTGAAGTTTGTCTAACTTGTAGAAGACAAAACTGTTTTGGAATGTTCCTGGACCCACAGCTTCCTGAAAAAGTACTTGGGGAATGTCCTTGCATTCTTACTCTGTTCTCCACTGCTTCTCCAGACCCTGGCTTGTTAGCTGCTGCTAAGGGCAGATGATAAGTTAAGTAGTTCCACGCAGCTGTTCTTGGGCTCTTCAAGAAAGTTGTGAAGAGAAAACTGGCAATGGCAAAGGTGCTTCATAATCTATCTTTCTGTGTTTCTCATCATTTTTGCATTGTAGGGGGTAAGCTCCACATCCCTTGAGAAGGAAGGGAGGTTTGAATGGCTTGTTAAGGAAAGTGTTTAGAAGAGGACTTGTACTCTGATGTTTTGAATTGCAGTCCTGAAGCTGCTTAAAATGATTACACAGTATCTCTTGAAATCTTTATTTATATTTTGTTATGACCCTACTGTCTCATTGAACTTGGAATGCTGGGAACGAATTTAGATGGAAACCTTTACAAAATGGTTGAAAGATATGGGGTTGCTTATCATGGCAAAGAGGAGTCTAAGGAGCAACCCAGCTAACTAAGTTACATGATAGATGCATGCTTTCTGGTAGTCGCATTACAGTTCTTCTGTTCAGTTGGTTCTGTACATTGGATTTAAGCCACAAGCAAGATTATCGATTGCACCCCCAAAATAATTTCCAATTATTTGAAAGTCTTTCTGTAGTTTAATACAGGTAAGATGTGGTTAAACAGTTTTCTTTGTACCTTTGGGGAAAGGGAAATAATGCGTAAGGCCTCAAATAGTGATGAAATGGCACCTTGTAGTTGTTTGTTCTATTACTTGTAGTACAACTTGGAAACAGAAAAGGATCCTGTAGTTATTGTCATCTCCACAACTGGTACTGGCGACCCACCAGACACTGCCCGCAAGTTTGTTAAGAAGATCCGGGATAAGACCTTGCCACCTGATCATTTTGCACATCTTCAGTATGGATTGTTAGGTGATGTAGTGTTTTGTATATTAATGCAGCGCTTGCCTGTCAGTGAGTAATTTTATATGTTATAATTCTAAATAAGATTTGCTTTATTTATTTCTGCAGTATCAACAGTTTTATGGGTTTTTTCTTAATCTCTGTGTGCAATAAAGGAATAATATCACAGAAGTGATCTGAATGCAAGCTACCAATTAACTTTTTATAGTTTAATTTTCTTTATGTCAACAAAACGTGATATTTACTGTCTATAGTTGCTGAAGTTTTAATTTCGTGTGAAATCCCTATAGACTGTTAGCTGAGTTTACTTGACTTTGTGAGCAACTGGGTTTTTTTCTGTGCAGCAATGTAAAACATTCATTTTAGCATCATCTCATCTTTTTACATTTGCTATAGGTCTTTCCATTTTAAATGTCACACTTTGGTGTGATAGAAGGAACATAATCTTGTGTTAGATGTTGAATAGGCAAAGTGCTATTACTACTAAACAAGGTATAGTGGTAATAACGTTCTAATCTAAAGGGGAGGTACTGTGTGATTTATCAGAAGGGAGTATCAGCTTCACTCTGTTTCTCATTATTTGAGCTTTCTACATCTTCCTCTCAGAGATATTAGGGTTGTTTTTTTTTTAATTATTATTTTTAAAGTCCCTTTCTGAAATATTCCTCAGAAATGCTTTCTAAGAAAAGTATTTTTCAGATAAATTCTGTCTTAGGTTTGTGTAGGAAGAATGAGTTTCTCAGCGATACTTTGGGACTAATACAGATACATTTACTTATTTTTAAGTCAAAAAAGTGCCCTCAAAGTACAAAATGCTTTTATATATCGGGTTATCTTGCTTGCCTGCAAGAAAGTTGTGTTTTATTTGCAGATCTTTGTGTAGCCTGTGTGGCTGGCTGGCTGACTGATGGACATAATTTTTCTTTCTTTGTACGTTTTAGGTCTGGGAGACTCAGAGTACACATTCTTTTGTAACGGTGGAAAGACAGTTGACCGACTACTTCAAGAACTCGGTGCCCAGCATTTCTATGATACAGGATTAGCAGATGATTGTGTAGGGTAGGAACCAAATGAGTTTGAATTTTGTTTCTTTGATATGTAATATTTAGATATTATTTACTCTAAACTGTATAATGCTCTGAACCCAATTACCCAACACCTCCCAGGAGTGAATCCTGTCTGAACACAGTATGCCACTTTGAATCTTAATTGCCATTCAGCGCAAGTGCAATTTTAAAGTCTGAGCAAACAATTGTAATGCCTGTAAAAATGCAGGGCATACAACAGTTTTATAAACTAAGTCATTCTGAATAAAGAGAAGCTTTTTAAAACCCAATCCAAGATTACTGAAACAAATAAAGCCAGTACCACAGCATGAGTGCAGTTGAGCTGCTTTAGGTATGCCCTAAAATAAATGTTTTGTTTTTTTCTCCATGTTCTGTAAAGCATTTTTTTAATGTATTTTTTTAAGAGAAATTATATAAAAGTTTTTTTTGTTTGTTTGTTTTGTTTGTTTTTTTTTATTGCTGTAGAGGATGTATGTAAGAAAACAGCTCCCTACCTCTTATGTTGCTCCCTCTGACCAGTAGGCCGCAGTCTTAGTTTATTTATTTTCAAGTGCAGATTTTACTGGTTCTGTGCATGATAACGCAAACAATTGCACATCGCCGTAATCATAAAAATTATATCTTGCATTCTGGAATAGTAAAAGTGCAGCATTGTTTTAATGTACTGATGTTGCTGTTGCTTGTGAAAAGCTGTAGGTTTTGCTACCAACCCTTCACCTTGTTGTCCTAAAGATCAGCCTAAGAAAATAAAAATGTGGAACTGGAAAAAGAGTGAGCCTTCTCTATACTGCAGACTATTTACCTTTGCATAGCATTAATAACTAAATGAAAATACGTGTTACTAGCATTACTCTTTTGTTATAATACCTGTTTTACTTTTTTTGGTCATTTCTAATTTAACAGTACAATAAGTTCACAATTAGTCCTCCTTTTTTTTTCTTTTCCCCTTTCTTTTTTAATTTATTTCTTCTTCTCTTTTCTCTCTCCCTCCATAGATTGGAACTAGTGGTTGATCCTTGGATTGATGGTCTTTGGCTTGCTCTCAAGGAAGTATTTCTGTTGCAGAAAGAAAAAGAAGGCATGAGCAACGACGATGTCAGTGCAGATCCAGATGCTGGGCATGAAATGAACTTAAGCTCAAAAATACAGAATTTGAATTTAGAAGATGAAGGAGTGAGGAGTTCTGATAGTCCGTCGCATAAACTGCTTGACATCAATGTTGTGGCTTCAGCTACAGACACTGAACCTTCACTTGTTCACTCAGTCCCTCCCATCTCTCAGTCTGCTCTTAATATTCCTGCCCTGCCACCAGAGTATATAGAGGTGCAGTTTCAGGACACCCATGGGGAGGTAAGAACTTCACTTTGAATGATGAAGGCCTCCAGTTCTGGTAAGAACATGCCACTGATAAGAACATGCCACTGAAAAGAATGAATGGATACATATCTAAAGAAAATACATCCCTGATCACAGGGGATTTTTAATTGTAAGAGAAAAGTCAGCTTATATGTTTAGAAAGTAATTTTCACTGTATGAATTAAGGACACTGATTTAAAAATATATTTTAACTAAACTATAATTTGGTAGAGGAATGACACTGCCAGAAATAGAAGAATTAAAATCATCAGTGTTCGATTTATTTACTATAAATAAATAATCCATTCTGTTCAGACAGTGAAAACATTTTCCTATGGAAGGGATTATGGTACAGTTTCGGTTCAGATTTTTAGTACTTGCAGAATGCCTGAAGAGGATGTGAAATTGCTCAAAATATTGCTGCATATTTAATAACTTAGAAACTAGTAATTGTAAAAGCGTGGCCATAACTGTGCTATTGCAGACAGAAGATGAACTGCAGATCAAAAACCAGTATGCTTTTATTATGAAGCCGTGTAGAACTAAAAGCTGCTATACAAGGAGAAGAATTAGCATATACTAGTGATCATCTCAAGTGGGCAAATTTAGTGAAATAGAGAGTGTGATTCAGATTTTTCTGATTGCTTGCCAAAGAACAGATGCTGTCGTTCTGTGAGGGAACAGTGAAGGAACTGGATGTGATGATACAGCTGAAAGGGTAAAGTCCCTGATCCCCAGTACTCAAGCAATGCAAAACGAGAGAGATGGCAGCTGGGATCAGTCAAAAGTGCTGGTTATCAGGCAAGTCTTTATGAATGAAGCAGGTCTGAGGCTAAGTTGTTGAGTTCAGCTGTTCAAATTACTGAACAGAGATTTAGAGGTACTCTGCTATTACAACACTCAGGCTGAAAGGGGTGCTGTAGAGCTTAAAAAGAGAGATTGGGCACTCATGATCAGCTACTCCTGAGAGACAAACCCATAAAATCAAATTGGCTGTTTTTAAGAGCCTTTGAGAAAGGGAACAACTAGCTGCGTTTGATAACAGTTTAGGCCTATTGGACTATTCAGACATATGGACTTTTTATGGTTGAAAATATGCCTGTTACTACTTAGATGTGATTTTTAAAAATGAAGAGCAAAATGCTTATATTTGTAGAAGATACATGTTTTCCCTCTTCTTGTTTTAGTAAGCTTTTATTCAGCTGATTTGCATTTTTTGGTGTAAGTTTTCATGTCCTCTTTTTCAGAATCCTCATCCGTCCTCACTAGTTTCAGAGGGAACAACCTTCAAAGTGCCAGTTACAAAAGCATCTCAGCTCACTAGAGAAGATGCAGTAAAAACTGCATTGCTTTTAGAACTTGATATTGCAGTAAGTCAATGATAGCTTTGTAATATTTTTTTTTTTTAATGAGTAGGTAAAATGAAGGGTAAAAAACATGTGTATTATGCATAAAAACTGGCAGAGAAAGATTTGATGGTTTAAAAAGAAGAAAGAATTCCTGTACAACAGCATGATGTTAATGTAGGGTGATTCGTTTTGTATGTCCAAAGCCTGATTTATTTACTGAATGTTATGGCTCTGCAGAAACCAATGAAGATTGTCAAATTCATTTCTTTGTTGTTCATGGACATGCTGTTGAATTAAATATAAATTTTAGGAAGTACTCAGAAACACTGTGTAGGAGATTGTGACCCTTCTGAAAGGTAATCTACAGATGTAGCAATTTCATTAGTACAAGCAAGTTGTAAGAATCCTTAGTTCTTTGTGTTAGAGCTGTTAAGATCTGTTTCATCTTCTGGGATTCATTTACTTAATTCAAACTGTTAGCCTCTGTTACTCTAGATGTTTGAACTGCTTTAGATGATTCAGGAAAGGTTGTATTGTAAAATACTGATGTGAACATTAAGCACAGAGTGCTTATTAGCTTAGAAGAAATCTTTTAACGGGAAAAAATTCTGCTTTTGAGCTTTTCTTCCCAGACACGTCCTTAGTATCTCCAGAGAGGGACACTACAGCTTCTCTGGGCAGCCTATTCCAGTGCTCTGTCACTCTCACAGTAAAGAATTTCTCCCTTGTATTTGTATGGAACTTTCTGTGTTCCGGTTTCTACCCGCTGTCCTTTGTATTGTTGCTTGCCACCAAAAAGAGCCTGGTTCCATCCACCTGACTGCTGCATTTAGATATTTATGAACAGTGAAAAGATCCCCTCTCAGCCTTTTCTTCTCCAGGCTGGACAGTCTTAGGTCTCTCAGCCTTTTTTGGGACAGGAGATGCTTCAGGCTCTTAATCATCTTTGTTGCCATCTTCTGGATTATTTCTAGGAGTGCCTTGTATTTTTTTAACTGGAGAGGCCAAAGCTGGACGCAGAGTTCCAGATGTAGCCTCACAAGGGCCTACTCACAAGAGCAGAGAGGTTGGATCACCTCCTGCTGGCCAAGTTCTAGACTGTTGTTAGGAATGAGGATGATGTTGGCCTTGGTTTACTTTTCAGTTTTATTGAAACGATTTCGCATTTTCAAACAGAATACAGCCTTTGACTACCAACCTGGAGATGCCTTCTGTGTAATATGTCCCAATAATGTCAGTGAGGTGGAAGAACTACTTCACATCTTAGGACTTTCTGAAAGAGGAGACAACTTTGTTTGTATAAAGGTTAAGCAAGACACTAAAAAGAAAGGTAAAATATGATGCATTAGTTATGAAAATATATTCCTCTCTATGATAGTAGTAGTTGGTATGCATGGTTTTGAACATTTTTAACTTAGATATTATGACACAACTGTTATTTTGTAGAGATATGCCAGAAATCAGAAAGAGTGGGCACATAAAATCTGTTCCTGTTTATACTGTTGATGACTTAGCTTATGAATGGGAACTTGATCCTGTCATTGAGATTCTTCTGTCACTCATCTTTTGTGCTTCTGTGCATGTAACCTAACATTTCTCCAGCTGAAAGTAAAATCTCCCTTTCACATTCATCTATCCTACATCCTTGGAGGGCTGTGTACTCCTGGAGCACAAGACTTATTCCTGCTGTGGTGCTTTTTAAGGGGCTAGATGGTCTTTGTATATGTTTTGTTGAGTTTTACAGTCCCATTCCTCATAAAGGGATGCAAGAGTTGAGTCAGGTAATGCTGAGACAAAGAGATAATTTAGCAAGTTATATAGTTATATTCTGAGACTGAAATTTCTGTTTCAATAAAGGACTCTTGATAATGGAAGAAAGGACAGTAAGAATGAGTAGCTAGACAAGGGAGCCAAGAAACATCAAGATAAATCCCAATGTGCAAGTTCAGTCTGTAATGAAACAGTTGCGGATTAATAAGTGTTTTGTCCCATAAGTGTTCTTATATTCCTTTTAGGGTTATCTTAGAAAGGGGAATATCTGCTTTAGTGTGACATAACACAAGGATGATGAGCCTGACTGCACTCTGGCTGACTCCATAAAGAAAGACTCAGTGGATGTAGGAGTTTCTCCTTCATGAGAGGACAGTACAGGACAGGTTTTTTTGTTTGTAGAGAAATACCTGTGATCTGCAGAGCCTCAGAAGCTCCATCTGGGCACTGGCTGTGTACAGCTTTGATTAGATCATGAGAAAACTTCAGTATGTTCTATTTTTCAAGGAGTGTTTATTAATGGAGTGGAAAAAAATGTGGATGGTCCATTTACTTGTTAGCATTCCTCTGTATTTCCCCAAGACTGTAAGTGGCAAAAAGGCATTCAGTGGTCTGGCAAAATGTACTTACATATATATACTTCTCTTATTGTATTACTTCTTTTCTGTTAACTTTTTTGCCTTTTCATTGGAAAACTGTCTTGCTGCTTAGTTTGTAATTTTGGCTAATCACCTGAGCTCATCCTACAGAACTGAATGTATTCTTCTCCTAAATAGGAGCAACTCGTCCACAGCACATCCCTGAGAGAAGTACTCTGAAGTTCATTCTAACCTGGTGTCTGGAACTAAGAGCAATTCCCAAAAAGGTGTTTGTATTTCTTCTTTTCAAGTGAAATACATAGTAATTCTGTGCTGTGTGGTTTCTACGAGTTCTGTCCTTGCTTCATGTGTAGTTACCACATTTCTTGGTGAATAGGGATTGTCAGTTTGCGTGCTGCTGATTCTTTGTTCTGAGAAATTTTGCTTTTAGTGCTTTATTGGGCAAATTATAAGATACTGAAGCCTGTATTCTCATTCTTCAGTTCTTTGATTCATAGAGGAACTGGACGTAAAAGTGATGGATATTTGGTGCAAGATAACTAGAAAGCTGACAGAACCTAACTGTAGGCATTAATGAGAAGTCATTCTTCTCACTAAAGATAACCTGACCATGTTGGTCCTTTTTTGTCCCTGGAAATATGCATGTTACTCTATATGAGCCCCACAGAATGTCTTAAATATTTTAAAGCTTTTCTTGATCATTTTACTAACTGGCACAATTCAAAGAAAAAAATTTGTTTGTATGTTTGTTCTCACAGTGCACAGATGTTATTTCCCTCGTGTTTTGTACTTGTGAAAAATTGGAAGCTTGCAACTGAAAATGCATGGGTATTTCTGGTTTTGTCAAAGCACATTTTAAAGATGAAGCATGATGCTAACCAGCTGTGCTGGTTGGGTCTGTGAAAGAAATCGGTTTTTGGAAGGACTTCTCACAAAAGTGAATTTCACAGGCAAGATCGAGTATATGTCATTATTAGACAGTGTGCTGTAGAACAGAATCTCTCAACTTGTACAGCCTGTTCAGTACTTCATTTAATATGGCAGTTTTTGAAAATTCTTCTCAGCAGTACACAGTACACAGAGAGTGCTGGAGAGGAAATATCAACCAAGCCTGTTTTTATAACCCGTTTTATTTCCTGCTCAGTGTAGAATAGGCTGTAAGTCCATAATCAAAATGATTTTCTGGATTTTCAGTTTGCCCAAACAGTAGGTTATTTTTGCAGTATTTTTTATATAAAATATTTAGTCTGATTGCATTTGGTATTTTGAATCACTCTTCTTTCTGAACACTATGTTTATCTTTACCTTTTGGAAAGCAAACACACACACAAAAAAAACCCTGGAACTATTTACATCTGATTTTTACTTTATCTTTTAGTGCTCTATTTAATTTTATTAAGAAAAGCTCGAGCTAACGTTATGTATTTGTGCCGTACAGAATAAAACACTGCAGCAACATTTATATGACTCATAAATTCCATGCTTTATTTACAGTAATATCACTTCAAAGACTTTGTATTATTCCTTTTCCAGTTTCTGTAATTTAGCAAATGGTGTTTTGTCTTGATTTAATTTGCGTTATGGGGTGCTGACCAAAGTGCCAATACATAAAAAACATTCCCATAAATTTAGTATTTATCTGGAAATTGGTTAAGTCTGTTTATCTATTTCTTCTCCTATTCAGGCAAAGTAGGATTTTCTGACCTGCTAGCTTTTCCCAGACATCAGGGGTGAGGGGTGGTGGGAGGAACTTAAATCGTTCATGGTAGATGAAAGTGAGTGTTGAAAAATAAATTGTATTTTGTATTAACTGTTAACCTGCAAGCTGACCACTTCCTTTCCCCAGGCAATTCAAGCTTTTCATAGATTTGTCAACGTTTTCCCCAA